>NC_084548.2:31025000-31750000 GCF_033978685.3 Nerophis lumbriciformis | reverse complement strand
GCAGGTGCGACTTATACTCCGGTGCGACTTATACTCCGAAAAATACGGTATATATATATACACACACAAATATACACATATATACACATATATATATATATACACACATATATATATATATATACACATATATATATACATATATATCTACACACATATATATATATATATATACACACATATATATATACACACATACATATATATATATATATACACACATATATATACAGTATATATATATATATATATATATATATATATATATATATATATATATATATATATATAGTATATCAATACCTAATATACTCCGAAGTCACTCACACTGTACACAGAACAATTGGACAGTTGGAATACACAAATAAAAAGATTAAAAACAATGATTAAATGAAATAATCATAAAAACAAGACAACTCCTTATGTGGGATGCTATTGTGTGATAATTATTTGCATCCAACTTTGTCTCGCTCACCGTCACGTCACACATCACATTCATCAAGCGCTCCAAAGCCAACAGACAAGCTTCACATGAAAACACTCTGCCTGACTGCGTTCAACTGAATAATGTTCTGCGTCTTAGTTCTTTATAAACAGTCTGTCCTGGATGGAGTTTTTGTGTGATGTTGCAACATTGAGGAAGTGGAAGGGGTGCGTGGTGTAAACACAATCAAAATGGTGAGGAAGGAATTGCGTGTGAAATGTTGGTTGCCGACGCCGAGCTGCCAAGAAAGTATAAGAATGTAAAAATATCCGACTCCACAGCAGACTCTGTTTGACAGCAATCTACGATCACGCTACATGTATATGCCTCCTTTCTCAGCTGCTCTCGTCTCCTCGCCTTTTTGTAGCTGCCTCTCACTGTGGGGGAGGGTGGACACATAAGGCTGCTTCTTCGGGAAATTACCTATCACAGCTTAGTGATGGGTTTGCCTTTGCTGTCTGACGTATTCTGAATTTGTCAATCTAGTTCACCTAAAGCGTGAGCTCGAGTATAGCTGTATTTTTTTTTTATTTGATTGTTGTTATTATAAATATATATGGCCATCGTCTACCTCCTCTAACATTAGTATTAAATAATTAACACCCGCCTTGTGCAGAAACCATAAAATATGATACAACAGAATGTGTTAGAGGTGAATATTAGATCTTACACAATATTAGTCTCTAATCTGCTATTAAAATAGAGAAGTATTTGTGCCTATTTGCTTTTTGCATCAGCTAGCATTGCATCTTGTCCAGTAGACAAAGTCTAAAAAAAACCAAGAAAATACCTTCAAAATTTCCTTATGTCCATGACTGGGAGATATGCTGCGTGTCTGGGTTACACTGATGGTTTATGCTGTATCTGGGACGCATCTCAACATGCCACAGTCAAACTAGATCACAGATTAGGTGCTCTGATGGGAACAGATGGTCCTAGGTTCATTTGTTACCACTCAGGATCCCGTCTGATGGTGGGGGGAATAAAAAATCAAAATGGTAGAGGTATCTTCAAAAACTCAGCATTTTTCACTGACAATTGATTCATATGGTTAAAGGCATTTCTAAAGTACTACATAGTAATCCATAAAATTTTTGTTAAAAACAACATTTATTTTAAATTCATAACCTGCATTTTTTTTAGTAAACAAAACTTGTTTAGCGTCCACTAACTAAAATGACATTCATGTGTGTTTAAGGGGCCATTTTTTTTAGTTGAAAAGGGGCCTGATCTACTTTTTCAGGTTTTATAACACATGCAAACTTGACCCAAAGCTGATCAACCAAGCGTGTGCGCAGAGAATTGCGTCTCTTAAGTGAGTAAAATATGGAACGCAATTTATTTACCGTGTTTGTCTTCAAGTATAGATAGAATACATGCTGATTATCAGAATGCTCACAATACTGGGAGGAGAAAGTGCAAATATAATTATTTAGCACACTTTGTGTGACTTATCAGGACTAAAACTGTTCAGCGAGAGCTGTTTTGCATCTTTATTTAATATGCCATCACAGGGCCAACACAGACAGACAACATTCACACTCACATTCTCACACTAGGGCCAATTTAGTGTTGCCAATCAACTTATCCCCAGGTGCATGTCTTTGGGGGTGGGAGGAAGCCGGAGTACCCAGAGGGAACCCACGCAGTCACGGGGAGAACATGCAAACTCCAAGTGCAGGATCAAACCCCGGACCTTCATATTGTGAGGCATATGCACTAACCCCTGTTCCACCATGCTGCCCATATACAGTATATAATATATACTAATATATTATATTATTATTTTATATAATATATGCGATATATAACAAATTCCAATTATCATGTACAATATTACAGTATATGTAACAGCTGCAGCAAAAAAATAGATAAATAAATAAATAATTAAAAGGTATAAAAAGGTATTAGTATACGCAATTGTATAGGTTGCACACACTGTGGTGTTTGGATCTCAGTAAATCATGCCCAAAGTCTTTCCCACTGGCCCAAATCTAGCTCTATTTTAGTTAACTATATGTTAGTTATGGACTCTGACATTAATTTAAACAACCACATTAGGAAAGTTTTCAAATCATCCTATTATCCTCAAAATATGTAACAAGGAGAAGGACCTAAAAAAAACTTGTCCAATCATTTTTTAGTAGACTGGACTACAGTAATGCTGTCTTTACAGATCTCCCTACAATTGATTACAAAATGCTGCTGCTCGAGTCATCACAAAAACCAAGAAAATAGATCACATAACTCCAGCTCTCTGAGCCTTAGACTGGCTTCCTTCACTTCAAGTAATTGATTTCAAAATATTACTTCTGGTTTATAGAGTGCTTAATGGTTTAGGGCCAAAATACATTTGTGATCTCATAATCCGTTATAAAGCATCAGAAGCCCTCAAAATGTTAGGGGCAAGTCTGCTTTCTGCTACCCGAGTCAGAACAAATCACGAAAAGGGAGCAATTAGTTTCAATGCTTCTCAATTGTATAACTGCTGTTGTGTCTGCTCAAAATGTCAGCATTTTTAAAGTAGTCACCTTATGAATTATGATTCATATCTACATTTAACATACTTTTTTGTGGGCTACATAACCTAATGATGGTGCTTTAGTCAGAATGTCCCATCAATTCTGCTTTACAGAAAATCGTCAAGGCCCGTTTCGAGTGTCTCTTGAGACAAATTATTTTTGTAGTTTTCTCTTCTTCTCCAGAGGGTACCAAAAAATATATAAATTAGAAAGGGAAGCTACTTTTTATCAGATAGATATAGCAACAGCGAAGGATTTTAGCATCCAACCATACATGTATGAGCCAGAGCGAGAGGAAAAAAAAAAGAAGAAACTCAAAAGTTAGCTTTCTCTTTCAAGGCCATAAAGTATACAGACGTGTTATTATAATGTCTTTCGTCCTATTTGAAACGGTTATGTTATGAAGATCGCTGAAAGAATATTTCATTATATGGAGCCTGTTTATCTCTGTAAATTCACATGTAATCCGGTTTAGCTACAATATAGAGCTCCATCGCAAGCCTATCATTACAAATGACTTACCATTTCATTGTCACCGCCATTGCCACAAATAGAAGGGCCTGCATGACCATGCCATTAGGTGTAGTTTTTGGAAAAATCCGTCTGTGTATTGCCGAAGGTTGGTAAAACAGCTGTCTACGGATTTTATTAACCAGTAGACATCTGGTTACACCAAGAGACACACTTTGCCACAGTTGTAAGCAGATTGCCACAAAACACAAAAGTTAACCAGACACTTCAAACTTCTTCAGAAGAGGCTACAGGACAGTGTAGTTTCATATGCTGCTTAATAAAATCAGTAATAGTACATTTTAGGTTATTGGGTTGCACCGTGGAAACACTTACGTTCCAACTACAAACCCCGCTCTGAAAAATAAAAATGCCGGGCGTGGCGTGTGACCGTGACGTCATTATGTAATGTGTAATATAATAGTCTAACAAAAAGGCTAAATTAACGTTATCCATATATATTTACACATTACATTATGCATTTAGTTGTATCCCCTTTTGAGGTTGTTTTTTTCAAAGTCATAAAAAAACTGCCACGTTCCGTTGGATACCCCTGCTTGACTTGATTGTACATTTGATCGTTTTAGTGTGAAACATGTACCGTATTTTCTGGGCCATAGGGCGCACCGGATTATAAGGCGCACTGCCGATGAGCGGGTCTATTCAGGTCTTTTTTCATACAAAAGGCGCACCGGATTATAAGGCGCATTAAAGGGGTCATAGTATGATTTTTTTCTAAATGTAAAACACTTCCTTGTGGTCTACATCAGTGGTCCCCAACCACCGGGCTGCGGCCCGGTACCGGTCCGTAAATCGATTGGTACCGGGCCGCATGAGAAATTAAAAATAAATAAATAAATACATTTTATTTTTATTTTTTTATTAAATCAACATAAAAAACACAAGATACACTTACAATTAGTGCACCAACCCAAAAAACCTTCCTCGCCCATTTACACGTATTCACACTCATTGGCACAAAAGGGTTGTTTCTTTCTGTTATTAATATTTCTGGTTCCTACATTATATATCAATATAGATCAATACAGTCTGCAGGGATACAGTCCGTAAGCACACATGATTGTATTTTTTTATGACAAAAAAAAATAAAAAATACCCCCCCCCCCCCGGTCCGTGGGACAAATTTTCAAGCGTTGACCGGTCGCAGTTACAAAAAGGTTGGGGACCACTGGTCTACATAACATGTAATGGTGGTTCTTTGGTCAAAATGTTGCATAGATTATGTTTTACAGACCATCTTCATGTCGCTTTCTGACAGTCGCTTCAGGATGCGCCGTTTTGTGGGCGGCCTTATTCATGTGGCTCACCTTCGACAGCGCCTTATCCCCGTCATCTTTGTTGTAGTGGTGTAGCGTACAAGGATGGGAATTGAAGTGTCAAAAGATGGAGCTAACTGTTTTAATGACATTCAGACTTTACTTAAATCTATAATGGAGCAGCATCTCCTTATCCGTGGCTCACTAGTGCAACAACGCTGAAAATGTGTCCCGTGAAAAACAGTCCGACCGGAACTCTCTAATAAACTAAAGTTATGTGGGTGAATTATGTAAACCCACTACACCGGTAGTTTTTAGCGCTTCCATAGCGAGACACATGTTAGAACTTTACGCTACTTTATATTAGAAATGGCAACAGCAGAGGATGAATGTCCCATAACAAGAAGATAGAGAAAAAGAAGAAGCTTATCGACTACGGCATCGACACGGACTACCGTGGCGGACATGCGCAAATTTTCAGGACTTATGCAGATCTCAAATACAGTAAATCAGCAGGTACCAGAAGGTAAGAAACATTGGTTTTACATAATATTGTGAAACAAAACGCCAGATAATATGTCTGCTAATGGTTGCCATTTTGCTGTCCTTATACACACACCATAGTAATATTTGTATCTCTGACTACGGTAGCCGTAATGGGCCAACAATCCATCAAGCGGTGCGGCTTCAAAGTCATACTAAAACATGTTGACAGATTTTTGAGTGTTGTGTGTATTGTTCTTTATTTTAAAGTTAAAGTTAAAGTTAAAGTACCAATGATTGTCACACACACACTAGGTGTGGCGAGATTATTCTCTGCATTTGACCCATCACCCTTGATCACCCCCTGGGAGGTGAGGGGAGCAGTGGGCAGCAGCGGTGGCCGCGCCCGGGAATCATTTTGGTGATTTAACCCCCAATTCCAACCCTTGATGCTGAGTGCCAAGCAGGGAGGTAATGGGTCCCATTTTTATAGTCTTTGGTATGACTCGGCCGGAGTTTGAACTCACAACCTACCGATCTCAGGGCGGACACTCTAACCACTAGGCCACTGAGTAGTTCAATTTTTTTATGGGTTCAATGGAACCTATAAAGTTTTGGTGTTGTCTACTGACATCCAGTGTTGGGTTAGTTACTGAAAACCAGTAACTAGTTACAGTTACTAGTTACTTTATTTCAAAAGTAACTCAGTTACTAACTCAGTTACTTACACCAAAAAGTAATGTGTTACTGTGAAAAGTAACTATTTAGTTACTTCTTCTACTTTTTTTATTTAAAGCTCCCATTAATGCCCTTTTAGCCTTCATTTCAGTACTGTTATTGCACTGGAGAATAATACAATATGTTGATCAACTTGACATGCATTTGCATCACTGAACTCTGCTAAGCAATGTGGTCTACATACAACACACAAAGACAAAGATATGTTTCAAAGGGCCAATTTAGTTCAGGCCAGAACAAATTGACAAAACTATTTTAAATAGCTGCAACATAACATACGTAAGTAACAAACAGCATAATAACAACATAACTGTAAACCTGGCTTCACCTAAGGAAGGCACACGTGACATACACAAAGCCTAACCAGGCAGATTTGAATTGTTGTTTTGGGCAGTAGACGGGATCTTTGATCCAAGACACAACTTACATTTAACTAAAATGTTCTTTTCTTTGTGCTCGACAACAGAAGAGAAGTGAGAATATCTCATACTTGCCAACCCTCCCGAATTTCAGTGCCTCTCCTCTCCCCGGGACAACCATTCTCCCAAATTTCTCCTGATTCCCAGCCGGACTTAAGGCACGCCCCCTCCAAGTCCGTGCGGACCTGAGTGAGGACGTTGTATTGCACACCCCCCTCCCCTCACCTCCCCTTCCCACACCCAGACACACACACACACACACACAGTGCGCAGAGGAAGGATCAGAAGCACGTCACTGCTTCGCTGCAATAAAACACACACGGATCTTCTGTTTCTAGCCGATACTACATTAAAAATAACGTAAAATAACGCAGTAACGCGTCATGTAGTAACGGTAACTGAGTTACTGAATATAAAAAATAACGCGTTAGATTACAAGTTACCGCCGAAACTAACGGCGTTACAGTAACGCATTACTTTGTAACGCGTTAGTCCCAACACTGCTGGCGTCATATTGCAGTCTACACATATCTCTTATGTGTGACTACCATCTTCTGGTCACACTTATCATTACAACATGTACCAAATAAAATTGCTTCAAGGTCGGTAAGCACAACCAGAATTATTTCGTACATTAGGCTCACCGGGTTATAAGGCGGACTGTCGATTTTTGCGAAAATGAAAGGGTTTTAAAGTGCGCCTTATAGTCCAAAAAAATATGGTATATTAAAATGATAAAATACAAAAATATAGTGTCATCTAGTGTTATGATTGTATTTACATGGAAGAGTCCTTCAATGCCCATTTCCGCATTCTCTAGATCCATACGCATGCACAGATGCAAGAGGTGGATTCCAATAAAGAGCACGTCTTGCCGGTGTAGGCACTCAATGGAAAAGTTTATCCAGACACTATTTGGCACGACTCCAAGAAGAAAATCAGATCAGCGTGTGTTGTGCAGTCTTCAAAACACCTGTTGCCATGTAATAAAAGCAGTGCGGTCTTTAACGCACGCTGAGTTAGACTCCACTGAAGTGAAACAAACTGAAACGAGGCAACCGGCTGCAACAGCCCGGGAATAATATGTTAATGCTAGCCGGCGTGGTGATGGATATCTGCGACCATACACAATGGCCTATGATGTGGGCTGTTTCACGGGGCTTCAAGATGAGCCGCTGTTCCTATGTTCTGCCGCCGCGGGCTGTGAAAGTACTTGATTGTGATATGCAGCAGACCCTGCTTTTTAAATGTTAATATCACCAACAATCACCCTCATTTAATTGCAGCAACCAAAATCGTATTTAAAACGTGATTATTGTGCAGCCCTAATATGACAACTTCAAGGTTAAAAATTTTATTATTTACACTGCTTACCCCTAAACAGCAACCAGTGCACTGTTTCTGCATTTTATTTTGTAATATTTTTGCTTGATTAACTTGTTTTAACTTTGCCTGTTTCTGGATCGTTTTGGTTTCTCTTATCGATTTTAATAAGTTTGTGCATTTGAATAATTATTTTATCTGTCTTCTCTTTTGTACTTGTTTTTAATGTTTTATATAAAGCACTTTGTCTGCTGCATGCAGGGCCATTGCCAGGAATTCTGGGTCCCCTTAAAGAACATCGGTGTGGGACCCTCGACCAGCTTTAATTGTCTTGTTTTTCAGTTTTATTGAATGGTGTCTGGTGTAATACACCTAATTTGTTTCATTTTTACGACTAACGACTTAAAAATTATGTATCTTATGTAAATTATGAATTATTAGTTGTCTTATTCTCATTTCACTGATTTGCAACATGTTTTTACACCTCTGATTGCTAATACATTTTCAATTATCCACTCAACAAATAGGCAGTGGGTATTTTTTGGTATTTAACAATCAATCACTGATATGCAAATAACTAACTGTTTTGGTTCAAGATAGTCTGCAGGTAAATATGCAGCATTCAACTTAAATGTGCAAGTAAAACAAAAAGCACATGGCATCCATTGTTATAAACATACCGAAAACAACAACAAGCCTCATTTAATCCCAATTAAAGTTTAAATTGGCTTGTTTTTTCACTGTAAGTCTCATCATCTCTTTGTTAGTAAATTTATGGATGAAGTCTTTTAAGTCCAATTATCGGCTTAGCGGACTTTCAATTGTTAAGTCTAGCAAGGCTGTTTAACCTCTCTTGGCTTGTTGTGGCTCTGAGATAGTTCTAGTTTTAGTTTGCTAAACACCCTTCCTTACTCCACCTGCAACAGTCACAGGTTATTGTTATGATATAAAAGTCAATGCAAAACTCCAACCAACCAAATTCTAAATACAAACCCCGTTTCCATATGAGTTGGGAAATTGTGTTAGATGTAAATATAAACGGAATACAATGATTTGCAAATCTTTTTCAACCCATATTCAGTTGAATGCACTACAAAGACAAGAAATTTGATGTTCAAACTCATAAACGTTATTTATTTATTTTTTTGCAAATAATAATTAACTTAGAATTTCATGGCTGCAACACATGCCAAAGTAGTTGGGAAAGGGCATGTTCACCACTGTGTTACATGGCCTTTCCTTTTAACAACACTCAGTAAACGTTTGGGAACTGAGGAGACACATTTTTTAAGCTTCTCAGGTGGAATTCTTTCCCATTCTTGCTTGATGTACAGCTTAAGTTGTTCAACAGTCCGGGGTCTCCGTTGTGGTATTTTAGGCTTCATAATGGCCACACATTTTCAATTGGAGACAGGTCTGGACTACAGGCAGGCCAGTGTAGTACCCGCACTCTTTTACTATGAAGCCACGTTGATGTAACACGTGGCTTGGCATTGTCTTGCTGAAATAAGCAAGGGCATCCATGGTAACGTTGCTTGGATGGCAACATGTGTTGCTCCAAAACCTGTATGTACCTTTCAGCATGAATGGCGCCTTTACAGATGTGTAAGTTATCCATGTCTTGGGCACTAATACACTCCTATACCATCACAGATGCTGGCTTTTCAACTTTGCACCTATAACAATCCGGATGGTTCTTTTCCTCTTTGGTCCGGAGGACACGACGTCCACAGTTTCCAAAAACAATTTGAAATGTGGACTCGTCAGACCACAGAACACTTTTCCACTTTGTATCAGTCCATCTTAGATGAGCTCAGGCCCAGCGAAGCCGACGGCGTTTCTGGCTGTTGTTGATAAACTGTT
The DNA here is from genome assembly GCF_033978685.3 of Nerophis lumbriciformis. Taxonomy (NCBI): domain Eukaryota; kingdom Metazoa; phylum Chordata; class Actinopteri; order Syngnathiformes; family Syngnathidae; genus Nerophis; species Nerophis lumbriciformis. The sequence continues at coordinate 31,740,381 of NC_084548.2, read as the reverse complement.
TTCGCCTTGCATAGGAGAGTTTTAACTTGCACTTACAGATGTAGCGACCAACTGTAGTTACTGACAGTGGGTTTCTGAAGTGTTACTGAGCCCATGTGGTGATATCCTTTACACACTGATGTCGCTTATTGATGCAGTACAGCCTGAGGGATCGAAGGTTACGGGCTTAGCTGCTTACGTGCAGTGATTTCTCCAGATTCTCTGAACCCTTTGCTGATATTACGGACCGTAGATGGTGCAATCCCTAAGTTCCTTGCAATAGCTGGTTGAGAAAGGTTTTTCTTAAACTGTTCAACAATTTGCTCACGCATTTGTTGACAGAGTAGTGACCCTCGCCCCATCCTTGTTTGTGAATGAATGAGCATTTCATGGAATCTACTTTTATACCCAATCATGGCACCCACCTGTTCCCAATTTGCCTGTTCACATGTGGGATGTTCCAAATAAGTGTTTGATGAGCATTCCTCAACTTAATCAGTATTTATTGCCACCTTTCCCAACTTCTTTGTCACGTGTTGCTGGCATCAAATTCTAAAGTTAATGATTATTTGCAAAAAAAAAATGCTTATCAGTTTGAACATCAAATATGTTGTCTTTGTAGTATATTCAACTGAATATGGGTTGAAAGTGATTTGCAAATCATTGTATTCCGTTTATATTTACATCTAACACAATTTCCCAACTCATATGGAAACAGGGTTTGTAGTCTGTTTTACTTTGTTGTTGCCAGCTATTATGGTGTCTTTTATTTTATATTGCTATGAGAATAAACAAAAAAAAAATATTTGAACGTTAACTTTTTTTGTATTTAGGCTATTCAAATGTCCCACTAATAAATATTGTATAACAACATATTGAACACATCATGATAATGTAACTCATTATGAGCATCTGACGAAGGTAATTATTCAATATTTATTAATTACTGAGTAGAACTTGAATGCCTCATAATACAATTCAATGCAGCCTCTGAATAAATGGACGCAGACTGTAGCACTGTCCGACAGTGATATGTGTGAAATACACAGTCACACTGTTGCTTTACAATGAACTGGCGACTTGTTTTGTTTCTTTAAATGAACTGGCGACTTGTCCAGAATGTAGCGGGGCCAGAAGACAGCTAACGTAGACTCCAAAGTCCAGCCTGCGCCCCGTCACAGGTAATGTTAGAGACATTCTATTATTGAACAAGTAGGCTAATTTTTTCAACCGTTCTTGGTAGTTTTACTTTGTGTGTTCAATTGTGTGAGTAAAACGCACAAACTAACTGAGCATTCAGTGGAGCACATGCGAGCAACATCAGACGTGCACACTGTGGCCACACCGGCATCACACCTGTCCCAAACCTCAAGTCATAACAAGTGAAATGTTTTGTTATAATAATCAAATGATGGCAGTCATTTTCATGAGATTATTTTCTAATATAAGTGATTTGGCCCTCTCACAATGAAAGTAACAAACAAAACAAAAAAAAAGTGTTTTTCATGAGCTATGTACTAATATTGTATGTATGGGTGGGGTCCTGCTTTGGAAATAATTTGCCCCCCTTCCAGAGATCACATTTAGTTCCCCTTAAAGCATTCTCATGTTGCACAATTAGATGTTAGTATGAGATAAAGCGTACATTCTTATAACCTACTGTCTGTAAATATATATTTTATTAACATTTCTGTAATCTTGTAAAAATATAAAGTCTTTAAATACAAAGTGAGATATGTCAAGCCTTTATTAATATAATTTTGAGATTTTCAATTCAATGTTTTCATAAGCTGTAAGCAATACACATCAACATGTTATTAAAAGAAGGCTTGAAATATCTTGTGTTGCATGTTATCAGCCTGTGTCATTATATTAGTTTCACCTTATAAATCTAAACAAACCTCTTCACAGTATATTGCATGGTATATATTCTAGGTAGATGACAAAGATTGTTACAAAATGTTACATTATTGTGTAATTTCCACATGTTTTATTTTGTTAAATTCTACAGAATTTCTTTTTAAAATCTATTCTCAAAAGTTTTTATCAATGCTATGTGCTTCTTAAGACCTCACTGTATGCTTTGTAAGGCCATTTTTGCTCTAAACTAAACAAAATCTATCTTTTTTTCCAAATAAGAATCGATAAGAGAACCATTAAAGAACCAAATTGTTAAGCAGAATCGAAAGTGTAATAGGAATTGGAAAAAATCTTATCGATTCCCATCCCTACAGATGACAAAGTTGGTTTGGTTTTTACAGCAGAAAATTACCACTTTTTCTAGATAAAAGTTGTTATTAATGTTTTTGGTGTGGTTACGGCCGACAATCAACAGTTTTGCTTAAAAAAGTGATCGATGGAATACCTGTCCTCTTTGAAGCGCCTCGATAGACGTTACAATATTTGAACAGTGTTGACCACTTGTTGTCATCGTCACTCAGAGTTGCATTGCACAATCATACAAAACAATTTGTTATGTGTTTATTTTGTTAAGAATTTAGATGGGATTTTGAGTTTCAACCTCATCCATGTAGGCTTTGGTCAGTTCATGCTCATAGACTTAGTAGATTGGTCAGGTTTAGTCTAACCCCAACTGATTATACTCCAACACAATATTATAACTATTAGAGTAAAAAAAACTAAAAAAAAATTGTTGAGATTGAAAGGAGCAAGCCTTCTGTGAATGCCAACGGCAGTTGTTAAAGTGGAGAGGAGAAACATCTTCTGAAATAAACCGAACAGTCCAGTTGCGATAGATTGAATGCCCTGACAATACAATAGAATAGAATAGATGATTGAGAACATCCATAGACAAAACTTAACAATACACATTTGATTTAATGTATATATTTCCCAAGTATCAAACTCAAAGTTAAAGGTAATGTTGCCTTAACTTCAACACATAAAACTTTGTGTATCCATTACATCCAATTTAACATAATCCCAATCTCATCAACGTCAAATTACTGGTCTCACTGATCACTTTTTCACAACAACACAGGCCAATCTCCACTAAACTAAATACGCACAGGTAACCTAACTAGTGGATGTTCTCTTTGCAGCTTTAGGATTTCCAGTGCAAATGTTGCCCTTATCCAATCATCTCTTATCACAGGAAATTATTATTATGCTAATTAGTTTTGACTTTTTGGGGAATTTTGCTAATCTTCTCATGACAAGAAATTAATGCAATGCCCTATTTAACACCTCAAAGGTCATAAAACTCAGTTTTGATTTCTATTTGATGTGCACCTACTAATTAAAATTAAATTTCACCATGCAAAATAACATTACCCCTACAAGTTAAGTAAAAAAAATATGTTTGATATTTAACTATGTTCTTATCACCTTTTCAGGGAAAAGAGCAACACCATAATGATATGATGCTTCTTCAAGAAGTAAATGGGCATTTGTGTCTTCGAGGTTAAGGGAAACCTCTATAACGCAAGAATGAATAAGAAAACACTGAAGAGTATGATGCAGCAAATGTGCAATTTTTAATATTTTAGTTGTTTAAACAGCAATGTGTTTATAACCGTTTACATGTAGATCGGGGAATGTCGTTTCATAATGGGGAAAGACCATCCATCCATCCTATTTCTACCGTGTATTCCCTTCAGGGTCGCGGGGGCGCTGGAGCCTATCTCAGCTACAATCGGCGGAAGGCGGTGTACACCCTGGACAAGTCGCCACCTCATCGCAGGGCCAACACAGATAGACAGACAACATTCACACTCACATTCACACACTAGGGCCAATTTAGTGTTGCCAATCAACCTATCCCCAGGTGCATGTCTTTGGGGGTGGGAGGAAGCCGGAGTACCCGGAGGGAACCCACGCAGTCACGGGGAGGACATGCAAACTCCACACAGAAAGATCCTGAGCGCAGGATCGAACCCAGGACCTTTGTATTGTGAGGCAGACGCACTAACCCCTCTGCCACTGTGCTGCCAATGGGGGGGAAAGACGTTAATGTTTTTACGTTAGCATTTAAGCTAGCAAGCTAGCACCAGTCAGCCCGTGAGTTTATCAATATGCAGTTTTCAATCACGGTTTTTTGATCATTTTAATTTAAAACACTAATACTAACCATAGGGAGTTTTACTACAGTTATCATTAATACCATTTATTGCTCCATTCCTACTTGTGTCTGCAACTAGACATGACATCACGCGCAACCAAGGTACCAAGTCAAGTTACCGTTGGATTTCACGTCAATCAGTGCCCGGTTCACAATCCTTGTGAAAATGTAAAAATTGTCTTGTTCTTGGTGGCTTGCAATGCAGCTAATGGGAGCAATCAATTCTAACTCTAAATCACTTTAAAAATGCATTAAAAAAACCTTCAACAATACTTAATTTACTTTCCGTAACCTGTATAGTAACCAAGCTGAAGCGACATTGTTATTGTATTGTATTGTTATTGTAAGAGCGAACACTGAGGAACTCTTTTTCTAGCGTAGTAACACGTTGGCATGCTTCGGTATTAGCCGTAAAAGCTAACTACAGAAAGAGAAAAGCTAGCTTCTACGACAACACGAAACGCAATTGAGTTTGTAATGCACAACACTGCAATAGGACAATAACCTGTACTGACTAAAAAACATGAACAATCATACTACAGTATCTGCAAAGTATTAGCCCACATTTCATGTTTTGTTTGTACACAGCTAGCCAGACAGCATATGCACTGTAGTTGTAATAACACGCATGATGTGCTGCGTGTATTATGATCAATTATTAAAGTAAGACTTACCCAATCGACAGTTGTTTGTTTAGTACAGCTGGCCGGGGACATTTTTTTTCCTGTTGATTTTGGGTAAGCAATCCATTTATGTCAAAATAGCTTGGCTCCAAGTTCCACATTTATAGTGTGAAAATCACTTTCACCTCACTCTCTCGGCTTCCATCTGCTCCCTCTTCCTTCATGCTCGCTTCTATAAGCAGTAGTTTATCCTCAGTATATTATTTAGCTTCAAATGACTGCAAAATATTAGCAATTCCCATCTCTACAGTAAGTGTGTTTATCCTAAACATCCCTGGCACTTTATTTTATACAGTATAGCATTTTTAAGTATTTTTGTGGGGGAGGACATACTACAATAAGATCGTACCATGGCCTCAATACCATGATAATATCATACCATGATATGTCTATACTGTTACATCCCTAGGTAATACCACAAATGGTTTTCAGTTTTCCAAAAAAAGTTTAAGGGAAATATTCTCTCATGATTTCTTGTTATGTTCTTAATTGGCAACCTGTATTAACATTGATTAAAACACAAGTTTAACAATCTCAGTGCCTCATCAACTATAAACCTTGCAGCATCTCACTGTTAAGTTGGTATTCGAAACATTAAGCAACTTTAGATCTATAATGTCTGCAATAGATAGGAACTCCACTGCTATGGTATCAGGAGCATTGGACACAATGATACATGGTTAGAAAAGCCTCTGAGCAATGTCAAATGAGTCTTGTGGATCCAATTGGCAGCATGCACCCTTCAGGTTGAAAACTATGTCATGCTAAGACATTTCACAGGAGATAAAAGATCAAAAGCATCGTAACCTACTGGATCCTACTATCATCCTCAGGAATGTTTTTCACAACATAGGCTTGGGATGGAATAAATGAACCTGTAGACTGAATAAATGACTAGTCTGTCGAAGCTCTTGATTCACCACAGTGAGGTCAGAACGTTAAGACTGCCTACCCTGCATTAGGGGAAACAATGTGATTCTCTTCTTGGGGCTCCCCATGGCCCCTTTCAATGATATGAGTTTAGTTTTGAGAAGCAGCCACCAGAGAGACGACATAATGACTCCAGCTAAGATCACTCACGCAGGTAAGAAAAGCAAAAAGGCATAATGAGTTTAGGCATATTTAAGCCATAGACGGTTTCGGAGGACCACAAACTTTCTATTGTTGATATGAGAAGTTGTGATTAAAGGCCTACTGAAACCCACTACTACCGACCACGCAGTCTGATAGTTTATATATCAATGATGAAATCTTAACATTGCAACACATGCCAATACGGCCGGGTTAGTTTACTAAAGTGCAATTTTAAATTTTGCGCGACATATCCTGCTGAAAACGTCTCGGTATGATGACGTCAGCGCGTGACGTCGCGGATTGTAGAGGACATTTTGAGACAGCATGGCGGCCAGCTATTAAGTCGTCTGTTTCATCGCAAAATTCCCCAGTATTCTGGACATCTGTGTTGGTGAATCTTTTGCAATTTGTTCAATGAACAATGGAAAGCTGTAGGTGGGAAGCGGTGTATTGCGGCCGACTTCAGAAACACAAACACGGCCGGTGTTTCATTGTTTACATTCCCAAAAGATGACAGTCAATCTTTACCATTGGCCTGTGGAGAACTGGGACAACAGAAACTCTTACCAGGAGGACTTTGAGTTGGATACGCAGACACGGTACGTGAGTACGGTTCCAAACATTTGATCGCTTGCCCGTACGTGCGTGCCGCTATGTGCATGTCACGTACGTAACTTTGGGGACTTTGGGGAAATATATGTGCTGTATGAACTTTGGGGAGGTGAACGGTAATTTGGGCTGTGGGATTGAGTGTGTTGTGCAGGTGTTTGAGTTGTATTGGCGGGTTATATGGACGGGAGAGGGGAGGTATTTGTTATGCGGGATTAATTTGTGGCATATTAAATATAAGTTTGGTTGTGTTGTGGCTAATAGAGTATATATATGTCTTGTGTTTATTTACTGTTTTAGTCATTCCCAGCTGAATATCAGGTCCCACCCGCCTCTCACAGCATCTTCCCCATCTGAATCGCTCCCACTGCCATCTAGTCCTTCACTCTCACTTTCCTCATCCACGAATCTTTCATCCTCGCTCAAATTAATGGGGAAATCGTCGCTTTCTCGGTCCGAATCGCTCTCGCTGATGGTGGCCATGATTGTAAACAATGTGCGGATGTGAGGAGCTCCACAACCTGTGACGTCACGCTACTCATCTGCTACTTCCGCTAGAGGCAAGGCTTTTTTATCAGCGACCAAAAGTTGCGAACTTTATCGTCGATATTCTCTACTAAATCCCTTCAGCAAAAATATGGCAATATCGCGAAATGATCAAGTATGACACATAGAATGAACCTGCTATCTCCGTTTAAAAAGGAAAATCGCATTGCAGTAGGCCTTTTAATTTCAGCCTCTAGCATACAATAACTTGATCAAACATGGCGAAAATGTCTGATACAAAGTACCGCACTAGTAAACTGAAGGGATGCACCGGCGCACTGTATAATCCTGCACGAGACCGTGGTCCTGTGTGTGTATGTGCATGTGTGTGTGATTGTGTACGAGCATGAGTCACAAAAATCAGGCTCCCTCACGACGTCATTAATGTCCAACCACTGTTGTGCCTCTTCCCCCTCACATAGTTGTAAGTGGAGCCAAGAAGAACAAAATAAAGTAGAACGGCCAACACTAGCATAGAGGTTGAAACGACATGTCGCAGGAGCAGTGACTGTCTGCTATACTCGGGCGTGGTGTGTGCTGTAATCCTGCCCTGGATGCGGACTCGCAGGCAGTGTTTCATTTCTGGTTACAAAAAGATGAATTTAATGTTTTTTCTTTCCATACTAGATTATGCAAATGTTTCCAAAACACTACTGACTCTATCCTCAGACCTCAACATTTTGTATAATTCTTTATGCAGGTTTGCCCTGAGATGTCCATTCAGAACTCACCATTGTGTCATGTACGAGGCTGTTAACTGGCTTAATCCTAATTCAAGGGTGTAACTTTAACTGGGTTTTTGTTTCTTGTTTTTTTTTTTTTTTAAATGTATTTTCTTACATGTTTCACCGTATTTATAAAAACTGTTGGTTCTGTATACAGCTCCCTATTCCCTCAGACAAATGATATTCCATTTGTTATAGTCCCTAAAATTCATAAAGAAATAGGACATTGGTCGTTCATGTTAAAAAAGCCCCTGATTGGAATAATTGTCCGGCTTCTTTATAGCCCATTACTTGATTTTTTATCTTTAAATGAAATGTATATTTACACCTGCAAACAAGTTGTTCTTGTTCAATCAATCAATCAATCAATCAAAATGTATAGCCCTTAATCACAAGTGTCTCAAAGGGCTGCACAAGCCACAACGACATGCTCGGCTCAGATCCCACATCAGGGCAAGATGTTCTGATGTTGACAATATACTATGTTGCTCCTGATGTTGTACTGTATTATAGTGTAATGTAACATATTGCAATGTGTGTGAGCAGGTGCAATGTGGGGTGCTGCGGAAGTGGTAGAGCAGTGTCTTCATGTGTTTGTTGGGTTTTAATACTCTATGTTTTATGATTTCTGTATTTGTTTAGGGGCCCCTTGAAAACAAGATGCTGTATCTCAAGGGGCTATCCCAGATAAATTGAAGTAAAATTTAAATTGAATTGATCAACAAATCAATGATTGATGTGTGACAAGCTTGTGATCATACAATACCTCGTTTGTAAACAAGGAAACAATCAGCCATTGAAGCACATTCAACTGCTTTATTAACTAGCGCTTTAGTTAGTAATTCAAATACTTTTTTGGTAAAGTAACGATAAAGTATAATTAAGTAATGCTTAAAAGTAATTGTTTTCGAACACTGGAAACCTCAAATTGGATAATCTGTTCTTGAGTGGCCTTGTACAGCAGTATTGTTCTGTTCAGACTTGCTCATTTGGTAGATGGTGCAAGTGAATGAGCATAAGTGGGAAAAACGCAAAAAAAGATAATAAAAAATATAGATCAATAATAAGATATCATTTATAAATTGCTTGTGGTGGTGTTCTAGGTATACCACAGAGTGTAGAGTGTGTGTGATAATAGGTGGTGATGTGGGTTTGCGCATTATGTTATCTTTGACACATTGAAGTAGCCAATAAAATGACCTAATGTTTCCACAATCATTATTTTAACTATTAAAAAGTTGCTTTTTTGGAAGCCAAATGATAATAAATGAATACATTTTCACTCAATCAAAAAAAGCCCATCTATTTTTCAATTATGAAATTATGAAAAAAACAATGTTTAATGTAAAGATGTCCAAAAGCAGTATTTGTACTTGTAATTGGTTTAAATGGTGAACCGAACAAGAATGTTTCAAAGCAACTAATAATAACTGATTTGCTGCACTAGAATCTATGATAAAGTTGACTTAATTAGAAAGTTTTCCCAAAGTTGTGAGTGCAATTGAGCTGAATGCGTTTTTGCACCAATTCCCAAGACGCATTTGAATCCAAAAAGAAAAAGAAAATAATGAGTCTGTTTTGAACTTTGTGTGTGCTGGAGTAGTTTGCAGTGAAAACATCCAGTGGTTAAATAAAGCATATGAGCACAAACACGTATACAAATGCTAATACAGATTACGTCTGAACAAATTTGGTGATAGAGGTCAGCACTGATTCTGGTTCAAATCTGTAGCTTCTGTACATGAAGGTTAAGTCAGTGGAAGCTGGCAAAAGCAATATAGCAGCTATGCGATCATTCAATGATGAATAAATCAAAAATTGTAAATAACCTGTAATCTGTTTTCTCACTAAATCAGGCCTTATGTATTAGACTTACTTGTGCACAAAAACCTGGCGTAGGCCCTTTTTCACAGCAAAGATGAGATATATTAAGACTGATGATGTGAAAATACGTGCTGCCTCACGCCAACGTCATGCTTCACATATATACATCTCTACAGGCTGTGGATACTTTGATTAAACACAGGGGTGCTTGTTCGGGCTTTGCCAACATTTGATTTCAACAATTTAAAAAATATTGAGGCAAGGATACAAAACTTAATTTTTTGCCAATGCATTTAATGATTCATATTTACAAACGTATGTTCACATTTGTGAGGATGTCTATTAATTTATCTAAGCAATCATTTTGCCACCTATTGCTGTCACAATGTGTTTCTGTGACTCCAGCACCAGCTTGGCCAGTCGGGCAGATAGCAGCTGCCTGTGGTTGAAACACATATGGCACCGGAGACCGGGGAGGAATGACCTTTGTGTCACTACTACAGCTGCTACCGCAAGTAACTCTCCTGTATTATAATAATAAATTGATTGATCGAACAAGAGTCAGTCTTTCATATCCTTTTTGACAGCCATGGCATGTTTAAATGTAAAAGATCGCTTTCAAACAAATATTACCGTATTTTTCGGACTATAAGTCGCAGTTTTTTTCATAGTTTGGCCGGGGGTGCGACTTATACTCAGGAGCGACTTATGTGTGAAATTGTTTACACATTACCGTAAAATATCAAATAATATTATTTACTTCATTCACGAAAGAGACTAGACGTACAAGATTTCATCGGATTTAGCGATTAGGAGTGACAGATTTTTTGGTAAACGTATAGCATGTTCTATATGTTATAGTTATTTGAATGACTCTTACCATAATATGTTATGTTAACATACCAGGCACGTTCTCAGTTGGTTATTGATGCGTCATATAACGTACACTTATTCAGCCTGTTGTTCACTATTCTTTATTTATTTTAAATTGCCTTTCAAATGTCTATTCTTAGTGTTGGATTTTATCAAATAAATTTCCCCAAAAAATGCGACTTATACTCCAGTGCGACTTATATACCGTATTTTTCAGAGTATAAGTCGCACCGGAGTATAAGTCGCACCTGCCGAAAATGCATAGTAAAAAAGGAAAAAAACATATATAAGTTGCACTGGAGCCCGGCCAAACTATGAAAAAAACTGCGACTTATAGTCTGAAAAATACGGTATGTTTTTTTCCTTCTTTACTATGCATTTTCGGCCGGTGCGACTTATACTCCGGAGCGACTTATACTCCGAAAAATACGGTACATCATTTTCACACGAAACTCTAATCTGGCTCAGAGCAGGCTACTATATTTTGTAGTAAATTACACAAATTATGTCAATATTGGGGCTAATCAGTGTCACTCACCCCTCCTAAAGTTTTACGTATCAATGAGTCTGGTTACATGCACATTTCCAAATGTTTTTGGTCCCCTGCTGTTCAGTTTACCCTCGAAAAAAAGGTTTGCACTGCACATGTAAACGCGTGAAATCAACCGTTCCGGGCCCCAACGTATGGGCTGATGAACCGTTTTGGACTGCCTGTCCACAACCGTTTAATCATGCATGTATACACCCGAGACCTATTTACTCTTACGTCGGACGGAACGTCATCACGTTTACGGTGTTACGTCGAGTGACACTTCAAAAGCGGGGCGGGAGAGACATGGGAACGAGGAAGAAGAAGGAGAAACACAAACAAACAAACAGCATGGCGAGCAAAAGTCAGCATTACTGGTGTGACGAGGAGACTACGGTCTGCCTTTACATTCTGAAAGAACTTAACGTTATGGCGCGTATAGATGGAAGAAAGCACAAAAACGGTGACATTTAAAAAAAAAAAAAAGGGTGTGAAGACTTGCGCGATGCTGGCTATGTTCGAACAACCGAGCAGGTTAAGTATCGTTGAAAGACGCTCAAGACGGCATACTATAAGGCTAAAAAACAGAACAACACCAGGTTTTGTCCATTACGACCTAATGGATGAATTATTGGGTACTAGTGACCCCTACTTCACATGTAAATGGTACTTACGCTAGTTCTCGCAGCGCATGTAAACACCGTGAACCTAACAATTGGAAAACTGACCTCCGAGGGAAAACTGAACAGCAGGGGACCAAAACCGTTTGGAAATGTGCATGTAACCAGGCTCATTGTAGCAACTATCTTTTCAAACAGGATGAGCACTAATTTCCATGAGTCAGTTTTGGCCAAGCACATCTACTTCTTCACTTTTTTCTTCACCCTACCATATCTATTTTTTTAAAATTAAATCAACATAAAAAACACAAGATACACTTACAATTAGTGCACATCAATATAGATCAATACAGTCTGCAGGGATACAGTCCGTAAGCACACATGATTGTATTTCTTCATGACAAATGTCCGTGGGACAAATTTTCAAGCGTTTACCGGTCCGCAACGACAAAAAGGTTGGGGACCACTGTATTAAGGTAGATTTTCATACAAAAGGCGCACAGGAGGCTCATTAAAGGGGTCATATTATGATTTTTTTTCTCCACTTGAAACAATTCCTTGTGGTCTACATAACATGTAATGATGGTTCTTTGGTCAAAATGTTGCATAGATTATGTTTTACAGACCATCTTCATGTCGCTTTCTGATCGTCGTTTTGTAGGCGGCCTTATTTAATTGGCTCCACTTTGACAGCGTCTTCTCCTTGTCATCTCTGTTGTACCGGTAGTTTCAGGACTAATGCAGATCCCCAATACTCGTCAGTATGTACCAGTAGGCCAGAAAAAAATGTATCCTAATAGATTCCATTTTGGAGTCACACCATAATAATACCTGTATGTTGAAGCACAGTATGTCGCAGTTTTCTAAAAACAAATAGCTTTTTAGTGGTGAAGCTTCTTTCATCCCCAAATAGCGGGGTGTCTGCAGAAGCTACATTTCTAGACCTTAACACATCTCTACCTTAGAACGTCACTTACCTATCCTCCTGTCCAAGCCAAGCAGCTGGGCTGAAAGGCACATATTTTCGGCTTTTTTTAGCCAACTAAAAATAATGTCTCTTTCGGCTCTCAATTGGCTATTGATTTTGTTGTTGTTTAAAATGTATATTTATTACAGATGTAAATCTCTTTGTAAAGGACAAATCGATTTGCATCTTGATACAATGCGATTCAAAAATGATTATTTATAAAACAACAATTTGATCTGATTTGTTTTAGTGTATGAACGATTCGATACGATTCGATTCATTTATGAACGACTTAATGAGACTCGATATGGTGTATAAACGATTAGATTCTATGGTTAACATTTGTTGATGGACACATTCTTTTTTACACCACAAAATAACATAAGAATTACTTCCTGTGCATACACGTTTCCTTATGTTCGAGGATAAATAATTAGGACCTTGGCACCAAGCGCTCAGACTAGATCTGTCCAAGCTAGGTTTATGAGCATTAAATGATGAAAACTACTCGGATTAGAGGCCAAAGGTCTTCTAAGACAACAATTTCAATGACACAAGAATAACAATAACCTGATAAATGAGAACAGCCAAAGGCACATTCATCTTCAATTATAAAAACACACATTCTATAAATGTGACATGCTTCCAGTATTTTCAAATTTTTCAAACGTATATCTCCAAAGATATTAAATAAAGTAAAAAGACAAACACACGCCACATGTCAAATATATTTATTTTCCTCGAGTCAAGTCAATGTTGTTACAGACCCCTACGGGTTCTAGCCAATGGCTCAAGTGGGGGGCGGAACATCCAGGATGACGATGGGAAATGCCGTGTGTTGTGGAGTTGAAAGTAGAAAGGAAAGTTGCCCAAAAAGAGAGCAGTACACGGAGATCGAGCCTGTTGTACAAGAATGTAGAATTTTGTAAAATAAAGAAAGACAAATTGAGAATCTGTCTGAGCCGCAATTCCTTGGGATGTAACAAGATTGACGAACAGCACGAAGATGGTCCGCAGTATTGACGTTGTGTATCTTGTGGGTAATTATTTGATGGGTAGCCGTGACTCTCGCGTTGTTTTAAAGAAAAACTGTCTACGAATTGCTACAGTCGCGCGACACCCGGTCCATGTATCTACGTCTACTCTCGTCTCCAGTTCATTAAGTAACGTAAAAAGCGTGTGACTCTTTTCACGGACAACCCTGGCTCTCGTATCGTTTTAAAGACAAAAAACATCAACTGATTTTTATTTCGGCGCGATAACCAGTTTATGTGTCGACACTCAATTAACCTAAAGATTCAGAACTGAACCTTATTGATTGAGGGGGTTGTAATCGGCATAGCCGAATCGGTCACTTCTCAAACCGGATATCTGGTTACATCGTTTAATCTTTAACAACCACAATATTTATTAGTGGTGGAATGGTTTGTGAATAAAATGACAGGCTTTAGAGTACATGTGCTGCTCAGATCATGTGTTTTTCTTTAGGTTACTTCAGTTTACAGTGTAAGTGCAGTACTGATCATACGCGTGTGCATAGTGAGGCGAAGTAGGGCCACATGATTTTCGTCTTAATGGAGCGGACAGAATCACGGAATTGGCTAATAAAATGTTGAACGCTGTATATCACAGAAATTGACATGAATGACTGAATTGATGTCATCGTGAAGAAAAGGAACGCTTGGTTATTCTCAGTTGGTTATTTCTTATAACGCTTGGTTATTCTCAGTTGGTCATTTATGCGTCATATAACGTACACTAATTCAGCCTGTTGTTTACTATTCTTTATTTATTTTAAATTGCCTTTCAAATGTATATTCTTGGTGTTGGGCTTTATCAAATAAATTTCCCCCAAAAATGCGATTTATACTCGAGTGCGACTTATACTCCGAAAAATACGGTATATGTTTCTTGTGTGTTTCTTGTGTTGATTTTGACATGATAGCATGTCATTGTGTTTATTTTATGAAACACATTACAGTTAAAGGACTTTGAAAAGCCTTTCTCACAATAAAAAAAAAAATTCATATTACATTTTCACTATTGGCACAAATTGACTTCATCCTATATTTCGTTACGTAGCTCTGGTAATGTGCTAAAATGAAACACTTTATTGAAATTGTCATTACCTTGGCTGGAGTTCTGGCCAATTTTTGCTTTAAAGAAGCCTTAGATATCCGTTTCTTTGTCTTGTGTCTTTTGAACAAGCTGTACGAGCCTTCTCAACGCTCATGTCTTCCGTTGGGTGCGTGTTGAAATTTGCCGTGCTACTGCTGTGCAGTACTTCAGTGCTTTTTTTTTTTTACAGTCTTTGCATATTGCAACAGCTTTATTAAATTTATCATACTTCTTAAACAATCAAAATATCTTCAAAACTCTGGACTTAAAGGAGCCATATGTAAGAATTGCATGTCAAGTCATCATTAAATGGCCCTGACATGACAAAAGGCATTAATAAATACCTCTATAACTGAAAACAGTTCAGCCAGGATATGCTCATTTCAAAATTTGATTTACAGTCCCGAAATGTGGTTATTGTTTTCATTTCGATGCCCCGCCCTCCACCGTTTTACCAATTAGAACGTCAGTGAGTGTGTTACATCCAGGTATCCAGTTACGCACTGCCATCTTCGTCGAGCTACTGCCACTGGTAAAGTTAATAAACATGTCAGACCTTAGTAAATCTAAAAGGCCTCGTTACGATTCTCAACTTATTCATGACAAAGCCAGGAACAAAACAAAGATTTGTGTCGGTGATGCCTTTGAAATATGGCGACGATTGAAGGCGGAGAAGATTTTTTCATCTGACGCCAAACTTGCTCATTTTCTCCTTGATAAGTAAGGCATTTACATTTTCTTATTACTTGTAATAAATGGAAATGGACATTTCGTATGTAAACTATATTGTCCAATACAGTCTATGATCTTGTCTAACAAAGTTAGTATGTTAGTGCAACGAATGCTTAGCATGCTGGCCCGGTCAATGGAAGCATACTTATAGCCCAGTTCAATGACACATCGACATATAGGCTAACTGTGGAAATATATGCCCGTTAGCCTGTATGCTCATGTGTAATCGAACTGACTGTGCAAAATATATTTTCGACAAATAAAACCTATGTGGATATGGGTAGTGGCAGTGCCTATTTCATTCTCAATATGCTGATACGCTGAGGAAATGGGTTCCAACATTAGCACGGCTGTCACGGCTGTCATGTAAAACGTATGGAGACAGCCAAATCACATGATAAAATAATTCCTCTCTCGTGTTTGCATATTGTGGACTACATGTACCAATCTGAAACGTTTGAAACAGTAGCCTATAGGCATTCCTTGGTAAAATGTCTCCTCTTTAGTTTTAGGCATACATTAGGCTGATAAGCATGCTTTACTTATTTTCACCAGTATAACCATTGCTCGCGTTGGTTGTAGTTTGTTTTAGTCTTTGTTTTCTGATAGTACTCACAATAACCATATGATTGCCAGTTGGTGTGATATTGTACGCAGGCATGACGTACTTCCTGAAAATAGCCTAATTAGACATTTTAGCAGGGTAATGCCAACAATCTGTCCCGACTCCCGACTAAAATATTGCTGCGTAACTTTACGATTACATTTGGCTAATCGATATTAGTATGTTGTGGCATAATTACTTAGTAAATCATCTTGCAAGAAGCATAAACAAGAGAAACCTACAGCGTAGGACTCGTCGCTTGCTATTTGAAGTTCCTTGGAGTAGCCCAGTCGATGGAGCTGGATTCAGCTGCGTATCTAGCAACGGTGAGAGGGAGAATGGACTACAGAATTTTAATTGTGATTGCAGTACCATTTCTGGCCAGACTCTTACATATGGCTCTTTTAATGTGTCAGCGTTGAACATTTTGTCTTTCCCTCTTTGTTTACATGACTGTAGCAAGTCTTGCAAGAACTTCACAAGAGCTTCCTATAATTATATACGAAGCAGGTGGTGCCTACTACAATTACGTCCACAAACAGAGTTTCATCATGGCGGCTGGACAACTGTCTATGGTAGCCACTTTTGCTCTTTCCCTTGAGTGGCCGTAATATACAAGTTTGATTTTTCTCCCTCTAATCTGTAAGTGTTTGTCTGAGATGAAGAACTCAGATCACATGATCTTTGCTTAAATCTGTCTATTGCAATTTTCTAATTAACAAGAGTATGTGTATTTGATCTCTCAGAGATTGTGGGCAGGGCAAATCCAAGAGCATTACAACTTCATATGTAATTCCCGCTGCTCGGACTTCCCTTGTCTTTTTTAAGAGCGGATGAAAGATAGGATGGAAGCCCCCAGAAGACATTGCTGTTTGCTAATCACCAATTGAGTCTTGAACTCCCCATGAATAGCCCCTTTTAATTGTTAGGTTCAGTGCACTGTTGAGTCTTTGGGAATGGAGGGCAACACCGGGAATAGGGGAAGAAGAAGATGAAGGACTCGGGGTCGACGAACACAAAGTCAGTAATGTAATTAATCAGAAGACAATGATAAGCCCCATGTGTCTTTGCTGACGGGTTAAAAGCTAATAAAAGACTAACAAAGGCATCTCAGCAGGAGCTGTGCTGTTTAAATACAGCATGTCATGATTTATGTCAAGATACAATATATGTTTTGAAAGACTATTGACCTTAAACTACACTAATTTGCATTCCTCCAAACTGTTGGCACAGACTAAGTGCGATAAGGGCTGACTGGAGTTGTGGAAGAGGACACTCGGAAGTTTTTGAGGTCAACAAAATTCTAAAAGTTCAGGAACTGAACATATTCATAATGGAACGCACAATGAGATAGTTCTATGGATGTGATAGATGGATTTCTTTGTAAAGGGGGAAAAAATTAAAGAACATAATGTTGAGGCTTTCTGAGAGATTGTGTTTTCAAGTGATACAATAGAGACGACCTTCGAATCCATATGGCAGTTCAATATACTTCCATCTATAGACAGACTAGACTTAACACAGAGTGGTACTTCATTTTAAAGAATGATACATGCTTTGTGTTTTAATCCTTATCCCATTTGTAAGGCTAAACTATTGTTCGAAATGGTACATTATGAACTGCATAGAGAATGGCGACTTTTGTTATGAGACACTACAGACACTGTGATAGTACTTTTGGTCAAATTCCATCATTGCTAGTGTAATGATTGTTTCAGGCTTTACATGCCTTTAAAACCACAAGGGCAAGAACTCCTTTCTTCTTGCCCGCTCTTCTGTCTATTGTCTTTTTCAGCACATCAGAAGAAGAGGCAAATCGTGAGGGTAATAAAAAAAAACCTACAATCCTCCTCTGGGTCTGGCAGAGAGGCATAAGCAGAGAAGTTGTTCTTCTCTAAGTCTGAGACTGATCAAAAACAAAGTGAATCCAGTGGCCGCCAAGGGAACAGGTTCCTGCGAGGGTGCTAGAGAATTGAGGGAAGAGGTGAGAGGATGAAAAGTGCCAGAGGGTTAGTCGAACAAAGACAAGCCTCGTGTCGAGAATGGAACAGAATGAGCAGCTTGGCAAACAGACATGCTCCAAGTTAAGATTTGGATGACGAGACGAGTTAATTCTGCACCATTCAACGTTAATGAACATTGTAGCAGAGTGCAGGTGATTTTTCATGATTGGCCGGTGGTCGACTTAAGTGCACAGTGGATTTAATGAAGGTCTTATTGCTCTGCTACAAACTGTGCTTCCAGAAAGGCTATTCATTTAGCATTGCACAGTCAATGGCTTATATACAAGCAAATAATTTACACAGTAAGGGTGGAACAGTTCAGATTTGATCAATGACGGTTTATGGTCACGGTTTACAGTTCGGTTTCAGTGTACATTGTTGGTATTTTTAACACCCTAGAATACCACATACCGTATTTTTCGGGCTCCAGAGCGATTTACATATGTTTTTTTCCTTCTTTATTATGCATTTTCGGCAGGTGCGACTTATACTCCGGTGCAACTTATACTCCGAAAAATACGGTACTGTATATACCAATGATCTACCATTACCATTAAAAAAAAAAAGATCAATTATGTCATGTTTAGTTAAATAGCTGCCAACATTTGATGTTTGAAATGCTGCATATTTCCTTCCATGCACTTTTGTCTAAGATTAATACTTAGCAAAGAGTTCATTAAAGTAAGGTTCTGTGCTATTGAGACTCAGGATGGATTGCAGCAGGTACTCAGCTGTGAGACAACACCTATGCTCAGATTAAGAATATTATATACATATTATTGTTCACCTAATACATTTCTACATTGATTAGCAAAGGTGTTATGAGCCAGTTATGTGTAGTTGGGGCGGTATAGCTCGGGTTGGTAGAGTGGCCGTGCCAGCAACCTGAGGGTTCCAGGTTTGATCCCCACATCCGCCATCCTAGTCACTACCGTTGTGTCCTTGGGCAAAACACTCTACCCACCTGCTCCCAGTGCTACCCGCACTGGTTTAAATGTAACTTAGATATTGGGTTTCACTATGTAAAAGCGCTTTGAGTCAGTAGAGAAACACGCTATATAAATATACTTCACTTCACTTCAGTTGTTTTTCTGTCTGGGCAATATGCGCATAACAGCCAGTGAATATGTTTTTATGTGAATAGTTTTTTTGTTGTTTTTTTAAATTCCACTCACATAGATGGATCGTTTTTTTAACACTGGTGTGGAGGAAATGTGCATTTAAAATAAAGTTTTGAGTTTTATTTTTCAACAGTTTGAGAGTCATTGAATGTGTTGGATGAGTGTGGTGAAGAAAGAAGGGAAAGTGTACACACACTGGGGGTGGTGTGGCTCAGTTGGTAGAGCGGCCATGCCAGCAACTTGAGGGTTTCAGGTTCCATTCCCACTTCCGCCATCCTATTCACTGCTGTTGTGTCCTTGGGCAAGACACTTTACCCTTTCTCCCAGTGCCACCAACACTGGTTTAAATGTAGCTTAGATGTAGATAATTGGTTTCACTATGTAAAGCGCTTGGAGTCTCTAGAGAAAATAGCGCTTTATAAATATAATTAACTTCTTTTCAAAGGGAGCTGCACTTTTTTGGGAATTTTGCCAATCGTTCACAATCATTGTGAAAGACATGACGAAAGATGTCGTTTTTTTAATGCAAGGCAACTCGTAAATAATCGTAAATAAAAATCATAATAAATGTAAATAAAAGTCTTACTTACTTACTTATTCCGCCCATAAAACCCAATAAAAAATCATCCAAAAAGCGCCAACAATACTCACTTACATTTCGTGACTGAATATTAACCAACTATTATTGGTGGTGTTATTATAAGCGCTAACACAGAGAAACTATTTATAGCGGCGCCGTGATCACAAGTTTGAGTGCCGATGTTGACATGATCGACTGATGAGCTGCTTCGTTTCCTTGCTCATCAAACTTTATTCTACATCATAAATCATGCTTTTCACCTTGATAGTAGAAGGAGTAGGACATATTACAACAAGTTGGTACATATTGATAGCCAATTTAGACCAGAAAATGGCGAGAACGACACAAAAACACATTTGGTTCCACCCCCCTTTGCTTCGCAAGGATTATGAGTCATCTAAATGGGAATATATGAACATCCTAACAGTCGGCATCCTAATGACAGTAAGTGATTTTTTAAATTATGTTTGTTGTCTCTCATAAAGTCTGCAGAGAGTAATAATCAGTGGTGTAGTTGAAAAAAAGTGAACGTCGTGATGCGTTTTTTAACTTAATGCTCTGCATATGCTTAAAATTAACAAAATAAGTAAATATTAAATGGTATTATAAATGTTTATGTAAATACATTACATATATACTTACATCATGTATATACAATCTTAATGGCGGTGTTTGGATGTTTTTTTAAGGGCTTTATAGGCAGAATAGAGTGGCTCCAATAAGCTCCATTGTAAGCGGACTTTTGATCGCATTTATTTATTATTTCGAATACTTTTTTTTTTTAATCATCCATCCATCCATCCATCCATCTTCTTCCGCTTATCCGAGGTCGGGTCGCGGGGACAGCAGCTTAAGCAGGGAAGCCCAGACTTCCCTCTGCCCAGCCACTTCGTCCAGCTCCTCCCGGGGGATCCCGAGGCGTTCCCAGGCGAGCCGGGAAAGATAGTCTTCCCAGCGTGTCCTGGGTCTGCCCCGTGGCCTCCTACCGGTCGGACGTGCCCGAAACACCTTCCTAGGGAGGCGTTCGGGTGGCATCCTGACCAGATGCCCGAACCACCTCATCTGGCTCCTCTCGATGTGGAGGAGCAGCGGCTTTACTTTGAGCTCCCCCCAAATGACAGAGCTTCTCACCCTATCTTTAAGGGAGAGCCCCGCCACTCGGCGGAGGAAACTCATTTCGGCCGCTTGTACCCGTGATCTTGTCCTTTCGGTCATGACCCAAAGCTCATGACCATAGGTGAGGATGGGAACGTAGATCGACCGGTAAATCGAGAGCTTTGCCTTCCGGCTCAGCTCCTTCTTCACCACAACGGATCGATACAGCGTCCGCATTACTGAAGATGCCGCACCGATCCGCCTGTCGATCTCACGATCCACTCTTCCCCCACTCGTGAACAAGACTCCGAGGTACTTGAACTCCTCCACTTGGGGCAAGATCTCCTCCCCAACCCGGAGATGGCACTCCACCCTTTTCCGGGAGAGAACCATGGACTCGGACTTGGAGGTGCTGATTCCCATCCCAGTCGCTTCACACTCGGCTGCGAACCGATCCAGCGAGAGCTGAAGATCTTGGCCAGAGGAAGCCATCAGGACCACATCATCTGCAAATAGCAGAGACCTAATCCTGCAGCCACCAAACCAGATCCCCTTAACGCCCTGACTGCGCCTAGAAATTCTGTCCATAAAGGTTATGAACAGAATCGGTGACAAAGGGCAGCCTTGGCGGAGTCCAACCCTCACTGGAAACGTGTCCGACTTACTGCCGGCAATGCGGACCAAGCTCTGGCACTGATTATACAGGGAGCGAACTGCCACAATAAGACAGTCCGTTACCCCATACTCTCTGAGCACTCCCCACAGGACTTCCCGGGGTACACAGTCGAATGCCTTCTCCAAGTCCACAAAGCACATGTAGACTGGTTGG
Source organism: Nerophis lumbriciformis (assembly GCF_033978685.3). Classification (NCBI taxonomy): domain Eukaryota; kingdom Metazoa; phylum Chordata; class Actinopteri; order Syngnathiformes; family Syngnathidae; genus Nerophis; species Nerophis lumbriciformis. The sequence continues at coordinate 31,718,789 of NC_084548.2, read as the reverse complement.
GCAAACTCCCATGCACCCTCAAGGACCCTGCCGAGAGTATAGAGCTGGTCCACAGTTCCACGACCAGGACGAAAACCACACTGTTCCTCCTGAATCCGAGGTTCGACTATCCGGCGTAGCCTCCTCTCCAGTACACCTGAATAGACCTTACCGGGAACGCTGAGGAGTGTGATCCCACGATAGTTGGAACACACCCTCCGATTCCCCTTCTTAAAGAGAGGAACCACCACCCCGGTCTGCCAATCCAGAGGTACCGCCCCCGATGTCCACGCGATGTTGCAGAGTCTTGTCAACCAAGACAGCCCCACAACATCCAGAGCCTTAAGGAACTCCGGGCGGATCTCATCCACCCCCGGGGCCTTGCCACCGAGGAGCTTTTTAACTACCTCGGCAACCTCAACCCCAGAAATAGGAGAGCCCACCACGGATTCCCCAGGCCCTGCTTCCTCATAGGAAGACGTGCTGGTAGGATTGAGGAGGTCTTCGAAGTATTCCCTCCACCGATCCACAACATCCGCAGTCGAGGTCAGCAGAGCACCATCCCCACCATACACGGTGTTGACACTGCACTGCTTCCCCTTCCTGAGGCGGCGGATGGTGGTCCAGAATTGCTTCGAAGCCGTCCGGAAGTCTTTTTCCATGGCCTCCCCGAACTCCTCCCATGTCTGAGTTTTTGCCTCCGCGACCGCTGAAGCCGCACACCGCTTGGCCTGTCGGTACCTGTCTGCTGCCTCAGGAGTCCCATGAGCCAAAAGAACCCGATAGGACTCCTTCTTCAGCCTGACGGCATCCCTCACCGCCGGCATCCACCACCGGGTTCTAGGATTACCGCCACGACAGGCACCAACTACCTTGCGGCCACAGCTCCAATCGGCCGCCTCGACAACAGAGGTACGGAACATCGTCCACTCGGCCTCAATGTCCAGCACCTCCCTCGTGACATGTTCAAAGTTCTTCCGGAGGTGGGAATTGAAACTCTCTCTGACAGGAGACTCTGCCAGGCGTTCCCAGCAAACCCTCACAATGCGTTTGGGCCTGCCAGGTCTGTCCGGCATCCTCCCCCACCATCGCAGCCAACTCACCACCAGGTGGTGATCGGTAGAAAGCTCCGCCCCTCTCTTCACCCGAGTGTCCAAAACATGAGACCGCAAATCCGATGACACAACTACAAAGTTGATCATGGAACTGCGGCCTAGGGTGTCCTGGTGCCAAGTGCACATATGGACACCCTTATGTTTGAACATGGTGTTTGTTATCGACAATCTGTGACGAGCACAAAAGTCCAATAACAGAACACCACTCGGGTTCAGATCTGGGCGGCCATTTTTCCCAATCACACCTCTCCAGGTTTCACTGTCGCTGCCAACATGAGCGTTGAAGTCCCCCAGTAGAACGAGGGAATCACCCGGGAGAGCACTCTCCAGTACTCCCTCGAGTGAATCCAAAAAGGGTGGGTACTCTGAGCTGCCGTTTGGCGCGTAAACGCAAACAACAGTCAGGACCCGTACCCCCACCCGAAGGCGGAGGGAAGCTACCCTCTCGTCCACCGGGTTGGACTCCAACGTGCAGGCTTTGAGCCGAGGAGCAACAAGAATTGCCACCCCAGCCCGTCGCCTCTCACTGCCGGCAACGCCAGAGTGGAAGAGAGTCCAGCCCCTCTCAAGTGAAGTGGTTCCAGAGCCCTTGCTGTGCGTCGAAGTGAGTCCGACTATATCTAGCCGGAACTTCTCCACCTCACGCACTAGCTCAGGCTCCTTCCCCCCCAGCGAAGTGACGTTCCACGTCCCAAGAGCCAGCTTATGTAGCTGAGGATCGGACCGCCAAGCGCCCTGCCCTCGGCTGCCGCCCAGCTCACACTGCACCCGACCTCTATGGGCCCTGCTATGGGTGGTGAGCCCATTGGAGGGGGGACCCACGTTGCCTCTTCGGGCTGTGCCCGGCCGGGCCCCATGGGGACAGGCCCGGCCACCAGGCGCTCGCCATCGTGCCCCACCTCCGGGCCTGGCTCCAGAGGGGGGCCTCGGTGACCCGCGTCGGGGCGAGGGAAATCTGGGTCCTTTGTTTGTGTTCTTCATCGAGGTCTTCGAGCTGCTCTTGGTCTGATCCCTCACCTAGGACCAGTTTGCCTTGGGAGACCCTACCAGGGGGCATAGAAACCCCCGGACAACATAGCTCTTAGGATCATTGGGACACGCAAACTCCTCTACCACGGTAAGGTGGCAGCTCAGAGAGGAGTTTTTTTAATCATGTCTTTCATAATGATTGTGAACAATAGGCATAATACCAAAAACAGTGCAGTTGCCCTATAGCTGCAACAGTTTGGTGATTTTTTTCATTTTGCTAAAGTGATTGTTGATCGACCACCTACCTATCGTCATCCCTTAAACATATGGGCAAAAGCAACAATATCTTATCTCTTCATATCTATTCTCTTAACATAGATAATATCTTTCTTTATTTTTTAAGTACCAGCAGAGTGGAAAAACAAGTTGACTTTATGTGCTTAATTGTGTTTCATTGTATCCATTAAACCAGGGGTGCCCATTACGACGATCGCGAGCTACCGGTCGATCGCGGAGGGTGGTCAGTCGATCACCAACTAGGCATTGAAAAAATAGTCCTAAAAATTAGCGATCAAAAATCTTCACTATGACGTCACTTTCGTCACTTGATTGATATTCACGGCACCCGAGGCCTGCACGTTTACTGTCTGGGGGCTGATTATCATACACACTGATAGAAAATGAATACAAAGTGATGGTGTAATACAGCTGTCAATCCCGCACCTCATTAGCAAACATGCTGGATGGTTGAGAAATAGTGAATTGTAGATTTTGAATCCAGAAGCATTGAATTGCTCAGAGGAAATAGTCAACAGATATTAGATAGTAGAAGAGCAAAGAAACGGGACATGGAAAGATTTATGGCTGTAATAGCTTGTGGAAAAAAGAACAAAACAAAACAAAAAGAAATAAATTGGTAAAGAAAAGTTTAGGTAACAGGTTTTCTTCCTTGGGGGCTCTGTGGATAGTTTCCACCAAGGTTCCATGTATAGCGGCCAAAAAATTGCATGCAAGGAGCCCTTTTGCCATGTCAGTCACGTCTCAAACCATTGAACCTACTTGTAATTCCCTGATTAATTAAGAACAGAGATTTGTTAATTTAATTGTAGGTGTAGTGCGTTTTTTTACTCCTTTCTTCTGCCGCTTGCTTGCTCTCATCCCCTTGGCAGGCTAATTTGCCCTGTGGCTTTGAGGAGTGAAAATGAAAGGTACAGCATAGGAAGCCTTCAGATGGTTTATTAAGAATTGATTCAGCACATGGGCAAAGAGAGTAAAGGGAGATTCATGCTGAAGTGCCTCCCAGGCAGGCACCATGGGTGAGAAGAAACATTAAGAGATGAGCGAAGGAGATTGTTGCCATACAGTCCGAGAGTCCTCAATGAGTGCATTTAAGGATCAGTGCTGAGCACCAATACTTAAACAGGTGAAAGCCTTTATTGTTTTGCATTTTCGATGATTATGGCTTGCAGATAATGAAACCTTCAAATTCGGTGTCCTTGTCAATGTTCAGTGGGGGTGATCAGCCTGCGGCACTGTAATATATAATTCTATGAATTGCTGTCAGTGATGTTGCTGATTTTTTTAAAGTGGTTGACTCATCATTGCATTAATTGTCTATACAGTGGCTTTATTTCTAACTGAATCAATTAAGCTGTAATTAAAATGCTGCCATCACTAAACTGAGGCAGTGGGGGTGTGAGAGGTGAGTGGGCAGGAAGAAGAAGCCAGCACTTGTTTGGGCTCAGGCCAAAGACAAAACGAGCAGTAGAAAAGCATAGGGAGAGAAATTCCTTTTGATTTTTGGAGCATTGATTGTCAGTATGTTGTGCTTCTTTGTCCTTGTTTTGGGGGAAATTTGGGGAAAATTAGGAGCCCTGTATGCTTGTAGGGTCTGAGGTTTTATAGACAGCTTCTTGATAAGATACAAGTGCTGCAGTTGTGGTTATACTGTCTCAGGATTAAGTTAGTAAAGGTTGCTCTATGGGACCATCACGATATCAAAATTGAGATGTAGTTTATTTAAAAAGGGACAATACATATTAATGAACATTTGACATAACTATGTGAGGATATAGCCAATGGCTAATTTCCATCTCCAGTCCCCTGGCAAGTTGATGTTAAAATTAAGACATACACATTCAAAACAAGGACACAGATTCACAATATTAAATTTTTTAAATTCCAAGATTTAGGTGCAAAAGATGACACTCACTGTCACAAATTGACCTTTTGCATTTCATAAATACATAAAACAATTGATAAAATACATATTTCATAGTATACACTTTCAATTATACCAGTAGCCTATCGAACGTGATTACAGTTTTGGTTTCAACGCAGCCAATTTTTCAAGGCCTAATAAAATCCTGCCTGTGTTTCTAGTTCCCTTACAAGGTTTCCCCTAGGCTGCCAGACACCTGTGGCGGTGGGCGTGGTTATGAGCGTGGTCACCATGACGGCAAAATTTGCTATGATTATGTGATTTTCTTTAAAAAGGCTCAAAAATTTATAGAAGCATTTCAAAGAAATCTGCTATTATTAATTAGTATTAACACAATGTATATTATTTATCGTTTTGCCATATACTCAATTGTTGCTGCATTTTTAACAATGTACTTTGTTGAGATTTGTTCAAGTGTTTACAGACTATTAATGACTTTTTTTTTTTTTTTTAAACAACTAGCAACAAATCTAGCATCTTCTGGTGTTATTATCAAACACACTTATGTTTAAAGACTCTTAACTTTAAGAGGCTAGCTGCAGCGAGCATGACGTCACACCTGCTTGGCGCTCTTGCTCGAGTTGGACTTTCCCTACTTAAAAGCCGCCACTGTCCTCTTAATATTTGCACATTTTGTAGATGGCTGTCCGCGGGTATGTCTGCAATTTATATAAAAATCAAGTCCACATTGCAGACATGCTGACAACGTTCGAGACAGTCACAATGGTGTGTGTTTGTTTTTGTACATCCGGTTTCGTTAGCGCAGTTTTCAGTAATCAAAGTATTTTGCCAGTGGTCAAGTTTTCGGTACATCACTTGTCAATAGTGCGCAAATAATAGGCTATATATATATATATATCAATTCATACTGTAACGACCAGCTAATGTTAATGTTTTAGGTTCATGTGGTTTGGATGTGATGTTAGTTTTTCCCATGGTCGCAAATCGTGCCTGAAAGGTGATTGGCGGAGAATGAGGAAGAGTTGTTGTGTGTCCGGGGAAGCGCAAACTCACGAGACAAAAGTGTTTGCACATGAGGTAAAACCTGTTGGAAGTGTGCCGTTTGTTATCATAAGATTGGTAATAAAAGTTAAAAATAGTGTCAGACTTTCAAATTTCTTCTTGGGGCAACAATACATTATATTACTTTAATTTGTTTTCAAGTAAAATAAACCAACCTTATTTTCAAGGTGTGGCGGTAATAAAAATGCCTGGGCGGCGAGCCACATTCAATTACATTAGGGGAAATCTTCCCTTATGTTTACAGGAATTGTGTTCCATGTTTGACACGCTCGTTAAAAAAAGAGAGTTGCCCAAACAAACTTTTTTTAAACGGTAACAAACAGTCCCTCTGGAGCCTGACCTTGTAGTCCTGTTGGCCTTCCTCTCCACAAAGAGTTTGAGAGGATGTGGTGCTAGGTCATTAAGAATTGTTCATAGAAAAACTGAATCATCCAGAAATTGTATTAAATTTTCCCAATCGAGTAGATTGTATTTCTTGAGTATTCTGCAATGGTGACACATAATGGGCATTGTATCTAGTACTTTTAATGTCCATGTCCATTTTAATGTGTGATAAGTCATTGATAAATAATAGCAGGCCAAGGATCGAACCTTGAAGCATACCAAGGTTATTGTCAGATGAAGAGGATTTAACATTTTGTACACAAAGATTTGAAGTAATAAAATGGCATTTGTCTCCCTTGGCATTACCATGAATTGATTTACGTGGACCCCGACTTAAACAAGTTGAAAAACGTATTCGGGTGTTACCATTTGGTGGTCAATTGTACGGAATATGTACTGTACTGTACAATCTACGAATAAAAGTTTCAATTAATCAATCAATCAAAACCCCTCTTTAATGTATTCTGGAAGTTGTTTGTAATTATTTGAATAATTATATCCAACAAACTAAACAACATGGCAAAATATATGTTCAATTACTGTTTGGTTTCTCTGTATGTTGACAAATGGGCGTGCGGCTGAAGGGTGTGGTGCACTATCCTAAACTTAACTACAAGTAGATTTGCTGAAGAACATGGTCAACGTCAGCAATTTTGATGAAGATAGCAAGACTATTCAGCAGCCACATAGCAGTAGAAATTATTTGGAAAACACCAGCAATACCCCACCTTGATATATTGTATGTGGGCGCGTGTGTACTGGCATATAGGACAGTGAAAGCTGGTTGGGTATCTGTCATTTTACAGCCTTCGAAGTCCATACGGACCATCTGTGCATTAAGTTCAATTTCAAGAAGAGCATTTAAGCAAATAAGCTATAACTTTTACATTGTAGGACCCCCAAAGGCCTGTCATACTAAGGCAGGATGTATTTTAATGTACCAAACAGATGACAAGAATGGAGAGTTCTAACATACCATGAAGAAACTCAATCTGCAGGAAGTGGCCCACTATTTTTTATCCGTTCTCAGCCTCCTTTGTTGTTTTTTTTAAAACAAAATGTCCCAAAAAAATCATTAAAAATAAGTTTGTACAAAATGTTGAACAGTTTTTTTCAAAAACTAAGCCTCAAAGCTCAAAATTTTTGAAGTTCAATGAACAATCCTCAAAGGGTTACCTCCGCGTTTGTTTGTCTTTTCTGTTGGCTTTTTTTTTAACAAATCATTTTGTTTGATTTTTTCTTTCACACAAAAAGCATTTGACAGACAGTGTCTTCCCAGAAGAAGGTTGTCATTGTTTTGCACAGTGTGCATTTGCAGATAAAAACACACCAAAACAAAATAAGCTTGCACAGCTTCGATTTTGTAAACTGTTTTACCTCATTATTATTTTTGGCTTGTTAAAAGAACGTGAAGATAAAAAGAATATCATAAGTAAACTCACGTTCTAAGCAACGTTCCCTCTAAGGTGGCCGCCTGCGCAATTGCACATTGCTCACACGCCCTCTGCGCACAGCAAATCTATGCTGCGCACAAAATCAAATCAGCTGAACTATAAACAAAATAAACAGATAACAATTTGTCTGTATGATTTTGCAATGTAACTGTGAAGTGAAGTGAATAATATTTATATAGCGCTTTTCTCTAGTGACTCAAAGCGCTTCACATAGTAAAATCCATTATCTAAGTTGCATTCAAACCAGTGTGGGTGGCACCGTGAGCAGGTGGGTGAAGTGTCTTGCCCAAGGACACAACAGCAATGACTAGGATGGCAGAAGCGGGGATTGAACCCAGAACCCTCAAGTTGCTGGCACGGCCGCTCTACCAACCGAGCTATGCCGCCCCACTGTGAGTAACAGGTGACTGCAAGCAGCCACAACAGAGAAAACAATGTTCGTCAACACTGTTAAATTATTACGTCTGTAGAGACGCTTTAAAGAGGGCAGAAATTCCGTCCATCACTTTATTGAGCAAAACTGTTTGTCGGCCGTAACCACAACAAAAACATAGTAAAAAAAACGTATATCGAGCAAAACTGGTCAATGTCTGCCGTACAAATCAGGCTTAAACCAACTCTTTGTCATCTGTCAGCCGTTCTCTCTCTCTTACTTGCACCAATCCACGCACTCAAGGCATCGATGCATTTACGGTCACACAAAAAGTCGGATAACTCCAACACCACACAAAGTGTCAATTCCAGATCGTTACACTATAACTCCCCAAACAGATGTGCTTATTCTACTGTCATTTATTAAGAATGTTAATTTGTCCTATGAATATTAATCATGGAATGCGGTTACTAGAATACAGAAATACTAATAAAAAGATATATTAAACGGAACTAAATGTGATCTCTGAAAGGGGTACAAATTATTTCCAAAGCTGGACCCCCACCTAGACATAAAACACTATAGCACACAGCTCATGAAAAACAAAATTGTATTTGTTATATTCATAAGTGGGCCAAATAACTTATATTAGAAAAAAAGGTCATGATTCTAAAAATAAAACTTTTAACTTGTTATTAAGTCAGTTTTGGGACAGGTGTGCTGCTGGTGTGGCCAAAGTGTGCACGTCTGATGTTGCTCACATGTGCTCCACTGAATGCTCAGGGAGTGTTTGCGTTTGCTCACACACATGAACAATTAAAGGGAACATTGGTTCTAAGTAGAGATGTCCGATAATATTGGCCTGCCGATATTATCGGCCGATAAATGCGTTAAAATGTAATTTTGGAAATTATCGGTATTGGGTTTTTTTTATTATCGGTATCGTTTTTTGGGGTTTTTTTTTTATTAAATCAACATAAAAAACACAAGATACACTTACAATTAGTGCACCAACCCAAAAAACCTCCCTCTCCCATTTACACTCATTCACACAAAAGGGTTGTTTCTTTCTGTTATTAATATTCTGGTTCCTACATTATATGTCAGTATATATCAATACAGTCTGCAAGGGATACAATCCGTAAGCACACATGATTGTGTGTGCTGCTGGTCCACTAATAGTACTAACCTTTAACAGTTAATTTTACTCATTTTCATTAATTACTAGTTTCAATGTAACTGTTTTTATATTGTTTTACTTTCTTTTTTATTCAAGAAAATGTTTTTAATTTATTTATCTTATTTTATTAAAAAATTTTAAAAGTACCGTATCTTCACCATACCTGGTTGTCCACGACTGTATATATCGGTTGATATCGGTATTGGTTGATATCGGTATCGGTAATTAAAGAGTTGGACAATATCAGAATATCGGATATGGGCAAAAAGCCATTATCGGATATCCCTAGTTCTAAGTAATAAACACTCAGTCAGTGTTGTACCCACAGTGTTTGGGCTCTACGGTGTCCTTCTAGTTAGCATGTCAGTCTCACAGTCACAGAGTTTGAATCTCCATTGGAACATCTATGTTTGAAGTTTGCATGTTTTCCCTGTGCTTGTGTGGATTGCATGTTATGTTAATGGAAGTTTCTAAATTGTTCAAAGTTTTGGATGTGTGTGTAAATGGTAGTAGTATGTCGAGATGTGTCCCGTAAATGACCAGTGACCAATCCAGGGTGCACCTCAACTCTCGCAATTGGTAGAGGTTTCTTTTGCAGATGACTTAAGTTGTGTTTTACATTTGAATCCTATCACGTTGTGCTTGTTGACCAGACAAAAGTAGGAAGTGGAGATGTTATCTTTGCTTCTTGCACTATAGATGCTAGCTGGCTTGACACCAATTAGTTAGCTGACATATGCTTCTCAATATTGATCAAGGTGTGTTTTTAACAGTGTATCATGTGTATACATTATTATTTCATTTGTGTTATCCATGTGTAGATTGTTGACATTTTGTTAAATGTAATGCATGCTTATTTAACAGAGGTCAGCAAGTGACAATGTGCCATGTGTACACTGTTAAAGCTCAGTCACTGACACCTTAAGAGCTTGGACAACAAATTGATATCTCAGGCTTTTAGCTCCGTACATAGCACGCTCGGCTCTAATTCAGGAGGAACCAGGTTTGAGCACTGGGCGGAATGGAAGCTGGTGCTGGACCAAGCGGGTTACTTTTTGCTGATAAAAAAAAAACCTAATAAACCCAAATTTAAAAAAAATGCATTCAAACCCTGCCTTATACAGCACAAATATTAGGATGGTGTCCGTATGGCAGTTTGGAGTTCATTTTTACAATCCATATTGTGGTGAAATTGATTCACCAAGCATTGTCAGAGGCACTTCAGCTTTTTTATTTAAAGTTTGTATTTCACAAAACGCTGAAAGCTGTTGTGTAAACAATCAGCCAAACCCACACAGGGAACTGCACTTTTTTGGGAATTTTGTTCACAATCATTATGAGAGACAAGAACACAGGAATGAATTTTTTTCAGATTTTAAAGATGATATAAAACGTTCCAAAAATGCCGCTAACTGGAGTCACTTTTGTAGCCTTCAAAGCCCTCTAAAACCATTTCAAAACCCTCCATCAACGTTTTACATACACACTGCAAGTATAATGAAACAGACACGTTCATAACAATAATATGGTATTTACCGTATTTTGATCATTTTAATCAATCAAAAACAGACAACAAAGACAACTATTTTTGGACAAATGAGGGTTCACAACCTTATATTTTTTAAGCTGAATACACTGAGGATTAACTACTGCTTACAGAAGCGAACACGAAGGGAGGGAGAGACATTGGAGCAGACGGAAGCCGAGAGAGTAAAGTGACCATGACGCTATAAAAGTGGAACTTGGAGCCATGCTATTTGAACATATTTCGACAGCTCAATTTTTGTTTCATCTGACATCACATGGACAAAAATAAGACCTTCTGAAATTGAGCTGTTTGGCCACAATACCCAGCAATATTTTTGGAGGAGAAATGGTGAGGCCTTTAATCCAAGGAACACCAATTCCTACCGTCAATCATGGTGGTGGTAGTATTATGCTCTGGGCCTGTTTTGCTGCCAATGGAACTGGTGCTTTACAGAGAGTAAATGGGACAATGAAAAAGGAGGATTACCTCCAAATTCTTCAGGACAACCTAAAATCATCAGCCCGGAGGTTGGGTCTTGGGCGCAGTTGGGTGTTCCAACAGGACAATGACCCCCAAACACACGTCAAAAGTGGGAAAGGAATGGCTAAATCAGGCTAGAATTAAGGTTTAGAATGGCCTTCCCAAAGTCCTGACTTAAATGTGTGGACAATGCTGAAGAAACAAGTCCATGTCAGAAAACCAACAAATATAGCTGAACTGCACCAATTTTGTCAAGAGGAGTGGTCAAAAATTCAACCAGAAGCTTGCTAGAAGCTTGTGGATGGCTACCAAAAGCGCCTTATTGCAGTGAAACTTGCCAAGAGACATGTAACCAAAAATTAACATCGCTGTATGTATACTTTTGACCCAGCAGATTTGGTCGCCTTTTCAGTAGACCCATAATAAATTCATAAAAGAACCAAACTTCATGAATGTTTTTTGTGACCAACAAGTATGTGCTCCAATCACTCTATCACAAAAAAATAAGAGTTGCATAAATTATTGGAAACTCAAGACAGCCACGACATGTTCTTTACAAGTGTATGTAAACTTTTGACCACGACTGTAAATAGAGTGCTTACCTAAATAAACTGGAAAAACGTCCCCGGCCATCTGGATCATACGCACAACTGTCCATCGAGTAAGTCACACTTTAATATTGATTATCAAACACGCATAACGTCATGTGTGTTATTAAAAGCTAGCTGTGTGAAAACAAAACATGAAATGTGGGCTAATATTTTACAGATACTGTGATATGAGTGTTTATGTTTTTCAGTCAGTACGAATTGGTGTCGTGTCGCATTGTTGTGCATTACAAACTCAAACGTGATTTGTGTTGTAATAGAAGCTAGCTTTTCTCTTTCCATAGCTAGCTAATACCGAAGCATGCCGATGTATTATGGCACTAGAAAAAGAGTACCTCAACGTTTGGTCTTACAACAACAATATCTCTACAGCTTGGTTATTATACAAGTTACGGAACGTAAATGAAGTATTGTTAACAGTTTTGAATGCATTTTTAAAGTGATTTAGGAGGTAGAATTGATTGCTCCTAAGCTGCATTGCTAACCACCAAGAACGAGACGATTTTTACATTTTAGAATGCAATTTTGTCTCGTTGTCTCTCATAAGGATTGTGAACGATAGGCAAAATTCCTAAACAAGTGCAGTTCCCCTTCAAAAAGAGAACAAGGTAAACAGCCTCGAATGCCAATGCAATCTCGCTCCTATTTGACTTTGAGCTTTGCCTCTTAAAATTGTTGGCAGGAAACGCACACATCTGTCATCTGCTTACAGGTGTAACTTTCAAGACTTCCCTCCCATACCACTCACCTCCCTTTTACCCAACCACCCACGCGCCACTGGTAGCCTCATAAATCACTCATGTCTACCTTACCAGGGAAATAAAATGGCAAAACCATGTGTCTAAATCATCTCAATGAGCCTGTCTTGAAATTCCATGGACCATTCTTTAAAACGATTACACAAATGCTGTACATTGATCTTACAGTATATGTCAACTGGTCATTTGTGTTCAGATTAGCCTAAGAGGGAAGCAACTCAGTCCCTTTGTAGCTTCACAAGACATCCAACAAATGTAAGTCGTTTGCATTTCTAGAATTATGACTGAAAATTGGATGTATTGGCATCCATGTCTGTTCATTTTACACATGTGCTATAAAACATCTAATGGTTCAAACAGATGGGAGCAGGAGCAGAACAATTTGAGGTATTTGTTATTATTATCGCAGAAAATTGGTTGTGGAGGCAAAAAGTTTTGGCACCCCTGTTCCAAAGTAAAAATGAACCGTTGAACCAAGGGTCAAAGTGATTTTAAGCATACAGCAGCACCATAAATGAGGAGTTTAGCCCCATATATAAAGTAGTATCCATCATCCCAATCAATAGATGGCCTTGCGGGCATGACATCAATGATAGTGTGAGCTTGAAAGAAATCTGTATAAATATATATTAAAATTTGGGAAGCCACCGTTTGATGGGGCAAACGACTCTGCTGGCCAAATTCGGCATCACGTGGGGTAACCCCGAATTAGACACATGGAGTCACAAAGGCCGTATAGGGGTGATTAAAAAAATTCAAAACTGAATACACGGCTGGCAGAATTTTTAAAAAGATTAAGGATGGCACAATCAGCCAATAAAGACAGAAAACAATGAGAGAGATTTAAGCAGAAGCTGAGAGCTGCAAAAGGGGGCTGTATTTCAACAATATCTACAGTAATCTCCACAAGAGAGCTTGGCTACTATCGACCCAGTTAATGCTGCAGTCTGTTTCATGAGATTCAGGGCAAAAGGTAAGCAGGAAATCAAAACAATGCAATTCTCTTTGAGGTTTACGGTGGAGAGGAAACTGACACAGTGTCACTGTGTCCATCCAGCGCAATGGCTTTCTTTATTCAAGCTTCATCAAAGCATAACCCCTATTGGTTTTGAGTAATGCTATTTTTCAGTAGGATGCAAAATTAATCATGTCTTTGTTAAATGTGTTCTCAGCTGAAAGCTGTGTGCATCAAAGCAACAATATATAGTTTTAAAATTATATTTGATCATCGACTGTCTTGTTCATTAGGAGAGTTGTGTTTCTGGCGTTGCTATAGCAAGCCTGATTGACCTAGTTTTGTAGTCAATAATACCGGTTGGTCAAAACATTTTCTTCAGTTCCAAAAGTACAATTGTATTGCTCCCTATTCATAACAACATAACATAAAATGCCATCAGCACAGTAAGAGACGGGCGCCACAGCTTTCAAAAATCCCTGAGGTGTAACAACCATTGCAATCGAGATTAATTTCAGTAAAAAATGCCCTGCAATAAAGGTATTGCTCATAAAAGCGCTACATTAGGATTTCAAAGCTAATTCTGCCGTCTTCTACTGTTTTCCACTTGGAAAAGGGCAAAAAGTACTACAATAAGTGGCCGACACAGCAACTAGATGTGTATTGCAAGTGAAATAACGTTGATTTACTGTAAATGGCAGCAACTATTTGACTCTCTACTGATTTGCAGCATATTTGGACACAGCAATAAAATTGAATATTTTCATGTGAGTATGTGCGAGTGGGCGTTTAATCTCTAAGCGAAAAAGCAACCATAATGAAAAGCAGATGGGATCACCTACATACTGTAAGTAAAGCCATTCATTTCAGCTCTTTAGAGTTAATATTGTAAAGTTTCTAGAAAAACAAAGCGAGGGCTAAAAAATATTGCCCTATTTTCCGCACTATAAGGCGCACCTTTGTTCATATATAAAGGTGCACCGCATTATAAGGCGCATAGAATAGACGCTACAGTAGAGGCTGGGGTTACGTTATGCATCCATTAGATGGAGCTGCGCTAAAGGGAATGTCAACAAAACAAATAGTGATTGTACTGACACTTCTACTTGCTGCTCTCTGTTCAACAACTCACTGTTCGAGTTTGTCCTCCAACTGTAGCCATCTCGCTTTGTTCCCTCGGAAACTCTGTTTAGTCTTCTTTACTTGGCGCAGGTCATCATGTTGCTTCCTCCACATACGCACCATTCATTCGTTAATGTTAATAATAATAATAATAATAATAATAATAATAATAATAACTGGGATTTATATAGCGCTTTTCTAAGTACCCAAAGTCGCTTTACATGTAGAACCCATCAATCATTCACACCTGGTGGTGGTAAGCTACTTTCATAGCCACAGCTGCCCTGGGGTAGACTGACGGAAGCGTGGCTGCAATTTGCGCCAACGGCCCCTCCGACCACCACCTATCATTCATCATTCAATTCACCGGTGTGAGTGGCACCGGGGGCAAAGGGTGAAGTGTCCCGCTCAAGGACACAACGGCAGCGATTTTTGGATGGTAAGAGGCGGGGAGCGAACCTGCAACCCTCAGGTTTCTGGCACGGTTGCTCTACCCACTAAATTGTGTGTAATGTTAAATTCCATCGCTGCTGCTCTATTCCCGTGTTCTACTGCGTAACTGATCGCCTGGAGTTTCAACTCTGCGTCGTAAGCGTGTCTCTTAATAGGAGCCATTTTTGGGTCTTTACATAAAGTTTAGGTCTCGCAACTACGGGACTTAATTTCCCCCCGGAGAAGAAGTTCTTCTTCTACGGTAAGCAGCCGCCTATTTAATTTTCTCCCGTAGAAGAACTTCTTCTTCTACGGTAAGCAGCTGTAAAAGGGGGGAAATGAAGTCGGCTTAGTTACCGAAGTTACGAGACCTGTTGTGGCTCAATATTGGTCCATATATAAGGCGCACTGTCAGCTTTTGAGGAAATTGGAGGTTTTTAGGTGCGCCTTATAGTGTGGAAAATACGGTATTCAAAAATACTTGATAACCAACTGCACCGTGGACATTAGCAGTTAGGGTTCTAGTAGGGGCAAATCACAGGCAAGACATATTGTAGTTATAGTGGGAAAAGGTAGAACAGAATTTCATATGATTTCTTTTTTCTTTTGTGCATTTTTTTTCAAGCAAATGTATTATTATGGTGTATAGTTAAAATTAGGGTATGTATGAAAAAAATACAGACTACCAATGAGTGTAATATGTGCGGTCATAAAACAGAAAGAAACTACAGGAGGAAACTTTGTCAAGAAGTGGGTTGCAATCTCATGACTTCTGGGTTTCAGGTGATGGTCTAAAGCCCCATGAGTCCACTGTTTATTTACCTGAATCAGTGCAGATTTGGGCGTAATTTGAAAGGTTTAAAGGCAAATATATAAAAGTGATCATGAAGAAAATATTTTAAATGGGATGGAGTGGATTTTTACACTCTGAAGAAAAATATTATTGTTAAACATTTACCCTATTTTCCAGACTATAGGGCGCACCGCATTGTCAGGCGCACTACCGAGGAGCGGGTCTATTCAGGTTTATTTTCATACAAAAGGTGCACCGGGTTATAAGGGGCATTGAAGGGGTCATATTATGATTTTTTTTCTACATTTAAAACACTTTCTTGTGGTCTACATAACATGTAATGGTGGTTCTTTGGTCAAACTGTTGCATAGATTATGTTTTACAGACCATCTGCAAGTCATCTTCAGACTGGATGCGCCGTTTTGTGGGCAGTCTTATTTACGTGGCTCCACTTTGACAGCGTCTTATCCCCGTCATCTTTGTTGTAGCGGTGTAGCGTGCAAGGACGCGAGTCAAAGTGTCAAAAGATGGAGCAAACTGTTTTAATGACATTCAGACTTTACTTAAATCAATAATGCAGCAGCGTCTCCTCATCCGTGGCTCTCTAGTGCAACAACAACGCCGGAAACGTGTCCCGTGAAAAACCGTCCGACCGTAACTCTCTAATAACTAAACAACCGTGGGTGAGTTATGTAAACCCACTACACTGGTAGTTTTTAGCGCTTCCATAGCAAGATATAAGTTAGAACTTTACGCTGCTTTATATTAGAAATGGCAACAGCAGAGGGTGAATGTTCCATAACAAGAAGAAAGAGAAAAAGAAGAAGCTTATCGACTACGGTGTCAGCACGGACTACACATTTTCAGGACTTATGCAGATCTCAAATACACATCAGCAGGTACCAGAAGGTAAGAAAAGTTGATTTTGATTAAATTTGCGAAACAAAACGCCAAATAATGTGTCTGCTAATAGGTGCCATTCCTTATACACACACCATAATAATTATACCTGTATGTTGAATCACAGTACGTCTGACTATGGTAGACGTACTGCTACGACAATCCATCAAGACTCTCAGCTTACCAAAGTCGTACTGAAACATGTTGACGGATTTTTGAGCGCCGTGTGTAATGCTCTATAACATTTAAAGTTTAGATGCAGTTTACTGGTGTCCTTGTGCAGTCTACACGTATCTCTTATGTGTGACTGCCACACTGGTCACACTTATCATTACATCATGTACCAAATAAAATAGCTTCGAGGTCGGTAAGCAACACCAGAACTATTCCGTACATTAGGCGCACGGGTTATTAGGCGCCCTGTCGATTTTTGAGAAAATGAAAGTATTTCAAGTACACCTTAATAGTCCGGAAAATACGGTAAAACATTTATCATCACGAAGAGGTTACTGCTACCTCACTTTATTTGACACTCACAGTATATACAGAAGAAAAGATTGGAGGCAAATCATGTCTTTACATCTGACAAATTAAGCATTAATCCGTGAAACACAAAATTGGACCTTTTTGTACATCGGTAAGTAACGTATTTGATTGACATAATGAGTGCCATGCTGCGAAGGATAAGTTTGTTTTCAGTTGATTTCCTGCTACAAATATTAGTCTTATCAACATTTATCAACATGTCTGCAGTTGTGTTTATGGAGTGACGTTCATATTTTGTCTCATTATTTAGCTATAAATGCCCCCGTTGTTCAGCAATGTTTGCTAACAATATCAAGATTCAATATATGCTGTTGAGCCTATGAGAGATTTATCCATCTAGTTTATTAATACTATGAAGGATATTTTATTGATGCCAATTATAATCACCAAAGACGCTACAGTGGTCAACCATCTTTCCTGCACAACAACAACAACTATGCTTTTAGTATCTGTTATGAAAATGGAAAATGAAAATACGGTGGTTTGGACCAACAATCACACAATATTTATTATTAGGAGTTCAGTGTTTCCCACAGGACAGGCATCTATTTGTGGTGGTGTGGTCGGCGGGCGGGGCAGCGGCGATGACCAAGAAGAACGCGTAGTTGGAATATAATTACAACATTTTATGTACATAATTTATATACAGATTTGAACAATTAGTGATTCACTGAAATATATTTATTAATTGTGGTTCTTACAAAAAATATATCTTATAAAATATAAAAGCTAAAATGTCTCTTAAAGCTCTGCCCCTTTAATTAGTGAATACTAAATAATGTAACTTTAGCCTACTACTACAACCATATTATTTACCAGCAACATGAAGTGAAACAGAGGCAGAGGTGTCCTGCCACAGTCAGTCAACCTCCTCCTCCTCCTCCTGCTGCTGCTGCTGAACAGGTCGCACCTGTGGTCCGAACTGTAGGCCTACCTCCTCTCCAAGTCCAGCCCTTTTCGGCGGTTGAAAATATTTTTCTATACTCTACTGTGTGAAGGAGTGAACATCCAACATTAGAATGTATTACTAACGAGCAGAAGCGCTCTATGTACAGTGCCGTCTAACCTTAAGCGGCAGCAGCTCAACACATGCAGGGTTCAACGTTAAGGTTTTTTTCTACTTGCCTGACTTCTCAAATCTACTTGCCCCAATATTTTTACTTGTCCTGCCTAGGTTTTTTTCTGGCTGTGTAGTGCTCATGGCTTATATCTTACTAGAATCCTTCCCGTTGACTATTTACAACACTACACAGTATTTATTATTATTATTATTATTATTATTTATAATTATATTTAAATGGCATTGCATACATGTAAAATTAAATGCTATTTCACATTATTTGACCAGTAGCAGTTACACTCATCTGAACAGGTCAGCCACCTGTTTAAAGCCCGATCACAGTTGAAATCTTGAAATGAAGGGCCTTTAATGGCCAAAACATTAACCTGGACAACATTTTAACAGCTGGTTGGCTCAGATTTTATTCTTTTCATTGCATTCACATGCTGCAGTGGACAATTTAGCTTCAGTCCATGTGTGTTTATTGACAACAGGGTTATAACCTGGACACGTTAGCTCGTCGGTATGAAAACAGGTGACCGAGTCAAACAGCGGCGGTGTTAATGAAGCAGCGTCAGGCTCCTCACCGTCAGTGAAACGCTCGGTGAAATCACGGATTAACGTTAAATATATGACGAGCCGCGAGCGATGCAGCTATAACCTATCTACTTATAACACCTGTAAAAATGAAGCAATGCTACCACGCTAGCAAGCGTTAGCTAGCCGGCTATGAGCCACCAAGCTGCTAACTATCGCCAAAAGGCACCATTTAAGTTTTTTTCCCCATGGCATCCTGGATCAAGGCTTTTGGACGTTTGAGGGAGAAACGTAGGAAGCGCCATCATTATGAAAAGTAGTCGGCGAGTATTTTGGTCCCGTCCGTCCGTCCCTCTTCTTCTTCTTCTTCTGGCCCACCAGGTGAATGAAGTGCTATTGGCGGAGTTACAATGCATAGTAGGCTACCGCCACCTACTGCACCGGAGGTGTAACTACAAGCAACATTCACAGACAGTCCCATTGCTTTTATGAGCGGTCGAGCGAGTCAAAAGCCGAAAAATCCATTTGTGGCGGACATAATTCTTTCGTGGCGGGCCGCCACAAATAAATGAATGTGTGGTAAACACTGGAGTTAACATGACATTAGTTTATTTGCCCATGCAGGTCTTCGTAGTTATATTTAGGCATAGCAACCACAAAAAGAACACAAACTAATGCAACCTCTTTTCTTTCTTCTAATATAGTAGAGAATAAACTCAAATGCATCACAGAAAATTTCTCAAACAAATCAAATGTTCAAAGAAACATTTTACAAAGTGATTGCTGCAGATACAAGCATGGTCCGATTGTATTCCACAAGATGATGAAATTGATATTTTTAGGAGACATTTCCTTTTATGCACTATTGTTTTTTTCCTGACTTTATTACCTTTATGAACTACTTCTTTTGGGACTCTATGAAAGCTCTTTCTTATCTGTCTATTTCAACGACTGGAACACCCAAGAACAGAACAGCAATGTGGCATTTTCTGCTCAAACTCTACACTCAATCTCACTTGTTTTAATGCTACGCTCAAGCTGCTTGACCATTGTGTCAATTAAGCCGCAAAAAAGTCCCATCTTAAAACTCATTTGTATACTCTAGCCTTTAAATATACCCCCCATTTAGACCAGTTGATCTGCCGTCTCTTTTCTGCTCTTCCCCCATCTCCTGCGTGGAGAGGTTATCAGGTGACTACAGATGTATTGTATTTACAATCCTCAATTCTGTGAAAACACAGTTTAAACATCAAAAACTGCCACAAATTCAGCCATTTTGAATATTCAGCTCCGAATACCTTCAGCTTTTTTCGGAGATCAACGTCACTGTAGTAACGCTTCTGCACTCTGACCATGTTATCAGATCAGCCATACTGGAAATACGCAAAACTTGGAAAGAGATGTGCTGTCGATCATTCACAATCCTTATGTAAGACAAGAACACATATGCTTGGCTTTTTTATGCATTCAAATTTGTAAATAAATATCTAACAATTGAGTCAATAGATCGAGGGTCCTCTGTTGTGCTCATTATACTCTCTCTAAATAATATCCAGAAAGCGCCAACAATGCTCCATTTACATGTCATGACTTGAAAATTAACCAAATATGAGAGATATTGTTATTATAAGCACCAACGCAGACGGACTAGTTTAGCAGCGCATCCATAGCAGTCAGCTAATGCTAGCTTACGCTGCTATTGTTGTCATACTAAGTCGGCAGCTGCTTCTGCTTCGTCTCAAATTTGCTAAAAATTCATTCTAGATTATAATTCATGCATCTCTCCCCTGGTAGTAGTAGACAAATATGGCCATGGACCGACAGAATGGTTGATATTCACAAGCCCACGAGATGGCGAAACTTTTTTTAACCCTTCGTGAATAATTTTTCATTTAACTGGAATTATGTGAGCCTCTTGTGGGTCGGCATCCCAGCGAGAGTGGAAATATTACAGTAAGTGTTTGTTTCGTTATCGTTTAAAATGGTTAGTTTGTATGTGTAGCACCTAGCAATGCTGCGGATGCTAGTGTCATAAATAAGCTGCATCCGCCGAGCAGCAGTGGGCTTCTTAAAACTTATTGCTCATCCTCTGTGTTCAGGCTCAAAAATATAAGAGCCTGGATCATAATTTTTCCCAAAGTAATTGTTGTTGGCTCTCACAAAGTCTGCGTGATTCGCATTGTTGTTGATGGGGAAGGGATATTTGGTTCCTAACGCAACGTCACATGATCACATGAGTGGCTTTCTAGTTATCTCTCAAAATGGCTGCGGAATCTCCGTGAGATTGAAACTATTTTGATAATATCTATTTATTTGCAAACTTTGGAAGTCCTTAGGTGTCCTAAATCAGATATATATCATAATAGCTTCAATATCAAGGCAACTTGTTCTTGCACTCTACTGGAACTTTACAAACCAGTTTATAGAGAAGACAAAAAAAGTACATTTATGTATTATTTTTGTTATTTACTTTTTTTTTTTAAGTTAAGTTAAGCTGATCTTAACCGGTAAGAGTTTTGTCATGGGATTTTCAACAACACTAGCAAATTCTTCATTTAATTAAAGGGTGCCTATGATCATTCTCATATTTTTTTACTTATAAATGTTAGTACAATGTTGGATACTTATGGTAAACAATGCCAAAGCGTCAAATCATAAGTTTCATACATTTGATCGTTCTTGCGCACTGTACGTGATTCCTGTGAATAATGTGTTTTACTATATTTTCTTAACAGTGGTCACAGTATGGTGGACGTACTTATTTGGACATTTAGAATAAACTATCCGCAAGAGGGGGAGGCACACATTTTCAAAAGATACATTCTGACACTTTGGAGTGGGCAGTTTGTCGGGTTTCTATTGTAATTTAAAGGGAACACCTACACAGACAGCTTGCAGACATACACATAAAGTAGGTGACTGTGGAGCAAAATGTACACAAGATTTGCACCAAAGCATATCCAATACAAATGATTTAGACCACAAGAAAGTGTGTTAAATATAGATTTAACACTTTAAATAACCTTTATAAAATGTGTGTTTACTTGCTAAAACAACATTTTCAGTTCCATAATAACAATAACAATGTGTACAATACAACAACATTATTAATAACATTAATAATAACATTATCAAAGTATCAGATCAGGACTCTGATCACATCAAATGCCAAAGAAATTGGATCGGTATTGGATACCAAAAATGCTGATCGGTCGACTCGAAACATGACATCATCTTCAGTTAGTATTTTGTATCTAATTATTCTAAATTAGCCCCATTTCACTCATTTTATTCCATACCTAAACATGAAATGTTTGCCACCAATAGCCATGTATGCAGCAGTGCAGGTTGATATACAGTACATCTCAAATAAGCCACTTTAGTTTGCATCTATCCCTATTTAATAGACCGCTTTTTTCATGATTGGTCAAATTTTGGAGACCTCCAGAGTCTGTCCTTGTAATTTTATAAGCAGGCTTGGCCTGCAACAAAAGACTGTACAAAAGCAGAAATATGTGTAAGAACTCATGTGTAGGCTGCTTTGTGTTCATGCTGATGACTTTACCATACAGTATGGGTCCTCTTTCTAAGTTTATGATTGTTGGCCTGACTTAATACAAACATTTGACACTGTAAGATTATATTGTGTACAAGAAAGAAAATGTGGAAAAGCTGTTTTAGGCAAGGATGAAGGAATGTGTGTGTGTGTGTGTGTGTGTGTGTGTGTGTGTGTGTGTGTGTGTGTGTGTGTGTGTGTGTGTGTGTGTGTGTGTGTGTGTGTGTGTGTGTGTGTGTGTGTACATACAAAGAAGCAGTCCTAATAATACAAGTACAAAAGGGCAATGTCAGTCCTGGATACACATGGATTACAACTGTCACCTGAAAAAGCTATTATCTCACATTTTTAAATCTGCTGTTCATACAAAGGTTTTTCAGCGACATTTGTGTAAAAAGGCTATTGATTTGCTTTAATATTCTGTGTAACTTGTCAGGTTAGATTTGGATACAATTCCGCACACAACACCATAAAAGCCTTGCACACAAATTAGGCATTGCCATTTGTGCGTGTTTATGCATTAATTTGGCTAAAAGTGTTTCCTCACAAAAGAGAGCTGAATCGATCAGTAACATCAATACAGTGTGTGGACTTCATAGTTTAACAAAAGCAAATGTTTAGAAAGTGATCAATTTGCAAGAAAAATAAAACTGAAAATGTCTTGTTTGTACAAAACATCAGATGTTTTTGTTTAAGATGTTTTCAAAATGATTTACATCAAGAATTCCTTCTGAGGCCAGTACTTCCAATGATTATACACTTTTTCCGAGGCCAATTTAAAGCATTAGAGTGACACCATATGATAAAAACATTATTGAAACCCCTGTCTAGACACTCCTCATCATGGCCAAGGTCCTAGTTCTGTCCTTCCCATTATTCCCTTAGTGGCAAACATGTATATCCGTGTGTGTGTATGTATGTATGTATGTGTGTGTACTTGTGTGTGCGTATGTCTGCGCGTGTGTTTGTGTGTTGCGTGTCATCAATTATTGCCCTTATCTGACGGTTTTGGGTTAAACAATGTCATTATTAAAGCCGTCCCAGAGAAGCTCTGCGCCTCCCTACAGTGTCACCATTATAGACAATAAATCAACTGCCTGAGGTGTGTGTCTATGTATATCACATACTGTATGGTACATTTGTGCACGTGTACATCTGGCCCCAGCAGCTATGTCCTCAGACACACATGAACGCAACATTACAGTGGAGCCTGTGCATGTTTCAAATGTTACCATCTTCGACAGAGGACACAACTAAAGGCTTCATCATGTTACAGCATGAAGGAATCGCGCCTCCACTTCCAAACTCTACGGTAAAGCTTGACCTGTACCTTCAAAAGAATCTGACCTCGCATCAACAGCAACACGGTCTGCAGTGCTGTAATTATTTTAGATTGTTTTGTTTATCCCTCATTCCTGCAAAAGGGCCATTTTTAAAATGATAATTGTACAACAAAATAGTTTCGAATTGATTAATTCCAGCTGCAGCAACAATCTTAGTTACAATTGTTCACTACTATGACATAAAAATATAAATAGCTAGTCAACAAGAGTTGTGGTTGCTCATACTAAGGAATACACTGCCCCTTAGCGTTGCGAAAAATGATTGATTCTTCGATCACGATTGGGACGCAGAACATTCGGAATATCGATTATTTATTATTGTAGTATGTTAAAGAAATACAGCTGGTTCTAAAATGTAGAGAAGAATAAGTGCATTGTACACCTTTAAACACCGTGTTAAAGTAGAGAGAAAACAGTTAAGAACAGAAAATTAGCAAATAGATTTATAAGTCAGGAGAGAGAATACTATTTACACAATGACATTACTGTAATGTGCACACCCTAGATTTAAAAGGGTAGATACAAACCACCTCTTTCAGTACGTGCTGTGGCAAACGGCGGCTGAAGGGCAAAATGCTGGGCATTCCATGATTTTAGAAGGCTCAAAAACCATAACAACAAGGATGCCTGCTCACCACGTCACTGTTGGATCCACTATGGACTGGACTCTCACAATATTATGTCAGACCCACTCGACATCCATTGCATTCGGTCTCCCCTAGGGGGGGGGTTACCCACATATGCGGTCCTCTCCAAGGTTTCTCATAGTCATTCACATCGACGTCCCACTGGGGTGAGTTTTTCCTTGCCCTTATGTGGGCTCTGTACCGAGGATGTCGTTGTGGCTTGTGCAGCCCTTTGACATATTTGTGATTTAGGGCTATATAAATAAACATTGATTGATTGATTGACCACACAATCCTTACCAGTAGACACATTTGTATGCCAATGACAATTCCTTCACTTGCAATTTTTACCACAGAGCTACGTCACGTGCTGTGTTAGTTGAATGTCTTACTCATTGTTTTTGTATAAAAAGCAAAATATGCATAGTAAAAAATTTTAACAATAATATGAAAATGAACAAGGTGTACATAAAAAAATTATGTCAACTGAGTTCCGAGTTTATTTATATTAAAAGGAACCTATGATGATTTGAATCTATATTTAAAACAATTAAAAAGATAATATTTACTTTTGTAAACCGTTTTGAGTCTGTCTGCAAATAGTTTGATTCTGGAGGGGTTGACAGATTCCACCACGCCTAACCTCTCCAAAATGATTATAATTTATCTTTTGAAAATGTACACTGTTTAAATATATATATATTCAAGTCCATCCCATCCATCCATTTTCTACCGCTTGTTCCCTTTGGGGTCACGGGGGCGCTGGAGCCTATCTCAGCTGCACTCGGGCGGAAGGCGGGGTACACCCTGGACAAGTCGCCACCTCATCGCAGGACCAACACAGATAGACAGACAACATTCACACACTAGGGCTAATTTAGTGTTGCCAATCAACCTATCCCCAGGTGCATGTCTTTGGAGGTGGGAGGAAGCCGGAGTACCCGGAGGGAACCCACGCAGTCACGGGGAGAACATGCAAACTCCACACAGAAAGACCCCGAGCCCGGGATTGAACCCAAGACTACTCAGGACCTTCGTATTGTGAGGCAGATGCACTAACCCCTCTTCCACTGTGCTGCCCATATATTCAAGTCGTCACTGCTATTTTCTTTACAGACACGGTCGAAAGAAAACTTCATAAACATATGTCGAGTCGCCCGGTCACATCATTAGGTACACCTGCACAGTCTCCGATAGATTCAGACTGCAGAAAAAAGGCTGTTTTAGCAGCATTATTGTTGCTGCATGTTGCACGTAGATGTTATTAAGCACATACCACAATTATACTTTGTTTGTGTTTCCTTAAAGCCTGAAGCAGAGGAGGAGGAACTCCCGCGCTCTGGTGGCGAGCTCAACTTAATGTTGAAATAAGTACGTCCAGCCTGATGACATCACAATGTAGCCAGACTGCAAAACCCCATGTACAGTGTGCAAGCTCATGCCAAAAAGCATGAACCTTATGAATTGAGGCTTTGGCATTGGTTAACATGAGTATCCAACATTGTAACAGTATATCCATTCATCCATCCATTTTCTACCGCTTGTCCCTTATGGGGTCGCGGGGGGTGCTGGAGCCTATCCCAGCTGCACATGGGCGGAAGGTGGTGTACACTCTGGACAAGTCGCCACCTCATCGCAGGGCCAACACAGATAGACAGACACCATTTACACTCACATTCACACACTAGGGACAATTTAATGTTGCCAATCAACCTATCCCCAGGTGCATGTCTTTGGAGGTGGGAGAAAGCCGGAGTACCCGGAGGAAACCCACACAGTCACGGGCAGAACATGCAAACTCCATACAGAAAGATCCCGAGGGTAACAGTATACAGTACATAAGTCAAAAAAGACTAAATGCATCATAGGTTTTCTTTAAATGTTTATTTTTCAAACAAGGTGCTTCACATAAATCCATATCTGCAGGCTAACACAAAAAGTAGACTTTGGATGTGTTGTGAATTGATGTAAATGATGTGAATAAAGATTACTTTGTCATTTGTTTTGTTTGTGTGTCCGCTAACCGTTTGAAAATACTATTTTCAATATATAATGTTTGTTTTGTATGCAATTGTCTATATTGTTATTCAGATAATTATTTAAAAAAATAAAATCTTGGTAGCAGTGACATTCGGGCGTAAGGCGGGGTACACCGTGGACAAGTCACCACCTCATTGCAGGGCCAACACAGATAGACAGACAACATTCACACATAACTGCCAAAAAAGAAGTTCACAGGAAGTGACATACTTCTTGTGCATGCGTGGACTGAATGTTTTCTTCCGGTACTGATCGTGCAGTGACAGGCACGTTGCTTAGCAGGCTGCTACAGTGCTCACATATTTGTCAGTCTTCTACATATACTGTACTATATATCTATGCTGTGCGGGATCACATCCGAAAACCAAAAATGGTGCAAAGCGCTACCGCATAATAGTTAAAGATACATAAATAATCGATTTATAATTAAATCGTAGCCACTTAGCTGTAATCCAATCATGAGGTGCCCAAATATTCTCACCCCTACTGCTACTAGAATTTTGGCAGAGAATTGCAAGTCACAGGTTCAGCCCCCGCTGAAGAGCTTTAACAGGATCAAGATGCTGTCAGAAGGTCAGATGTAGTGACCACACTGGAGCATAATGAAGTCTTGAGTCTGAATGAAATTTTGTGAAAAGGGTAAGTAATTCCATTTAAAGTAAAACCTTCAAACTAGTTTAAATAGTAGAATCCATTTGGTGGTGCCATGGCTTATAATAAGGATATTTGAACAGAGCTTATATAAAAACTACACAGAACATTAAACAACTCAACATACTGTACGTGTCTGACTGAGCCACCTGTGCTACGGACAAAACAAGATGATTTCAGGTTGCCACACCAAGACAAAGTCAGTGTTTTCACATTCACATACTACACAAACAGTACAGTTCTTTTTGGAGGTGGGAATCTTTGGGCACCTCACGATTCAATTACTAATAGCATTCAGGAGCTACTTTTCGATTTAAAATCCATTATTGATGTACCTTTAATTTATATATATTGATGCAGTTTTAAATTTTTTTGTTTCACTAAATAAGCATTAATCACTTGCAACTTTTAAAAAAAGGGTACATTTGTAATAAAAAAAAAACAGTTGGATAAATTCCCATTAAATTTATTAAATTATGGAAATGTGTGCAAAACTGGAAACATAAGTGCCCTAGAGTAAAGGAGCAGGTTGGATCTCTCTGTGAGGTGGCTCGCTATGATCAGCCAAATTTTAGAACTGTCTGCAATACTTTATTTACAGTAAACAATATTTAATTTTTGACGTTTACTAATTAATTTTACATTCGTCTATGTTGGAATTGCGATGCATCTAAAAATCGATTATTTCCCTGCTTTAGTTATTTTTATAGCAAATAATTAAAACACATTGGGCTATCTCTGTTCCTGGTTACTGTGTGTGTGTTCAGACTTTGGTGCACATTAAAACATTCACCTATTTTAAGTTTTGTTAGTGTTCACAATGTAGAGTACATTTATTGACCTTCCCTGTTGCGTTCTCTCTCTCCCTAAGTTCAGTATCTGAAGACATAGGCAATGAAGGCATGCCACAAATCTCTCTTTCCAGCTTTCTCAATGAGCTTCACTTTTTGATGTTTTATCCCTCTCTCTATTCTTGCATATAAACGAGTCATCCAAAAGGTCAGTTGCCTCCCTTTACCCATCTTTCCTTCCATCTTCCATCTTGGCAGGTTTTCCAGATCATCTTTTCTAATCGCATGCTCTGACTAACTTCCTAATTCTTATCTCTTTTGCCTATTAGATACATTAAGAAAATAGAGCTCAAGAAAACCACAAGAAAAACATTTAAACATTTTCTTTGCTGTTGCTTTAGAATAAAATACTGATAAAAGCAACTGATAAGCCTTTAAGTGCACTTGAATTTTTTATTTTATAAATCTAAGAAGCTTTAAGTTGACTTATACAGAGGATTTTAAAAAGGAGCCCCCCTCCACATGGGCACTAACCAAATTTTGTGTCGATCATGTCTCCTTAAATATTTGAGATTTCTCTTGTTCAGCCAAACAAAGTAACAATGTTCTCCTTTGCCCTGAGGGAAGCTGAAACTACAGCCGAAAACGTCAGCCTGTGGTAAATAGAGTTATTATTAATAACGCTACATTTAATTTAATACATTACAATTGCATCTCCCTGAGATCATTTTGCTCATGAGAAACCACAAGTTGTGGTGATTGTTCTGACACCCTCTGCTGGACTGATGACTTCACTACCACATGGAGTGCAAACTTCGAGGCATACCTATCATCTACACCAGTGTTTTTCAACCTTTTTTGAGCCAAGGCATTTTTTGCGTTGAAAAAATCTGGAGGCACACCACCAGCAGAAATCATTAAAAAACGAAATTGTTGGATATGAATTTAAACCAAAACCAAGCATGCATCAATATAGCTGTTGTCTCAAAGTAGGTATACTGTCACCACTTGTCACATCACACCCTGACTTATTTAGACTTTTTTGCTGTTTTCCTGTGTGTAGTGTTTTAGTTCTTGTCTTGCACTCCTACTTTGGTGGCTTTTTCTCTTTTTTTGGTATTTTCCTGTAGCAGTTTCATGTCTTCCTTTGAGCGATATTTCCCGCATCTACCTTGTTTTAGCAATCAAGAATATTTCAGTTGTTTTTATCCTTCTTTGTGGGGACATTGTTGATTGTCATGTCATGTTCGGATGTACATTGTGGACGCCGTCTTTGCTCCACAGTAAGTCTTTGCTGTCGTCCAGCATTCTGTTTTTGTTTACTTTGTAGCCAGTTCAGTTTTAGTTTTTTCCTGCATACCCTTCCCTAAACTTCAATGCCTTTTCTTAGGGGCACTCACCTTTTTGTTTATTTTTGGTTTAAGCATTAGACACCTTTTTACCTGCACACTGCCTCCCGCTGTTTACGACATCTACAAGGTAATTAGCTACCGGCTGCCACCTACTGTTATGGAAGAGTATTACACGGTTACTCTGCCGAGCTCTAGACAGCATCGACACTCAACAACAACACATCATTTGCAGACTATATTTACTGGTTTGCAAAAAATATCTTTAACCCAAATAGGTGAAATTAGATAGTCTCCCATGGCACACCAGACTGTATCTCACGGCACACTAGTGTGCCATGGCACAGTGGTTGAAAAACACTGATCTACACAATGACATTAAAACACAATGATGCTGCGTTCTACACCAAAGTTCCGCAGTAAACATCAACTCGACAAAAAGATTCATGATTTACACCCAAATGAAGCCTATTGGTCTCACAATCCACAGTACTGTAAACACTGTTGCACACAAGAGAGCGAGTCGAGACGGTTGTACAACAGCCAGGATTCTCCCAGCTAAGGAGAATGAGAAATATACTATGCAGCTGCCGACGACACAGGCCAGTCACAAAAGAACTATTGTATGCCCACAGCTAAACAATACAGCTTAGCTGAGCAATGAGAGGAAAAAAAGCACAGTGATCAATAGAGAATTGCAATTAGCCCACATTGGCAGGAGCAGTGCCAGATTAGACACAGGATGTCGATTCCATTTCCTGCACTATCGGGCCTGAAAACTTGCAGGGCTGGTTGTGTAATTGGAGCAACACATACAGCACGTTAAGACGTCGCGGTGTGATGGTGACAATGTATACTGTTAAACCAATCAAGGTGGTGAGGCGGAAAATGTGAGGCAATCCGTGCAGTTCGGTTTTGTTTTATATGGCGGCATGACCGCATATAATGACCATGTGACTGAATTTGATCCTACCAAAGTATTGCATTGCTTTTCCAGATGTGCCCCAATAATCATAAAAAAAAAAACAGGACGAGTTTTGAACACAGCGGTTCTTCTCGCTGATGTGATTGCAGAGCTGGAGCTGTCTTACAATCATCTTATTACTCAGTTAAAAAAAATTTTAATAAATAAATAAAACGCCATTTAAAAGCACCCCTTACCTTTAAGCACATCTTGGCCTTGCAGTACATTCCTCGGAATCAAGACAGAGTAGAAGCTTTGGGAGAAGCCAGGTCGACAGGGACCTTTGGAAAGACGCTCACCATTATTCCCCTGGAAAGACGAGTATGCAGTGTAAGGCACTGATATTTTTGAATGTGTTTATTTATGTTGTTTTTTTTCTTGTCCAGAGATTTCTGGTCTCAGAAAATATCCTGAGAAGAAATATGTTCTACATAGTCTCTAATCAGGTTTGACCAATAAATATGCAGGTGAGCAAATGATATAGAGCAGGGGTGTCAAACGTATGGCCCGAGGGCCGGCTCAGACTCGCGAACAGGTTTTATCCGGCCCGCGGGATGAATTTGCTTAGTATAAAAATGTACCGGAAATTTTTGAATGAAAGAAACAACTGTTCTAAATGTGTCCACTGGATGTCGCAATAGCAATTATTTGTATCTTTGTAGATGATGCCACATATGTACAAAATAAACCACATGTTAGTACATCAGGTGAGGAAAATTATCAAACTACATAAATAACATACTGTAATTTGATTTTGATATAATTGTTGTATCTTGATAGATTGAAAATTAACACCAATGACTGATGAACATTATCCCATACTTTATTCAGAAAATATAAATAACACAAAGTATATATACTATTAACCGCAACAGGTAATTGTAAAAAAAAATAATTAAAAAACAACAACATTATGATTTGTACAATTTCAGAATGCGCTTGTTTTATTTTTAAACAAAGAAGATAATCTGAAGTTGTCTTTATTTTTAAGTTATCGTGCTGTAATTTTACCAGTCCGGCCCACTTGGGAGTACATTTTTCTCCATGTGGCCCCGATCTAAAATGAGTTTGACACCCCTGATATAGAGGCTTGCACACATGTTCTAACTCTAATATAAAAATTTAAAAAAACTGCACTTTTGTATAAACACTTTAAACACTGAATGCAGCCTGCATGCATAACAATAATCTATAGTGCAGCGGTCACCATCGTGGTGCCCGCGAGTACCAGGTAGCCCGTAAGGACCAGATGAGTAGTCCGCTGGTCTGTTCTAAAAATAGCTCAAATAGCAGCACATACCAGTGAGCTGCCTCTATTTTTTTTAAATTGTATTTATTTACTAGCAAGCTGGTCTCGCTTTGCTCGACATTTTTAATTCTAAGAGAGACAAAACTCAAATAGAATTTGAAAATCCAAGAAAATATTTTAAAGACTTGGTCTTCGCTAACTGACAAAGAAACAGATAACAGATTTGGTGTCCAGTTCAAAGTGTGACATGATTTAGTTAAACATTTGAGAGTTGACTTTTGTATTATACATGAGTTATTATTTGTACAAACATTGTGCAAAGTAATTCATGATTTGTTAAAAAATGTCAGTGGCTAGCTAGTTCAAACGGGATATTGTGATTTCACAAGACTGTCTTAGAAGTGATCATTTGAAAATGTTCAATTTGAAAAATGTGCACTTAGAGAAAATATAAAAATAAAGTGTTGCATATTGATATGTATCTGTTTCTATATATATTTATTGTGAGAAATCATTAAGATGATCAGTGTTTCCACAAAGATAAATATAATTAATTATTAATAATAACATAGAGTTAAAGGTAAATTGAGCAAATTGGCTATTTCTGGCAATTTATTTAAGTGTGTATCAAACTCGTAGCCCTTGCGATGAGGTGGCGACTTGTCCAGGGTGTACCCTGCCTTCCGCCCGATTGTAGCTGAGATAGGCTCCAGCGCCCCCCGCGACCCCAAAGGGAATAAGCGGTAGAAAATGGATGGATGGAAACTGGTAGCCCTTCGCATTAATCAGTACCCAAGAAGTAGCTCTTGGTTTCAAAAAGGTTGGTGACCCCTGCTATAGTGGCTCAGAGAACTAGGGGGTCATTAATGTGTGTGTGTGTGTGTGTGTGTGTGTGTGTGTGTGTGTGTGTGTGTGTGTGTGTGTGTGTGTGTGTGTGTGTGTGTGTGTGTGTGTGTGTGTGTGTGTGTGTGTGTGCTTGTACTTTTACTCTTCTTGAGACATCAACTAGGAAAAATACCTTCCATATGAGGACCGGTGAACAAGTAAGGACCAAAATCATGGTCCTGATACGGAAACCATTGCATCTAATAGAGAGCCAAATACAAGAGTCCGTGAACATTGCTCCAAAGTCAGGATTTTTTGTTGATTTCATGTGCATACAAAAGTAAACATTGACAGGTGTAAAGGCAGCAGTATATGATTAAACAAGACGGCAGGTGAACAGCTGACTTTTGTCATAATTTTGCCAAGTAAAATTCCGATGATTATTATTATAATATTGCCAAAATGTTAAAGTTTTCTCATAAAATTGTGACTTTTGTCGAGTAAAATTACGACTATTTTCATAAAATTGCCAACAATCTATAGAAGCTTTTCTTGTAAAATTCCAACTTTTATCATAATATTGCACAAATGTTTAGTTTTTCTCGTAAAACGTTGGCTTGCGTTGAGTAAAATGACGACTTTTATTATAATACCGCCAAAATTTGCAGTTTTACTTGTGAAATTGTGACCTTTTCACAATGTTTTTTTTTTTATATTTAATTTTAATGTAGTAAATACAAATCTTTATATATCTAGAAAGGGGGTGGGGGGGTCCTAAAGAGGAAGGCATTTTTCAGAGGTCTCAAGAAGGTAACAAATACAAGATTGTGTGTGTGTGTGTGTGTGTGTGTGTGTGTGTGTGTGTGTGTGTGTGTGTGTGTGTGTGTGTGTGTGTGTGTGTGTGTGTGTGTGTGTGCTTGTACTTTTACTCTTCTTGAGACATCAACTAGGAAAAATACCTTCCATATGAGGACCGGTGAACAAGTAAGGACCAAAATCATGGTCCTGATACGGAAAACCATTGCATCTAATAGAGAGCCAAATACAAGAGTCCGTGAACATTGCTCCAAAGTCAGGATTTTTTGTTGATTTAATGTGCATACAAAAGTAAACATTGACAGGTGTAAAGGCAGCCGTGTATGATTAAACAAGACGGCAGGTGAACAGCTGACTTTTGTCATAATTTTGCCAAGTAAAATTCCGATGATTATTATTATAATATTGCCAAAATGTTAAAGTTTTCTTATAAAATTGTGACTTTTGTCGAGTAAAATTACGACTCTTTTCATAAAATTGCCAACAATATAAGCTTTTCTTGTAAAATTCCAACTTTTATCATAATATTGCACAAATGTTTAGTTTTTCTCGTAAAACGTTGGCTCGCGTTGAGTAAAATGACGACTTGTATTATAATACCGCCAAAATTTGCAGTTTTTCTTGTGAAATTGTGACCTTTTCACAACGTTTTTTTTTAATATTTAATTTTAATGTAGTAAATACAAATCTTTATATATCTAGAAAGGGGGGGTCCTAAAGAGGAAGGCATTTTTCAGAGGTCTCAAGAAGGTAACAAATACAAGATTGTGTGTGTGTGTGTGTGTGTGCGCGTGTGCGTGAATGCGCGCGCGCGCTGTCGTGCGTAAATGACAATACACACTTAATTACATACAGCGCTTAATTCTCAGCGTTTGCAAATTAAACGACCTAACCCAAGTCTTCCGGGCCTCTGAAGTCCGCAGTCACATTTCGGCGTCAATGCTGGCTTAAGAGAGTAAAAATGTAGGAGCGCGTATGTCCTTTTTTTTTTTTTTAAAGTTTGCAAACAAAGGCTGACATACCGGCAGCCTTGGAAATAAAACATGAGAAATATGTTAACTTGCTGCGCTGTTTAGACAACATTTCACCAACACGACTGTGTAAAATACTAATAAAGTGTGTTACTGCAGGTCCACAGAAATTCTGAACAGATGAAAAATGTGTTTATTGAACTAAAATGAGAGGTAATTATTGTATTGTTGCAGACCGGTGGTGAGAAGACCATGGTTCCGTTCATATATTGTCCCTAAAATCCGTCATTAGATTAGATTAGGATTTGTGTGAGAATTGAGAAATCTGTGGTGTCAATACACTCGCGGGCACCGGACCGACCGAGCGACAACGCGAAGGCGAGACTTTCTCCCATGAACCCGCTTCTGACAACATGAAACGGCGCCATGTGACACGCAACCCTCCCCTGCTCCTCCACAAACTAAACGCCAGGTTAAAGAATGACCACAAATCTCACCCGCAGTGTGTCAAGAAGAAGGGCTGCTGTCAGGACCAGAGCCAGGTCGGTCCTCATCGCGGCGGCGGGCTTATAGGAGCGACAGCCACGGCAGCCTGGGCGAGGGACCGCAAATAGAAAAGAGAGAGCTCGAAATCTTTTTCCCGCTTAAAAAAAAAAAATGTATGTGAAATCTTCTCCTTTCCTCTGCTGGGTCAGACTCTTCCGTCTGTAGCGCTCAGCTGCTCCTAAGTTTACGCGACTCTGTGATGTGCAGGTGAGCGCTCCACTCCGCACCAAGGCGCAGTCACCGTCAGCCTACTCGCCTAACTCACAGCCCCCACTCCCACCCACACTCTCACACACACACACACACTCCCACCCACACACACACACACACACACAGACATCACCCCTCTTTATGCACTCATACACTGAGTGGAACGCCACCAGCCACGCTGCCCTTGCATCGCATTTTTTTTTTTTTGCATCCATCTCCACATTTTCCATCAAAACTTCTGCAGAGTTTTGGTTCGCAACTGAGTAAAACCCCGAATATGCTTCACATTAAGGCAAATGGAGCATAGCAGTGATTCTACATTTGATTTTAGCAATGGGTAGGGGAGTTAAAATGGTGGAAAACCACCAAATCAGATGCACTGAAGTGATAACTTGTAAGAATATTTGCAAAACGCCACTGTATTCTCGTGAACAAGACTCCTAGGTACTTGAACTCCTCCGAGTGGATCGTGAGATCGACAGGCGGATCGGTGCGGCGTCTTCAGTAATGCGGACGCTGTATCGATCCGTTATGGTGAAGAAGGAGCTGAGCCGGAAGGCAAAGCTCTCAATTTACCGTTCCCATCCTCACCTATGGTCACGAGCTTTGGGTTATGACCGAAAGGACAAGATCACGGGTGCAGGCGGCCGAAATTAGTTTCCTCCGCCGGGTGGCGGGGCTCTCCCTTAGAGATAGGGTGAGAAGCTCTGCCATCCGCTGCAAGCCGCTGCTCCTCTACATCGAGAGGAGCCAGATGAGGTGGTTCGGGCATCTGGTCAGGATGCCACCCGAACGCCTCCCTAGGGAGGTGTTTAGGGCACGTCCAACCGGTAGGAGGCCACGGGGAAGACCCAGGACACGTTGGGAAGACTATGTCTCCCGGCTGGCCTGGGAACGCCTCGGGATCCCCCGGGAAGAGCTGGACGAAGTGGCTGGGGAAAGGAGAGTCTGGGCTTCCCTGCTTAGGCTGCTGCCCCCGCGACCCGACCTCGGATAAGCGGAAGAAGATGGATAAATGGATGGCACTGTATTCTCACCCAATATATCAGCATACAAGTGGTACCATTCTACGGAGCCCTTAAAGCAGGCCTGGGCAATTATTTTGACTCGGGGGACACATTTAGAGAAAAAAAATGTGTCTGGGGGCCGGTATATCTATTTTAGGAACACAAATACAAAACCTCACAATAATTTCTGATTGATTGCTAAAAACGTTATGACAGACCGCCTTAAAAACGTAATGGAGTTTTAAATTTTTCTATGAACGTTAAAACACTGAATATTGACAAAATATAAATGCCACACCCCCCTTTCGATCGACATATTTTACAATCAAGTGAAACGCAACAAAAATGCAACAAACAGTGAAATATGAACACGTAGGGTACAAAATAAACCCACCGACAATCTGATATATCTGATATATCACTAAGCTTTAGAACTTTGTTGTGAAAATCTCCTTCCGCGTCTGTGGAAACGCTTCCCGCCCACACTGCTTGGGTCCTCGTCTGAGCTGCTGTGACGTAGATTACCATAGTAACTAACTAGATGACCATAGTAACTAATTAGATTACCATTGTAACTAATTAGATCACCATAGTAACTGGTATATCATCCCAAAGCGCAGATTCCAACCATTGAAATACTTTGTATAGTTGAAGACTTACGGTCATTAGAAAACATGACTGCACATCATAATGGCAGCTACACTTTCCATCTTAAAGTTCTAAAAAATTATTTGGGAATGTCCGGCGGGCCAGATTGAAAAGCTCAACGGGCCGCATGTGGCCCCCGCGCCTTAATTTGCCCAGATCTGCCTTAAGGGGACATGGATGTTTTGCAAGATCTCGCAATAATTTTTGGCGAGATCTCGCAATACTTTTTGGCGAGATCTCGCAATAGTTTTGCGAGATCTCGCATAGCGGGAGCCTACCCATCATCTGTGTTCTGTTGTGGGACCATAATACGATTTGATGTCTTTATATGTCAGGCCAATACTAAAAAAGAAATCAATAAACTTCTCCCTAGGATGATGGGTAGGCTCCTCCATCGCTTTGTCAGTTTTACTTCCGGTTCACTAACATAGGAAAAAAACCTTTAGAGAGATCTCGCAATACATTTTTTTCCCTCCCAGTCCCTTTAGGGCATGGGTGTCAAACTCTGGCCTTGAGGCAATATCAAATTAACATTAGAGCTGGCCCGCCGGTATTATACAGCGGTGGTGCCGCTGTAACACCGCATTCACCGCTAATACTCATACTTGCCAACCCTCCCGATTTTCAGTGCCCCTCTCGAAAGTCTCCCGAAGCAACCATTCTCCCGAATTTCTCCCGATTTCCACCCGGACAACAATATTGGAGGCATGCCTTAAAGGCACTGCCTTTAGCATCCTCTACAACCTGTCGTCACGTCTGCTTTTCCTCCATACAAACAGCGTGCCGGCCTATGTCACATGATATATGCGGCTTCTACACACACTTAAGTCAATGCAATGCATACTTGATCAACAGCCATACAGATCACACTGAGGGTGGCCGCATAAACAACTTTAACACTGTTACAAATATGTGCCGCACTGTGAAACCACACCAAACAAGAATGACAAACACATTTCGGGAGAGCATCCGCACCGCACCGTAACACAACATAAACACAACAGAACAAATACCCAGAACCCCTTGCAGCACCAACTCTTCCGGGCCGCGACAATATACACCCCCTGCTACCACCAAACCCCGCCCCCCCAACCCCGCCCACCTGAGCCCCGACATTAATGAACTAGCATCCCAGAAAAGATGGCAGGTATCTGGCTTGGACACATCAGATTAGATCAGTGTGTTGCAAACTGAACAGTAAAAAGGCCTGAATGGTTAAATTAATCATTGTTGTTTTATTTTCAAATTTATTAGCCTGTGGAAAAAGTTAATGTTGATATTTACCTCAGAAGGCTGCAAATAGAAAAGAGGCATTCCATTTTATTAAATTGTATTTAATATACATTGATGTTTTTTCGTTTGTTTTTTGAAAGTTGATTTTGCACTATTAAGTTATATAAGCGTTGCTTGTTCCATATTCAGTGTTAAAGCAAATCAGTGTAGCAAACTGAGCAAAAATTAACGTTTTATTCATGCACTTTCTCTTGCTACTTCAAGGCTTGGATGTTTGATTCATTCATTATTGTTATTTTGTATTCAAATGTTTTATTAGCCTGTGGAAAAAGTTTTTTTTGATATTTACCTAAGAAGGCTGCAAATAGAAAAGAGGCATTCAATTGTTATTTAAATTTTATGTGATATGCCATTGATATTTTTTTAATTATTATTATTATTATTTGAAACTCGATTTTGCATGTCACTATAAAGTTATATAAGCCTTGCTTGTTCAATATTCAATGCAAAACTTGTTTGGGTCCCTATTAAAAGGTTAATTTGTTCAACCTTGGCCCGCGGCTTTGTTCACTTTTAAATTTTGGCCCACTCTGTATTTGAGTTTGACACCCCTGCTTTAGGGGCTCCGTACCATTCCAACACAAAACATCCTGCCCAAAAAGGTTGACTCATTTGAGTTTTGAAATTATGTGAATGTGAGTGTGAATGTTGTCTGTCTATCTGTGTTGGCCCTGCGATGAGGTGGCGACTTGTCCAGGGTGTACCCCGCCCTCCGCCCGAATGCAGCTGAGATAGGCTCCAGCACCCCCCACGACCCCGAAAGGGACAAGCGGTAGAAAATGGATGGATGTATGGATGTTGCTCTGAAACTATTAAGTAGGTCTATCTAGTACGGGGGTCAGCAACTTGCGGCTTTAGAACCACATGCGGCTCCTGGTGGCTCCATGGAGCTTTTTAAAAAATGTATGGAAATAGAAAAAAATGGGGTGATTTTTTGGGGGGGGGTTTTATGTGGTTTCTGTAGGAGGACAAATCCAACACAAACCTTCCTAATTGTTAAAAAAGCCCACTGTCTAATATGTTTGTGCTTCAAGATGAAATGGACAAAAATGACTTTTTATTGAAAAATAAAACACTGTTCAAAACCCTGAATGCAGCTGTCATGTCTGTGGTGGATGGTCCAAAGAACCCAGAAACAAGAGACTTCCACAATCCCCAAGGGGAAATTAACATTTTCAGCACAATCCCATTCAAGAGCAGACAAACATTACAGGGAGACAGAACAGGATCGCTGACAGGTCTGCCAACTTCCTAACCATGCTAACATGCCATTTAGGCTAGCTGTACATACAGTACATATTGCATCATTATGCCTCGTTTGTAGGTATATTTGAGCTTATTTAATTTCCTTTACTTATGTCCTCTGTGTATCTATCTTATTTTTGTTTCATGACACATTATCTGTATGTAATATTGGCTACATTTCTGATAGTTGTTTGTGTGCCATGTTGTTCCAGACTACAGCAAACGTTATCCAGCTTGGAAAGATTGTAATAAATCCATTAGAAAAAGACGGCCTGTTTAATGTAAATCCAAGCAATAGTCAATTACTTGCGTTTTAACAGCGTACTACCACCTACTGTAAAGGTGTGTGCAACGTAATATAAAGAACCCCTTAAAGGGGAACTGTAATTTTTGGGGAATTTTGCATATAATTCTCAATCCTTATGAGGTTTTTTAAATCAATTCTAACCTGTAAAAAAATGTCATCTTGTATAGCTCGGTTGGTAGAGCGGCCAGGAACTTGAGGGTTCCAGGTTCGATCCCCGCTTCCGCCATCCAAGTCACTGCCGTTGTGTCCTTGGGCAAGACACTTTACCCACCTGCTCCCAGTGCCACCCACACTGGTTTAAATGTAACTTAGATATTGGGTTTCACTATGTAAAGCGCTTTGAGTCACTAGAGAAAAGCGCTATATAAATATAATTCACTTCACTTCACATCTTACAATGGAGTCAATTAGGTAATTCTGCCCTTAAAGACCTCTACATACCCATCCAAAAGCACCAACAAAAAGCCATTGACATTTAATGACCTGAATATTAACCAAGTATTAATGATATTGTTAAGGCAACAATTGTTAGCAGTAAATATGGTAATAATCATTAAGGACCTATTTTTTAGCAGCGCTGTGATCACAGAGCGATAACGAGCTTATGCAGCTGTATGGACATCATCAGATGGTCGGTTGGTTCATGTGTGTGCTTAATATGTGGGGAGAAAATAGCAAACAACAAAAATCAAATGTTAAAGACATTTGCAGAAGATAAAGTATTTGCGGAAAGAAATAACCTGAAGATGACCAAAAAAGAGCAGTTTTGTAACTGCTGCGGAAACGTGATCAGAGCAAAAAAACTTGGTGAGTCGTTTTCTGTCTAGTGTTTGATTTCATAAATACTGTTTCATAAGTGTAGTGAAACTATAAGTGGCGTTATCGTCATTATAGGGAGCAAACAGAGTTTTTGCGGCTCTCGGTGGGTTTTATTTGGAGGGAAATGGGCTCAAATGGCTCTTTTTATGGTGAAGGTTGCCGACCCCTGCCTTAGCAGTATAACAGACTCAAACCAAAAATATTTTAGTTCCATTTTTGGCAGAAGCAATGGTGTGGTCATATTCAGCATTTCTTTGGGTCCAAACACATTAAGTTGACGCCCCAGAGCTCCATTTTGGTCTCATCTGAACACATCACCTTCTCCCAAACTTTGTCTGAGTCATTCTGGTGTTCACTCAATTCGTGCCTTCTTGAACAGGGGTTGTGGCACTACAGGATCTCAACCAATTACAGCAAAGTGTGTTGCCTATGGTTTTTATGGTGACTGTGTGCCTGGCTCCTTTGAGATCACTAACCAGCTCTTCTTGTGTAATTCTGGTCTGGTCCCTCATCTTTCTCAAAATTCTCATTGACACACCAGGATAGATAGCTCTGAAGTGCTCACAAGAACAGTTTGGGTGGCTATAGCTCAAAAGCTCCATAAGCATGAATGCAGAGTGATTCAGAAAGAGGACGGTGGGGACATTAATCACCCCTCAAATCACTATACCTGTGACAGCATACCCAACTGGAAACCCTGGAACCACAGACAGCATTCTTCACCACTCTTCCATCTCACTGTACGACTGTATCAAGCAAACACAATTAGTCTTTCTGGTTGCACTTCATTTGACAGCTTCTTTGTTAGCCTGAACAGTGATTCAACACTTTATAAAACCTCCTTTTGTCTTTTTGGCCTTTTCAAAAATCTGTCCATGCAAGAAAAATGAATGAATCACTAGGTGTGCCATTGATAAAACCATCCTGGAGCCATTAATCATGACGGTAGCAAATGGAGAAAATTAGGTGCACTTGCCGTAGAGCGACACTCTCCCTGGAGGAGGAGGAAGAGATGGATGGATGAGTCAACAAAACATCAGAATTTATAGCCCCATTTATATCTGGTAATAACACGTGCTCTCTATCTGGATACATTAATTGGTTAATGACATCTGCTCCATGGCTCCTTGCACTTTACTGCTAATAAAATGACATATGATCTATACTAAATTAATGTTCATGTGACTGGGTATCAACATTTAAGTACGCTAGAGAGGGCTGGTGGATTAGGACAACATAGTGCATCCCAACTAAAGAGGTGTGATGAGTAGACAGACATAAGTCATCCTTTGGATCACAACGTAACCAAATCTGACCAAAATGTCTCCCTATAGAAGAAATACATTCACAGGGTTTTGTGAAGGCATAGAGAAAATAAAACAAGGTGTTTATACATATTTTCTTACCATGATCCGGGTCACTAAACAGTTCTTGATTTTTATAGAGGCAAGTATGAAAACCTGAGTGATAAGATGCACATTAACCGCAATGTTGTTGTTTCAGGACTAAATACGTACTTTTTGGACTGCTGGATCTTTAACTGTTTCTTTCAAGCCAAACCTTTTTAGTAAATGATATGCTGACAAGTAGAAACCCCATTGTTTTTCTATACCCGAGGCTTGATGGCTGAGGCAAAATTCTCAATATACAGTCGGTGCAGAAGACATTACTATTTTTTTCAAATTCATTGGGAATTTGTCTACTTTTACGACTCTACATTTGTTTCCTTCAAAACTGTGTTCATGTCAAACAGTCAAGGATTATTATTTGATATTGAAGATAACATTTTATAAATTATTGTGGGAATATTACGATATCTGCAACAGCTCCAGTGAAACGTAATATTTGAAGGTACTGCATGCAGACATGTAAACACTATATTAAACATTTAATTAGGAAACGTGTTTTACAGTATGTTTCAAATTCTGCTTACAATGACATCATACGGTATGTCTGGGCTTCCATCAAGCGTACCAAGCAAGGCTGGGGGATGTTTGAAGTTGCAATTA
Source organism: Nerophis lumbriciformis (assembly GCF_033978685.3). Lineage (NCBI taxonomy): Eukaryota > Metazoa > Chordata > Actinopteri > Syngnathiformes > Syngnathidae > Nerophis > Nerophis lumbriciformis. The sequence continues at coordinate 31,677,107 of NC_084548.2, read as the reverse complement.
TAGGTTTGTTTTATTTCATCATAATAACACAAAACTTGCCAACCCAATCGATATGATCTTCGGCCATGGGGGGAAATGCACATACCATCTTCATTTGGATACAAAAAGTGAATCCTGGATTCGTTGACCCACTGTTGACAATAGGCACCCCTTATCACACACTGATAATTAGCCTTCGAGGACGTCTGCCCTCAACTGAGCAAGAACTTCCCAAGGAAGGAAAAAAAAAACACAATGATACTTTAATTGAAATGCCCTGTGACACACTAACCGCTAAAATACTATTTTTCAACAATGGGTAAACACATAAGGTGAGAAAAGTCTGAATTGTCTTAAGAACGTGGGTAAGACCAAAATGGAAGTGATTCAGGAGAGTTGACTGCTCCACTTGCAAAACATATGTTTAATCCTAAAATTTAATTGTCAGTATCTCAAAGCCAGTTGGCAGTTTGACATGTTTATCAAAGACAATGTGACTGTCACTGAAGAAGGTCTTCTGACAATGTCATGACTGTTGCAGAGAGAGGATATAGTGGAAATATTATGGGTTAAATACTATTTTTCTTCTTCTTTTTGTAGTGTCTTCTTATCTCCTCTGTTCTGTCAAGTGGTTTACTCCCTCACATTTATAGTAATTATTGACTTTGTTTGAACTTGGGGGAAAAGTTTGTGGAAAGTCAAAAAGGGACAGACTAAAACAAATAAATACATCATGAAATCATGACTTAAATGCGTCATTAATAATTAGAATTTGAATTCAATGAATAAAAGTGTTATTAAAAGTGCTGTTAACTTTTGTAAAATAAAATAAAATACATGTACCGTATTTTCCGCACTATTAGCCGCACCTAAAAACCACAAATTTACTCAAAAGCTGACAGTGCGGCTTATAACCCGGTGCGCTTTATATATGGATTAATATTAAGATTCATTTTCATAAAGTTTAGGTCTCGCAACTACGGTAAACAGCCGCCATCTTTTTTCCCCGTAGAAGAGGAAGCGCTTCTTCTTCTACGGTAAGCAACCGCCAAGGTAATCACCCGCCCCCATAGAAGAGGAAGCGCTTCTTCTTCTACTGTAAGCAACCACCCGCCCCCGTAGAAGAAGAAGCGCGCGGATATTACGTTTCATTTCATTTGTGTGTTTACATCTGTAAAGACCACAAAATGGCTCCTATTAAGAGACACGCGTACAACGCAGAATTCAAACTCAAGGCAATAAGTCACGCAGTAGAACACGGAAATAGAGCAGCAGCAAGAGAATTGAAGCAACAAGATGACCTGCGCCACTAAGACAGGGAGACAGCGCCGGACGACATACGCCAACATCTGCCAGTGGATTGTAAATGCCTGGGCGGATATATCGGTCTCAACTGTGGTCCGAACTTTCCGGAAGGCAGGATTCACGGAACTGCTGGACAACAATAGCAACAGTGACTCCGATGACTTCGACGAGACGGAGCCGGCCATTTTGGATCCCGTATTCGCCCAACTTTTTAATTCGGACACCGAAGGAGAAGAATTCGAGGGATTTATGAATGAAGAATAACTTCAGAAAGTAAGCGTTATGTTTATTTTGTGTGTTGTGACATTGCTATTGCTCTGCACTATTTTGAATTTTACTATGTTTGTGATTGCACATTTGCACATTACCGTACATTTTGGGAGTGAACAGAGTTGTTAGAACGCTGGTTTTTAATATATTATTAAAGTTTGACTGACCTATCTGACTGTTTTTTTGACATTCCCTTTAGCGCAGTTAGATGCGGCTTATAACACGGGGCGGCTTATAGGTGGACAAAGTTTTGAAATATGCCGTTCATTGAAGGCGCGGCTTATAACCCAGGGCGGCTTATGGTGCGGAAAATACGGTACTATTTATTCAATTATTTCACAATTGTATTACTTATTTCATAGTTTGATAACAAAATAATATTTAATCATTTCATGATTTAATTATTTCATAAATTAATTGCTTATTTAATGAACCTGTGTGGCAGCTTCGCAAATGTATATTATCTGTCAAACTCACATATCAAAGTAATTCGGCAAGGGAAAAGCCAGAACACACTGGGAATGTTCAGTTCAAAGAAGAACAACTCTCAACCTCTGGCAAGGAGAGCAAAGTATGGAGGTTACAGTAAAAAAGGATCAAGACTGACCTGCGGCAGATGCGTGGAAGCTAAGTATGTGTGGTGGATGACATATAAAGCAATACACCAGTGAGAACAAGCTGCCAGTGCCCTGCTTAAATACCCCAGTGATAAATTAGGACCAGGTGTGTCCAATTAGGCCATGCCCCACCGAGGAAGGTAACGCTGAGGAGGAGAAACAAAAGACAACAGCAGGGACAAAATAATGGGAAGGCAAGCGAGCAACAAAGACATGACCCTTTAAACAAATCTAATTTCATTGACAACCTGGTCTGGTGAAGATAAGGTCCTTTTTAAAAAAAACTAAGATAAATAAATCAACATTTTCTTGGATAAAAAAGAAAGTAAAACAATATAAAAATAATGACATAAAAAATAGTAATTAATTAAAATGTTAGTGGACCAGCAGCACATACAATCATGTGTGCTTCAGGGACTGTGTCCCTTGCAGACGTGTTGTCCATGTTGTGGGAACCAGAATATTGGTAGCAGAAAGAAACAACCCCTTTTGTGTGAGTGGGTATGGATGAGTGTGAATGGGGGAGGGAGGATTTTTTGGATTGATGCACTAGTTGAAAGTGTATCTTGTGTTCTTTCTATGTTGATTAATAAAAAAAAAAAAGACATGACAGTACAGTAGAATTCGATCCATGGTAGGTTAATGGCCCAGGAGGCTGGCTGCTGGTGGCATACACAGTGGATAGCGGTCCCGAGATCCTGATTTGCCGGCTCTGTCTGACCGTTGGTCTGAGGGTGGTAGCCCGAGGAAAGGCTTCGTGGCACAGAGTGCCTCACAATACGAAGGTTCTGGGTTCGATTCCCCGGGCTCGGGGTCTTTCTGTGTGGAGTTTGGATGTTCTCTTTGTGACTACGTAGGTTCCCTCCGGGTACTTCGGTTTCCTCCCACCTCCAAAGACATGCACCTGGGGATAGGTTGATTGGCAAAACTAAATTGGCCCTAATGTGTGAACGTGAGTGTGAATGTTGTCAGTGTTGGCCCTGCGATGAGGTGGCGACTTGTAAAGGGTGTACCCCGCCTACCGCCCGAATGCAGCTGAGATAGGCTCCAGGCTAGCACTCCCCGCGACCCCAAAAGGAACAAGTGGTAGAAAATGGATGGATGGATGGATAGACGAAGCAATTTCTGTAGAAATTGTGTGTGAATGCTCCAATGATGAAGCTGAACTGATGTTGATGGAATGTAAAATGAATGTAAGCATAGTTTGAATGTTGAAATGGTTTGGTTGTGAAAATGGTTTGAATGTTGAATTTGTTTAAAAGTTAAAAAAAAGTTTGAAAGGTCAAGAGCAGAAGTTGTCCTGAAATTTAGTATAAATCTTGAAATGCTAGATGTTGGTATAATTACAAGACTTGGCATACTTCCAAGAAGTTCCTTCTATGATTATTAGCTTTAAATTTCTAAAATCCCTAAAATGCTAACATACAAAGTTAGCATGCTAACAGGGGAACACCTTGCATACGTCTAAGATAGCGGCAAATAACAAAATCCATATTTATTTGATTACAAAAAAGTACAAAGTTAGCAAAAATTCTAGTATAGTAGCATGGTAACAAGGGAACAGCTAGCATACGTCTAATATGGTGTCAAGTAACTAAATCAATGACTATTAGGGTAACAATTAGCTAAAATGCTTACATAAACCGTTAGAATGCTAACATTGCTATGCTTACTGCTAAAATGGAACCAAATAACACAATCCATGATTTTAAGGGTAGCACGTTCATAATTAGCTTAATGCTTCTATAAAACATTAACATACCAATGTCAACATGCTAACATGCGGTATAGCTCGGTTGGTAGAGTGGCCGTGCCATCAACCTGGGGGTTGCAGGTTCGATCCCCGCTTCCGCCATCCTAGTCACTGCCGTTGTGTCCTTGGGCAAGACACTTTACCCACCTGCTCCCAGTGCCACCCACACTGGTTTAAATGTAACTTAGATATTGGGTTTTCACTATGTAAAGCGCTTTGAGTCACTAGAGAAAAGCGCTATATAAATATAATTCACTTCACTTCACTTCACTTCACAACATTAGAAAAGTTAACATACTTGTAAGATGGTACTATGCCATGAAAGTCATCTGCTGAACAAGTTGGTGTTGGAAATTTTCGAATGGGTTCAGAATTGTGGGAGTTGTGAAACTTTGAAAAAACTCCCATTCATTTCCTGGTAATTTAGGAATTTCAGGAAAAGTGGGAATTTTTTGAAGGCGTTAAATAGCATGTCCTGAATGAGTTGCATTGGTTGGTGTTGGAATGGGTTGAATTGGTTGAGAAATGTTGAAATAACGTTTTTTAAATTGAGAATTACTGTTAAAATTCTAGGAATTCCTGGAAATTTGGGGGGGAACTTGAGAAAGTGTTAGTTTGAATGTCCAGGATGACTGGAATGTGTGGAATGGTTGGATTGTTTAGAAAAATGTGGATGCAGAAGCCAAAAGAACAAAGGTTGGAAATAGGGCTTTGGGAAACTGGCAATTCGGGGAATTCCTGGAATATTTTAACTCACAAAATCAGTCATTTGAATTTTCAAGATAGTGAAATGTGTTGAAGTTGGAATCGTTTGAATCGCTTGAAAAATGTAGAAAATTGTGTAATTTAAAAATATTGTCCATTCATTGGAATAAGAATTTCCTGGAAATGTGGGAATATAAATATTAGCACAATTGCCGTGGATGCGATGAATGGTTGAGTGTTGGAATTTTTTTAATTGGTCGAGAAATGTTGACGTAATAAGGCTTTGTAATGGAGAATCGGTGTTCCAGAGTTCCTGGAATTTCCGGAAAAACATGAGTAAGTGGAATGTTTTGATGGTGGAATGGTGGAAATTAGATAAAAAATGTAGACCATGAAACCGAAAGAACAAATGGTGAAAATAGGGCTAGTGTTTTTTTTTTTTTACTTAAAAATGTGCTAGTTTGAAAAGGATGAGTGGACTGTGTTGAAGGTAGAATGGTTTGAATTGGTCAAAAAATGTGGAAATTGTGGAAGTTTAAAGAATTGCCCATTCATTTTCAATTGGAAAAATGTACCCGAAAACTAGGAATTCTGGGAATTTTTTGGAGAATTGTTGAAGTAGAGCCCGCTATTCCTCAATAGGTTGACCATTTTGAAGTTGGAACAGTGTGAATCAGATGAACAAGAATGAAGTTCTGTGCGAACGAAAAGTTCCATCCATCCCTTTTCAACCGCTTGTCCCTTTTGGGGTCGCTGGGGGTGCTGAAGCCTATACCAGCTGCATTCGGGCAGAAGGCGCCGTACACCCTGGACAAGTCGCCACCTCATCGCAGGGCCAACACAGATAGACAGACAACATTCACACTCACATTCACACACTAGGGACCATTTAGTGTTGCCAATCAACCTATCCCCAGGTGCATGTCTTTGGAGGTGGGAGGAAGCCGGAGTACCCGGAGGGAACCCACGCAGTCACGGGGAGAACATGCAAACTCCACACAGAAAGACCCCCGGGCCGGGGATCAAACCCAGGAGAATGAAAAGTTATGAAATAAAAATAATAAGAAATATAAGAAAATGGTGTAGAATTACGTGTGAATGCTTGAAGTATTCGTACAATTAGTAATTGTGAAAAATATAAACACTTTTACAAATAAATATGTTTTTTCTAGCCACTAATGGTAACATAATTTAGCTGCGGGTGTTCTCGTTTGATCTAGTGACTTTGAGAAAGTTGTAAAAAAAACCTTAATCATCAGTTGCAAAACTAATCTCTCTAACCAACTATCACTACCGTATTTTTCGGACCATAGAGTGCACCGAATTAAAAGGCGCACTGCCGATGAGTGGGTCTATTCAGGTCTTTTTTTCATACAAAAGGCGCACCGGACTATCAGGCGCAATAAAGGGGTCATATTATAATTTTTTTCTACATTTAAAACACTATATTGTGGTCTACATAACATGTGATGGTGGTTCTTTGGTGAAAATGTTGCATAGATTATGTTTTACAGACCATCTTCAAGTAGCTTTCTGAGCGTCTCTTCAGGATGCACCGTTTTGTGGGCGGTCTTACCTACGTGGCTCACCTTTGACAGCGTCTTCTCTTCGTCATCTTTTCTTGTAGCGGTGTAGCGTGCAAGGACGGAAGTCGGAAACGTGTCAAAAGATGGAGCTAACTGTTTTAGTGACATTCAGACTACTTAAATCAATAACGGAGGAGCATCTCCTCATACGTGGCTCACTAATGTGTCCCGTTAAAAACGTCAGACCGGAACCCTCTACTAACTAAAGTTCCGTGGATGAATGATGTAAACCTACTACAGTTTTAAGTGCTTTGACAGCTAGTATACTGACAGATATAAAGACATAACTTTACGCTACTTCATATTAGAAATGGCAACAGCGGAAGATGAATGGCACATAAGAAGGTAGAGAAAAAGAAGAAACTTATGACTATGGCGTCGGCACGGACTACAATTGCGTACACACGCACATTTTCAGGACTTATGCAGATCCCAAATACACATCAGTAGGTACCAGAAGGTAAGAAAAGTTGGTTTTGCATAATATTGCTAAACGAAACGTCGGGTAATACTTCTGCAAATAGGTCCTTATACAAGCACCATAATAATACTTGTGTGTTTAATGCGCCGACAATCCATCAAGCGGTGCAGCTTCATAGCTTACCGAAGTTGTACTAAAAACATTTTGACAGATTTTTGAGTGCCGTGTGTAATGTTCTATATTCTCAATGGAACATTTAAAGTTTTGGTGTTGTTTACTGCCATCATATTGCAGTCTACACGTATCTCTTATGTATGACTGCCATCTACTGGTCACACTTATCATTACACCATGTACCACATAAAATTGCTCCGAGGTCAGTAAGCACAACCAGAATTATGCCGTACATTAGGCGCACCGGTTTATAAGGCCCACTGTCGATTTTTGAGAAAATGAAAGGGTCCTTATAGTCCGAAAAATACGATATAACTGCAGAACTATATCTCTGGAACCAAAATCTAAATGGTTTTACAGCTAATCTTCTGAGAATGAATTTAAGGTTGTTCTCATGATTTCAGGACTTGCTGCTCTCCAATGATGCAGTTTCTGAATGTTCCTATACCTATTCAAGTCTCTATAGATCACCGACCCTGACTTATGAACTCCCTTTGAAAGTGAAAGAATCTTTTCAAAAATACACGTTTCTCAGTTGTATAATGACACATACATGTCCATCCTTGTAAGAAAGGCCAGCACACAGCTCCTATTTGAAAATCAAAGCACACCACACAAAACAAGGAGCGAGTTCAGTCATCAAATTCAGTCAGCAGAGCTTGTCAGAGTGGCAAGCAACTACAGTGTCGGCCATCTCCAAAACAGCATCAATCTGCCAAACTCGCATCCAAACTTGCCACTGTACTGTGTGCAGGGTTGTTCATTATGTCCTCTTATATTACTCTATTCAAAATTGCCAAATAAACTCCAGCCCAGGGAGTAGTAAACAGGCAGGCTGCCTCAGTCTAATGGCGGTAAACGAGAGTCAAGGAGACAGGCGATGTCGCTCTAAGTCATTTGTAAGCATATTCTGAGGGGCCTTGTCATCTTGCTCTCTGGATAATGAGGCTTCCATTAGCCATCAAGATGCCATGCATGTCCCATACTCTAAAATCCGTAGGCTTATCTTATACTCTGCAGCGATTTGGTCGCAGTTTGGCGTTTCACTATTTGCATTCCTCTCTCCACTTTAATCTGAGCACGTAAGTGCACATTTAGAAATATATGTCAGTAAAAGTACAAACCCACTCTGTGTGTGTAGTCTTAATAGAAACAAATACATTACATACTCTTTGTTTATGTGTCAGTCTTGCCATTAAATTGTCGACTCAGTTACTTGCTCGGCTTATGTGTAAAACAATGTATAGTAGCAGAGGTGGGTAGTAACACGCTACATTTACTCCGTTACATCTACTTGAGTAACTTTTGGGATAAATTGTACTTCTAAGAGTAGTTTTAATGCAACATACTTTTACTTGAGTATATTTATAGAGAAGAAACGCTACTTTTACTCCGCTCCATTTATCTGCATTCAGCTCGCTACTCGCTACTGATTTTTATTGATCTGTTAATGCACGCTTTGTTTGTTTTGGTTTGTCAGACAGACCTTCAAAGTAGGATCTATCGCATGCCTGCGTTTCACCAATCAAATACAGTCACTGGTGACGTTTGACTCCGTTTCCCTGATCAAATGCGGTCACTGGTGACGTTTGACTCCGTTTCACCAATCAAACAGAACCAGGCGGTCACATGATTAACTACATAAAGTTTCAGCGGCAAACAACAAGCTTAAGCTTACACGAACTTAACGTCAAATTTGAGGAAGCACATCGTGGTAAGTAACGTTAATAGATATTTTGTCTGTCACCGTAGGCTGATGTTTGCTTCCCTGCTATAAATCACTGTCAAATGTACATCGTGTGGGGACATTTATTAACGCACTACAGCCTCATAGAGAGATAGACAAACACACACACACACACACACACACACACACACACACACACACACACACACACACACACACACACACACACACACACACACACACACACACGCGCATGCATAGAAACACTAATCAGAAGTGCACAGTGTGTTCCCAGATGCAGCCTACACCTATCAGTTTTTAGTTTGCGTAAAGGCTAACTTGTTATTTTCCTTTGTAATCTCTGCTTACTGAGCTTATGGTGCTGTTAAGTTATTGTGGCTCAATTTGCCTTAATTTTTTTTTATGTTCATGTATTATTATTTAATATATATTATTGTTTTAGTTGCTTAAGAGATATTCCTGCCTCTGAATTTGCTCATTGCTATTTTTATGTTTTTGTGCATTATTTGTTGCCGTCATCATTAAACGAACATGTTACTCATCAGTTACTCAGTACTTGAGTAGTTTTTTCACAACATACTTTTTACTTTCACTCAAGTAAATATTTGGGTGACTACTCCTTACTTTTACTTGAGTAATACATCTCTAAAGTAACAGTACTCTTACTTGAATACAATTTCTGGCTACTCTACCCACCTCTGTATAGTAGTTAATGTTCTTTTGAAATGTCTATTCCCACAGTTAGTGAATAATCACTCCTTCAAGGTTACGCAGTCACTGGGTTTTTGCTTCTCTTCGTCCCAACATCCTGTGGTATTGCTCATTTTTGACCCAGGAGACAAGCCACTTATATGGTGGTGATGGAAAAAAGACTTGCTGACAGTCGTGGAACAATGGCCAATGCAAAACTCAGGGAATTTCAGACCAAGCAGCAATGAAGGATACCATTGTTCCCATCTTTGGAATTAGACACCATTCAGAGATATGCAGCTGAAAAACCACAGTTGTATAAGGATATTCAGACATCCTGTAGACAGCTGCAAAGTACAATACTGAGACAAAAAGCAGCTATAAATGACACACAATGATCTGTTGATGTTTTACCCAAAGTTACAATTTTGATTTCAGTGGTTGGGGGTGTATTACCGCACCTATTTATCAAACCCAAGCAGAATCAAATACATTGGTACCTAAATTTAGGAGCACATTGTATTCCACTACTGAGCGTGTAACTCTAAACACTCGCATCTAAAACAACCCTGCCAGTTTTGTTTTTGTTTTTGTCCTGTTCAGATACTCAGGCAAATCATTTTGTCGATGTCGATGCCCATATCTGCTGTACAGATTTACTTTACATAAGGAAAGTGTGGGATACTTCTCTTGTTACCTTATTTGTATTTGACTTTATTAAATAGATTATTTTAATGTTTGGCGCAGCCAGACTGGAGCAGGAGGTGATAGAAAGGAGAAAAAAAGGAAGACAGAAAGGGAAATTGAGGGGACAAGAGGAGGATAAGACAGAGAGACATCAACAACAAAAACAAAAGCAACAGAACAATATCACCAAATAGGATATGTTCAAATATGATAAGCAAACTTATAGCAAAGAAGCAGTTAGTGAAGTAAATATTAATAATACAGAAATGACAATAAACATTATTACACTACAAATAAAGCAATAAAAAAACAATAGAAATAACATTATTGATAATGAACAATGATAATAATTACCTCAATTATCAACAATGCAGTTGTTTCGAATGCAACAATACATATGTAACGAAAACTTGAATTACAAAAGAAAGCAGATGAATGGAGGGTGAGAAAGAGAAGTGAACTGTATTAACCTTGTAGATTGTTGCAGTAAAAATAGGTTAAGCTTGATCAGTTTGGCGTGTTTTACCCAGTTTCCCCGAGGGGAACAAGGTTAATATATGTTCGATGAAACGTGGTTATATGCATGAGTGTATGTAAGCATATGTGCTTGTGTTTGTACAGTATGTGTATGTTTGTACAGTGAATGTGCGTGTGGATATATGTGCCGAGTGTCTGTATGTATGTACTCTATTTGTGTATGTATGTGCGAGTGAAAGTACCGATGTGTACGCATATGTACAAACGTTTGTATGTATGAATGAATGTACGTATGTATGTATGTATGTATGTATGTATGTATGTATGTATGAATAATCGTGTATATGTGCATATGAATGTGTGTTTGTATGTACAATAGATTTGTGTCCCAGTATGTGCGGGAGCCAAAGTACAGCCCCAGCCACCCAGAGAGCTCAACCCAAAACAGCAAGTGCGGTACCTAGGGGTCCCAGACACGCAGCCTGGCTGCAAAGACCAAGACACAGGCCCCGAGTGCATCCCCCCAAAAACATATATATACATACATACATATGTATGTATGCAAATGTATACATATATAAAAATATATGTATAAATATACACACACACACAAAAATATATATACAGTATAAACATACATCTATAAATGCATACGTATATATATATATATATATATATATATATATATATATATATATATATATATATATATATATATATATATATATATATATATATATACACACATACGTATATATATATACACATACGTATATATATATATATATATATATATATATATATATATATACATACGTATATATATATATATATATATATATATATATATATATATATATATATATGTGAATATATACACATACCTATATATTCATATACACATACATTCATACACACAAATGCATACATTTGTATACACCTATACATACCTACATACACACATAAATAATATATACATATTTTTTATATATGTGTGTATATATGCATACATACATATATATGCACACATACATACATACATATATACACATATATGTATACACATACATACATATACACATACATACACACACATATATATACATACACACATACATACATATATATACACACATACATACATATGTATATATATGTATATATATATATACACACACACATATATATATACACACACACACACACATACATACATACATACATACATACATACATACATACATACATACATACATACATACATACATACATACATACATACATATATATATATATATATATATATATATATATACATATATATATATATATATATATATATATATATATATATATATATATATATATATATATATATATATATATGCAAAATACGATAAGGGTATCGCAACTGGCTCACCTTTACAGGTACTCGTATCTGTGAGCCTGTGGCCTCGCTCTCTTCATCTCTCCTTCCATCAAGGCACCGGCGGGACTCTGCATGGCAGGGACGTCCTCCTCCCTGAGCCAAGACTAAGCTTGACCGCATACCTCAACTGGACATGAGTTGGTTGGCATCAGCAGGTTCTCAAATGGGCACCCCCCGTCATCAACGTTTCGTCAAATTAAGCCCATGACGCTTCGGAGGGGCTCGACGGCAGATCCAGCGTCCTGGATCTACCCCTGCTGAATGCCACCCAACTCTATGTCCCTAGTCCTTCAGTAGGTTGGCTCTGCCACCGCACCTTTCTTTGTATCCAAATCCAGCGTGATACTTCCTCTGCCCTTTTAGTGGTGTTGGCTACCAGCCGCTTCCTAGCCAGCCCCTCGATCCCCAGCAGTCCGAGGGCTCTCCAGAGCGACCGCCCCGCAAAGCCTCTACAGCCCACCTCCACTGGTAGTTTCCAGGCCTTCCATCCATTTTGCTGGCTCTCGAGGATGAGGGTTTGGTACTTCTTGAGCTTGCGTTCGTACGCCTCCTCCATCCTCTCTTCCAAGGTACGGTCAGCTCGATAAGCACCACTTGTTTGGTTCCTCTAGACCACAGAACAATATCAGGTCTTAGGGTAGTGTGGGCTATCTCCTCTGGGAATTTGAGCTGCTTCTTCAGGTCGGCCCGCATCTCCCAGTTTGCCGTGGCCAGGACTCCTTTGTTCCTCCCTCCTGCTGCTGCGCTTTCACCTGCCCTGAGGAAGTGGATGAGGCGAGGCCCATTAGAGAGCTGCCTTGTCCTCTTCCTGGCCTGCTCAACACCCTCTGCCAGCTGAGCAAGGATCTGGTCATGACGCCACCGGAACTTGCCATCTGCTAAACTTGAGTGACAAGAGGAGAGGACATGCTCCAGGTTAGTTATCTTCCCACAGAGTGTGCAGCTGGGGCTCTCTACCATTCCCCAAGTATGGAGGTTTGATGGGGTGGGCAGGACATCATATGTAGAACACAGCAGGAACTTGATCCGGTGGCCTTTTGTGCTCCAGATGTCCTGCCAGGTTAGAGATCTGTCTTTTACACTCTCCCATCTAGTCCAGCTGCCTTTTTTTTTCATGGCTACTGCCTTGACATACCAGCTTTCCTCCTCAGCCTTTCGGACCTCCCTCTGCACCAAGCCTCGCCGCTCCTTTGGGTCAGCTTTGTTCCATCTTGTTCTGGATGAGCAACCCAGACCAAGTCTTCCCTGGGCTACTGATCCCACAATGTCCGCGTGAGGCAGTCGATCCTCCGCCTCCCTCAGTGCTTTGCTGGCTGACCACTTTCTGCCTGACCTGACGACAATGCCTGCCTGCCGTACTCGCTCGTCTTTGCTGTCTCGTAGCATCATGGCTTGGCATGTTTTTGTCACCTTGTACTCCTCCACCACTGATGTTATTGGCAGTTGTAGCTTGCTTCCTGTGCTGTACAGGAATATATATATATATATCAGTGACGTGCGATGAGGTTCATGGCTGGTGAGGCACTGACTTCATCACAGTCATTTACAAACATATGAACCCTAAAGAGTATCTTATTCACCATTTGATTGGCAGCAGTTAACGGGTTATGTTTAAAAGCTCATACCAGCATTCTTCCCTGCTTGGCACTCAGCATCAAGGGTTGGAATTGGGGGTTAAATCACCAAAAAATATTCCCGGGCGCGGCGCCGCTGCTTTCCACTGCTCCCCTCACCTCCCAGGGGGTGATCAAGGGATGGGTCAAATGCAGAGGACAAATTTCACCACACCTAGTGTGTGTGTGACAATCATTGCTACTTTAACTTAACTTTAACTTTACACATACAAACTGTAGCACACAAAAAAGCACATTTAATTAAAAAAACATTATTATGGTCTTACCTTTACTTATAAGTGTGGGAACAGTGGTGTTGGTGTTGGAGGAGTTGTGAATGAATGAAATATGAAATCCGTGCTGCAGTCTGCAGGTGTACCTAATGTTGTGTCCCTGCAGTCGTTCACAGCTCCTCCGGCGCGAGCATTGTTGTTTTTGCACTTTTTGGCTTCTTGTTAAGTGACTTCTTTTGGGTGGATTCGGTCTTGCACGTGGAGGGTTTGGGTGTGGGCTTTGGTTGGTGTGGCGCTCCCGTCGGGGGGTGCATTCTGCAGCGGGGGTGCATTAACCGGCACCAGGAGTCGGGCTTACTACGAGCCTCACACAGTGCGTCTTCGCAGCAGTTTTATGATTGCTCAGCACAAGAAATACGTTACACACATATAGTTGTTGACAAAATACACTGTACATTATATACCTCAGCTAACTAAACTATGGAAATGTATAATATAATTCATATAGCAATACGGTTTCACTGCACAGCAGGCCAGCAGTTAGCCGAGTCCGCAATCCATGTTGAGGCACAACTGAGTGACGTGCCTCAACTGGCTGCTGATCACCGCACCGTCTCTTCTCAGTATTTGAACGGCAAATGTGAAAATTCAGCGATTTTGAATAAAAATAATCTAAAACTGGTGAAGTTAAATGGAAAATAACTTTATAGTATAATCACTGAATACATATAACAATTTAATTAATTTTTTTTCTTTTTACATTTTTTTTTTCTTTCCATGATGGCAGGTGAGGCCCCGCCTCACACGATAGCATGGCATCGTGTGAGGGTAGGCCAAGCCAACCAACACGACAACGAAAACAGAGCAGGCAAGTCCGCCAGCCCCGACAACCACCAAACGCCATCACAAACCACAACATCGGCCACCCTCTCGCAACGGGCCCAGCAGCACTGTAGAGTGTAAGCAAAATAGGTTGTGCGAGTTTTGGGGAAAAAAATGTAGCACACGTGCAAATACAGATTTTAACCCTTTAATCGCATTTTGCTTCCAAAATAATCCATCCAAAGTTGACCAAACTAGAGTAAAATTTGCACCTATCCGTATAGCATGTTTGAAATAAACTTAAATCATAACCATAACCAAATGGACTGTGATTGTGAAAGTGATTGACGCTGCAGAGTTGTGTGCGTCCCCCTCCTCCTCCATGCGCAGAGGGGAGGGGGGCTTCAGTTGCTCACATCACGGAATAAACAAAGTCTTAGTTGGAGGAACTGGTCAGTAAAAGACAACGTTTTTTTCACCACCTTAAAACTTGACACAAATTGTAGTGCGCACTAGTAACTACGAGGGTTTGTTAGTTTGTTTCAGTTTATATCGAACATGCAATTCAATTAGAACGGAGGGAATATTGAACAACAAATTAATGATTGAAGTGACAAACTTGCCATCCAAATAATACCACGTTTGTTGACAAGAACATACAACCATGGAAGCTATTTATTAAGCAGAGGTAAATAAAACAAACCAGTGAAAGATTCAAAAGAGCTGCTGTCAGAGCTGACAAACTTCTGCTGCTAGCCTGCCAAGCTAACAAAAACATCTAAAGCCTGCATGGGCTCGCTGGCGTCACTAGGCAACAGGCACTGCCTTTTAAAAGGCACACACATAGATGCACACACTGAAACGTATCTTATGCCAGATATTGGAAGTTATTTTTAAGTAACGCATTAACTACTTTACAGAGTATTTTTTTTACATTTATTAAAGAGTAATTCCGTTAGCAATTCAATTACTGTTTTGGTAAAGTAACGAGTAACTAGATTTAATGACTTTTCAAAAGTTATTTTCAGAAAGCAGCCTGTCACACGGCATCATAAGCAATTGGCAGGTTGGTGTTCCTGGCTAAAATCTTTGTGTGTATGTACCATAGTAATGTTTACCTACACAAACATCATTGTTCAAGGTTAATTATGTTTAAATATAACCTCTTAAACCAAGGCCCTTTATTTCACATTTTGTTATTTTGTGTTTTTGTTAGCTGAAGAATTGAGCTTAGCCAATTATATTAGAATTTTTCCTTATATCATTTCCAAGGCTTTTTCCTTTTTCTTATCCCAAAACACTTCTTAAGTTGGGATCCTATTATGTGAAACCTACTTTTCTTACTTGTTGGTACCTGTTATTGTGTATTTGGGCTCCCCGTCAGTCGTGAAAATTTTAAATCAAGGCATGGTGGAGATATTTAATTACGTAAACGGATATTTCCATTTGTGGGTTAGTTTATGGGCCAAATAATATTGCCATATGACTTTGTATCCATATCACCCAGCCCTTCACTCGTGTTAGTGACAGTACTAGCAGAGTTTAGGTATGTTCTCTGTGTTTAATTGAGCCTTGCAGTAGGTCTTATGATCCCATTGTGTTTAAACGTATGAGTGCACATTTGTACATTCAGTGTTAGTAATGAAATTGTGATATTTGAGACATTTTATATTGCTCCTAAGTTTTTTCTATGCTACAATAAGTTTTCTGTGCAATTAATTTTTTTCACTTAGTAGCACCGGTGATACAAGGGAAAGGCTAAGCGTACAGTCCTGCCCAGCAGCCACGGGCGCTTGCAACACAAACAAATGGCAGCAAAAGCAACGACTGCAAAACCCCAACAACCAGCAATACGCGATCGAATCAAATCAAATGACCGAAAAACTGCGACCGACAAGACCATGGAGACCAGTCAGCCCAAACGCCAACATGCAAACACCCATACTTGCCAACCTTGAGACCTCCAATTTCGGGAGGGGGGGGGGGGGGGGGCGTGGTTAAGAGGGGAGGAGTCAAGTATTTCATATATATATATATATATATATATATATATATATATATATATATATATATATATATATATAAGAAATACTTGACTTTCAGTGAATTATAGCTATATATATATATATATATATATATATATATATATATATATATATCCATCCATCCCATCCATTTTCTACCGCTTATTCCCTTCGGGGTCGCTGGAGCCTATCTCAGCTACAATCAGGTGGAAGGCGGGGTACACCCTGGACAAGTCACCATATATATATATATATATATATATATATATATATATATATATATATATATATATATATATATATATATATATATATATATATATATATATATATATATATATAAAAATAAGAGAAATACTTGAATTTCAGTGTTCATTTATTTAGACACATACACACACACGTAACACTCATCTACTCATTGTTGAGTTAAGGGTTGAATTGTCCATCCTTGTTCTATTCTCTGTCACTATTTTTCTAACCATGCTGAACACCCTCTCTGATTATACATTCTGCTTCGTCTCCTTGTTGTGTGCGCAGTTGTGCACAGCACTCTCTAAAAGCCGTAGATGTTATTGTCACATATGCATGTCCAGTAGATGGCAGTATTGTCCTGTTTAAGAGTGTCACAATATTGCTGTTTACGGCAGACGAAAACGTGACTGCTGTTGTTGTGTGTTGTTACCGCGCTATATAGGAGGACTTTAATGAAACTGCCTAACAATAATCCCACATAAGAAACCAAGAACTCGCCCTCGATCATTCTACAGTTATAACGTGATTGGGCAGGCACGCTGTTTATATTGTGGGAAAGCGGACGTGAAAACAGGCTGTCGACACGTTACTCAGGTCCGGCTGAATTTCGGGAGATTTTCGGGAGAAAATTTGTCCCGGGAGGTTTTCGGGAGAGGCGCTGAATTTCGGGAGTCTCCCGGAAAATCCGGGAGGGTTGGCAAGTATGCAAACACCACCCACCACCAAGAAACCCCAGACCCCAATCCGAACCTGCACAAACACACCACCAACCAAACAATCGAGCCACTGCACCCACACCAAACAAGATGGCTGCGCTTCCCCCGCACCAAACCACCGACACAAACCCCACAGCGTGAAGCTGGAACAGACGGACAGGGACCCTACATTAACCGGAAGCGAAACAACTCACCACCCAAACCACTTCCATTAAAAAAAAAAAAAAACATCGAAAGGATGACACAATCATTTAAAATGAACTGAAATCTATTTACGGTAATCTGTTCTTGGTCCACCAAAAACATCTCAATTTTAAAATGTGACATGCCTTTTAAAAATGAAAAAACTAACATTTAGATAACACTGTTTGGAAAGCATTACAATAGCATACTGTATGTTACGAACAACTACAGTATTTGTATGCAATAATGTAATAATATTGTTCAGCATCTACCTTGAGGAGCAGAATAATGCGTATATTCTTCAGGCTGATTCCCTGTCCATTGTTGCCAAGTCTGTGTATTATTCCTTTATTGTAAGCTGCTGCTACTGCACTTCTTCTCCTTTGCATTTGATGGTTGAAGGGCAGGACGTCAATCTCTGAGCCGCACTGCATGTCAACTGTCAAATGAAAACGTATGCTTGTTACTTGTTAAAAAGAAGCAGAAACAACAAAATGTAACAATATATTAATTATTCATTGCTCAACAGGACCTGTTATAAATATGACTTCAAAGTTTGCTCGCAACTTAAAGTATAACAAAGAGCTGAAAGACAGTTCCCAGCTCAAATTACTCTTAAGTTAAGGTACTCATAACTTGGGGTATCACAAATTAATGTACTGTATATAAAACCTCTGATAATAAAATCTGTCCAGCTGACGTGACTGAGAACAAATGCCAATCATGCTAACAACAAGGGTTGGGAATCAAAAAACGGTTCTTGTTCTGAACCCGTCCCCAGTGTATCAATTCCAGGGAATTGCTTTGCCAGTTTGTCTAGCGGTTCACTTAACAGTTCTTGCGTAGTGACGTCAGCAACATCGCGGCACCTGGCGGAAAAAGCGATATTTTACTAAAAAAAGATTGCACCAGCGCTACTTTTAATAATTCCGAGGTTGCTATTTTATCAAGCGGAGGATGCATCCATCCATCCATTTTCTAGCGCTTGTCGCGTTCGGGGTCGCGGGGGTGCTGGAGCCTATCTCTGCTGCACATGGGCGGAAGGCGGTGTAGACCCTGGACAAGTCGCCACCTCATCGCAGGGCCAACACAGATAGACAGACAACATTCACACACTAGGGCCAATTTAGTGTTACCAATCAATCTATCCCCAGGTGCGTGTCTTTGGAGGTGCAGCCGGAGTACCCGGAGGGAACCCACGCTGTCACGGGGAGAACATGCAAACTCCACACAGAAAGATCCAGAGCCCAGGATCGAACCCAGGACCTTCGTATTGTGAGGCACACGCACTAACCCCTGTGCGGAAGATATAAGAGCAATATGATAAACATTTGAACACACAGCATGCAATGAATGTCATGTTTTTGAACTGCGGCAATCTCATCCTAGGCAGCAGCAGTCATATTATGTAAATACAACAGGTACTAATACCGTCTATTATGTTAGAGCTATTATCTGTTAAATTAAAATGAATGCCTTCTCATTTAGATGAGCATGAGGAGACATATTCTGACTGGTTTGGAGGCGGGAAGTAATGACTCCAGTTCACGTCAGCCACGAGTTTTCACCGAGGCAGGGAAGAGTACCACTCGGCCAGTAATGATTATTATCAACGAGCAGTGACTAAGTTTGTGGTCACAACCTTGCAACAATTTGCCACATAGATGCACCTTCAGTAGGTGAATGTTCAATAGTAGTCAGACAAAAGTTGCATGTTATCCTTCAACCACATTTTCTCTCAGTCATTATATTATACAGGTGGAACTCATGAAATTAGAATATTGTTTCAAAGTCCATTTATGTCAGCAATTAACTTCAAATGTGAAACTGATATGTTATATTAACTCATTGCATGCGACGTAAAATATGTCAAGCCTTTATTAATATAATTTTGATGATCATGGCTTACAGTTTACAGTACACCACATTTTCTGATATTTTCAATTCAAGGTTTTCATAAGCTGTAAGCAATAAACATTATATCAAAAGAAGGCTCAAACCAGAGGTGTCAAACGTACCCGCGGATCAGGTTTTATCCGGCCCGCAGGATGAGTTTGCCAAGTATAGAATTTAGCCAAACAAAATTTATGAAAGAAACTGCTGTTCTAAATGTGTCCACTAGATGTCACAATAGCAATTTGTAGCACCCAAATTTGTAGATGATGCTACATATGTAAAACAAATAAACCACATGATGTTAGTGCACCAGTCGAGGAAAATGACCAAACTACATAAATACAATCCTGTAATTTGATTTTGATATTATTTTTTTATCTTGATAGATTGAAAATTAACACCAATGAGTTGACTGAAGAACATTATCATATAATTTATTCAGAAAGTACGAATAACAATAAAGATTGAATACTATTAACCGCAACATGTATGTGTAAAAGAAACCCAACAACATTATGATTTGCACAATTTCAGAATGTACTTGTTTTATTTTCAAACAAAGAAAACAATCTGAAATTGTTTTTATTTTTAAGTTATCATCCCGTGATTTTACCAGTCCGGCTCACTTGGGAGTAGATTTTTCTCCATGTGGCCCCCGATCTAAAATGAGTTTGACACCCCTGGCTTAAACTATATTGGGTTGCAATTGTCATTATGTCATTATATTAGTTTCACCTTCTAAATCTAAACAAACCTCTCCACAGTATATTGCATGTTATATTTTCTAGGCCAATGACAAAGATTCTTAAAAGTTTAAAATGTTTTAAAACATATTAAATTGTGTAATTTCCACGTTTTTTTTTGTTAAATTCTACAGATTTTATTTTTAAAATGCAATTTCAAAAGTTTTTTTCTATGCTATGTGCCTCTTAAAGGCTTACTGAAACCCATTACTACCGACCACGCAGTCTGATAGTTTAGATATCAATGATGAAATCTTAACATTGCAACACATGCCAATACGGCCGGGTTAGTTTGCTAAAGTGCAATTTTAAATTGTGCGCGAAATATCCTGCTGAAAACGTCTCGGTATGATGACGTCAGCGCGTGACGTCGCGGATTGTAGAGGACATTTTGGGACAGCATGGTGGCCAGCTATTAAGTCGTCTGTTTTCATCGCAAAATTCCGAAGTATTCTGGACATCTGAGTTGGTGAATCTTTTGCAATTTGTTCAATGAACAATGGAGACAGCAAAGAAGAAAGCTGTAGGTGGGAAGCAGTGTATTGCGGCCGACTTCAGCAACACAAACACGGCCGGTGTTTCATTGTTTACGTTCCCGAAAGATGACAGTCAAGCTTTAGCATTGGCCTGTGGAGAACTGGGACAACAGAGACTCTTACCAGGAGGACTTTGAGTTGGATACGCATACACGGTACCGTGAGTACGCTTCCAAACATTTGATCGCTTGCCCGTACGTGCGTGCCGCTATGTGCATGTCACGTACGTAACTTTGGGGACTTTGGGGAAATATATGTGCTTTATGAACTTTGGAGAAGTGAACGGTACTTTGGGCTGTGGGATTGAGTGTGTTGTGCAGGTGTTTGAGTTGTATTGGCGAATTTTATGGACGGGAGGGGGGAGGTGTTTGTTGTGCGCGATTAATTTGTGGCATATTAAATATAAGCCTGGTTGTGTTGTGGCTAATAGAGTATATATATGTCTTGTGTTTATTTACTGTTTTAGTCATTCCCAGCTGAATATCAGGTCCCACCCGCCTCTCACAGCATCTTCCCTATCTGAATCACTCCCACTGCCCTCTAGTCCTTCACTCTCACTTTCCTCATCCACAAATCTTTCATCATCGCTCAAATTAATGGGGAAATCGTCGCTTTCTCGGTCCGAATCGCTCTCGCTGCTGGTGGCCATGATTTTAAACAATGTGCAGATGTGAGGAGCTCCACAACCTGTGACGTCACGCTACTCGTCTGCTACTTCCGGTACAAGCAAGGCTTTTTTTATCAGCGACCAAAAGTTGCGAACTTTATCGTCGATGTTCTCTACTAAATCCTTTCAGCAAAAATATGGCAATATCGCGAAATGATCAAGTATGACACATAGAATGGACCTGCTATCCCGATTTAAATAAGAAAATCGCATTTCAGTAGGCCTTTAAGACCTCACCATTTGCTTTGTAAGGTCATGTTACCTTCAAACGAAATAAAATTGATGCTAATCCATCTTCTTTTTATCTTTTTTTCCAGAAAAATCAATTCCCATCCCTACTAGCTACTAACAGTGATAGTGACAGTGACAGTGAGGACACTCAATCACAAGTCAGCAAAAAACCGCAGAGCTAATCGGTTAGCGGGGGTGGGGGGAGGGGGCTGTCTACAGGAAAACAGGCTTCAGCCACAGCGTCCTTTTTGTACATGGTCCTAGTACATCACCCGTCTCAATTTACATACAGATAACAGTGGGTTCGGATAGTAAAAATGCACGGGACATGCCACCTCATTATCAAATCAAAGTTTTTTGTAAAGCATTTTTCACACATAAAAAAACTGTGCCACCCACCCTCATTACATACCTAGTCTTACTGATTCCTGTGCAGAAGATCAACTAAACCTTCTATTGCTCATTCTAAATAAGATCATTTCTATAAAAGTGATTACACGACTTACAGGTAGAATAAGTCACAATTACATGTTACAAAACAAAGTGTGATTATTGCGTCACTCTCACATTGTCGCATCGTACCTCAGGAACTTCCTCTATAACTCAAATATGTGTACTGTTTTAGATGCCATATTTTCTCGGACTGTTTGTAAACTTTGACTTCAACGCTCATATTGGCAGCGACAGTGAAACCTGGAGAGGCGTGATTGGAAAGAACGGCCGCCCGGATCTGAACCCGAGTAGTGTTTTGTTATTGGACTTTTGTGTTCGTCACAGATTGTTCTTTACAAACACAATGGTCAAACATAAGGGTGTCCATATGTGCATTTGGCACCAAGACACCGTAGACTGCAGTTCCTCGATCGACTTTGTAGTTGTGTCATCGCATTTACGGTCTCATGTTTTGGACACTCGGCTGAAGAGAGGGGCGGAGCTTTCTACCATTCACCACTTGGTGGTGAGTTGGCTCCGAAGGTGGGGGATAGAGATGCGCGGTTTGCGGGCACAACCGCGGAGTCCGCGGATTATCCGCGGATCGGGCGGATGAAATTAAAAAAAATTTGATTTTATCCGCGGGTCGGGTCGGGCGGTTAAAATAAAAAAAAAATTAGATTTTAAATAGATTCAGGCGGGTGGCAGTTAAACCAATTCGGAAATATATATACATAGTTAAATGTTGTTACCCACATACGAAAAACGAGCAGGCACCTGCTGCATATGCCACAACAGAAGAAAAAAAAAGAAAAAGAGATGGACACTTTTACGGAGCGGAGAAGGGACGCCTCGCCGGGGTCCGGGACCGAGGCCCCTTCCCCCGAGAGGGCCCCACCAGGAGCCGTAGCTGAGGCGATCCGCGAGAAGGGCTTGACGCACATCCAGGGTCACCACCGCGCCCACCGCACCGACACCCCGCCTCGTCCGCCTTCGCCGCGGCCGGCGTCACGCGCAGCAGGTAAGCAGCTTACCTGCCCGCCACCCCCGTGGCCGGGGGCTCGTAACAGGGGTCACTCCGCGCGCTCCGCCCGCGCAGCTTACCTGCCCACCACCCCTGTTGCCGGGGGCGCGTAACAGGGGTCACTCCGCGCGCAGTGCGCTCACGAAAGGGGTGGGGCTCACCCTGGTTAATATAGACAGCAGGACGGTGGCTATGGAAGTCGGAACCCGCTAAGGAGTGTGTAACAACCCACCTGCCGAATCAACTAGCCCTGAAAATGGATGGCGCTGGAGCGTCGGGCCCATACCCGGCCGTCGCCGGCAGCGAGACGCGCTTGGAGGTGCGCTCAGCCCGGCTCCCATATGATTGCGCACTGGTGTGCGTCTGGGTCGTGACAGCGTGGCACGCGAATGTCTGTGCTGCATTGGATCAGTCTCCTTTCTTTAACAGGCAAAAGCTTTATAACCTCACTAATGCCTTGCATCGTCTATATTAGATATATAACAACGGGCGGGTGCGGGCGGGTGCGGTTCTGATCAAATGTTAGGTCGGGTGGATGGCGGATGGTTGACGACTTTCTGATGCGGTTGCGGATGAAATAATTGCCTATCCGCGCATCTCTAGTGGGGGAGGATGCCGGACAGACCTGGCAGACCCAAACGCATTGTGAGGGTCAGTTAGGAACGTCTTGCAGAGTCTCCTGTCAGAGAGAGTTTAAATTCCCACCTCCGGAAGAACTTTGAACATGTCACGAGGGAGGCACTGGATATGGAGTCCGAGTGGACCATGTTCCGTACCTCTATTGTCGAGGCGGCCGATCGGAGCTGTGGCCGAAAGGCGGTTGGTGCCTGTCGTCGCGGTAATCCTAGGGATGCCGTCAAGCTGAAAAAATTGTCTTATTGGGTCCTTTTGACTCAGGACACACCAGAGGCAGCGGACACCAAGTAGTGTATGGCTTCGGCGGTCGTGGAGGCAAAAACTCGGACATGGGAGGAATTCGGAAAAGCCATGGAAAATGACTTCCGGACGGCTTTGAGGCAATTCTGGACCACCATCCGCCGCCTCAGGAGGGGAAAGCAGTGCACTGTCAACACCGTGTATGGTGAGGATGGTGTGCTGCTGACCTCGACTGCGGATGTTGTGGATCGGTGGAGAGAATATTTCGAAGACCTCCTCTATCCCACCTACACATCTTCCTACGAGGAAGCAGTGCCTGGGAATCTGTGGTGGGCTCTCCTTTTTCTGGGGATAAGGTTGCCAAGGTAGTTAAAAAGCTCCTCGGTGGGAAGGCACCAGGGGTGGATGAAACCCGCCCGGGGTTCCTTAAAGCTCTGGATACTGTGGGGCTGTCTTGGTTGACAAGACTCGTGGACATTGGGGGGCGGCCCCTCTGGATTGGCAGACCGGGGTGGTGGTTCCTCTATTTAGGAAAAGGAACCGGAGGGTGTGTTCCAACTACCGTGGGATCACACTCCTCAGCCTTAACGGTAAGGACTATTCAGGTGTACTTGAGAGGAGGCTACGCCGGATAGCCAAACCTCGGATTCAGGAGGAGCAGTGTGCTTTTCGTCCTGTGGACCAGCTCTATACTCTCAGCAGGATCCTTGAGGGTGCACGGGAGTTTGCCCAACCAGCTGTCCTGGGAGACATAGGAGCTGGACGAAGTGGCTGGGGACAGGGAAGTCTGGGCTTCTCTGCTTAGGCTGCTGCCCCCGCGACCCGACCTCGGAAAAGCGGAAGAAAATGGATGTTTGTAAACGTCTCTCTGTTATGATCATTGAACACCAAACAGAAGAAGATCAAACACAAAACAGATTATGTATTTCCTTTCCTTGATCTTGATATGGAAATTATTGTGGGGGGAAACGTCCATATTTCAGAACAGGTTTGATTATGTGCACAGCATCTTGTTCCTTAATTGAGTTTGGATGTGTAGACTCTCTGTGCTGATAATAACTACTCAATATATAACAATCACCACACAAGCACTAACAAAGCACATTATTAAAGTGAATGCCTGATTTTTAACATCCTCACAATCCTGTTGATGGTACAAACTGTATGTTTCTAAGCATAAAAGCATCCCCGCCATTGCCATGGTGATCTGAAATCACCTACAAGTGTCGATAATATTGGAGATTAGCAGCTGTCGTCAATGTGCAAGTATTTCCATTCGCAATATGCATGATGTGTGTGCTGCTAGTGACGGACGGACATGTATGTGGGGACGACGATAGGAGAGGTGTTAAAATTATTCCTCAGCAGGATGAATTTTTAGCAGCTACGGGAGGCACTCAGCAAAGATGCCCCGAAGGCTGATGGGATGCTTTGATCAGAGATGGAGGGACACGGCTGTTAAAAATCCACAGCCCGCATGATCCTTTTCCATCTCTTTATATTCCTCTTTTTCCTACTTTCCCTCTTACTTCTGGTTTTTCACCTTCCATCTTTATCTCACCAACTTCCTCTTGGCTGCAGACCTACCTAAAAGGTCAGAGGAGATATTTTGTTTCCCACAAAATGGCACCATTCCCAAATTATGTAGGCTCTATTGATAACCTCACTAACAACTTTAACGACGCCCTGCGCGACACCATTGATAGTATAGCACCACTAAAGCTAAAAAGAGCCCCTAAAAGGCGCACCCCATAGTTTACAGAAGAAACTAGAGCCCATAAATTATCATGTAGAAAGCTGGAACGCAAATGGCGCGCGACTAAACTTGAGGTTTTCCATCAAGCATGGAGTGATAGTTTAATAACTTATAAACACATGCTTACCTTAGCTAAAGCTAAATATTACTCAAATCTCATCCACCTCAACAAAAATTATCCTAAATTTATGTTTAGTACAGTAGCATCGCTAACCCAACAAGGGACTCCTCCCAGTAGCTCCACCCACTCGGCAGATGACTTTATGAATTTCTTTAATAAGAAAATTGAACTCATTAGAAAGGAGATTAAAGACAATGCATCCCAGCTACAAAGGGGTTCTATTAACACAGATACGACTGTATATACGACGGATACTGCCCTCCAAAATAGTTTCTCTCTCTTTGATGAAATAACATTGGAGGTATTGTTAAGATGTGTAAATGGGACAAAACAAACAACATGTTTACTTGACCCATTTCCTGGGAAACCTATCAAGGAGCTTTTTGTATTACTAGGTCCATCAGTGCTAAATATTATAAACGTATCACTTTCCTCTGGCACTGTTCCACTAGCATACAAAAAAGCGGTTGTTCACTCAAAAGACCTAACCTCGACCCTGACCTCATGGTAAACTACCGGTCGGTGTCCCACCTTCCGTTTATCTCGAAAAAATTGTTGCACAGCAGCTAAATGAACACTTAGCGTCCAACAATCTCTGTGAACCTTTTCAATCCGGTTTCAGGGCAAATCACTCTACGGAGACAGCCCTCGCAAAAATGACTAATGATCTATTGCTAACGATGGATTCTGATGCGTCATCTATGTTGCTGCTTCATAACAATGTGACCACGGACTATGTTAAGGTAACGTGCAGAGTCCCCCAGGGTTCGGTTCTTGGCCCTGCACTCTTTAGTATTTACATGCTGCCGCTAGGCGACATCATACGCAAATACAGTGTTAGCTTTCCTGTTATGCTGATGACACCCAACTCTACATGCCCCAAAAGCTGACCAATACGCCGAATTGTAGTCAGCTGGAGGCGTGTCTTAATGAAAGTAAACAATGGATGTCCGCTAACTTTTTGCAACTCAACACTAAGAAAACGGAAATGCTGATTATCGGTCCTGCTCAACACCGACACCTATTTAATAATACCACCTTAACATTTGACAACCAATTAATTACACAAAGCGACTCGGTAAAGAATCTGGGTATTATCTTCGACCCAACTCTCTCGTTTGAATCACACATTAAGAGTGTTACTAAAACGGCCTTCTTTCATCTCCGTAATATCGCTAAAATTCGTTCCATTTTGTCCACTAGCGACGCTGAGATTATTATTCATGCGTTCGTTACGTCTCGTCTCGATTACTGTAACGTATTATTTTCGGGTCTCCCTATGTCTAGCATTAAAAGATTACAGTTGGTACAAAATGCGGCTGCTAGACTTTTGACAAGAACAAGAAAGTTTGATCATATTACGCCTATACTGGCTCACCTGCACTGGCTTCCTGTGCACTTAAGATGCGACTTTAAGGTTTTACTACTTACGTATAAAATACTACACGGTCTAGCCCCAGCCTATCTTGCCGATTGTATTGTACCATATGTCCCGGCAAGAAACCTGCGTTCAAAGAACTCCAGCTTATTAGTGATTCCCAGAGCCCAAAAAAAGTCTGCGGGCTACAGAGCGTTTTCTATTCGGGCTCCAGTACTATGGAATGCCCTACCGGTAACAGTTAGAGATGCTAGAAGCATTTCAGTCCCATCTTAAAATTCATTTGTATACTCTAGCCTTTAAATAGACCCCCCTTTTTAGACCAGTTGATCTGCCGTTTCTTTTCTTTTCTCCTCTGCCTCCTCGCCGGGTTACTCCGGTTCCGGTGACCATGGATGAAGTGCTGGCTGTCCAGAGTTGGGACCCGGGGTGGACCGCTCGCCTGTGCATCGGTTGGGGACATCTCTGCGCTGCTGACCCGTCTCCGCTCGGGATGGTCTCCTGCTGGCCCCACTGTGGACTGGACTCTCACTACTATGTTAGATCCACTAAGGACTGTTCTTTCACAATATTATGTCACTCGACATCCATTGCTTTCGGTCTCCCCTAGAGAGGGGGAGTTACCCACATATGCGGCCCTCTCCAAGGTTTCTCATAGTCATTCACATCGACGTCCCTTATGTGGGCTCTGTACCGAGGATGTTGTTGTGGCTTGTGCAGCCCTTTGAGACTTTTGTGATTTAGGGCTATATAAATAAACATTGATTGATTGATTGATTGATTGATAGTACGCAGCTACTTCCTGCTCCCCAGGTGGTCACTCGGTCACGCCCACAAGAGCCAGCGGATTTGGGCAGGTGGCCCATAGCACGCCCTGATGGCCATAATACCCAAAGACAGACAACACATTCAGAGCACTATCTCTTCAAAAATAAATAAATCACATGGATATAATCTAGACACAACTAATGAAAAACAAACACAACTGTTGCTATAAAATAATGTCTCTCTTGTTTCTGAGATGTGTGGCATGATGCTTCAATTGCTTTAATAATAAATAAATGATAAATGGGTTAACTTGTATAGCGCTTTTCTACCTTCAAGGTACTCAAAGCGCTTTGACAGTATTTCCACATTCACCCATTCACACACACATTCACACACTGATGGCGGGAGCTGCCATGCAAGGCGCTAACCAGCAGCCATCAGGAGCAAGGGGTGAAGTGTCTTGCCCAAGGACACAACGGACGTGACTAGGATGGTAGAAGGTGGGGATTGAACCCCATTAACCAGCAACCCTCCGATTGCTGGCACGGCCACTCTACCAACTTCGCCACGCCGTCCCCGCTTTCATGTTTAAACAGAGGCAACTATTTAATTCCAAGTGATTTGGCTATGGGGTGTTCTTTATGTATTTTCCAGGGTCTGCGGAGTTCTGGGATTTCTCTGACACAGTGGGTAAATTATTCCATTCAATTATCTGAGCATTTGCTCAAAGAAAATACCATCTGGGTGTTTGAAATTGATTAGTTTAGGGCAATAATAAATTATGAAATTATTCCCAGTGAACCAAGTCCCCATTCCCCTTTAAATGAGGTAGACTTATGGAGTTCATACTGAGACTGTGGTCATCGTACACGTTCGGCAGTTAAATTGCCTTTGCCTGCAACTGAATTCCATCAGGAGTATGAAAATGTAGATCCACCTCTTGTCCCACACTTCTTTCTGCAAACCTGACCGATTACCCATATGACAGTCTATATCTGGCCAAGTGGACATAAAGACAGAGTGTCTGTTTAAGCTGCATGTAACTAGGTTTAAAGATGAAACAGTAGTGACAGTTCATAATTTATTAGACAAAGGGAGTTATCCATCACATGAATTCAGATACCACATGACCTAAATCATTGGGTTTTCCTACCTTAGGTTCAGTTCTTTAAACAACAGACCTCCAGCAAAGTTGGTATTCATTTATTGGGCACAAACCCTAAATGTAGGATCAAGATCAGGGTCATTAGATCAGGATCAAACTTTTTAACTCTGGGGTCACATTGGGTTTATATAATTTGGCCGGGGGCTGGCCTAGGCTATCTATTTTTATTGTCATGACATTTGACAAAACATTTACATACATTTAATACCTAAATCACTACACTAACTGCACTTCAGAAGTGTATAAAGAAGGTTACAGTAACTTATAGTTATAATTTGTTTTATTTTAATCTGCATATACAGTCGTGATCAAAAGAACATAATGTCATGGCTGTCTTGAGTTTCCAATAGTTTCTACAACTCTTATTTTTTTCTGATAGAGTGATTGGAGCACATACTTGTTGGTCACAAAAAACATTCATGAACTTTGGTTCTTTTATGAATTTATTATGGGTCTACTGAAAATGTGAGCAAATCTGCTGGGTCAAAAGTATACATACAGCAATGTTAATATTTGGTTACATGTCCCTTGGCAAGTTTCACTGCAATACGGCGCTTTTGATGGCCTTCCACAAGCTTCTGGCAAGCTTCTGGTTGAATTTTTGACCACCACAGAACTTTGCTCCAGAAGTTCTTATCTTTGTCCATGTGATGTCAGATAAAACAAAAATTGAGCTGTTTGGCCACAATACCCAGTAATATGTTTGGAGGAGAAAAGGTGAGGCCTTTAATTCCAAGAACACCAACCCTACCGTCAAGCATGGTGGTGGTGGTAGTATTATGCTGTTCCTTTTTTGCTGCCAACGGAACTAACAAAACTAAACGGGACAAAGAAAAAGGAGGGTTATCTCCAAATTCGTCAGGACAACCTAAAATCATCAGCCCGGAGGTTGGGTCTTGGCCACAGTCGGGTGTTCCAATAGGACAATGATCCCAAACACACGTCAAAAGTGGTAATGGAATGGCTAAAGCAGGCTAGAATTAAGGTTTTAGAATGGCCGTCCCAAAGTCCTGACTTAAACGTGTGGACAATGCTGAAGAAACAAGTCCATGTCAGAAAACCAACAAATTTAGCTGAACTGCACCAATTTTGTCAAGAAGAGTGGTCAAAAAATTCAACCAAAAGCTTGTGGATGGCTACCAAAAGCGCCTTTTTGCAGTGAAACTTGCCAAGGGACATGTAACCAAATATTAACATTGCTGTATGTATACTTTTGACCCAGCAGATTTGGTCACATTATCAGTAGACCCATAATAAATTCATAAATTAGGGGACGGTGTGGCGCGGTTGGGAGAGTGGCCGTGCCAGCAACCTGAGGGTTCCTGGTTCAATCCCCACCTTCTACCAACCTTGTCACGTCCGTTGTGTCCTTGAGCAAGACACTTCACCCTTGCTCCTGATGGGTCGTGGTTAAAGCCTTGCATGCTCCCGCCATCAGTGTGTGAATGTGTGTGTGAATGGGTGAATGTGGAAATAGTGTCAAAGCGCTTTGAGTACCGTATTTTCCGCACTATTAGCCGCACCAAAAAACCACAAATTTACTCAAAAGCTGACAGTGCGGCTTTTAACCCGGTGCGCTTTATATATGGATAAATATTAAGATTCATTTTCATAAAATTTCGGTCTCGCAACTTCGGTAAACAGCCGCCATCTTTTTTCCCGGTAGAACAGGAAGCGCTTCTTCTTCTACGCAAGCAACCGCCAAGGTAAGCACCCGCCCCCATAGAACAGGAAGCGCTTCTTCTTCTACTGTAAGCAACCACCCGCCCGCGTAGGAGAAGAAAAAGAGCGTGGATATCACCGTACGTTTCATTTCCTTTGTGTGTTTACATCTGTAAAGACCACAAAATGGCTCCTACAAAGCGACAAGGATCCGGTTCATGAAAAGACGCAATCTCTCCATCCGCACACGGATTACTACCGTATTTTACAGCAACTGATATTCCTGTGAACCGCACTGTGGAACGGGAGCACGTACGGTGAATATTCGCACCACAGGGAATGAGAAGTCATCCTTCACTGTGGTTCTAGCTTGCCATGCTAATGAAACTTCCACCCATGGTGATATTCAAAAGGAAGACCTTGCCAAAAGAGACCTTTCCAGCCGGCGTCATCATAAAAGCTAACTCGAAGGGATGGATGAAGAAAAGATGAGCGAGTGGTTAAGGTAAGTTTAAGTTTACGCGAAGAGGCCGGGTGGCTTTTTTCATGCAGCTCTGTCCATGTTGATATACGTATGTTTGTGATTGCACATTTGCGTACATTTTGGGAGTGAACAGAGTTGTTAGAACGCTGGTTTTTAATATATTATTAAAGTTTGACTGACCTATCTGACTGTTTTTTTGACATTCCTTTAGCGCAGTTAGATGCGGCTTACAACACCGGGCGGCTTATAGGTGGACAAAGTTTTGAAATATGCCGTTCATTGAAGGCGCGGCTTTTAACCCAGGGCGCCTTATGGTGCGGAAAATACGGTACCTTGAAGGTAGAAAAGCGCTATACAAGTATAACCCATTTACAAAACAACCAAACCTCATGAATGTGTTTTGTGACCAACAAGTACTCACTCTATCACAAAAAAATAAGTTGTAGAAATTGTTCTTTACAAGTGTATGTAAACTTTTGATCGCGACTGTATATGTGAAAACCAAATTGAAGAGGGAAGTTGGCCAAACATGATAAACATGTAAAAATACAGTACAATGGGAGAACTCACCAATTACAAACTGACAGACACGCACACAAATACAGACGCACTCGGACACACACATGCACACAAATACACACACGGTCAGTGTCGGTCATCATACCTTAAAAAAGTTGTTAGTTACAAATTACTTCTCCCAAAAAGTAATTGAGTTAGTAACTCAGTTACCTCATTGTTAAAGTAATTAGTTACTCAGCAAAGTAACTGATGTTTTTTTTCATTTCGTTATTTTCTACGCTATTATGTTTGATAACATCTTCAACGTCAAATATATTTATGTTGACTAATTGAAGATTAAAAACATACAATATTTTTGAAAATTAGCATTTATTTGAATGCGATAGATTCCAGTGTGAGATAGGATTTGCATAAATGTGTATAAAAAATAAACATTAAATATTGAAAGTACAAAACACAATATTGTAAACTTAGATAAAAAGACACAAAGAAACATTTGGCTTTTTAAGTAGTGTGATTCTCTGCACCTGTATACCAAAAGACAGCCGGAAAGAACTTTTGATAAAACGGTTCGCAGGTTTTGGTCAAAGAAATGACATGCATTCTAGTAAAACTTTTAAAAACGTTCCTGGATTTCTTTTCTTAAGATAATTTTAACAATGCAAGTGAATAATCACCTGTGATTAATCAGGACTAATCCAAATTCCAAAATATGATGAATGTCACAGTTCAATTAAATGCGGAACAGAGGAACCCAAAGATGCAGATGGATTGTGAGTAAATAGTTATTTACTTAACAAAAAGGCACTCACAACAATGATCCAAAAATAGAAGATAACAAAAAGCGACGGTGCGAAAAAGAGAACACAAAAAGAGCACCGTGACAAAAAGAACAAAAGCTAATGTTAGTGATGAGTCCGGCAACACCGATGCATCGGCGCATGCGTCGAGCTCATAGAGCAAAACCGTGTTGGTGCGCGTACCGCTTTTAGAAAGTCACGTGACCGATCATGAGCTGTTTTGGTCACGTGACCGATACGCGAACTGTGTCGCACTCCCGCCTCCTCTGTGCCCTGTGAGCGGGTCTTTTCTACAGCCGGAGAAATAAAAACTAAGAGAAATCGTCTAAAATTTAATACGTTGAAAAAACTGTTTTTTTTAAATAAAAATGTGTAAAAAAAAAAAAAAAAAAAAAAAAAAAAAAAGTGACATGGCACCCCATAAAGCATCCTCATTCACAACACGTTCTCTTAGTTTTCCATGTTATGATACATGTTCACATTATTTATTGACTGTATCTAAAAAAGATAAAAATATATTTTTATTTAAATGAAGATATGAAATAATCCTAAATGAAATACAATGACTTGGTTTATATTATTGTATATACTAGGTCATAAAATCAGTGTCAGTTGAGTCGGACCATAGGTTGCCTGTAGGGATTTTTAATGTCCAGCAGATGTCAGTATTTAGTGACACAGTATCGAAACAGTATCAATACAGTTTTGCTATGTGTCGAAACGCTTCATGACGCCTCATCAACCCATCCATCCATCCATTTTCTACCGCTTATTCCCTTTGGGGTCGCGGGGGGCGCTGGAGCCTATCTCAGCTACAATCGGGCGGAAGGCGGGGTACACCCTGGACAAGTCGCCACCTCATCGCAGGGCCAACACAGATAGACAGACAACATTCACACACTAGGGACCATTTAGTGTTGCCAATCAACCTATCCCCAGGTGCATATTTTTGGAGGTGGGAGGAAGCTGGAGTACCCGGAGGGAACCCACGCAGTCACGGGGAGAACATGCAAACTCCACACAGAAAGATCCCGAGCCCGGGATTGAACCCAAGACTACTCAGGACCTTCGTATTGTGAGGCAGATGCACTAACCCCTCTCCCACCGAGCTGCCCGCCTCATCAACCCATCACTAGCTAATATACAAAACTAACTAAACTTGGGTCGGAGTTGCAAGACGTGCAAACTACCAAAGTACATACCAAGCTGGATGGCACTGGAAGTAGCCAAGAAGGTACGTCGCATAAATACAAGGAGCATAGAGATCTTCATACAAAGAGAGTCGAGGAGTGGAATAGCCGAGTGCCATCCAGCTGACCAGGTGCTGCTTAAGTAGTGCTGGTGAGATTGGACACAGCTGTGCACGTCTCACAGCTGCGCCCACAGGTAAACACAGGAACTCTGAGGAAGGCAAAAAGTAAGATCCAGGTCTTCTGCACCAACAAAGGAAAACTGAGCATACAAACCACAAGGTGGCAGCAGGCGGTGACAATGAAATTATTTAAACAATTGGCGGCAGTTAAGCTTGGGGTTGGGTTAGCAACAGCAACAAGTGCCATGTTGGCTTGTGTTGAGGTGAGGTGCGATATAAGTTGTTTGAGGCAGACGTGGATAAACGCTTTTTTCCTGGACATAGCATGCATGTTATTTAAACATTCTTGCCATTAGTTTCACTGAGTAAAACGTAGTACCGGTACAGCTCGGTTGGTAGAGCGGCCGTGCCAGCAACTTGAGGGTTGCAGGTTCGATCCCCGCTTCCGCCATCCTAGTCGCTGCTGTTGTGTCCTTGGGCAAGACACCCACCTGCTCCCAGTGCCACCCACACTGGTTTAATGTAACTTAGATATTGGGTTTCACTGTGTAAAGCGCTTTGAGTCACTAGAGAAAAGCGCTATATAAATATAATTCACTTCACTTCACTACTTGCAGTTTGAAAACGCTACCTTTGAATCTCTTTGCCTACGGCAGCCCCAGCGGAGCAGTCTTGTTGTGTGTCAGTCGGAGCGTGCAGTGAGACGGCGTGAGCTAGGCATGATCCGCCCACCCAGCCAATCATCATCATCACATTTACAACTGTGTCATCATCCCTAGCCCTTCTTTTTGCATGCAGCAAATGTGTGGCCGAAACCTGACACTCTGTACTTCATTTAACTAAACTCTAGTAACGAACCACTTTACATGCTCAGTAAAGGCAACGGCGTTGCAACGATGGGAACAGTCATAATTGCCAACCTTGAGACCTCCGATTTCGGGAGGTGGGGGGGTGGGGGGCGTGGTTGGGGGCGGGGCGTGGTTAAGAGGGGAGGAGTATCTTTACAGCTATAATTCACCAAGTCAAGGGACGGCGTGGCGCAGTGGAAGAATGGCCGTGCGCGACCCGAGGGTCCCTGGTTCAATCCCCACCTAGTACCAACCTCGTCATGTCCGTTGTGTCCTGAGCAAGACACTTCACCCTTGCTCCTGATGGGTGCTGGTTAGCGCCTTGCATGGCAGCTCCCTCCATCAGTGTGTGAATGTGTGTGTGAATGGGTAAATGTGGAAGTAGTGTCAAAGCGCTTTGAGTACCTTGAAGGTAGAAAAGCGCTATACAAGTACAACCCATTTATCATTTATTTATATATATATATATATATATATACATACATATATATATATATATATATATATATATATATACATATATATATATATATATATACATACATATATACATATATATATATATACATACATACATATATATATATATATAGATTTCAAGTTCCAACAGGACTTGGCGCCTGCACACAGCGCAAAATCTACCCGTGCTTGGTTTACGGACCATTGTATCTCTGTTCTAAATTGGCCCGCCAACTCCCCTGACCTTAGCCCCATAGAAAATCTGTGGGGTATTGTGAAAAGGAAGATGCAGAATGCCAGACCCAAAAACGCAGAAGAGTTGAAGGCCACTATCAGAGCAACCTGGGCTCTCATAACACCTGAGCAGTGCCAGAAACTCATCGACTCCATGCCACGCCGCATTAACGCAGTAATTGAGGCAAAAGGAGCTCCAACCAAGTATTGAGTATTGTACATGCTCATATTTTTCATTTTCATACTTTTCAGTTGGCCAACATTTCTAAAAATCCCTTTTTTGTATTAGCCTTAAGTAATATTCTAATTTTGTGACACACGGAATTTTGGATTTTCATTTGTTGCCACTTCAAATCATCAAAATTAAATGAAATAAACATTTGAATGCATCAGTCTGTGTGCAATGAATAAATATAATGTACAAGTTACACCTTTTGAATGCAATTACTGAAATAAATCAAGTTTTTCAAAATATTCTAATTTACTGGCTTTTACCTGTATATAAAATAAATACTTGAATTTCAGTGTTCATTTATTTACACTTATACACACACATAACACTCATCTACTCATTGTTGAGTTAAGGGTTGAATTGTCCATCCTTGTTCTATTCTCTGTCACTATTTTTCTAACCATGCTGAACACCCTCTCTGATGATGCATTGCTGTGTGGCACGCACAAAAGTGCTTTCATCAAATGCACTAGATGGCAGTATTGTCCTGTTTAAGAGTGTCACAACATTGCTGTTTACGGCAGACGAACTGCTTTACGGTAAACGAAAACGTGACTGCTGTTGTGTGTTGTTGCCGCGCTGGGAGGACGTTAATGAAACTGCCTAACAATAAACCCACATAAGAAACCAAGAACTCGCCCTCCATCATTCTACAGTTATAACGTGATTGGGCAGGTACGCTGTTTATATTGTGGGAAAACGGACTCAGGTCCGCATGGACCTGAGTCCGCCTGAATTTCGGGAGATTTTCGGGAGAAAATGTGTCCCGGGAGGTTTTCGAGAGAGGCGCTGAATTTCGGGAGTCTCCCGGAAAATCCGGGAGGGTTGGCAAGTATGGGAACAGTAAATAATTAGATTACTCGATATTGAAAAAAATAACGCTGTTATTACCAACACTGGACATGACAAAACTTTCTTTCAGCACATAGTACAGTGCTGATTGTAATGTAACAACAGTGATTTTGTACAAAAAAAAAAAGTTGACAGATTTACTATATTATCAGGAAACGATCAGACACTTCAACATGAATTAATTCATCAAAACAAGGTTCAGCTAACAACAACACAGTGACAGCCCCAATATGAAGTAGAAACGATAAAACATTGGATATTTAGATTATGTGAACCACTCTTAGCTTGTTTACTTCTCTGTTGACCTCTTTAAGTTTTGTAATCCATCAGAAAAATCAAGCAGCAAAAATGCGTCAAACATGTCAAAGTGTGGAACGTTTTTTTTTTGCATTTTACCCACCATGCAATGTCTTGTATTTAAACGGGTGCAATTTTAAATTGGGTATGGTGATTGGATATTTTTTATAATGTCCACATCGTTTAGTGCAGTGACTTTCAACCTTTTTTGAGCCAAGGCACATTTTTTGTGTTGATAAAATCCGGAGGCACACTACCAGCAGAAATCATTAAACAACGAAACTCAGTTGACAGAAAAAAGTCGTTGTCGCAATTGTTGGATATGACTTTAAACCATAACCAAGCATGCATCACTATAGCTCTTGTCTCAAAGTAGGTGTACTGTCACCACCTGTCACATCACCCCCTGACTTATTTGGAGTATTTTGCTGTTTTCCTGTGTGTAGTGTTTTAGTTCTTGTCTTGCGCTCCAATTTTGGTGGCTTTTTCGATTTTTTTGGTATTTTCCTGTAGCAGTTTCATGTCTTCCTTTGAGCGATATTTCCCGCATCTACTTTGTTTTAGCAATCAAGGATATTTCAGTTCTTTTTATCCTTCTTTGCGTGGACATTGTTGATTGTCATGTCATGTTCGGATGTACATTGTGGACGCCATCTTTGCTCCACAGTAAGTCTTTGCTGTCGTCCAGCATTCTGTTTTTGTTTACTTTGTAGCCAGTTCAATTTTAGTCTCGTTCTGCATAGCCTTCCGTAAGCTTCAATGCCCTTTCTTAGAAGCATTCACCTTTTGTTTATTTTTGGTTTAAGTATTAGAAACCTTTTTACCTGCACACTGCCTCACGCTGTTTCCGACATCTACAAAGCAATTAGCTACCTGCTGCCACCTACTGATATGGAAGAGTATTACAGGGTTACTCTGCCAAGCTCTAGACAGCACCGACACTCAACAACAACACATCATTTGCAGACTATAATTACTGGTTTGCAAAAAATATTTTTTTACCCCAAATAGGTGACATTGTATAATCTCCCACGGCACACCAGACTGTATCTCACGGGGCACAGTGGTTGAAAATCACTGGTTTAGTGGACAGGTTGCATGTTTTGTATTGAAAGTATTAACTTTCAGTGTTGGTTTTGGATTTTTTGGACCATGAGTCGAAAAGTGTGTCTGAATTGGTACCTATATATTGCAACAATGTACTTTTTTGACAGCGTAACATGCACTTGGTCAATGATTAGCTATAATCAAAAACATCTATATGTTGGCAGCACATCTGCAATGAATCAACTTTAAAAATTTAGTTATGGACGTCCCACAGGCCAGACCGTGGATGCTGGCAGGCCACTTTTGGCCCACGAGCCTTAGTTTGAGTACCCCTGATATAGCTTATTCCACAGACCCTGAAGTTTTATAAAAACACAGTTTGTGATGTGTGAAAGTCCAGTTACAGTGGTTTTTAACCTGGACCTGGTGTAATGGGGTCTATATGCTGCAAAATGGGTTAAATGTGACTTTTTTTGTATTTTCACAAATAGAATAAAGGTTTCATACATCACAAACTGTGTTTCCATGAACCTCCTGGATCTCTGGATTAATCTAGTCCAGATTTAGGAAGTCCATGTACAGTGGTTTCTGATCTGGACCTGGTGTAATGTGGTCACATTAGCCACGTGTACATGGGCAACATTTATTTAATCTGATCATACTGTAATTCACTTTAGAATGTTACTGTGTACGTGGACCCGGAAAACAATTATCCGAACATAACATGCGTTTTCATGCATCACACCTTAAATCGGAATACTTTATTTTCACAAGCGCAGCACATACCCTAAAAGGAAGAAGAAGAAGAAGAAGAAGCAGTGACTTCCGCTGTACACAAACATGGCTCCATGCATATCTGCACATTATTTATTTGGCAATGTTTCCTTCTGTTCGCTACTTTTGTTTCACCTCTATTTTTGAAATGGAGCTGTTCTGTGCCCTCCAGATCAGACTTGTGTTATTACATGCCGATGAGATATGTCAAGCCTTTATTTATTACAATTTTGATGACCATAGCTAATTACCGTTAAAAAAAAAAAAAACATTTTCTGAGATTATCAATTCAAGGTTTTCATAAACTGTGAGCAATAAACATCAACATTATGTCAGAAGGCTTGAAATATTTTGTGTTGAATGTATTGAGCCTATGTCATTATTTTTGTTTCAACTTGTAAATTTAAACAAACCTTTCCCTTTGTATTTTCTAGGTAGATGACAAAGATTTTTTAAGTACCAGTAGAGAACGAAATTTAATTATTATCTGTACTGTAAAGTTCAAATTTGAATGACAGTAAAAGGAAGTCTAAGTCTAAGTCTAAGTGGGAAAACAAGTTGACTATATGCTTAGCTGTGTTTCTATATCCAATTGTATTTACAATCCGCAAAGTATGTGAAAACACGGATTAATCATCACAAAATGACACAAATGCAGTCAGCCATTTTAAATATTCCATTCCAACTACCTTCGGCTATTTCCGGAGATTGACGTCACT
This sequence comes from Nerophis lumbriciformis, assembly GCF_033978685.3. Lineage (NCBI taxonomy): Eukaryota > Metazoa > Chordata > Actinopteri > Syngnathiformes > Syngnathidae > Nerophis > Nerophis lumbriciformis. The sequence goes on along the minus strand of NC_084548.2, from coordinate 31,637,631 downwards.
GTAGTAACGCTTCTACACTCTGGCGATAGTATCAGTCATAATTGAAATATGCAGAAATTAAACAGATGTGCTGTCTATCATTCACAATCCATGAACACACATGTTTTAATGCATTCTAAGTCATAAGTAAATACAAACATAAAAAGTCCGCTAGCGATGTACAAAACCCTCTAAATAACCATCCAAAATCCGCCAACAATACTCTCTATACATATCGTGACCTGTATATTGACCAAATATTAGCGATGTTGTTATTATAAGCGCTAAACACAGACAAACTAATTTTAGCGGCGCTGATAGCACACAGCTAAGTAGCCCTCTGCTGCTTCCAGTGACGTGCGGTGAGGTTCATGGCTGGTGAGGCACTGACTTCATCACAGTCAGATTTACAAACATATGAACCCTAAAGAGTATCTTATTCACCATTTGATTGGCAGCAGTTAACGGGTTATGTTTAAAAGCTCATACCAGCATTCTTCCTTGCTTGGCACTCAGGATTAAGGGTTGGAATTGGGGGTTAAATCACCAAAAATGATTCCCGGGCACGGCGACACTGCCCACTGCTCCCCTCACCTCCCAGGCGATGATCAAGGGGATGGGTCAAATGCAGAGAACAAATTTCACCACACCTAGTGTGTGTATGACAATAATTGGTACTTTAACTTAACTTTAACTTTACACATACAAACTGTAGCACACAAAAAAGCACATTTAATAAAAACAAATGTTATTATGGTCTTACCTTTACTTATAAATGAAGTCCATGTGCCGCTCCTTCTGAATAAAAGCATCGACAACTTGTTTATAGAAGTCTTCCTTATCTTTCTTCAGTTTTAAAAGTCTCTCTGTCTCGATGGAGATCTTCCTTTAATTATTACCTCCTGCTTCGATTGAAAGTCCAGTTTAGAAAACTGTTTTATTTTAGATATGTAATACTCCATGTTAAAAGTCCAGGCGAGAGGGAAAAAAAAAAACGATCGCTGCTAACTGTAGCTTGTTGTCACTTATTCTGCAGCCGAGTAGTCGCAAGAATGATCCCTGGGATCACTAGCGCCCTCTACCACAAGGAGGCGAGATTACTGCGAGCCTCACCCAGTGCGTCTTTGCAGCCGTTTTATGATTGCTCAGCACAAGAAATACGTTACACACATATAGTTGTTGACAAAATACACTGTACATTATATACCTCAGCTTCCTAAACTATGGAAATGTATAATATAATTCATATAGCAATACGGTCTCACTGCACAGCAGGCCAGCAGTTAGCCGAGTCATTGCCCAATCCATGGTGAGGCTTAACTGGCTGCTGACTCACCGCAAGGCTCTTCTCAGTAATTGAACGGCAAATGTGATTTTGAATAAAAATAATCTAAAACTAGTGAAGTTAAATGGAAAACAACTTTATAGTATAATCACTGGATACATATAACAATTTAATATTATTTTTTTCTTTTTACATTTTTTTTTCTTTCCATGATGGCACGTGAGGCCCCGCCTCACCTGCCTCCCCTGACTGCACGTCACTGGCTGCTTCACTGTGAGCTGGCCGTGATGTCCTGCTGCTACCGCATCATCACGTCTCAGCTCGTCAAAGTTATTCTAGATTACAAATCATGCCTCTCATCTGGATATTAGGTGGACTTAACCCTAAATCTAGAAGATGTCCATCTGTGACATTCAGTTTATACCCGTAGATGGAGACAAACACACATAACCGAAGAGAGTGTCTGCAGGGAGACTTTTCCTTGTTAATCCTTCATGTCCATCAATATGATTATAGCTTCAATATAGAGGCAACTTGTTTTTCCACTTTACTGGTATTTTAAAAGTTTTAAAAATGTTACAAATTGTTACATTCTTATGTGATTTACACATGTTTTATTTTGTTAAATTCTACAGACAATTGTTTTTTAATTTATTTTCAAAAGTTTTATTTTTCTATGCTATGTGCCTATTAAAACCTCACTGTTGGTTTTGTAACGTCAAGTTAGCGGTAAACTAAACAAAATTTATGCTAATCCATCTTTGTGTTATTTTTTTTTCCAAATAAGAATCGATAAGAGAATCGAATCATTAAGCAGAATCGAAAGTGGAATCCCAATCGGAAAAATGTTACCAATTCCCATCTCTATGCATGACTTGTCGGTAATCAGCGACGAGTCGACAATGACTTGACAATCGTCATGTCAGAGGCGACTTTAAACAGTCTGAAGTCATGCAACTGCTATTGTGTGTATAATAAGATGTGATATGTATAATAAGGTATTTATACCAATAAGAGGCAGAAGATATTTCTGCCTCTTTCATAAAGAATGGGAGTTTTGTTTGACGAATGTAAACAAGTGTGTTTGTCAGATGTGCAGTGTGTCATATCACAGCATTTATGTTTTCAATTCACAATGAGGTATACACAAGAAATAAATGCATAGTGAAATGCAAGATGAAGATCAACGTTTTTTTTGGTTTGATAATAAATGTGGGTTGTGGATAGCAATAGTTTGTTGACACATTTGTTTGGGTTGAAATAAGCCATAAGAAATGTTTTTTTCAAACATGAGTCACTTTTTAATTTTGTAAAAGTAGCTCTCAGGAGAAAAAAGAACTGTTCTTGACACTCGTCATAAACAAACAGACTCACTCTTGACTTTGAAAAACACATCTCTGATATAAGCGTAGTTCATTTTACTGCCAGGTTGAAAAAGTGAATGTGTCCAAACGGTGTCAGAGCAACAGTACATCACGTCCAAACAGGAATGCATCACTGGCTGAAAATACAATGCCTCACCACCAGTGGCTCTGTAAGCAGATACAGACAGGGAATACCTGAAGGAATTCCCTCACAACCCAATATACATTGATAATGTATGGGCACTAATTTAACAAGTGAATATTGTCCAATAAAAAAAAGTATTTATTATTTACTTATATTATCACTTACATCTATACAATTCACCAACATCACCTCGTTCTCAAACCCCACTTTCTACAAAAGCTTAGTACAAAAGTACAATACTAAACGACCGTAGTAAAAAAATAGTATGGCATACGACAGAAATACACTAGTTTTTGCAGAAGTATACATTGACTGTACTTGTTTTTTTAAAGCGTGCAGGCCTCTCTTCTTTCTGGTGGTGTGGCGACCCAGCAGTGCCATCGTTATGAAAATGTAGTGATTTGCTTGTCCACACGATAACAAAATTGTGGCATTATCAATATTTCCCATTGTGGAACCCATTCTCCAAAACTATTAATCCAGGTCACCCAACACGTCGTTCTTGGGTGGAGGAAAGGCTGAAACCATACAATACTTTACCGTTCCCACCAATAAATATTTCTGTGTGGACAAGACCTAAGAAAAACAATTATTTTAGTCTTCTTATTGGCAAGTTTTTGTAAAAAATAATGTATTTTTAATTTAAATGTGTTTATTTTGTCAAATAATGTCCAAGCGACCATTCTGTTGCATGGCACAAGTAGTTACCATGAGAAATATCTAAAACTTTTGTGAGGAATTGACACGCATGCAAGATGATTTCTTTTTTTTCTTTTTTTTTTGTGTCCTGTCCAGCTTCTCAGGCAAATCATATAGTTGATGTCGATGCCCATATCCGCTGTTCAGATTTACTTTACAAAAGAGAAGTGTAGGATACTTCTCTTGTTGCCTTATTTGTATTTGACTTTATTAAATGTATTTATATTATCATTTGGTGCAGCCGGGCCGCAGCAGGAGGGGATAGAAAGAGAAAAAAAAGGAAGACAAAGGGGGAAATTGTGGGGACAAGAGGGGGATTAGACAGAGAGACAAAAACAACAACAGCAAACACAACAACAACAACAACAGCAACAACAATAGAGCAACATCAGCAAATACGACATGTACAAATATGATGGCAAAAGTAATAGCAAATAAGCAGTTAGCGAAAATAAAAAATAATACAGAAATGACAATGAGCATTATTACAGTACAAATGGAGCAATACAAATACCAATAGAAATAGCGCTATTGATAATGAACAATACCAATACTTTACCTTTATTATTAACAATACAGTTGTTCAAATGCAACAATACATATACATAATGATAACTTGAGATACGAAAGAATGCAGAAACATGGAGGGGGAGAAAGAGAAGCAACCTACATTAGCCTTGTAGATTGTTATAGTAACAATAGGTTAAGCTTTGTCAGTGTGCCATGTGTTATACCCAGTTTACCCTAGGGCAACAACATTAATATATGTTTGATGAAACATGATTATGTGCATGAGTGTATGTATGCATATGTACTTGTATATGTACAGAATGTGTATATGTGTTTGTACAGTGAATGTATATGTACAGTATGTGTATATGTGTGTTTGTACAGTGAGTGTATATGTACAGTATGTGTATATGTATGTTTGTACAGTGAATGTATATGTACAGTATGTGTATGTTTGTATAATGAATGTGTGTGTGGATGTACGAACTTTGAGTATGTAAATATGTACTGTATTTGTATATGTATGTGGGAGCGTAGGTACCTATGTATGTGTGTATGTATGTATGTGAGTATATGTGAATTTGCATGTACAATACATTTGACTCCCAGTGTGTGTGGGAGCCAGAGTACGGCCCCAGCCTCCCCGAGAGCCCAACCCACAAAAAGTAGGTGTGGTGCCCAGGGAACCAGGGACCACCGCCCCCACGCAGCCAAGCCGGACAGCGACAGGAACCCAAGAGCCCGGCCCACCGCGCCACCCACAAGGGCCAGCAGCAAGCCGCAGACAGACGCACCCGGTAGAGGACAAGGCACGAGAAAAGCAGGGGACAGCCAGACCCCAAGCCAGCGAGAGACCACACCCCACACGGGCAGAAAGGCGGGACGCAAACGGACGGGAAGACCGCCCTGCCCCACCGGCAACCGGGCCCCCCCGAGCCCACCCCCGGAGAGCGCGGCGAGGCCAGCCCCCGGCCACCCCATCCAAGTCGGCCACCGCAGGACCACCCAGCACGTGGCCCAGGGAACCACCCACCCCACCCGCAGGGACCCCAACGATGGAGATGGAACAACCATCAACCGCCCCGCCGAGCTCCCCCCCTGAGGGAGGGGAAAAATAGAAAAATATATAATATTAATAAAATATATTAAAAAATAAAAATAAATAAATAAATAAATACATTTAAAAAAAAAAATAATTAAAAGATGATTTCAATAAATCACTGGCGCAATAAATGTGTTTTTTGTACAGTTTAGATGATATCTGTACCATGTAAAATGTTTGAGTGGTAATAATATGAAATACATAGAGTGGCTCTGTATATGCAGTGTAGCTGCAAATCAAAATAGTTCTCCCAAAACATTGATGAGTGGAGATAAATCACATTGCATGTGCTGTATAGTAAAATTGCATTTTCTTCTTCCAGTATTGTGAGTGTTTTGATGATCAGCATATATTTTGAATATAATTTATAATATAATATAATATTAATGAAGACAGAAATGCAAAATGGATTGCATACCTTTATTCTGTTCACTTAAGAGACGCAATCCACTTTGCACACATTTAGTAGATCAGCTTTGCGTGTGCTATCAAGTTTGCATGTGATTTAGTACATGCATGTAAATCAGGCCCTTACTGTACAACAACTGCTCTCACTGGAATGATGACTGGTGTGATGTTCATATCTTTCAGCACATCTTTCAGCACAAGACTTGTATTCCCTGTTTAAATAATGATTTAATCATAAGCCTCACTCCTCAGGTTGAGAAAAAAGGTGGGCGCAAACACGCATCTTCTTGCGTCTTCCTTGCGACGTCTTTGTGTCCAAATTGAATTTCAAAGTTGGCCACAACCTTCTACTGTCCAGGTGATGGGCATGATTTATAGTCTAGCACAAACTTTTACCAAATCAGAGGCGATGAAGCAGCTCACTGGCTCAGTATGCCAATAGCTGCAGTAGTTACCGCCGTGAACAAAGCTGATATTTTCAGTTCCTCATTTTTTTTTTTTACCACATTGGGATCCCTAGTAATGTAGACATCAACAAAAAGCCGGCATGCAAAGAAGACAACTTTGTTTGTTATTTGTATAATGACGATGCATTTGTTTTTTGTGCTATTCTGTTACAGCAGACATGCTGTAACAGAATAGACTTGATACAATTTGCATTTGTTTGCAATGGTGACCCAAGAGAAAGAAAGAAAACAGAATGTTGCATAATAATAATATAATACATCATGTTCTAACAATGTCTGTATAGGTGAATCTAAACACATTCTAATAGACTGATCTTTTTCTGATTCTTTGTCAATAGCGAGGTCATATTTAACCGGTTATTTGTTAAGAAGAGGTATTTTATGTAAGAAACTGTATTTACATTATCAGCTGTAAAGAGAATGTGTAACATTTGAACAGTTTTTGTCTGGTAGTGCAAAACATTTTCCAAATCATGTGGACGAGGAATTACATGGGATGGTCTGAGAAATCAGCTATTATAGACTCTGAGACATCTGTAGTTCTTTCTTAGACTTTTTGAGAAGCTGTTATGCCACAGGATCATTTAAACTAGAACGCTTGCAAAAATAAATCTGTCTAAGAGCAGCGCATCGCAAAAGAACATCAAACAGGATTTCTTTTGCTGTGTGGAAAAAAGAGGCATCAGCATTTTAGAACAAGTTTCCAGGATGTTGCTGCTTGTTCAGTGTTCTTCACACTATTAACATACAAAAACAACAACAGATGGCGCTCAACTTTTCATCTTACAAAAGAAATATAGTATGTGCCGAGGCTTTGTCCACATGAACACGGATATTTTCCAAAATATATTTCTCTTCCTGCGATGTTAAAACGATCTCCATCCACACGAGTGGCATTTCAAAACAATCTCTGTCTACAAAAGAACACATTTAAATTCTCTCATGCACACACCAAAGTAATGGTGCCATGGACTGAAAGGCAATTTTAGCCAATCAAAAGCATCAATCGAGTAATTTTCGAAGACAACACAATGACTAGCACACATGGCTATTTCTGGAAAGAAAGAGATATACATATGGACCAATAGCGGCTAATTACTTTTAAACCCTGTACTGGAATACGAACTGAACAAAACACAACAACTTATATAATACTGGATTTTTATACAGTATAATATATACCAGGATCTGATCGAGAATATCCGTATTGTTAGTCATTGACCATTAGCATTATATCATCAGTAAAATGCATGTAAGCAACATGTACGTACCATTCAGACAACCAAAAAAGTTAATACACGGGGTACAAAACACACAACTTTCCCACTGAACTATGAGTATATTGTGAAAAATGTCTAAGCACCACACAAAATTAAAAATTATCCATCCATCCATTTTCTACCCCTTGTCCCTTTACCCTTTTAAATCCATTAGCAAGCATTAAGGGTAAAATGACACAACACTTTCCACATGACGTGTGCTCGACATGTGTGACACATTTTAGCTGCATATTATTTCTTTATTTTTTTGCTTATTGAGTTTTTTTGACACATACAACCAATAATGATACAACAAACACATGTCAAATATTTTCCCCGCCAAAACAAGTGTTTATGAAAAAAGTTGATAAAAAATGCATCAGTCAAACAAGTATCTGCAGATATTGACATGAAACCACAGACAACTGCACTCCTGAATGTCCCCAATACGGTGCAACAATACCCACAGGCAGACAAAAGGCTTCTTAATTATCTATATTTCAATTACTTCTTAATCGGGGTTAAAATTAGGGACAGGCCCCTTTTACATATTTTAGGAAACCACCCCATACTTCCTGAAACTTCACAGAATAGCCAGTCAATGTCACCCCAATCTTCTCCAGTTTGAAAAAATCAGGCATGTGATTTTTCCGTCTAAAGTCGGAATTCCGTATTTCTTAATCTCGGGAAAAAAAAAAAATTATCTCCCGTTTTTCCGTTTTTTTTCCGACCCTAAATCAAGATTCGAGACGTAGTTTATATTACGCCGTAGTTGATTGGTCGATATATTCCTTGTGACCAATCAGGACATCTGTTATGAATGATGACGTTAATAACGTCATCATTCATAATGGTTATTACCGCCATTTTCCATATGCAAACGATGTCGGTTCTTGAGAGAAAGGACGCTTTACGAGTAAAAGAAATTGATAAACATGTCAAAAATAAGTTTCGATGGTACTGGATGGAAAGGGAAATCACTGATACTGTTGGGAAGAAGGAAGTTATGACTTTGTTCGGTGATTTTATTCGGAAAATCGATCGTCCCGGAAAAGTTTTGTGCACGTGGTGTCATGATAATATTGACTATGGATCACGAGGTTTCAAGGCTTTGGAAGTACATGCGAAACGCCAAAAACATATGAAACAACTTGAAGCAAGGAAAACGAACGTTTCACTAGCTGGTACTTTTGTATGTCAACCGAAAGTGAGCAAACCTTACGGACTTCATCCTTTGTTTACATCGACAACTGCCGTAGACATCGAGAGGAAAGATCCACCCAAACAACCCACTTCAGTTGCAGACAGGGTTGTTAATAATGAGGTAAGCTAAAAAATATTTGCTTGCGAAATACGCATGTTTGTTTTAAATATTAACCAATTATTGCTTTGCGAAATAGAAATGGGTTTTTCTAAAAATAAAAAGCCACGTGAAAATATATTATGAAATTACAGAAATTCAAAGAGTCGCATTATTGATTCCAGTTAAAAATGTATTTGAAATAAATTTGCATATAATACTATTTTGTAATATTAAGTTCCTATGTAGTCTCTTGAAACAATATTGTCAGTTGTGTAACAATCTTGAAGGTAAATATTTTCACACTTGTTTCATGCAATATGTCAGTGTCCTCACATTATTATTATTTCCTATTTTCAAATATGAGTAAACAATACTAAACATGTTTAATTATTTTCATAAATGTATATCCTATTTTGGCGAAAAGAATGAAATGTTTACATTTGGTATTTTGTTATATTTATAACTAAACTTGTAGGCAATTAGGCATATACATTAAAACTGTGAATTGTTATTAGTGGTTATGTATTTTACAATTAATGCTACTTTCTGATAGCATATATCATGTAATAGTCTTAACTTTAAAATATATTTTGTATAATAATAAATCTTGGCAAACCTGTTACACCACTGATACATTTTTTTACCCCATATATACAATATCTGACTAATAGTAATGATAGAATGATTTCAAATATGAAAGGAAATTCTATTTTAATTTGCAAGGAAAGCTCATGTTAGGGCTCTCCGAGAAAGCTAATGTGTGAAGTGAACTGAAGTAATGTGGTAATACTGTAAATAAACTGTAGATAATAACACTGATCAATGTGACACCTGTGGATGTGAAATGAACACAAGATGTAAATATTAGTGACTAAATACTGTTGGGACTGAACCATATACAGTGATTCATTAGGATAATTGGGTTATGTATGTTCTATTAATGATGTTTTCATGTCTTTAAACACTAAAATATTTTTCTTCAAATGGTGCTGTCTTTGTTAATTTTAGCATGTTAAATTGGTGAAAAAAACAGGAGCCTGGACCTGAATACAGGAGCCCGGACCTGGCTGGGGAGCTTCGTCCCCCAGACCCCCGGAAATGTTTTCAGTCTTTTTCATTGTGGTCAAATCACATGCCTGGAAAATAAAAAACACCTTTAATCCAGTGGGTGTGGCAAGTAGGCACTGTTTCCTTCCAATTTAACACAATGAGTCTTCTAGCCAACAAAGTAGTAAATGCTACCATGTTCTTTTTGGATTTACAAAGAGAGGATGACAGAGGGGCCACCCCAAAATAGTCCGCTTCGAGGATTCGGGTGGATGTTTTTGCCAATTACCAAAGACAACATATTAAAAGGTTAATTCCAAAAACTCCACAGGGTTGGGCAAAGCCAAAACATATGTATTAAATTTACTGGAGACTGTTGACATAGCAGTTGCGGGCCGTGCGTTTCCCACCTGGGCCTTCAGTGATGTCCGACTTCAATGATTACCTTTCAAAATACCATCATTGATGTCACCACATGACCATTGCTGGAGAAATACTATACAGAAACACATTTAAGCACTACTGGGCATTGTTCAAAACAGGTGTTTTTTTGGCGCATTTAAAAATCAATAAACCCACATCAGCAATTAAAGCATATCTTATGTGGTACTGTCAAAATTAAAATTGCAAAAAACATATTAAACGTGAAAAAATAAAGAAATACATATCTGAACTCACATTTCATTGCTGGGACAGCTGAGCTAGCTTCCGGGGTTGACCGACATCGTCTCACAAGATGTAGTTTCTCTTTAAATATCCTTCTTGAAAATGGCCTTGCAAATATACGTGTTGTCTTGTCTAATCATAAAAGATGCAGACGAGGCGTGTTGGCTGAGTTCTTAAAGTTTACTCCACAGCGTACTCATCAAAAACATCAAGCTGCCGGCATGGCTACATTCAACAACCTAAACGGGGCTACTGCGCATGCTCTTCACTACTGTGGCATGCTGGGTAATGGAGTTCTTATGTTACCTGGCTCATAACATCACTATATATCTGCCTTCGGCCAGCTAGAAGGCTTTAGTGACAACAACTTGTGATCTGATTGGCTATATCAACTGTCTGTCAAATGTTTGTATCTGTTCACTTGCATTATTGATTCTGAAGGCTCTGCGCAGATTTGGTACAGCATGGCAACATAAGCTAGCCGAATTCTAAATGGATAAAAACTCTAGACACCTAAAAACAACAGCGCTGGAAGAAGCATAATATGACATGAAGAGAATATGAATAATTTTAGATATTTAGGGAAAGTAAATTAAAAATTACTTTTATCTTTAATTATGATCATGATTTCTGGTTATGTTAGGCCAGCAGAGAAGGCCTTGCTGGCCCTGACGGCACACCACTGCATTATACCGATATTTCATCATACACCTTAGCCAGTCGTTCCTTGGTATACTAAGTACGATGTATTAGCTTGCATTGAATAAGGCTGTGTCTAGCAAAAATAGAAGACTTATTAACTCTACTTGAAATCTCTGTCCAGCTCTCGTCAGATAGGGTCACTCTTAAAGGGGAACATTATCACAATTTCAGAAGGGTTAAAACCATTAAAAATCAGTTCCCAGTGGCTTATTTTATTTTTCAAAGTTTTTTAAAAAATTTTACCCATCACGCAATATCCCTAAAAAAAACTTCAAAGTGCTTGATTTTAACCATCATTATTTACACCCGTCCATTTTCCTGTGACGTCACATAGTGATGCCAACCCAAACAAACATGGCGCATAGAACAGCAAGCTATAGCGACATTAGCTCGGATTCAGACTCGGATTTCAGCGGCTTAAGCGATTCAACAGATTACGCATGTATTGAAACGGATGGTTGTAGTGTGGAGGCAGGTAGCGAAAACGAAATTGAAGAAGAAACTGAAGCTATTGAGCAATATCGGATTGAACCGTATGCAAGCGAAACCGACGAAAACGACACGACAGCCAGCGACACGGGAGAAAGCGAGGACGAATTTGGCGATCGCCTTCTAACCAACGATTGGTATGTGTTTGTTTGGCATTAAAGGAAACTAACAATTATGAACTAGGTTTACAGCATATGAAATACATTTGGCAACAACATGCACTTTGAGAGTGCAGACAGCCCAATTTTCATCAATTAATATATTCTGTAGACATACCCTCATCCGCGCTCTTTTCCTGAAAGCTGATCTGTCCAGTTTTGGAGTTGATGTCAGCAGGCCAGGGAAGCTAGGGTCGATATTCTTCTCTTGATCATCTTCGGTGGCATAAGGGACGGTGTGAGCCAAAACATCCAGGGGGTTTAGCTCGCTCGTCTGCGGGAACAAACTGCCGCCATTGCTTGCCGTGCTACCGAGGTCCTTTGTCCCTGAATTGCTCACACACTCCGGCAGATTCAATGGGGGTCTGGCGGCAGATTTCTTTGACTTTATCGTTGGAAATGCATCTGCTTTGAGTGTCGCAGGATATCCACACATTCTTGCCATCTCTGTCGTAGCATAGCTTTCGTCGGTAAAGTGTGCGGAACAAACGTCCAATTTCTTGCCACTTTCGCATCTTTGGGCCACTGGTGCAACTTGAATCTGTCCCTGTTCGTGTTGTTACACCCTCCGACAACACACCGACGAGGCATGATGTCTCCAAGGTACGGAAAACAGTCGAAAAAACGGAAAATAACAGAGCTGATTTGACTCGGTGTTTGAGAAAATGGCGGATTGCTTCCCGATGTGACGTCACGTTGGGACGTCATCGCTCCGAGAGCGAATATTAGAAAGGCGTTTAATTTGCCAAAATTCACCCATTTAGAGTTCGGAAATCGGTTAAAAAAATATATGGTCCTTTTTTTGCAACATCAAGGTATATATTGACACTTACATAGGTCTGGTGATAATGTTCCCCTTTAAATATTCCTCCCAAAGTGCCATCCATCCATCCATTTTCTACCGCTTGTCCCTTTCGGGGTCACGGGGGGTGCTGGAGCCTATCTCAGCTGCATTGAATTTAGAGCGTAAAATAAAAATGTGGTTCTAAATACGTGTAATTGATCCTGTTAAAGTTGGAAGCGGTGTCAGAAAAATATCTAAAACTGTGTCAGTCGGTAAATCTGGGAACCTAGGGAAAGTATTGCAAACAAAACTGCGGATCTGTATATATCGGAAAAAGTGTTAATGAGGGAGTGAAAATGTATCATTAAGTTGCTGGAAAGAAACAAAAGTGTTGTCTATGTGTACATGTTTAATGCTGTTGATCCCCAGACTTGACCATCTTAAAAATGGACTATCGACAAGAGAGAGCGGGAAAGCATGGTTGGCAGTGATGTGTGCAAGACTAGAAATAGTCTGTAAGCCAAAATAGCGCTTAAACCAGGGGTAGGGAACCTATTGCTCTAGAGCCAGATGTGGCTCTTTTGATGACTGCATCTGGCTCTCAGATAAATCTTAGCTGACATTACTTAACAGGATAAGTAATGAATAATTCCGCTGGTAATCAGTGTTAAAAATAACGTTCAAAATATAAAACATTCTCATGCATTTTAATCCATTCATCCGTTTTCTACCGCACCTGTTCAAGAAGTCGCATTAATGGTAAGAAGTATTTTATTTATTATTGGTTAGCTTCAGAATAACAATGTTATTCAAAAAAATTAGAGACTTTTTTATACTAGTTGTATTCAGTGTTAAACAATATTATATGGCTCTCATGGAAATACATTTTAAAATATTTGGCTTTCATGGCTCTCTCAGACAAAAAAGTTCCCGACCCCTGGCTTAAACTAAGCCCAAATTCTAGAATGAGGTTTTTACGATTGGATTTTTCATTAAAGCGGAAGTTGAAGAGTGGACAGGAGAATGAACCAGAGCCCTAAGAGATACTGGTTTAGTTAAGTTTGCCTCCATGACCAGACATAACAGAGGAGGATCAAATGCTTCATATTGCAACCAATATTTAATCATTCTAATGTTGGTGGCTCAGTAGTAAAATCTAAACTTTGGTAGTGCTAATCCTCTCGACAATTTAGGTCTCTGAAAATATTGCTTACGTAACCTGTGCATGTTTTTATTCCAAATAAGGTCTAAAATCTGACTATCTAATTTCTGAAAGAAGGACTGAGAGGGAAAAAGTGGTCTACACTGGAACAAATAGGAAAATCGTAGAAGTACATTCATTTTAACAGAGTTGACACGAGGCACTGTAGAAAAATTAGGTATAGACCAGCGATCAAAATTTCCCTGAAATCTGGAACAAAGTTGGCTTTATAAAGCTTTGCAAGCTTATGTGTTTTACCTGGACACCCAAGTATGTGAGACTTTGTAAGGAAACTTTAAAAAGGAAATTGTGCAGAGGATATTTGTTAGCAGCAGAATTTATAGGAAATATTTCACTTTTCCCCAAATTCAACTCGTAACCAGACACATGTCCAAAAGCTTGAAGAGTGTTTGAGGCAGCCGGGATCAAGGTGGAGATGTCTGAGACATATAGAAAGAGGTCACCTGCATAGAGAAAGACTTTCACCTGCACATTGTGTCCACATATGCCCGTAATAAGCGGTTTGGTACGTGGCGGTATTGACGGAGGCTCAATGGTAAGAGCAAAAAGTAAATTGCATGGGGCAGCCCTCTCGGGTGGAACAGTGAGGAGCGTAAATATTCAGATTGAATATTGTTTGTCCTGACCAAGGCTTCAGGAGATTAATAGAAGTCTAATCCATTAAATACAATTGCTACCAAAGTCGAATATACAAGGGTAGCCAACCCGTTGATCGCGATCGACAAGGGAATGGTCAATCGCGAAAATACTAACAATATTAATATTTACTATATTAATATTTAATATTAACTAACCGCCGTTTGATTGATGCTGTATATTTTTCAGCTTTTACATGTAAGGCGGGAGGACTGTAGTAGGCCTAAATATTCATTAAAAAAGACAGTGGTTTTATTTAACAAGTACATTTTAATATATTGGCCACTGAAATATTAAAGACAATGCAAAAACTTAATCAACAATGATACTCCATATACAGTACATATTTACAGACTTTTACAGCATCCACGGCAACATCTCATCGGTGTGTATTTTCAGAGCATTTATAACAATGATCAAATATTTGATTTGTGACTTCTTAGGCCAGTTGAGTTCTTAATTAGTTAAAACTTTTCAAGTGTGTTTGGGAAATGAACTGCAAACACAATGCCAGGCACAGATGTGAAGTCAAGGAAAACAACTTTACCCAATATGTCATCCAATTATACTACTGTACTGGCAGAGGTTTCCAATAGGGGAATAACATGACTTCATGTACCATTTGTTACACTATCTTGCAGCAAAGAAAACCCTGCATGTTTGAATTCACGAAGGAGGGCCCATTTGGCACATGATTGTGCTATGATAAAGAAGAAATCAATCTGTCCATACTTTGTTTGTCCGTCATTTGAAAAACAAAACTGTAAAATTGTTTCTACTATTACCTTTACCATAGTGTTTTGATGTGAGATAATTTCTCTTAACTTGTGCCCTGTGAAAGATGCTTACTGTTCCAGAATTGATGCAGTGACCAGCATGTATTTGCAATGCAGAGAGGTGAACTGTGTCCAATAGAAGTTCACTAGGTGCTCCATATAGTTTAATCCTAGACAAATATTTGTTTTCCTGACAGAAACTATCATCTTTAGTCATATGTTTGTAAAATTCAGCTATGACATTCCCTGGTTTAATAGTTTGTGAAATAACAGGAATAGACTGCACAAGTTTGACTACATTTACCATCTGCATAGGTATATTTTGAGTACCACGTATGAGCCTTAACAAATATCAATTTTTGTCTTCATCGGTGTTCCAAGTGAGATGTTTTTAGGGTCACTAAGAGGACCACCCCTATCGACAAGCTGTTTGTAAACTTCTGCATCATATATATCTTCAATGTTGTTAGCATCTGCCTTCTTTCTGCTTAATCTGAAGTTAAGCTTCTCCTGAAAACCTGGCTTGAGGAACAATGACCTTATGTGAGCCTTAATTGGAACCTCTATAAAGGATGAAGATCTTTCTTCTGACACACTGGTCCCACAAGACAGACATTTTATTTGTTTACTTTCTAATTGCCCAAAACAATTACTGCAGTATTTATGTAATAAAATAGGCGATGATGCAGAGCAGGATAAAAGAAAGTTTTTGAACTTCTGCACACTGTTTAAGCAGTCTGCATTCAGACTATCGGGACAAAGCAACTTGAACATTTTCAGCAAATCGCTTATAGGGCCTTATCAGTGACTTTATGACAGTTTTCATAAGCCCTGATGATCAGAAGGCACTCTGCCACGGTTACTGATGCATTGTCATATAATGGTTTGTCTGTTGTGTCCTTGATATTTGACTCTTCTGCACACTCCTCACTCAAACTATCTTCAAATCCTTCATTAAACATATGTCCGTCATTGTACATCCAATCCCCCATATCAGGGAGAGATTCCTCAAATGATTGAGATGGATCATACTCAGCATCGACATGTAGTTCAGTTGTTAGGCCATCAGGAGGATCTATGAGGGCTGATCTGGAAAATGGTTTTCCATTGTCTTTGATAGAGTCAAAAGTAGAAATATTTTCATGTGCTGAAATTAAAATAGAATACAAATCATTAAAGGTTTTTTATAACATTTTGTCACAAGGCAAAACGTATAACATCTCAGCATATCGCTCACATTCTTACACTCAAAAGTTTGGCATATTTTAGCAGGATATGCTTTGTGACAAAATTCACAGCAAAACATTAGTTAGACACAGAAGACGGTGGGTGTACCTGGCGGGTAGGGAGAGGTTTGATGTTCCAGAGTGGTACATCCTGCATGGACACCTGGAGGTTGGATGTGTTCTATATGAAGAGCAGTGTTTTGGGCTCCTTCTGTTCCCCTGCTGCTACCTTCTGACACAAAGAAGAGGAACCAAAAAACTCTAAAAATTAAAATAATTAAAAGAAAAGAAGAAAATTGCGAAACAAGAAGCAAGTTGACATAAATTGAACACATTATACAAATCTAGCTAATGGAATGCATTTACTTTTTTCCCACATCTTGATCGCATTGTAGTTCATGTTTACGTATCTTCTGTGTTTGTGGTAACACATAATCCCCAGTATTAAATGTAACTCATCACAATACAACACGCACTATAAAAAGAAAGTGTGGAACTTCAGTGATAAACAATGCCAATGATTAGTAAATACACAGCAGCAAACCAAACCTATGAGAAAGGATCTTGACGAGGGATGCAACATTATTGTAAATATTGCGTTATTTTGGTTTCAAAATTCTCACAATAATGCCGTGATGTGTGACGCTATCAAACGAGAACTCCCGTCAGTGTGTTTTTTTCTGACAATATTAAGTGGGCTGATCTGAGAAGTAAACTCGATCTCCCATGATAACCCGCGCAGTGTGGGACAACAAAGTTCAAACAGGGGACATTATATAGGGGCGAAAAAGAGGAACTGTGCAGGAGTGACGGGAACGTTTGTGCTTCGTAGCTCGGAGGAATTGTTGCTGTGTAATATTTCTGTGCCTATAACTGCTGTGTTAGATTAAACTAAAATATGTGTGTTACTTGAAATTCTGGATGATTTTGCACCATTCCTTTGCACTTAAAATACCTGTTTATAATAATAAATAGGACTACAACATATGAACATTATGTTTGTATTCAATTACAGTAAGTGTGTTTATCCTAAACATTCCTGCCACTTCATTTAACACACGTTGACATGTTTGTAACAATATCTTACCGTGGCTTTAACACTGTGACGATATAATACCATGACATTTTGATATTGTTACATCCCTAATCATGACTTGATGTTACCTACCAGCCTTAACTTGAGTTTGAGTTTGAGTTTGAGTTTATTTCGAACATGCAAGTATACAACATGATACATCACAATCTCCAGTTTCTCTTTTCAACATGTTCGAAAAGGAGTAGGAAGAAGCAGAGCTTATTTAATCCTACCCCTTTTCTTTTACATAACAGTTGCTAAAACTTTTGTTCACTTCCTGTTCTCAATTTATTCACAATATACTCCATAAGTAATCACAATAAAATAAGTAAATAAATAATAATTGGTGAAGTAAGTTACATTTCATATGTTGAGATAAGTAAGATTATTTTGTGAGTGAAAGAATGACAGAATGGATGAGTTAAATAAATTCAGAATGTTTATCATGGTTCTTCTTCTTTGTACTTTGTAAACACTTTAAGTTTGAAGAGTTTCTTGAAGTGGATCATATTAGTACATTGTTTGATTGCTTTGCTTAATCCATTCCATAATTTAATTCCACATACTGATATACTGAAGGTCTTAAGTGTTGTACGTGCCTACAAATGTTTTAAATTACATTTCTCCCTAAGATTAGATTTCTCCTCTTTTTTTGAGAAGAATTGTTGTATATTCTTGGGTAGCAGGTTATAGTTTGCTTTGTGTATAATTTTAGCTGTTTGCAAATTCACTATGTCGTAGAATTTCAGAATCTTTGATTCAATAAATAAAGGATTTGTGTGTTCTCTATATCCAACATTATGTATTATTCTAACTGATCTTTTTTGTAACACCGTTAATGAATGAAGTGTACTTTTGTAATTATTTCCCCATATTTCTGCACAATAACTCAGATATGGTAACACTAGTGAGCAGTAGAGAATATGAAGTGATTTTTTGTCTAGAACATGTTTTGCTTTATTCATTATTGACGTGTTTCTTGCTACTTTATGTTGTATATTTTTTACGTGAGATTTCCAGTTCAATTTATCATCAATCATTATACCTAGAAATTTGGTTTCATTTACTCTTTCAATTTCTATTCCGTCTATTTGTATTTGTGTTTGACTTTCTCTTCTACTGTTACCAAATAGCATTATTTTAGTTTTACTGAGATTCAACGATAGTCTGTTTTTGTCAAACCATCTTTTTAATTTGTTAATTTCTTCTGTTATTATTTGTAGTATCTTCTGTGTGTTCTCTCCTGAACAAAACGCTGTTGTATCATCCGCAAATAATACTAACTTTAAATCTTTTGTAACTTTACAAATGTCATTTATATATAGATTGAATAATTTAGGTCCTAATATTGATCCCTGAGGTACACCACAGGATATATTTAGCGTTGTAGAGGTGTGTTCGCCTACCTTCACGTATTGTTTCCTGTTCATTAGATAACTTCTTATCCAGTTTAAGACTAACCCTCTGATGCCATATCGTTCTAGTTTTTTGATTAAAATATTGTGATTAATTGTGTCAAATGCTTTAGTTAGATCCATAAAAACTGCTGCCGCACATTTTTTATTATCTATAGCATTGGTAATAAATGCTAAAGATGCTGAAGATGAAAGGTTCAAAGAAGATTAATTACACATGCTGAGATAACTCATATTTCAAGTTTCATTCTTCATATATGTGCTACTGTAATCAGGGTAAAAGAAAGCAATATTTCCATGCTTGTTCCTGACAAAGTGTGGACAGCTTTTTATCCATCTATCTGGTCTGTAAATCTCAATCAGAACTAATTCACATAAACAAAGAACACGCATATACATATAACTTACTTAGACATTGCTCATCAGTCTCCACATTCACATTGGTGGCTGCAGGAAGAAAAATAAAGTATCACATATTATATCTGCTGCCAGTTTAATGCACCACCACTATGCCAGTCTACTCACCAATTGTACAGTCCTTCTTGATCGTTTATTTGAGTCGACTTCTTTACCGGTTCTTCTCCATCGTTTTGCAGGTTTTCGTTTTGTCATTTTGACACTCCAATACTATGTGAATACAGACAAAGGTTGCTGGAATACACAGTGGAACTTCTTGTAAATGTAAAACTCTATATTATGTTGAAGCAGTGTATGTTCAGTAATTTATATTGTTCCACTTCCAATGTTCTCTGTACATTTCTGTCTATCATTGTTATTTCACTATGGGATGTATAAAGTGTATCTTATCACTTGCGATGCCTCGGTGGAGGTAAGTATCATAGCTTCGAGCAAGGTGGTTGCGCCGTTGAATGCGGCATTTATAGCTCTATTTTCGTAACACAGTGACGTTACATTAGTTTGATGAATAATAACTCGTGTGTGTTAGAGTAATTTAAATACCAAAACAAAAACAATAAATGGTATTACTTACTTTCAGTCGTTATTCCTTCGATGCTGAATTGTTTCCTCCAATCGATACAAGTCACATTCGCCCACTAAATGCGCATGCGTGTTTTCCAGGAAGAGCAAATATGATTGGACAGATTCATGGGGCGCCGTGCCAAATCTCGCGAGAATGTTGATGAGACAGATCCACATCTCAAAATTTAGATACAGTTGATTTTCTCCTTATATGTCCATCTGAAAATAGCCATTTTTGGCTATGTGTAACTTTCAAAGGAAGGCAATTCAGAAAATTCACGCCTTCTATCAGACAGCGGCGGACATGACGCGTTGTTTGCCATCAACGTCAGAAGAAGAAGAAGCGGGAAAACAGTAGGTGGCGTAACATTTTAACGTTGTGTGCGCCGACCTCGAACGAAAACGAGGAAGAAGAAGAAAGAGAAGAAGAAGCGGGAACGTTTTTGGAAACGACAACCGCAACGCTTGTGACAGAAGACTTGGAGAGGTAAGTATCCTAATATTTTTTAGTTGGTTAACCATGTAATGTTGTGAAGTGAAAATATTTAACTGTTGTGACAACGAGTGGTCCTTTGAGAGGTTGCAGTAACGCTAATGGCGTCTGCCCAGCAAGTAATGTCAGTATACATAATGACCTTCACAATTACATTATACAGTGCATATTAATTTGGGGGTTTGACTTTAAACATTTTTATAATACTGTTGTAGGTAAAGTAACAATTGACAAAGAAGGTCCGGGCTGCATTTTATTGGTATGGCTGGCTAGTTGTAATAAATAAGAGATGACATCCAAAAGTGTTCAATGATTAACAAATGTGCCCCGCCATTTTGAAAGCAGCAGTACATTTGCTTACTAGCTGGCAGTGGCCAGTATGTATTGTATCACGCTATTGATCATATAAACTGCATATATATTGGAAAATAAAGTAACTATGTGTGTAAAATTTGAAACATTCATTCATTTAAATGAAACTAGCATTATCAGACAGGTCTTGTTAAGACGAGTTAGACTTAGACTTCCTTTTTATTGTCATTCAAATTTGAACTTTACAGTACAAATAGGAACGAAATTGTGTTACATAAGCTAATGGTAGTGCGGGATAAAAAAGCAATAAGGTGCATATATAAATAAATAAATAGGTTATTGTACAGATAAATATATTTCACTTTTTCACATGCGTCCACGTTTATGGATGTATGTTATAGTGTCTTTTTTATTCCAGCGAGTTAATCCATTTTGGGGGGAGTTGAGGGGATAATTTCATTATGATGCGTTCAAGAGCCTTACGGCCTGAGAGAAGAAGCTGTTACAGAACCTGGAGGTTCTGCTTCGGAGGCTGCGGAACCTCTTATGAGTTACGTAATATAAGAATAATTTTCCTGTGATACATGTTTAAAAAGTTATGATTGTCTTAACCTGGTCAAAATGCACTAATTTATGGTCAACCTCTTCAATACAAAGTCATTGGGGCTCAATATTTTATTCATGACCTTTTTTGTTAAAAATGCCATAACTTTATTAATATGTACCCTATTATAAAAAGGTGCCATCAAGCCCCCTGCACCCCAAAATAGATAAGAATTAAACTGTCCGGGTTGAGTTTTTTTTTTACTATAGCCAGAACGATCAAAAACAATCATTTTGTTTACTTGTTTTTGACAGAAGTTAAATATGATTTACCCAAAAAGTTAACATCCATATGAAGTGACCCCATATATGTAAATACTTTCCATTTATATTATAGTTCCATCCATCTATCTATTTTCTACTGCTTTTCCCTTCCGTGTCGTGGGGGGTGCTGGAGCCTATCCCAACTGCGCTAGGGCGGAAGGCGGTGTACACCCTGGACAAGTCAACACAGATCGACAGACTACATTCACACACTCGCGTCAATTTAGTGTTGCCAATCAACCTATCCCCAGTTTGTGATACAAAATTTATTTTTTCATTAACAGGATGGACAAAAAGAAAATTACAACATAAGAGGTTAAGAGTTCCCACAAAGAAAATGAAGGACCTGCATAATTCTCCTCCCCCAAATGAGCAATCTGGTAAGTCTCTGTATGTGTGGCAAAGCGGACTACGGTTAAGCCAAATTGCCGTGTTACATGTAGCTAACAAACTGGAAAAAGGACTTTATTAGTTTGTTTAGTATTTAAAGAACAGCTAAGAATGCCACCTTGGGAAAGTCGCCCCAAGAAGGTTAGTAACAGTACCCTAATTGTAATGAGGCCACACACCTCTAAGACAGCGATGGGCAAGCTCACCCTACTGCATATGCTTTAACATGCATATAGGGATGGGGAGAGGGAATAATCATAACATTGTTGTCCAAATGAGGTGACAAATACCAGTCCAAATTTTTATACTCAAATAAAAAATGTTAAACACTTTCTCTTTTGCACTCTCTCTTTCAGGGTGTTTGGCCTTCGTCAGATGGGAGGACGGTTATACCGGCAAAATCTTTACTGGAGCAGACATTTTGTCAAGAGATGAAGCTCCTGTGCAGATCTTAGAACAGGAGATTCTGTTTTAGCAAAGTGGTCAGATGGTAAATTTTATAGGGCAACTGTTGAATATATTTCAAGAAAAGTGACGGGGGACTTGTAACAGGCAGCAACACTGTTGGACCACCACCACCACCCTATGGGTAAGATTGACATTTATTACCTCATGCCTATGGGGCTACAAGTTCAAAACTTTTCATCTTTATAAAATCAAATTTGGTGAATTTCCAAACCAAAAAAACAGCATTAACTGAAATATTATTTTATCTGTCATCAAATAATTGTTTCAGTAAATAGTATGTGAATGACAAATACAAATATTTAATGTATTTCATTGCCAAAACCCCAACATCTGTATCCACTTTGATTTCAGGATTAAAAGTTCTGAACTTGTGGACCCTGAAAACAATTATTTGCCATCATTTTATTACTTTTTAATCATGGTCAAAATGTTCATAGAGTGTAAATATCCACTCTACAATCTCATGTGTCAAAACTAGGGAGTAAAAAAATTAACATTTCATGTCATGGTTACAATTGTTATCACAGTATTGATAAATGTGCTCAAGAAGTACTTGAACACACACTGAAATCTTATAAACATGTTTTATTGAGGAAAACAAATAGTTACACAATATATACTTTCTTAACAGAAGAAATCTACGTTTTGAAACATTCAGTTTCACGTCAAAATATAAATTCCGCATTTTTAAAAATTAAATATAAATTAAAATATATAAAAATATAAATAAAAGTAGTGTAAGGATGGGGGTTGAAGGATGAGTGTCAAAAAACAGAGCTAACTTTGCTTTCTTATCAGCAATCGAGCATTAACTAAACACCCGTGGGTTCTCAGAGCAACACACAACACCAGAAATGTGTCCCGTTAAAACCTGTCCGATTCGGAGCTTTCAACAATAACAAAAGTTCCATGGATGAATTAAGTAAACAATATCAAAAAATAGGATCCAAACAAAATTTATGGAACGCTCGCCTCGGCCGCAGGTACTTGCTGTTGCTCTTGCCTAAACGCCGCACTGAATTTCAGGACAGGGAAACCAAAACAAGCTTGCTAGTTAGCATAATTAGCATCATCGAGCTAGCTTACTTGTTGTTGATACTGTTACGTGATTGGCTGTTGGCGTATCCCTTCCATTGCTCAGTAAATACTGTTAACTGATTGTCTGTTATAGCATGTCCCTCCTATTGCTCAGTGACACTTCCTGTTTTCTGTTTCCTGGGTTCCCAAAGCGCGAGTGACCTCATGCAGCGAATCTTGCTTGCTCAAATATTTTATCGAACGCATCTAATATTTATATCATTATGTGTCTATTGCGATATATATTTATTGTTTTATTGGCCCAGGGCTATGTAGTATTGATTCTTAAAAAAATATTTTCGGGGCTTGCGTGGGAGCACTACGTGCAGATAGAAATGTTCCTCTTTTTTGTAAATTTTCCTCTTTTGTCAAAGGGTGCTCACATGCCTGTACTTCCTGTGTGAAAGAAAGTAGTTAAGGCGGAAATCTCAATATGCCATAGTTTAAAAACATTTTTTAATCCAAATATAAGTACTGGTTTGACAGTTTATACTTAATTGTACATTTCATAAATAATCCTGAGATATATAAAGTAATAACTTCTTGGTGATAGTCAACGTTATGTATAACTTAATATTGTAAAATCTGTCATAATCTGTTGGTATTGTTGACTAAGTGAGTTGTCTATTTCCTTGCAGTCAAGAAGATTTCATCTTCAGTATTGGTCCAGTTCCTTTGTCTTTGATGTGAAATGTTTTTGTTTAGGAGTACTGTACAGAATGATTGTAGATATGGTCAATTTTGGTCATGGTACATTTATTTTCATTATTGGTACCGTCCATCATAGAGTGAGGAGAACAAATCATTTATACACTGCTGATTTTGTAGTTTGAGGTCTGTTACTTTTATTATTATTATTATTATTATTATCATTATCATTATAGGTACACTTCAATTGTAAGTGATAGAATCCAAAACAAAAATCCATAAAATCACATTGTATGAATTTTTTTTTAAAGTAATTAATGTGCATCTTTTTGCATTATATCCATATTTGATACTTCAAATATACTCCCAAAAGAGGTTTCTAGGTGATCAATTCCATGGAAAAAAAATGCAAATTACCTGAAAACATACAATGTGATTTTTTGTTTTGTTTTATATTTTGCAGTCTATTAAATAATTGTTCTCCTCACTGTACATAGACTAAGGTCCACTTTGGCCGCTGGAGGTTAAAATGTGGGTCATTTCAGTAATTTTTTTGTAGTTCAGTATTTCTCATCTCTTTTGACAGGAGAGATGCAGGCAACCCATCTGTCGAGGACACTATCTCATATCGACCGCAGGCAGAAAAATCATGGACGCCATGTGATGGATGTTGGGAGGAGTTCGAAAAAATCCTGCGAGAAAAGCAACAAATCGAAGAAGTCCTCTTGAAAATAGGCAAGTAATTAATGCTAATTTATTCATGATGTAATTATTTTGTTTACGTAAATTTGTGATTTGGCCTTGAACACATTATTTTCTCATTCGGGTATTGTTTGTGCTATTTTTTCCCTTTCTGATCCGGACCAAGTCAGAGTACTCCAAACTCTCTGCGACCTCATTAGTGACAAATACAGCGACGGCCCTCCTCAACAATCGGGCCAGCAGGAGCTCTTTCCTGAGAGCGGCGTATTCATGTCCTCGTTCCGCCTTGCTGCCATGAGTCATGCTTCAAAGCCCAATTGCATGCGTTTATTCCACGCACTTTCTGACCACTTTTTTACAGTTGAGGAGTGTCAAAATGCTGTCGCTTTTGGTCGCCCTGGAAACAAACCTGTAGGAACAGGAAAGCGCATCCTTGACCGGAAAAAAGTTGAAGAAATCCTAAGTAAGTTTTCCCAAACTGAGGGTGTTTTCAGGCCAAAATTGTGTAACAATAATTAAATAGAAGTTCAATACGAGAAAGTTTGATCCCTTATCGATTATAGCACACGAGAAGCATAACTGAATGTTACATAATTACAGTTTGTGATTGGCCAAAAAACTAGCATTGTGATAAGCAATATAGTGTTATGTCCATCAACTTGAAGTGTGGTTGTGTGTATTAATGTACTGTATGTGCAGGGTTTCCACAAGGCATGAAGTCATTAAATGGATTTTGTGTAAATTAAGGCCTTAAATGGCAATAAAAAGCATTAAAAGCGTTGTCCAGAGGCATTTAAAACATGTAATACAATTGTAGGACATGGCCGATAGTCAATATGTCAAACGGAAAAAAAATTTTTTAAATTAAAATTAACTTAAGAACCTCGAAATTTCTACATCTGTCTGTGTGTGTGTTTATTCTTTTAGCTGAAGCTGCCAAACTGCATACAAGAGGTATTGTAGGGTGGGAAACGCGACAAAAGCACTGCCTCAATACGGCACAATGAAACTGCTCTGGGGGCCTAAACTTTTCCATTCTTTGGTCACTGTAGGCGTGTAGTCCTTAACTGGGACATCATGTCAGGATAATGGGGAAGCTGAGCTTTTTTCATACACAACTCGTTTATTTCAATCACCTCCACTTCAACACATATGAGCTAACTTGGCTAACATTAGCAACTGTCGTGACGCAGGCGCCTCAAGTTATGGCTTAGGATGGACAAACAAGGCAATTTTCACAGCAGACCACAACTCTTTTATTCTCTGACATTCCCACAATAAATTAATACGAGTTCCTTCAGCTGCTGGATACTTGATACATAACTTGCTATTTACTGTAAACATTTTAAACAACAGAGAGGGTGTAAAATACAATATATTCAATATCGGCAAATTAATATAATTGACATAGCTTTTTCTTAATGCATTTTATTGGCATTTTTCCAAATACCGTTCTGTATTTTTCTAAAATGTTTAAATCGATCATCCATGTCCAAACACATGCATAATTTGCAATCCTAGTATGATGTTCATTTATTATTCTATAAAACCTTTTAACTATTTTAAAACAAATTGTAATTGTAAAATGGTATCCTACAGTTTGTGGCTATTAAAAGACATATTTTCAGAGAATAGATATATATTTACAGCATGTTTTAAACAGACACAACTAAAAAAATGGCTTATGGGTATATTATATTGATCATCTGATGCAGAATTGGATGTTTGTTTAGAGGGCTTAAGTGCAGTTCTCCTTTAAATTTTTTGATGGACGGAACCTTTTAATTGGCCATTCTACGGCCATGCACACAGTCAAAACACTATATGCTACTCCAGAAAAATAAATAAATAAAAATACATTCTCCAATTAAACAGTTTTGTAAGCCAATTCTAATACACGAGAGAGTAACAGTTAATCTAAACTTTTCAACTAATTAACTTGTCGAATGCTTACAACTGTGTGTATACAGATAATTGTAGGCTTTTGACTATATATAATAATTATATGCAGTCGCACATGGGCATTACATTTTTTTAAGTACCAAAAAAATGGCGTTAAAAAGCATTAAATTAGATTTGCATTATTATTATTATTGCATTGCATAGATTTGATACCTGTAGAAACTCGGATGTGGCAAAATTACGAATGCCTGATTATTATGTTCTTGCCTTACAGCGTATGTCCTGAGATGCGGTACCCTTCCTGATTGGGACAATATTGAGGAGGCCAAGCTCAAGCAAGCTTTGGTAAACAAATGTCGGGAAAGAGCAGGTTTTAAGTAGGCCCTTGTACCTGCCAAGTTCATTCTGGGGTAGGATGTTTCCTTTGTAAACATGTTGATATTTTGGTCTGGGGTTGCGCAGTATATATTGTATAAAAATGCCCTATGATGTAGCTTTTAGTACCACGTTATACTGTGACAATGCATATTGAGCTGTGCTGTGTCTCGCAAATTTGGCACTGATGCAACCTCACTAACAAGATAGCGGCTAATATCCCTTCACAGTACAAAGCTGTTTCCAAATAAAAAACGGAAATGACGCAGTATGTTAGTAGCTTTTGTAACCAATTTCAAAATGTTTTAATGATCATTTATGTACCAAATGTTATATTGTTATCACAGGAGGCTGTTCTATTGTTTACAACTGTGTTTCTTAATCATAGGGCTGGGGCCCACTGTTTGGCTGCGAATACCCCTCGGGGGCCGCCAATAAATATCTGTCTCTTAGCTGTGGTCCGTCCATATGGGCCGCAATGGTACTCAGTTGTAATACACTTTAGTGTAAGATGACTAATTCAGTGTTTGTATTTGAGTGGGTCCGAGACCCCTCTGTAGTGGAAAAGTTGGTCGGGCCCTGAGGTAAAAAATGTTAAGTATCCTTGGTGTTCAATGTGTGATTATTTTTTATATGTAGACCAGTTCCAAACACCACGGTTACAATTTTATAAATGTATTTCAGTTTTTGCTTGGAATATTTCCAAAATGGAAATTTAGTCATTTACTCACCCTCTTACTGAGATTAAGTCAGGTGTTTTTTTTAACTACAGTACATGGTTTGCTCAACAAGGAGTTAAAAAAAACTACACCGGACTTTTTCACAACAACAAAGTGAGTACCGGTACTTAAGGTTAAATTCATTTAGTTTTGTATTTGTTTTATTTTTTGTATATTGTTTTCTATGTTGTTTTAATTATTGTGAATGTCAATATGTACATTATGTATGTACTAATTAACTACATTTAAATTGTTGTATTTAATCTATTTTTATATCTTATATTTTGTATTTGTATATGTGTGTAGCCAAATAAAGTGATACACCGCTCAATATTTAAGTATTTTTTTAGTGTTATTTGTAATTAAGTCAGATAACGAATATTTAAATTACACTCTCAATTTGTTCTCATTATTCTCAAATTTGAGATATGATGGCTTTGTTAAGACATTTAAGAGAAATAATCAAGACACGAAAGAGACATACATAAGATCTCTTTTATTGCTCATACATCTCATTTATTTGTCTTTAATTCTCCTTCAAAATAAATGAGACATAATTGAGATCAGTGGCATACATATATGAGCTCTCCTCAGTGTATCCCACTTCTCAAATATTGCTCAAATGGTTGTCTCAACTCAACCTCCTTTGTCTCAGTGATGTCTTGTCTCTTTTTAGCTTATTTATTGCTCCTAAGGGTCCCTTAGGAGCAATAAAAGAGAAACAATTGATCACAGAATTAGACAGATATGAGAAGCTCAAAATGTTCTCAAGATACGAGATTAAGCAACAGATGAGCAAGCACATTTTTGCTATGGGACCCCACATGAAAGTAATATGTCTGGGGTACACTTATTAATGATGAAAAATTATACCTATCTGCTATAATCGGGATTAATTTTGAGTTATCTATGATCAAATTGCGATTAATCGCAATTAAATATTGTAATTGTTTGACAGCCCTAATATATACACTATATTGCCAAAAGTATTTGGCCACCCATGCAAATGATCATAATCAGGTGTCCTAATCACTTGGCCCGGCCACAGGTGTATAAAATCAAGCACTTAGACATGGAGACTGTTTCTACAAACATTTGTGAAAGAATGGGCCACTCTCAGGAGCTCAGTGACTTCCAGCATGGAACTGTCACAGGATGCCACCTGTGCAACAAATCCAGTTGTGTTATTTCCTTGATCCTAAATATTCCAAAGTCAACTGTGGGCTTTATTATAAGAAAAGTGAAGAGTTTGGGAACAAACGCAACTCAGCCAGGAAGTGGTAGGCCACGTAAAATGACAGAGAGGGGTCAGCGGATGCTGAAGCGCTTAGCGCAAAGAGGTCGACGACTTTCTGCACAGTCAGTTGCTACAGAGCTCCAAACTTCATGTGACCTTCCAATTAGCCCACGTACAGTACGCAGACAGCTTCATGGAATGGGTTTCCATGGCCGAGCAGCTGCATCTGAGCCATACATCACCAAGTCCAATGCAAAGCATTGGATGCAGTGGTGTAAAGCACGTCGCCACTGGACTCTAGAGCAGTGGAGACGCGTTCTCTGGAGTGATGAATCACACTTTTCCATCTGGCAATCAGATGGACGAGTCCGGGTTTGGAGGTTGCCTGGAGAACGGTACATTTCGGACTGCACTGCGTGTGAAATTTGGTGGAGGAGGAATTATGGTGTGGGGTTGTTTTTCAGGCGTTGGGCTTGGCCAGTGAAAGGAACTTTGAATGCTCCAGGATACCAAAAAATGTTGGACAATTCCATGCTCCCAACCTTGTAAGAACAGTTTGGAGCAGGCCCCTTCCTCTTCCAACATGACTGTGCACCAGTGCACAAAGCAAGGTCCATAAAGACATAGATGACAGAGTCTGGTGTGGATGAACTTGATTGGCCTGCACAGACTCCTGACCTGAACCCGATAGAACACCTTTGGGATGAATTAGAACGGAGACTGAGAGCCAGGTCTTCTCGACCAACTTCAGTGTGTGACCTCACCAGTGTTGGGTTAGTTACTGAAAACCAGTAACTAGTTACAGTTACTAGTTACTTTATTTCAAAAGTAACTCAGTTACTAACTCAGTTACTTACACCAAAAAGTAATGCGTTACTGTGAAAAGTAACTATTTAGTTACTTATTTTTTTCTCCTTTTTTTTAAGGCTCCCATTAATGCCCTTTTAGCCTTCGTTTCAGTACTGTTATTGCACTGGAGAATAATACAATGTGTTGATCAACTTGACATGCATTTGCATCACTGAACTCTGCTAAGCAATGTGGTCTACATACAACACACAAAGACAAAGATATGTTTCAAAGGGCCAATTTATTTCAGGCCACAACAAATTGACAAAACTATTTTAAATAGCTGCAACATAACATACATAAGTAACAAACCGCATAATAACAACATAGCTGTAAAGCTGGCTTCACCCAAGGAAGGCACACATGACATACACAAAGCCTAATCAGGCATTTTTTTTCTCTCAAGGAATTGTGAAATAAAATCATGTATTCAGGAGATCAACACTGTAGTGAAGCCCAGAAGACTCTACACAGGGAAATGTGTAGAGTCTTCTGGGCTTCACTACAGTTTTAGTTTAGAGAAAATGAAAGATTGGCCTGGCCCACTAGCATCCCTCTTTATGTTTGTGAACTTTATAGTCTATACATTTAGAGTGATGTGATAATCAAACACTCTAGAAGTCTAGAATGAAATAGTATATAAGAGAATTGACAGTGTGTACCTTCAATGATGAGCAGAGGCAGAGTTTGGAGTGTTTTCTTTAGCTCGCTTTCCATGTTTATGTACTCACTGTCCAGGTACTTGGAACATGTTTTCTGTGCCATTTGTTGTTTGATGCCGGTATCATGCTATTTAGCTGCCAGAAAACGGGTGACTCCACTGTAGAAATAGCCTGCATGTCTTCTAGCACATACGCTGCAATGGCTCTATCAATGTTGTCCTGGCTAGCAGTCCCTCCGTTAATTTCCTTAGGTGGAGGTGAAGTGGCATCGGAGTCTGTGTCTCTCTTTACTAGCTTCGTCAAAGCATGTTGCTTATGTGGCGTGGCGAAGTTGGGAGAGTGGCCGTGCCAGCAATCTGAGGGTTACTGGTTCAATCCCCACCTTCTACCATCCTAGTCACGTCCGTTGTGTCCTTGAGCAAGACACTTCAACCTTGCTCCTGATGGGTCCTGGTTAGTGCCTTGCATGGCAGCTCCCGCCATCAGTGTGTGAATGTGTGTGTGAATGGGTGAATGTGGAAATAGTGTCAAAGCGCTTTGAGTTCCTGAAAAAGGTAGAAAAGCTATACAAGTATAACCCATTTACATTTATGTAGCTGTTTCAGCAGATTTGAATTGCTGTTTTGGGCAGTATTCCCGGGTGCGGTCACTGTTGCTACTCACTGCTCCCCTCACCTCCCAGGGGGTGATCAAGGGTGATGGGTCAAATGCAGAGAATAATTTCACCACACCTAGTGTGTGTGTGACAATCATTGTCACTTTAACTTTAAGTAGATGGGATCTTTGATCCAAGACACAACTTACATTTAACTAAAATTTTATTTTCTTTGTGCTCGACAAAAGAAAAGTAGTGACAATGTCTCCATGTAACTCGACTTCTGGCTTCGCCATGATGTCTTTTTAGTTGTTATGAGAGTAGCGTGTGTGTGTGTGTGTGTGTGTGTGTGGCCCTTTAAGAAATGACAGCATGTGAGGTGAGTGACGTCAGTGAGTGAGTGGGCGAGAGAGGTGAGGGAGCGCAACAGTGGATGCGTGCAGGTGCTCTAGCTTGGTGGATGGCTGCGTGCAAGACACCAATAAAGTCACAAAATTGCAACAAACCGCCGGCCTCGTCATTCACCCTTGAGTCCGGAGCTGTAAAGACCCACTGCCGGGTAAAGTGAAGGGTGTTAGCCCCGAAGTACATAGGCCCTGGAGGAACGTCTCCCCTGCGCTCCGCTCCTCGGTCGAGGAAAGCACGCCTTTTCTTTTCCTTGTGAGACAGAAGGACGACACTTCTTCTGTTTCTAGCCGATACTACATTAAAAAATAACGTAAAATAACGCAGTAACGCATCATGTAGTAACGGTAACTGAGTTACTGTATATAAAAAAATAACGCGTTAGATTACTAGTTACCGCCGAAACTAACGGCGTTACAGTAACGCGTTACTTAGTAACGCGTTAGTCCCAACACTGGACCTCACCAATGCGCTTTTGGAAGAATGGTCGAAAATTCCTATAAACACACTCCGCAACCTTGTGGACAGCCTTCTCAGAAGAGTTGAAGCTGTAATAGCTGCAAAAGGTGGACCGACATCATATTGAACCCTATGGATTAGGGATGGGATGGCACTTCAATTTCATATGTGAGTCAAGGCAGGTGGCCAAATACTTTTAGCAATATATATATATATATATATATATATATCCATCCATCCATCCATTTTCTTCCGCTTATCCGAGCAGCCTAAGCAGAGAAGCCCAGACTTCCCTCTCCCCAGCCACTTCGTCCAGCTCCTCCCGGGGGATCCCGAGGCATAGTCAGCCGGGAGACATAGTCTTCCCAACGTGTCCTTGGTCTTCCCCTTGGCCTCCTGCCGGTCGGACGTGCCCCAAACACCTCCCTAGGGAGGCGTTCGGGTGGCATCCTGAGCAGATGCCCGAACCACCTCATCTGGCTTCTCTCAATGTGGAGGAGCAGCGGCTTTACTCTGAGCTCCTCCCCGATGACAGAGCTTCTCACCCTCTCTCTCAGGGAGAGACCCGGCACCCGGCTAAGGAAACTAATTTTGGCCGCTTGTACCCGTGATCTTGTCCTTTCGGTCATAACCCAAAGCTCATGACCATAGGTAAAGATGGGAACGTAGATCGACCGGTAAATTGAGAGCTTTGCCTTCCGGCTCAGCTCCTTCTTCACCACAACGGATCGATACAGCGTCCGCATTACTGAAGACGCCGCACCGATCCGCCTGTCAATCTCACGATCTACTCTTCCCCCAATCGTGAGCAAGACTCCTAGGTACTTGAACTCCTCCACTTGGGGCAAGATCTCCTCCCCAACTTGGAGATGGCACTCCACCCTTTACCGGCCGAGAACCATGGACTCGGACTTGGAGGTGCTGATTCTCATCCCAGTCGCTTCACACTGCTGCGAACCGATCCAGTGAGAGCTGAAGATCCTGGCCAGTTGAAGCCATCAGGACCACATCATCTGCAAAAAGCAGAGACCTAATCCTGCAGCCACCAAACCGGATACCCTCAACACCCTGACTGGGCCTAGAAATTCTGTCCATAAAAGTTATGAACAGAATCGGTGAAAAAGGGCAGCCTTGGCGGAGTCCAACCCTCACTGGAAACGGGTCCGACTGACTGCCGGCAATGAGGACCAAGCTCTAACACTGATCATACAGAGAGCGGACAGCCATAATCAGACAGTCCGATACCCCATACTCTCTGAGCACTCCCCACAGGACTTCCCGGGGGACACATTCGAATGCCTTCTCCAAGTCCACAAAGCACATGTAGACTGGTTGGGCAAACTTCCACGCACCCTCAAGGACCCTGCCGAGTGTATAGAGCTGGTCTACTGTTCCACGACCAGGACGACAACCACATTGTTCCTCCTGGATCCGAAGTTCGACTATCCGGCGTAGCCTCCTCTCCAGTACACCTGAATAGACCTTACCGGGAAGGCTGAGGAGTGTGATCCAACGATAGTTGGAACACACCCTCTGGTTCCCCTTCTTAAAGAGAAGAACCACCACCCCGGTCTGCCAATCCAGAGGTACCTCCCCCGTTGTCCACGCGATGCTGCAGAGTCTTGTCAACCAAGACAGCCCCACAGCATCTAGAGCCTTAAGGAACTCCGGGCGGGTCTCATCCAACCCTGGGGCCTTGCCACCGAGGAGTTTTTAACTACCTCGGCAACCTCAGCCCCAGAAATAGGAGAGCCCACCACAGATTCCCCAGGCACTGCTTCCTCATAGGAAGATGTGTTGGTGGGATTGAGGAGGACTTTGAAGTATTCCCTCCACCGATCCACAACAGCCGCAGTAGAGGTCAGCAGCACACCATCCTCACCATACACTGTGTTGACAGTGCACTGCTTCTCCCCCGAAGCGGCGGATGGTGGACCAGAATCGCCTCGAAGCCATCCGGAAGTCGTTTTCAATGGCTTCCCCAAACTCCTCACATGTCTGAGTTTTCGCCTCCGCGACCGCTGAAGCCGCACTTCGCTTGGCCTGTCAGTAACTGTCCGGTGCCTCTGGATTCCCATGAGCCAAAAGGACCCGATAGGACTCTTTCTTCAGCTTGACGGCATCCTTCACTGCTGGTGTCCACCAGCGGGTTCTAGGATTACCGCCACGACAGGGCCCAACCACCTTGCGGCCAGAGCTCCAATCAGCCGCCTCAACAATAGAGGCACGGATCAAGGTCCACTCGGACTCAATATCCAGTGCCTCCCTCGTGACATGTTCAAAGTTCTTCCGGAGGTGGGAATTGAAACTCTCTCTAACAGGAGACTCTGCTAGACGTTCCCAGCAGACCTTCACAATGCGTTTGGGCCTGCCAGGTCTGTCCGGCATTCTCCCCCACCATCGGAGCCACCTCACCACTAGGTGGTGATATGTAGAAAGCTCTGCCCCTCTCTTCACCCGAGTGTCCAAAACATGAGGCCGCAAATCTGATGACACAACTACAAAGTCAATCATGGAACTGCGGCCGAGGGTGTCCTGGTGCCAAGTGCACATAAGAAACACCCTTATGTTTGAACATTGTGTTTGTTATGGACAATCTGTGACGAGCACAAAAGTCCAATAACAAAGCACCACTTGGGTTCAGATCCGGGCGGCCATTCTTCCCAGTCACCCCTCTCCAGGTTTCACTGTCGTTGCCAACATGAGTTTTGAAGTCCCCCAGTAGAACAAGGGAATCACCCGAGGGATCACTCTCCAGTACTCCCTCAAGGGAATCCAAAAAGAGTGGGTACTCTGAGCTGCTGTTTGGCGCGTAAGCACCAACAACAGTCAGGTTCTGTCCCCCCTCCTAAAGACGGAGGGAAGCTACCCTCTCGTCCACTGGGTTAAAGTCCAACGTGCAGGCTTTGAGCCGGGGGGACAACAATAATTGTCACCCCAGCCCGTCGGAAAAGAGTCCATCCCCCTCGAGAGAACTGGTTCCAGAGCCCTTGCTGTGCGTTGAAGTGAGTCCGACTATATCCAGCCGGAACTTCTCCACCTTGTGCACCAGCTCAGGCTCCTTCCCTCCCAGCGAGGTGACGTTCCACGTCCCAAGAGCTAGCTTATGTAGCCGAGGATCGGACCGCCAAATGCCCTGCCTTCAGCTGCCGCTCAGCTCACACTGCACCCGACCTCTATTACCCCTCCCATGAGTGGTGAACCCATTGCAGGGGGGACCCACGTTGCCTCTTTGGGCTGAGCCCGACCGGGCCCCATGGTGCGCGCCATCGTGCCCCAGAGGGGAGCCCAGGTGATCCGCGTCCGGGCGAGGGAAATCTAGGTCCTCGAATTGTACTTTTCATAAAGGTCTTTGAGCTGCTTTTTGTCTGATCCCTCATCTAGGACCTGTTTGTCTTGGGAGACACTACCAGGGAGCATAGAAGCCCCCGGTCAACAAAGCTCCGAGGATCATTGGGACACGCAAACTCCTCTACCACGATAAGGTGGCAGATCAGAAAGGATATATATATATATATATATATATATACCGTATGTATCATATATATATCATATACAGTATATATGTATATATATATACGAGTGTGTGTGGCTTTGGCAAGTGGGAAAGAGATGAGAGCGAGAGGAGTGCAAGAGGATTTTACCGAAGATGAGTGACAGCAAGAAAAGGAGTAACATTTGGACAAGTTTTAAAGTGTTAGACTCCGGAAAGGCAGAGTGTACACTTTGTAAAATGAAAATTTCATATCGAGCAGGCTCCACAAACAACCTGCACTTTCCCAAGCGATGGCACGGCCACGTAGACTGTGCAGAGTAGCAACATCTGTCCCCTAAGAAATAATCTTCTCCAAAACAGGGCAGATCATAACAGAAAGGAGAAACATGATCAGCCCCTCAAAGCTGAGGCCAATGGTGTTTATGAATGCCAATCTTCGCTAAAACCTCACCTGGATGCTGTTTTTTCTTTTGTT
Organism: Nerophis lumbriciformis; assembly: GCF_033978685.3. Taxonomy (NCBI): domain Eukaryota; kingdom Metazoa; phylum Chordata; class Actinopteri; order Syngnathiformes; family Syngnathidae; genus Nerophis; species Nerophis lumbriciformis. Next base: position 31,601,802 of record NC_084548.2, on the reverse strand, counting down.
TTGCACATTTTAAGTTATATTTTGTTGAGTGATTTTTAGTTGATTATGCAATTTTTCTCAAATTAAATGTGTCGTTTTTCTTTCAAATTAATTTATGTATATGCTATGTCAAGTTTATTATTAAGACCATATAAATACTATACATATGTTATGTTTTATGTTTTTTACATGAGTTATTTATTTTACACATAATTTGGTAATAAATTAATTTAGGTAACAAAAAAATCTGAGGAACCATTTGGAAGTCGAAAGAGTCGGCTCTCAATAAAGAGCCGGAATTCCCATCACTAATCAAAACTGCATTTAAAGAGAGAAGAGTGTTCCTGCATAAGAATAATGAAAACATTAATGAAATGTATCTATAAAAGTCTATTGAGGTTGAATCTCTATGATCCATAAAAGTGAAGACCATGGTGCCAAGCTACAGAAAAATAAAACTGATTGATTATTGATTAGCATACTATGTTGGGGATAAATGCTCAGAAATAAGCTATCGCGATATACTTAACAGTACATAGTGCTAAATAACTGATGCTTTATTTAATTACTGACATCTTTAATTTGCCTTTTTCTTCATCTCGTTTGTCCCCCTCTTCTTTTTTTTCTTACATGTGCCCCGGACAGTTTAGTTCTTTTTGACATGTTTACAAAGATTTCTAGAGTCAAATCACATTAATGGAGGCCTTGAGTTTGACACGTGTGGATACTTGGGTTTGCGGGCTATGGTCTTGAGCATTAGTAGGTGGGAACAATTTGGCATTAGCTTACACTTGATTTAGAGTTTTAGAATTGTTTAAACTCAGAACAAATGTTCACTGTTGTAACATTCTTTATTTCAAGCGTATTACCTTATTCTCCTGTTGTGTAATGTGCTACCACAAAGTTGTGCGAGTTCCTAGAATTAAAGATTTTAGCCAAAAAACATCAGTAAATAGGCATGTCGTGCTGACAATGCAGTTCAGTGTAGCTCGATATTAACTGTATAAAGTAATTCTCATTATTCCATGTCAGTATTTTCCTCTAGAAGTGTCTTTCTTTGTTTTTGACTTGTCAGCACTACTTGTTAGAGACCCAAGATGCATCGTGTTCTGTAAATGTGCTTGATTAAGTAAAACATGGGGCAATCATGAAGCAGAGGATGATGTAACCGGCAATAAATTATTCCCCTATGCAGTCATTACATCTTCTAGAATATGAGGTAATACACTGTGGGTAACACACGTTGGTGAAGCTTTAGCAAATACAAAACCCAAAACCAGTGAAGTTGGTACGTTGTGTAATTCGTAAATAAAAACAGAATACAATTATTTGCAAATCCTCTTCAACTTATATTCAATTGAATAGACTGCAAAGACAAGATATTTAATGTTCGGACTGAGAAACTTTCAAATAATCATTAACTTAGAACTTAATGGCAGCAACACGTTGCAAAAAAGTTAGCACAGGGGCATTTTTAACACTGTGTTACATGGCCTTTCCTTTTAACAACACTCAGTAAATGTTTGGGAACTGAGGAGACCAATTTTTTAAGCTTTTCAGGTGGAATTATTTCCCATTCTTGCTTGATGTACAGCTTAAGTTATTCATAATGCTCCACACATTTTCAATGGGAAACTGGTCTGGACTACAGGCAGGCCAGTCTCGTACCCGTACTCTTTTACTATGAAGCCACGCTGTTGTAACACGTGGCTTGGCATTGTCTTGCTGAAATAAGAAGGGGCGTCCATGATAACGTTGCTTGAATGACAACATATGTTGCTCCAAAACCTGTATGTACCTTTCAGCATTAATGGGGCCTTCACAGATGTGTAAGTTAACCATGCCTTGGGCATTAATACCCCCATACCATCGCAGATGCTGGCTTTTGAATTTTGCGCCTAGAACAATCCGGATGGTTCTTTTCTTCTTTGATCCGGAGGACACGACATCCACAGTTTCCAAAAACAATTTGAAATGTGGACTTGTCAGACCACAGAACACTTTTCCACTTTGCATTAGTCCATCTTAGATGAGCTCAAGCCCAGCGAAGCTGGCAGAGTTTCTGGGTGTTGTTGATAAATGGCTTTCGCTTTGCATAGTAGAGTTTTAACTTGCACTTACAGATGTTTTCTGAAGTGTTCCTGAGCCCATGTGGTGATATCCTTTATACACGGATGTCAGTTTTTGATGCAGTGCCGCCTGAGAGATCCAAGGTCACGGGCATTCAATGTTAAGTGCAGTGATTTCTCCAGATTCTCTGAACCTTTTGATGATATTACGGACCGTAGATGGTGAAATCCCTAAATTCCTTGCACTATGCTCGTTGAGAAATGTTGTTCTTAAACTGTTCGACAATTTGCTCATGCATTTGTCCACATTTCACCACTTTAGACTTAGACTTAGTTTGTCTAAGTCTAAGTCTAAAGTGGTGACCCTCGCTCCATCCTTGTTTGTGAATGACTGAGCAATTCATGGAAGCTGCTTTTATACCCAATCATGGGACCCACCTGTTCCCAATTAGCCTGTTCATCTGTGGGATTTTCCAAATAAGTGTTTGATGAGCATTCCTCAATTTTCTCAGTCTTTTTTGCCACTTGTGCCAGCTTTTTTGAAACATGTTGCAGGCATCAAATTCCAAATGAGCTAATATTTGCAAAAATAACAAAGTTTTCCAGTTCGAACGTTAAGTATCTTGTCTTTGCAGTCCATTCAATTGAATATAGGTTGGAAAGGATTTGCAAATCATTGTATTCTGTTTTTATTTATGATTTACACAACGTGCCAACTTCACTGGTTTTGGGGTTTGTATAATCATATATATTTATGTAGTGTGGTTTCTACAGTAGTTAATGCAAACACTAAACTTCGTAGTTATTACTCAGCGACTGTACATGAACACCATCATGAGAAATATAAAGTATGATGACAATGCAGTGTCAAATATCCACTTTATTGATGGACTGGAAGTGACGATACACTTTGTTGGGCTCAACTTTCTCACCAAATCTTGTGAATTTTCCAATTCCTCTTAGCGACTTTGAAAAGTGCACGTGCAGAGCTGGCGAGATGTAAATCTTTTTTTTTTACGGTCACGCTAAAATAAATCACTCCAACATCTCAATCCCATTGTTAATGAGCCTGTCATGAGATTGGGCTCCTTCAACCCTCCAGTCTTTTGATCAAATCCTTAACAATGAAGAAACAAATATATCCATATGTAAAGAAAACAAACTAAGAATCAACAGAATCAAGCTCATTTGCAGTTTTATTCTTAATTAGCATTTTTTAAATCTCTCTCATGACGCTGTTCCTCTCTCCTTCAGCATCCAGTGCAATCAATTATGCAAATGACGTGATGACATCATCTAGCAACTTTTAGGACAACCAATAGCTACTTTCTTTACAAAGGGGTGGACAACACTGACTGTGCCAGTGACTGTAAAGGTAAGCATACCAAACTTGAGTGTGGATCAGTGAAGTCCAGGGCTATTCAACTATATAATGAAGAGGGCCGTAGCTTCAAGAGCCAAAGAGCTCCGGGGCCCGACATCGAAACGTGAATGTTTTGTCAGAAAGTGCCTCCACGGGTTGTATTCCTTTGAGACTGTGTTTACTTAATTGCAAAGTAAACACATCAACTTTTCACACTGCACTGTCAACGCATTCATTATTCTGCCCTTGCTACTGAATCCAACGTGTGCAGCTGCACAGATAGTTAAACGAAACTGCAGAAGTTTGGTTGAGGATTGCTGTTCCTTCCTTTTAATTATTTTCCTTCCTCAGTTTTGCTTTTTTACACTTCTCTTTTCATTCAGGTTTCTTAGACTAAAAATAAACTTAAAATAAACATTACTAAAGTATAAAGTCCATCCATCCATCCATTTTCTACCGCTTGTCCCTCTCCATTGTGTGTCTATAAATACTCTCATTCATCTAGGTCAGGGGTCGGCAACCCGCGGCTCCGGAGCCGCATGCGGCTCTTTGATAACTCTGATGCGGCTCAGCAGCTTACTTGCTGAGCCCCCCAATTTTCCCGTGAGACTTCCGGATTTCAGTGCCTCTCGCAGAAAACTCCCGGGATTAATATTCACCGATTTTCACCCTTACAGCTATAATAAGGGCGTGCCATGATGGTACAACATTTGGCGCCCTCTACAATCTGTATTAACAGCGTGCCAGCCCAACATTTGCTATATAATATACATCGTCTGCTTGCACACGTACGTGACAGCAAGGCATACTTGCTCAACAGCCACACAGGTTACACTGACGGTGACCATATAAAACAACTTTAACACTCTTACTAATAATGCGCCACACTTTGAACCAAAACCAAACAAGAATGACAAACACATTTCGGGAGAACATCTGCACCTTAACACAACATAAACACAACAGAACAAACACCCAGAATCCCATGCAGCCCTGACTCTTCCGGGCTACATTATACACCCCTGCTACCCCCCCCCCCCCTCTCTGTGCGTCGGTTGAGGTGGGCAGGGTTTGGTAGCGGGGGTGTATAATGTATCCCGGAAGAGTTAGGGCTGCATGGGATTCTGGGTATTTGTCCTGTTGTGTTTGTGTTGTGTTACGGTGCAGATGTTCTCCCGAAATGTGTTTGTCATTCTTGTTTGGTGTGGGTTCACAGTGTGGCGCATTATTAGTAAGAGTGTTAAAGTTTTTTTTTATACCGCCACCGTCAGTGTAACCTGTGTGGTTGTTGACCAAGTATGCGTTGCTGTCACCTACGTGAACAAGCTGAAGCTACATTCAACATGTGGCTAATCAGGCACGCTTGTTGTAGTTGGCGCTATTAGTACCATCACGGCACGCATGACGCTGACAAGCGCTATTCATTTAAAACCCGCGTGCCGCACCAGTTTAAAAAAGGTGTGGGCAGCGTGTCTGAGACCCCTGGTTTATACATAGCACAAAGCAAAAAAAAAACTTTGTATGCAGTGTTATTTCATTTAAAATTTCAAAAATGTTTGCGGCTCCCATTGTTTTCTATAATTTGTGAAACTGGTCAAAATGGCTCTTTGACTGGTAAAGGTTGCCGACCCCTGATCTAGGTCATTGCCATCTCAGGGCTTTCAATCGATTGCAACTGGACATGCATCCTAAAGACCGGACACCCCACACCCACAAAACAATCTGGTGTATGCAATTCAGTGTAATGATGAATGCACTGATTCACATATTGGGGAAACAAAACAACCACTAAGCCGGCACATGGCACAACATAGACGGGCAAACTCATCAAGCCAAAACTCAGCTGTCTACCTGCACCTCAGGGAAAAACAGCACTAGTTTGAAAACAAAAATGTACAGATTCTGGACCGGGAGGACAGATGATACGAAAGAGAAGTGAGGGCAGCCATCTATGTCAAGGTTAAAACCATCCCTGAAGAGAGGAGGTGGTCTGCGACACCACTTGTCTCCCACATACAACACTGTCCTTTTAACCATTCCCAAACAGCTCTGCAATTTAGCCTCCAACAAATGGAGTTAAAAAGATTCTAGTCACAGAAGGTGACCATTATGCCATTTGTTTACAACTGAATGGAATGCTTACTCGGGGGATTCCGACTATTTTGGACTAGTCGTGGTCGATCGACGGCGATCGTTCTGCCACACAATACCTCAATGCTAATGAGAACAAATTACACTTCAACAACTGTCGTTGGCCTTGACAGTTAGGATTGCTTGTTTTCATTAAAACAGTTGTTTTTCTCACTACGATAGGGCGAAACCATCCTTGCCTAGACACACCCTCCTGGTTTTGGAGTATAAATATTTGGGGTATTTTAGGTTTCCTAATGCGCCACACATTTTCAATGGGAGACAGGTCTGGACTACAGGCAGGCCAGTCTAGTACCCGCACTCTTTTACTATGAAGCCACGTTGATGTAACAGGTGGCTTGGCATTGTCTTGCTGAAATAAGCAGGGGCGTCCATGGTAACGTTGCTTGGATGGCAACATATGTTGCTCCAAAACCTGTATGTACCTTTCAGCATAAATGGCGTCTTCACAGATGTGTAAGTTACCCATGTCTTGGGCACTAATACACCCCCATACCATCACAGATGCTGACTTTTCAACTTTGCGCCTATAACAATCCAGATGGTTCTTTTCTTCTTTGGTCCGGAGGACACGACGTCCACAGTTTCCAAAAACAATTTGAAATGTGGACTCGTCAGACCACAGAACACTTTTCCACTTTGATTCAGTCCATCTTAGATGAGCTCAGGCCCAGTGAAGCCGACGCCGTTTCTGGGTGTTGTTGATAAACGGTTTTCGCCTTGCATAGGAGAGTTTTAACTTGCACTTACAGATGTAGCAACCAACTGTAGTTACTGACAGTGGGTTGCTGAAGTGTTCCTGAGCCCATGTGGTGATATCCTTTACACACTGATGTCGCTTGTTGATGCAGTACAGCCTGAGGAATCGAAGGTCACGGGCTTAGCTGCTTACGTGCAGGGATTTCTCCAGATTCTCTGATGATATTACGGACCGTAGATGGTGAAATCCCTAAATTCCTTGCAATAGCTGGTTGAGAAAGGTTTTTCTTAAACTGTTCAACAATTTGCTCACGCATTTGTTGACAAAGTGGTGACCCTCGCCCCATCCTTGTTTGTGAATGACTGAGCATTTCAAAGAATCTACTTTTATACCCAATCATGGCACCCACCTGTTCCCAATTTGCCTGTTCACCTGTGGGATGTTCCAAATAAGTGTTTGATGAGCATTCCTCAACTTTATCAGTATTTATTGCCACCTTTCCCAACTTCTTTTTCACGTGTTGCTGGCATCAAATTCTAAAGTTAATGATTATTTGCAAAAAAACATTTTTTTATCAGTTTGAACATCAAATATGTTGTCTTTGTTGCATATTCAACTGAATATGGGTTGAAAAGGATTTGCAAATCATTGTATTCCGTTTATATTTACATCTAACACAATTTCCCAACTCATATGGAAACGGGGTTTGTACGTACTACTGGACATTGATCACCTCAACAGTGTACAAAACGGGCTAGTTTCTGGCACATTTAAAAATCAATAAACCCGCATCAGCAATTAAAATATATATTCTGTGTTACTGTCAAAATTAAAGTTGTAAAAAACATTAAACGAGAAAAAATAAAGAAATAGAACATTTGAACTCACAATTTGTAGCACCCATTCAACGCCGTATAAGCCAGTGGTACCGCTCGTAGTTGGTTGATTCGAGTGGAAATGGCGGGCATTTTTCCCATTTCATCGTCGGGACAGCTGAGCTAGCTTCAGGGGTTGGCCGGCGTCGTCTCACAAGATGTAGTTTCTCTTTAAATATCCTTCTTGAAAATAGCCTTGCAAATATATATCTGCCACCTAATCAACGTTTTGTGAGTATTGGTGATTTATCTGCTAGCCTGGTATGGCTACAGTGCAACACTATCTGCTTCAGTAAATTGCAACTTGTTCCTGGATACTCACTTTAGAGTGACAAGTGAGTATCTAATCACAGTCTCGTTAACGTCAGGCTACCTAGATAGGCTACTGTCAACAACTTCTGATCTGATTGGCTATTGCATATGTATGTGTTATGGTAGTTTACACTATGTTGATTCAGAAGGCTACGGCTAAATTCATAAAGCTCTGGCAACAAGCCAGCTGACTTCTGATTGGATAAAAGCTCTAACGTAAAAACAAGCAACACTGGAGCCTGACATGAAGAAAATATGATGAATACTTTTATACATCTCCTCTCTGAGCTGCCACCTTACCGTGGTAGAGGAGTTTGCGTGTCCCAATGATCCTAGGAGCTATGTTGTCCGGGGGCTTTATGCCCCCTGGTAGGGTCTCCCAAGACAAACTGGTCCTAGGTGAGGGATCAGACAAAGAGCAGCTCGAAGACCTCCATGACGAATAAAAACAAAGGACCCAGATTTCCCTCGCCCGGACGCGGGTCACCGGGGCCCCCCTCTGGAGCCAGGCCCGGAGGTGGGGCACGATGGCGAGCGCCTGGTGGCCGGGCCTGTCCCCATGGGGCCCGGCCGGGCACAGCCCGAAGAGACAACGTGGGTCCCCCCTCCAATGGGCTCACCACCCTTAGCAGGGGCCATAGAGGTCGGGTGCATTGTGAGCTGGGCGGCAGCCGACGGCAGGGCACTTGGCGGTCCGATCCTCGGCTACAGAAGCTAGCTCTTGGGACGTGGAACGTCACCTCGCTGGGGGGGAAGGAGCCTGAGCTAGTGCGCGAGGTTGAGAAGTTCCGGCTAGATATAGTCGGACTCACTTCGACGCACAGCAAGGGCTCTGGAACCAGTTCTCTCGAGAGGGGCTGGACTCTCTTCCACTCTGGCGTTGCCGGCAATGAGAGGCGACGGGCTGGGGTGGCAATTCTTGTTGCCCCCCGGCTCAGAGCCTGCACGTTGGAGTTCAACCCGGTGGACGAGAGGGTAGTTTCCCTCCGCCTTCGGGTGGGGGGACGGGTCCTGACTGTGGTTTGCGCTTACGCGCCAAACCGCAGCTCAGAGTACCCACCCTTTTTGGATTCGCTCGAGGGAGTACTTGAGAGTGCTCTCCCGGGTGATTCCCTCGTTCTACTGGGGGACTTCAATGCTCATGTTGGCAGCGACAGTGAAACCTGGAGAGGCGTGATTGGGAAGAATGGCCGCCCGGATCTGAACCCGAGTGGTGTTCTGTTATTGGACTTTTGTGCCCGTCACAGATTGTCCATAATGAACACCATGTTCGAACATAAGGGTGTCCATATGTGCACTTGGCACCAGGACGCCCTAGGCCGCAGTTCCATGATCGACTTTGTAGTTGTGTCATCGGATTTGCGGCCTCATGTTTTGGACACTCGGGTGAAGAGAGGGGCGCAGCTTTCAACCGATCACCACCTGGTGGTGAGTTGGCTGCGATGGTGGGGGAGGATGCCGGACAGACCTGGCAGGCCCAAACGCATTGTGAGGGTTTGCTGGGAATGTCTGGCAGAGTCTCCTGTCAGAGAGAGTTTCAATTCCCACCTCCGGAAGAACTTTGAACATGGCACGAGGGAGGTGCTGGACATTGAGTCCGAGTGGACCATTTTCCGCGCCTCTATTGTCGAGGCAGCTGATTGGAGCTGTGGCCGCAAGGTAGTTGGTGCCTGTCGTGGCGGTAATCCTAGAACCCGGTGGTGGACACCGGCGGTGAGGGATGCCGTCAAGCTGAAGAAGGAGTCCTATCGGGTTCTTTTGGCTCATAGGACTCCTGAGGCAGCGGACAGGTACCGACAGGCCAAGCGGTGTGCGGCTTCAGCGGTTGCGGAGGCAAAAACTCGGACATGGGAGGAGTTCGGGGAGGCCATGGAAAACGACTTCCGGACGGCTTCGAAGCGATTCTGGACCACCATCCTCCGCCTCAGGAAGGGGGAGCAGTGCACTATCAACACCGTGTATGGTGAGGATGGTGTTCTGCTGACCTCGACTGCGGATGTTGTGGATCGGTGGAGGGAATACTTCGAAGACCTCCTCAATCCCACCAACACGTCTTCCTATGAGGAAGCAGTGCCTGGGGAATTTGTGGTGGGCTCTTCTATTTCTGGGGCTGAGGTTGCTGAGGTAGTTAAAAAGCTCCTCGGTGGCAAGGCCCCGGGGGTGGATGAGACCCGCCCGGAGTTCCTTAAGGCTCTGGATGCTGTGGGGCTGTCTTGGTTGACAAGACTCTGCAGCATCGCATGGACATCGAGGGCGGTACCTCTGGATTGGTAGACCGGGGTGGTGGTTCCTCTCTTTAAGAAGGGGAACCGGAGGGTATGTTCTAACTATCGTGGGATCACACTCCTCAGCCTTCCCGGTAAGGTCTATTCAGGTGTACTGGAGAGGAGGCTACGCCGGATAGTCGAACCTCGGATTCAGGAGGAACAGTGTGGTTTTCGTCCTGGTCGTGGAACTGTGGACCAGCTCTATACTCTCTGCAGGGTCCTTGAGGGTGCATGGGAGTTTGCCCAACCAGTCTACATGTGTTTTGTGGACTTGGAGAAGGCATTCGACCGTGTCCCTCGGGAAGTCCTGTGGGGAGTGCTCAGAGAGTATGGGGTATCGGACTGTCTGATTTTGGCGGTCCGCTCCCTGTATGATCAGTGTCAGAGCTTGGTCCGCATTGCCGGCAGTAAGTCGGACACGTTTCCAGTGAGGGTTGGACTCCGCCAAGGCTGCCCTTTGTCACCGATTCTGTTCATAACTTTTATGGACAGAATTTCTAGGCGCAGTCAAGGCGTTGAGGGGATCTGGTTTGGTGGCTGCAGGATTAGGTCTCTGCTTTTTGCAGATGATGTGGTCCTGATGGCTTCATCTGGCCAGGATCTTCAGCTCTCGCTGGATCGGTTCGCAGCCGAGTGTGAAGCGACTGGGATGAGAATCAGCACCTCCAAGTCCGAGTCCATGGTTCTCGCCCGGAAAAGGGTGGAATGCCATCTTCGGGTTGGGGAGGAGACCCTGACCCAAGTGGAGGAGTTCAAGTACCTCGGAGTCTTGTTCACGAGTGAGGGAAGAGTGGATCGTGAGATCGACAGGCGGATCGGTGCGGCATCTTCATTAATGCGGACGCTGTATCGATCCGTTGTGGTGAAGAAGGAGCTGAGCCGGAAGGCAAAGCTCTCAATTTACCGGTCGATCTACGTTCCCATCCTCACCTATGGTCATGAGCTTTGGGTTATGACCGAAAGGACAAGATCACGGGTACAAGCGGCCGAAATGAGTTTCCTCCGCCGGGTGGCAGGGCTCTCCCTTAGAGATAGGGTGAGAAGCTCTGTCATCCGGGGGGAGCTCAAAGTAAAGCCGCTGCTCCTCCACATCGAGAGGAGCCAGATGAGGTGGTTCGGGCATCTGGTCAGGATGCCACCCGATCGCCTCCCTCGGGAGGTGTTTAGGGCACGTCCGACCGGTAGGAGGCCACGGGGAAGACCCAGGACACGCTGGGAAGACTATGTCTCCCGGCTGGCCTGGGAACGCCTCGGGATCCCCCGGGAAGAGCTGGACGAAGTGGCTGGGGAGAGGGAAGTCTGGGCTTCCCTGCTTAGGCTGCTGCCCCCGCGACCCGACCTCGGATAAGCGGAAGAAGATGGATGGATGGACTTTTATACATCTATGGAAAGTAAATAAAAAATACAATTAGCTTTTATTTATTTATGATCATCAGATGAATTTAATAATTAAATTAATCCGCTAACGGTCCCGTGGCTCAAACCAGTGAGTATCCAATCACAGGACGCATAAATGACACGTTCAACGTGAGGCCAGCTAGAAGGCCTTACTGACAACAACTCGTGACCGCAATTATCTATCAACTGTGAGTGCCGGATCACTTACAGTGCACAGATGCCCGCATTGTTGATTCTGAAGGCCCCAGGCAGATTTGGTACAGCATGGCAACATACGCTAGGTGAATTCTGATTGGACAAAAAACTCTAACCTAAAAACAACAGCACTGGAAGGAGCATAATATGACATGAAGAGAATATGAATAATTTCAGATATTTAGGGAAAGTAAATTAAAAATTACTTTTATCTTTAATTCTGATCATGATTTCTGGTTATGTTAGGCCAGCAGAGAAGGCCTTGCTGGCCCTGACGGCACACCACTGGTGTTAATACATTCACACAATAAACTACAGATTTTTACGCTGAGGCAAAACAACATCCACATTGCCCACAATTGTCTCCCTCGACTGGTCAAATTTAGCGTTACATGTATTAAACGAGCTTTAATCGCCAGAGTTACTACTTTCAGACAAAAACATCACGACCACAAATACAAAAGACACCACGAAGTAAGAAATTTCAATACAAAACAAACTAAATATATTCATGCACAATATCTACTTACGAATGTTTGACCAAGTTCCGTGATGAAGCTTACCTTACACTTGTAGATTTCTACCGTTGTTGCTGTCCGCCGCTTAAAATGACCGACAGAAAACAATGACACACTCACACATTGTTGACCAGTCGCTGTTATAAGTCAGAATTTCAAAATGTATTTGGATTTTTTTTAAGGATTTAATGAGCAGTCTTCTTCTACACACCCCACTGCTGCTTTACCCAGATACATATGCCTCACTGTTCCCCCCTGCTGGGTGGTGGCAGTGCTGCATGCATGAGCAATTCTAGTTTGAATAGTTTCATCAAGCCTACACAGCAAAAACTGAAATCTAAGTAAGATTAAATATCTCAAATAAGAGTGATATTTGCTTATTTTCTTTCTGATAAGATAATTCTTCTCACTAAGCAGATTTTATGTTAGAGTGTTTTACTTGTTTTAAGTGTTTTGGTCCTAAATGATCTCAGTAAGATATTACAGCTTGTTGCTGAGATTTTATGACCTATATTGAGTAACACATGCTTGAAACTAGAATATCAAGTGTTGCAAAGCTGTGTCATCAACACTCACAAGTATAAAACTACTTTTTCAAAGTAATAATTTCTTATTTCAAGCATGAAATAAAAAATCATGAATTCGACACAATTGTGTCTCATAATTAAAACAGATGACAGCCAAATGTTTTATTTTCAATGAAACAATAGAAAAGATGTACTCTTATAGTAGTACAGTTGGCACAGTACAGTAAACTGACAGTTAATATTTAAACATTTGACATGTCAAACTATTTTGAACAGAAATAGTTCATGCACAGATAAATTCTTCAAAATTACAATAAAAAAAAAATTGGCCGGCTCATGATGTCAATATAGCAGCATAAGCATATAGCTACCTCTCTGTGATCAAGGCACCACTAAAAGTAGATTCTTAACGTTAGCACATATAATAAGAATAATGCTAATAATTGGTTAATATTCAGGTCACGAAATGTAAATGGGGTATTGTTGGCGCTTTTTGGATGTTTTTAGTGGGTTTTATGGGCGCAATAGACGCCATGACTCCCATTAGCTCCATTGTTAGCTGACTTTGATAGCGTTTATTTATGCGTTTGAATGAATTAAAAACAAGGCATATGTGTTCTTGTCTTCCATATGGATTGTGAATGATTGTCAATTGTTCACAATCATTATGAAAGACATGAAGACGGTTGGATTTTTTTTTAATGCATTCTAAATATTAAACGCAAGTAAAAATCCGCTTATAGCGGAGCCAATGGGAGCTCCACTATTCATTAAATCCAATAAATAAACATTCAAAAAGCGGCAAGAATACTCTATTTACATTTTGTGACTTGAATATTAACTAAGTATTAGTGATATTGTTATTATAAGCGCTAACGCAAACTAACTATTTATCGCTGTGAGCACAACCGTGTGTCCCTATGTTCACATCATTGAGTGCTCTGCTGCTTCCTCGCTTCCTTACTCCCTGTAAGTTGATTCTACATCATAAATTATGCATCTTACCTGGACAGAAGAAGTCTGAATAGGTATTCCGACAAGTTGGTACACTTTGACAGCCATTTAGGACCCGGAAATGGCCAGAAAGACACGACACGAAAAGATCTTCAAGGAGGTTAATTTATGTAATTACTAATAAGATTCAATACATCACTTTTGGGTTTCTGGGATTATTAGACTTGTCTGTAAACCAGGGGTGTCAAACTCATTTTAGCTCAGGGGCACACGGAGGAAAATCTATTCCTAAGTGGGCCAAACTGGTAAAGTCGTGGCATGAAATTTAAAAATAAAGAAAACTTCAGATTGTTTTCTTTGTTTAAAATAGAACAAGCACATTCTGAAAATGTACAAATCATAATGGGATTTTTACACTTAAATGTTATGGTAATAGTATTCTATCTTCATTTGTCATTATTTATACGTTCTGAATATATGATGAGATAATGTTCATCATGAAAATTAGTGGAATTGAGTCTGGCGGAGTTTTAAAATGCTCTCATTGGCATTAATTTTTAATCCATCAAAAGATGAAATGAATAATAATAGTTTGACACCTCTGCTCTAAACGCAGAATCTCAACTGACATTCAACATGGCAAGTTGAATGATGCCATATTAGTACATGTTTTTGGTGACCGTACTATTGCAGCTCTGGCTATTGTTACTGGTGTCTTGTATGAAGGCAAACAGGCCAGGTGTGCTTAAGGTTGTAACTCAGTCTCTTTGTTGTGCTTGTGGTTCCATTAACCTGTCTGGAACCTGAAACTCTGGCTGAACCCAGGTCAGTGGCACTGTTGGGAGAGATTGTTAACGCAGCTGGTGTCTGTGACTTATGCTACTTAATGCCTGCATTTGAACGGTGGAAGACTTATTGGGGCAAGACAGCCCACCTGGGAAATTGAACTGAGGTCAGCCAGTTAATAGAAGATGAGGACAATTTTTGTCTCTGTGCTGTCATGTGACCCTGACAGCTAGTTCAACCCCCATATGTCAAGTTGTATGTGTGGGCAGCCAGGTCGGTTATTTTATGCTCGATGCACAAATCACTTTTGAGACATGGAGACAATAGGCTATTGGCGCTCTATGGTAAAGCATGCATATCCAAATGTTTTTAATAAATCAATTGGTTGTGCATGTGTTTATGCGAAAAGGAATTAAGGTCTTACGTGAGATCTTTTATGGGCTATGTAAAATGAATCCTTCAGGCTGCGGTGAAAACGCTGATTCAAACCGGTCAAGCTCATGACAGCCTTTGCTCTCATCTGTTTCTAGCACAGCTCGTCCTCAAAGTGCAGAGATGCTGCCCCTCGGCAAGCTTGCACAAATAGGCCTATCATACTTTTACTTACAGCAATTTTAAAGATGAGCCATAATGTAAGTAAGTACCTTTTTAATACACAAATGGACTCACAAAAATAATGTAAGGCAGAAAATAAGTATAGTTAGCTGACCTAGAACTTAATGTTCTGGCGTTCCTGGATATGATTTAATTATAGGGGTACACGTGTTAACATCTGCATATAATGTGGCACTAACAGCTATTTTTTAATATGTGTTGGTTACCTCTGAATAAAACATGAGTCACTGTGTGAATATTGGTTTTGCCGACTGATATTGTCTTGTATGGATGCATAATGCATACAAAGTAAAGCAATCAAATACGATCTAGGATGACAATACTGTATTACTGTAGGTTGGCAAAGCCAAGGTTCTGAACCCAGCAAATATAGTGTGCCACAATTTTACCAAATCTTCGGTTGAGTAACTCAGACTTTGACCTAAAATGTCAAACAGGTGAAGTCTAACATGAAACACAAATGAAAATTGGTTGGGATGAGTCGAAGGGGCTGAGCACCAACCGAACAACAGAAAACCCTTGCCTTCAATCTTTTTTGGCTATCTGTGTCCGCAGAACTACATTTCAGCATCCGTGGAAGCAAAAATGTATCATCTGCAAACAGCACACACATGATCCACATGAAAAAAGGCAAAACTCTTGCATCATCTTTAACGTTATGTCTGTATATGTGGATTTGGAATGAAATATTAACCAATAATAAACACCAATACTTTAGCTGTCATTCACAGTATACATTATTCATAGTGTACCTGCTGTACATAACTTCAATAGGTAATTCAAGTTAGGATGTGTTCATATTGTTTTGATGCATAGCTTCTTTCAAATAGTTTAACCAGTTTATTTAGGGCAATTAGGGAGTCGGTGTCTTTCTCAAAGACACTTGAGTAGCCGGAGGGAAGATTTAAGATAAACAATGACTTTTCTACCCAAGTACTGCCACTCTTATTCACTGAAAATGCTCTTTTAGCAACTGCTTGAGCCATACTGTCTTACTCAGGGTTAAGCTTTTGTTTTATTTTCTCTGGTATCGTCTCACAACAACACAACACAAATGATTTCCAATAGAAATACAGTTGAAAAGAAACGGTCACAGGGGTAATAGTTTTCAAGCACTATTAGGTCAAAGGGAACTTATGATGATTTAAACTACATGTAAAACACTCACTTGTGGTCTAGACCAGGGGTCGGCAACCCAAAATGTTGAAAGAGCCATATTGGACCAAAAATACAAAAACAAATCTGTCTGGAGCCGCAAAAAATTAAAAGCCATATTACATACAGATAGTGTGTCATGAGATATAAATTGAATTAAGAGGACTTAAAAGAAACTAAATGAGCTCAAATATACCTACAAATGAGGCATAATGATACAATATGTACATATAGCTAGCCTAAATAGCATGTTAGCATCAATTAGCTTGCAGTCATGCAGTGACCAAATATGTCTGATTAGCACTCCACACAAGTCAATAACATCAACAGAACTCACCTTTGTGCATTCATGCACAACCTTCAAAGTTTGGTGGACAAAATGAGACAGAAAAAGAAGTGGCATATAACACGTCCTAGAAGGTCGGCGAAAGTTATACATGTAAACAAACTACGGTGAGTTCAAGGACCGCCATAATTAGTAGGAAAAACGGCGCTCGCCAAATACTCGAATCAGCGAAGCATGTTTAATATAAACAGTGTGCTTTATAACAATTAGGGAGGTTTGTGTCATGTTTGTCCTCCTACAGAAACCATATTAAAACAAAAAATATATTTTTCCCCTCATCTTTTTCCATTTTTCATACATTTTTGAAAAAGCTCCAGAGAGCTACAAGGGCGGCGCTAAAGAGCCGCATGCGGCTCTAGAGCCGCGGGTTGCCGACCCCTGGTCTAGATAATATGTATCGGAAATGCTTTGGTGTAAATTATACGTAAAGGTTACTCTACGGTCACATTTTAACCTACTTTCTGTGTATTCCTGCAAGATGTTCATTTGTAGAGGCGTTTCCTTTAGAATGCACTCCACCCTCTCCAAAAGTATCATCATTTATCTTTTGAAAATGTACAATGTTTAAATATTAACAAAATTTATCAAATTAAATATATATATTCACAGGTCAAAACTATTTATGAACCGATACCTGACCACTGTTAGATCGATACAGAGCTCCATAAAATAACGTTGCTTTTAGCAGCATTTATTCACTGCATGTCGTATGTCCGTGTTATTAAGCGCAAGCCATAATTAGATGAAAATAATACTTTATCCTACCTCGACAAACTACACAAAAGTATTTCAAACATCACAGCAAATGGGAGGGCATTAGACAAAAAATATTAACACAAGGCTGAATGAAGACAGCAGTCATAACATTCTCACAGTCTGAAGCAAATGTCCAAATAAGTATGTGCTGTGATATCACATTGCAGGCATTGTTAAAAAGACTGCAAAAGACTGCGTGTCCCTAAATCTGCTATTTAACCCTTGTGTAATGTTCATATTGTTGTTACACTGCAAAAACTGAAATCTAAGTAAGATTAAATATCTCAAATAAGAGTGATATTTGCTTATTTTCTTTCTGATAAGATAATTCTTCTCACTAAGCAGATTTTATGTTAGAGTGTTTTACTTGTTTTAAGTGTTTTGGTCCTAAATGATCTCAGTAAGATATTACAGCTTGTTGCTGAGATTTGATGACCTATATTGAGTAAAACATGCTTAAAACTAGAATATCAACTGCTGCAAAGCTGTGTCATCAACACTCACAAGTATAAAACTACTTTTTCAAAGTAATCATTTCTTACTTCAAGCATGAAAAAAAAAATCATGATGCCGAGCGCATATGATTATGTCAAGATAATGGCACTAGCATTTGCTTAATTTAAGAATATTTTTCAACATATTGAGCAAAAAGGTCTCTTTTTTTTCTACCAAGAAAAGTGCACTTGTTATTAGTGAGAATATACTTATTTTAAGGTATTTTTGGGTTCATTGAGGTTAGCTAATTTTACTTGTTTTGGAAAGTCTTGACAAGCCGAATTTTCTTGTTCTATTGGCAGATAATTGTGCTTAGTTCAAATAAAATACCCCTAATTTTTGTATTATTTTTTCTTGTTTTTGAACACTGACTTTTTGCGGTGTACTCAACATTTATGTTAAAATACTGAACAGATGTTTACCTTATCCCAATAAACATCTGTTCAGTATTTTAACATAAAAGTGTTTGATTGTGAGACATTAAAAGCCACAAAATGCAACGGGTCCATCAGACCCACAAACGCTGGCTGAGTAACAACAATATGAATGTTGCACGGAAAATTTATCTGCCAGTTTCTGCATCCCACAGGGATTCTTCTTTTGTGTTTCTGCACCTGCGGTTCCCACACAAGGTTGCAACATTGTTTGTCAACAATGTCTGCTCTCCTTTTCTCGCACATTTGACCCTCTGATGTTCTGTGTACCTACACTCTGTCCTCCTCCTGACGAGGCCTGCTGTGTGTGTGTGTGTGTGTGTGTGTGTGTGTGTGTGTGTGTGTGTGTGTGTGTGTGTGTGTGTGTGTGTGTGTGGTTCACAGAACATCAACATCCACACTTCTATTAACCCCGGGTCCAGTGGACCCGGACATATTATTTGTAATAGAAATGTGTATAGGGGGGGTGTATGGTGTGTGGTCTTATGTATTCTGATATGTTCTTCACAGAAAATGAGTCTCAGTCAGTGAGTCTGGGCTAATATGTTAATAGCAGCATAGTTCTCTAATAAAGTAATGATGAATTCGCTGTTTATTCCAACTCCTTGGAAAAAAAGGGATACCTTGCAAGGTTGGTGAACCTAATTTTATTTGTGTGAGAGGTGTTTAATAAAATCTACAAATGTTGAATGGAAGCAACTGGACTCGTCTTGTTTGTTGTAGATGTTTCAGAGTTGAAAAATGCAACCTTTGTGGATTATATTGTGACCCACCTGAATCAGTCCCTTTTCCTGTTCCACCCGGGACTCGAACCTGGGTCGTCCGACATGAGAAGCAAGTGTAAAAGCCCGAGCTAACCTGGTGACCATCACTGCTCTTGAGGTTGTCAGGGAGTGAGGTTTACCAACGAACACAGGGCCTAGCCATAATGGCCTGATGACTGACAATCTACACACACATATTTGTATACTATTTGACTCCAAGCAGAATTTATTTAGATGCACAGGTTTGGGAGTAGTACGAATACTTTACCATTAATTGATTAACGTGCACCATGACTTAAACAAGTTGAAAAACTTATTCGGGTGTTACCATTTAGTTGTTGAGTTGAGTTGAGTTTGAGTTTATTTCGAACATGCATGCATACAACATGATATATTTAGTGGTCAATTATACGGAATATGTACTGTACTGTGTAAACTGTACTGTTTCATAAAATATATTCTCTTCCTTTGCAATCTACTAATAAAAGTTTCAATCAATCAATACTGTACATGGGAAACAAATTGTTCAATAATTCTATGTTTGTGTAAATTAACTAAATTAACAGAATAAAATAAATAGTTTGTGTCTGAAATATAAATATGTCCTGCTCAATTTAAAAGAAAGAGAACGCAAATAAACATCTTTCTTTAAAAGAAGTCTGTCCTGCTTAACTTAAAACAGAATAAAGTCAGTGTCCTGCCTCATGATAAAACAGGTCTCTGACTTTCGTCACTATGAGAACTACTTTGACAAAAAATTATGTAAAACATTTGTCATTTATGGTACTAATATGATTGGCAATATTTCAATTGTGCTTTATTTATTTAGTAGATATCCACTCAAACAGTGTGGTTATTGTCTTAATGTTATCTTGTATTAATTGGTCAGTAAATAGAAGCATAATGTCAGAAGTGAACAATTCTAAAAATACTAAGGGCCTGATTTACTAAGGTCCAAACAAGCCGCGGTAACCAGCATGTGCAATTTATAAAATAGCGTGTACTATTAGTGGGCGTGTTGCATGCAATTGACTAAGACTGCGTGTGCAATTCTAAAGTGGTGCAGAATGAGGATTTTGCGTGTACCATACGGGGCATCACCATGGAGCCATTCATTTACTGCACATTCATGTTATGCTCCCACCTGTGGCATTTTGCTGTGTTTTCTAATATGCAGGAGAGATGTACCACTTTGTATGAGAATTTTAGAAGCTGTCATGCAGTGGATCTAGATTGAAAACATTTTTAATTTTTTTTATTTACCACCAAACGTGCGCTCATTGGAGAGAGGCTGGACTTACTCTTGCTCAATATGCAAAACATTGCATACTTAAAGTTAGAAATAGTAAGAAATACTTTAATTATATATATTTTATTTGCAATAAACACATGTCATTAAAACAAATACTAAAGGACACTAAATTGATTTTGTTTTGATAAATCCTTAAATATTGTAGCATCTATAAAATTATAAAATAATGCAGCTGAATGGACGATATGTCTAGCATTTTCAATTTTTAACCGTCCGAAATGTTGACACACACGTAAGACGGAGGACTCTCATCTGTCCATCGAGTGTTGATAAATCACATTGTGCGTGCTAAATAATTATATTTGCATCTTCTCCTCCCAGTATTGTGGCCGTTTTGACGATCTGCATACATTTTGCATATTAATGAAGACATAAACGCAAAACAGATTGCAGGCTTTATTCTGCTAACTTAACAGACGCAATCCCTTTTGCACACATTTAGTAGATCAGCTTTGCGTGTGCTATCAAGCACATGCTGTAATACACGCTAACCTTTAGTAAATACGGCCTTAAGAGTTGAAGCACATATTATTTGACTCTTTGATGAGTTACTGTACTATCAGCTACCTGTTAGATTCCGATTTTGTCACTATTATACACATTATATTTTTATTCAATTATTTGTAAACACAACTAGTGTTTTGAGAACAGGACATTATTAAACTAACAAAAGAGCAGAGTTGTGAAATGTCACTTAATACTATTATGTTAGCATTTACCTTATTGACGTAATTGTGACGATTACCTGCTGTCTGGTGTGCTCGCTCTCTTTGTCGCTCTCTCTTTTCCTACAGTGGGACGATTCACAGGTGGCACTGATTTTGGGCACACCGGCTATTAATTACACAGTATCACACTACTCAGCCTCCCTGGGAAAGTTTACGCCAAGGTACTGGAAAGGAGGGTCCGGCCGATAGTCGAACCTCAGATTGACGAGGAGCAATGTAGATTCCGTCCTGGTCGTGGAACAACTGACCAGCTCTTTACTCCTGCGGGAATCCTGGAGAAGGCCTGGGAGTATGCCTATCCAGTCTACAAGTGCTTTGTGGATTTGGAGAAGGTCGGTTTGACCGAGTTCCCCGGGAGATCCTGTGGGAGGTGCTGAGGGAGTACGGGGTGAGGGGGACCCTGCTGATGGCCATCCAATCTCTGTACAACCAAAATGAGAGTTGTGTCCGTATGCTTGGATGTAGGTCGGATCCGTTTCCAGTGGAGGTTGGTCTTCGCCAGGGCTGCGCTCTGTCACCTACAATGTTTGTGATTTTCATGGACAGGATTTCTAGGCAGAGTCTCCATGGCGGAGAGGGTATACGTCTCGGGGGGCTAAAGGTAGAGTCACTGCTGTTTGCAGATGATGTGGTCCTGATGGCACCATCGGTTCGTGACCTTCAGCTCTCACTGGATCGGTTCGCAGCAGAGTGTTCAGCGGCTGGAATGAGGATCAGCATCTCCAAATCTGAGGCCATGGTTCTCAGCAGGAAACCGATGGTTTGTACAGTCCAGGTAGAGAACGAGACTGTGTCCCAGGTGGAGGAGTTTAAGTATCTCGGGGTCTTGTTCACAAGTGAGTGAAAGATGGAGAAGGAAATTAGCCGGAGAATTGGAGCAGCTCGGGCAGTATTGCAGTCTCTTTGCCGCACTGTTGTGACAAAACGAGAGCTGAGCCAGAAGTCTATCTACCGAGCTATCTACATTCTTACTCTCACCTATGGTCATGAAGTGTGGGTCATGACCGAAAGAATAAGATCGCGGATACAAGTGGCCAAAATTAGTTTCCTTAGAAGGGTGGCTGGCCTCTCCCTTAGAGATAGGGTGAGAAGTTCAAAAACCCGAGAGAGACTCGGAGTAGAGCCACTGCTCCTTCGCTTGGAAAGGAGCCAGCTTAGGTGGTTCGGGTATCTCGTGCGGATGCCTCACGAGCGTCTCCCTCTCCTGTTCGTGGGTACACGTACTTTTTCGCCACTGACTTTGTCCTGTGACTTGCCCTCTGAGGCTCCCTCTCGCTTTGGCACCGGCGTCCCCCTCCACTGTGGTTGGCCCAGTTTTGTCCCAGTTTGACCACCAGTTAAGTTGTTTTATGTGTGCTGTTTTTCCATGGTGTGCTTCCTCTCTCGCCACCATCGCTTTTTGTTAATTCCTCCCTAGATTAAAGATTGTACCGGTAAATTGCACGTTGGCTTCCTTTTGGGTTCCGCACCATAAAAGTTCATAACAGTGATAGCCACAAAGAAAAAAATTCACTATGGTAAAAAGTCACATTTGGAGTCCGATTTCCGGAAGCAAGGCAGATAATTCTAGCAAGCGAGCTCCTGCCAAGCAGAGTGAGGCAGATTGATGGCAGCCAAAGCAGAATAAACAGATGGCAGACAAGTCTAGCAATGACTTTGACAGGTGAGCGATCAGCCACACTGGCATCCGTTGGCTTAGTCTGTAGCAGACTGTTGTAAAACTCTTGTCGCTCGAAAGAATCTATTCATATTTTAGACTATTTAACATTTTCAAGGACATAAAAATATGTAACAAAGTGAATCCCTTGACAGCTCAATACTGAATGCAGACTTTTGTTTCTAAATATGATTCCGTTTTTCAAGGGATGGTTGGCAACCCTAGTTACTACACATCTTAAAATAAATCTCCACCAATTATTTTTCAGTTATCTTTATTGTTTTGTTTTTCTTCAGCCAATAGGCTAACCTAGCATGTAGTTGCAGTTAATTTTTACTGTAATGTTAGCACTGTAGCTCATGTAGCTACTCTTGAGTTGCTAAAATTTGGGTTGACCCCCACAATTTACAGTTTTTACTGATCGCTTGACCTGCTGTAAGAAACTGGAATCAACTCCAAACTCCATTGTTTTAGCTATGGTAACCAAACCGAAACCAACAACTCCTAACTCGTAGAAACTGGCTTGATCGGTATAAACTCAATGAAGCACCTGTTTGACACTACGTCTGTGTTGTTTTATGCCAGCATAGATGTGGCTCCATCATCAAAAAAGAAGATATTGAGTATCAATAGTAAAGTATCAATTTCTTACACTTCATTTTGTATACTTTAGTTATTTTGGTTTACATGTAAAGTGTGTATTATTTACAATATTCCAGTTTTCAGGCACAGTTTAAAAAAAAAGATTGCTATCAATAAAATTTTACTCTGGATCCAATTATTTACAAGAAGGCACATATGACAAAAATACAACAAATGGCACTGTTATAAAACTACGTCATAGGCTAAAGAAATTCAAGAAATGGGGCATTGAGTTGCACTGAATGTTGTATTTTGTATTTTGCTTTCCATTGTAAAATGATTAGTTGGAAGAGTTCATACACTTGCTAGTTGTTTTTTTAAAACAAAATTTGCTTTGGTAGCATATACGTATACATATAGCAGGACTATTCAACCAAATAGTTTTGAGGACCCCGTTTCAAAAAAGCCAATGACTGAGGGCTGAGACCTTTTACTATTGTTTTTATTTTTAAAACCAGCATCCTATTGTAGTAGACATTTGTTTTTGGTTTCATTCAGTCCATTTAAATGCAAGGATCTGCCACTCTGGTCCGAGTTCCTATATTCAACAGAAGCCCTTTAGTGTTTTTAAGGATTTTCTTGGAAATGTTGGTCTCTCCCAAGTTTTAAATTAAAGTCAGGGGCCAGTGTGGTTTCATTCCTCGGTCGGATTTGGACCACAGTTGAATAGCTGCATTCTAAAAGTTTTGATACAATTATAGCCTTTCGAAAACAAAATGTGCAATTTTGACCATCCATGCCCCTGTTAACACAGGTAACACATCAAAATGCAGAGTTTGAGTTGACTGCTGCTTCGAAGCATTAAAAAAACTCATGCTATATTGCTGTATGTGATGATATGTAACATCTATTATGTTGCAAAAGTGAAGTATGTTGGAGTGCATGTGTTTGTATACGTCAATAAAGTATTAAAAACACAGGTCATTTGCTTTAAAGTTTTAGACACAGGGGTGTTCACAGTCAGGCTTACTGTAAGGATTTTTAACTGTCAACACACTTCGAATGCCCTATTGTGGGACTTCTCGGAATAAACTGTTCCAAAATAGCATAATATACAAATAAATATTAAATTAGGGCTGCTATTAGAATTCTCTCTTTAAGGAAGGCAGAGTCCTCTCTGATCCTTTTATTCTAAGGCTGTCTAAAATGAAGAGTGGTGACTAGAACTGCAGTTTTACGATTTATTCTACAAAATAGGAGTAAGTACAAACAACAGAGATAACAGGCCTCGAGAGAGAGAGCGTGCACAAGCTGAAGACCGAAGCAGTCTCTCTAATGGCTGCCTGTCTTCCCAGGCTTTTTGTCTGCCTGGCTCGCCAGGCCTTGCCAGCAGGAATCGAAACTTAAGAATTGGAAGCAAAACTTAACTTACCCGTGTGTGCTTTTATGCATGCACATTCTACTCCACTCCCTCTCCCCTCAAGCCTGGACCTCATGACATCATTAAGAATGATATGTGTGTGAGTGCATAGATAAAAACACAGGGTGTATTCATTGTGTTTATCACCTTGTAGCAGAATGAAGGCCGCTTTTAAGGTCTTATTTTGCCAAAAGAATGGAAAATGTTCCCCTAACACTGTCAAAGTTTTATGAAGAAATTTACGTCAAGAGCATTGTTTTTCTGAGGTGCGCACGTCCTATGTTACCCTCGGCCCATACCGTCGCGTGGGAAAGTGCAGCTGCTTTCCAGTTGATATTGAGTAGTGATGTGCGGATCAATACCAAAATACAGATACCGCCGATCCCAATTCTTTATGCTCCAATATCGATCCTCAAATCAAAATATCGATACTTTTGATACTTTAGTTCGGGGGTGTCCCAACTTTTTCCACCAAAGGCCGAATACTGAAAAGTCTAAGTATGCAGGGGCCATATTGATATTTTTTCATTAAAAAAAAATGCTAAAAACAGATATTGTGTCAGCTATCTAACATAGGTGACTAAGTATATTATTATTAATTATTAGAATGTTTCAGCTTTTTCTTCATTACATACCGATTTTTTTGCTCTTCATTTCTTACATTTTCACTATTGTTTTTTCCCAAGTAAGAAAAAAAATAAAATTATAACAATGCAGTTGTTAAGCTCGTCAACCTAGTGTGTTGCCTGTACAAACATATTCACGTTCAGTTACGAATTTAACAGTGTGTATTATGGTTGCATACCTGCCAACTTTTGAAATCAGAAAAACCTAGTAGCCAGGGTCCAGGGGCCGCAGGCCCCGGTAGGTCCAGGACAAAGTCCTGTTGGGGGGTTCAGGCTTCGCCCCCCGACGCAAAATGATTATTAGCATTCAGACAGGTTAAAATGTTGCTAAAACCATCACTTTTCTATCAGTCACAGTGACTTTTCAAAACAAAAATATTACAGCAAAAATCATATGGGTTGATTGACATGTGTATTCTGTAAGCTAATTTCAATAGTTTGAAATTATTTTGACAGTTAATGCCAGTTATCCTGTCAACCTTTCACAAGACTTCAATTTGTTAATTGAAAGTATAAACAGTATAAACACTTTTTACAGTAAACAAATGGTAAAACAGTACTAAACAATTCCATTAAAAAAAAATTGGTGTCATTATTAACTTTCTGTCCAAGCTTGTATAATCTACTGCCTTGTTCAATTCTAAACAATATTCTGTGCCTAAAATTCACATTTCTATCACAATTATCATACTGTAAACATGGAAAGCTAACTTCATTAAAATTAATAGTCCTGTCAATAGCATGGAATTACAATTCAAATGTAGTTTTTTTGTAAGCCTTTCAAAAGAATTCAAAATATGAAAAATTAATGAAAATTAATTTAAGCCATTAGACACTTGAAAAGTGGCACATCACATCTCTAATGTAATCATTTTAACTTTTCAACAGAAGTAGCACTGCAAAAATATTAAGGACATACTTCTGTATTTTGGTAGTTATGCTGTCAACATTTAACACGATTTCTTCAACTTGGACTTGAAAGCATAAATAGTATAAACACTTTTAACAGTATAACAGTACTAAACAATTCCAATAGATAACATTGGTGTCATTACCTTTTTGTGGCTAAAATCCGAAAAACGTTGCAAGTTTTCCACTTGTATCGCTAGCAACGGCATTAGACTTGTGTTTTTTTGTCCCAACGTGGTCTTTTACATCGCTAATTCCTCCGTGTCCGATCGAAAAATCTTGTCTGCACAAGGTGCAATTCGCGTAGTTTTCACCCTTTTTGGAACGGATAATTATTCCCGGATAGGCTTTTGAATATTCTTCACGGAATGACTGCAGTTTTCTTTTCGGTTTAAGACTCGTTTGCGATTTTTCTCCGGCTGATTCCATGATCGTTCGCTCGTTTGGAAACAATGGCAACAGGTGCCTCGTGCTTGGCAGCGGTGCTATAAATAGCCTAGCGCATTTTTAAAAAATATTTTTTTTTAATTAATGAAAAACCGTATTTTTTATCACTGCAACCGTAACCCGGAATAGGTTGATGAAAACCGTACTAATTACGGGAAAACCGGAGTAGTTGGCAGGTATGTGGTTGTTCTAATTCATGAGTTTGTATTATTTTACTTCTTAATTAACTAAGTAAAGTTTGTTTATATTTAAAAAAAATGTATTTTTATTTTGAGAGCCGCTGCTCCTCCACATCGAGAGGAGCCAGATGAGGTGGTTCGGGCATCTGGTCAGGATGCCACCCGAACGCTTTCCTAGGAAGGTGTTTCGGGCACGTCCGACCAGTAGGAGGCCACGGGGAAGACCCAGGACACGCTGGGAAGACTATCTCTCCCGGCTGACCTGGGAACGCCTCGGGATCCCCCAGGAGGAGCTGGACGAAGTGGCTGGGGAGAGGGAAGTCTGGGCTTCCCTGCTTAAGCTGCTGCCCCCGCGACCCGACCTCGGATAAGCGGAAGAAGATGGATGGATGGATGGATGGATTTTGAGAGCTTCTAATATTTTAGATCAGGAGTCTCTAAACTTTTTCCACTAAGGGCCGCATAATGAAAAGTCAAGTATGGGAACAAAAGACAAAACTTATTGGTGACTAAGTATATTATTATTAGGGATGTCCGATAATGGCTTTTTGCCGATATCCGATATTCCGATATTGTCCAACTCTGTAATTACCGATACCGATATCAACCGATACCGATATCAACCCATATATGCAGTCGTGGAATTAACACATTATTATGCCTAATTTGGACAACCAGGTATGATGAAGATAAGGTACTTTTTTTTTTTAATTAATAGAATAAGATAAATAAATTAAAAACATTTTCTTGAATAAAAAAGAAAGTAAAACAATATAAAAGCAGTTACATAGAAACTAGTAATTAATGAAAATTAGTAAAGTTAACTGTTAAAGGTTAGTACTATTAGTGGACCAGCAGCACGCACAATCATGTGTGCTTACGGACTGTATCCCTTGCAGACTGTATTGATATATATTGATATATAATGTAGGAACCAGAAATATTAATAACAGAAAGAAACAACCCTTTTGTGTGAATGAGTGTGAATGAGTGGGGGAGGGAGGTTTTTTGGGTTAGTGCACTAATTGTAAGTGTATCTTGTGTTTTTTATGTTGATTTAATAAAAACAAAAACAAAAACAAAAAAACGATACCAATAAAAAAAACAAAAAATGATACCGATAATTTCCGATATTACATTTTGACGCATTTATCGGCAGGCCGATATTATCGGACATCTCTAATTATTATTATTATTATTTTTTAAATGTCAGGTTTTTCTTATTACATTATGATTTTTTTCTTTTTTTTCCTTACGTTTTTCCTGTTGTTTTTCCAGATATATGTTATTACGTGAAAATACACCACTTTTAAAATTTTAGCAGACACGTAGGTATATTTGCACAAAAAATCGGTATGGGATAGGTATCGCCGATACCAGCTTGAATTTTACTTGGTATCAGATGGGAAAGAACATCAGTGGTATCGCACATCACTAATATTGAGCCACAAGTGGGAATTCAGAATAGTGAGCAGAAATAGTCAAAGAAAAAGATACATTGAATGGCCAGCCCAGGCCGGTCGCTCTCCATCAAACCCAAAGCCATTTTTCTTGACAAAGGCAGACCATACCCGAAAGCCCACAACAGACCACTAGAACCATCACACTTTCAACAACTTCAACAGAAGAAATGCTACACAACAAATGAGTAAATGCATTAATTAAGTACATAAATCCAGAATAGCAAAAACCCCCTTCTTCTGAAACATATTGTTACCTGATCTAATGATGTCAACCAGACTGCAACGAAGGGAGGAAAACGCTGGATGGGGTTGGACGAGTGAGGCAGGTGGAAGATTCAGCAGAGGTGGCTTTGATGTCAGCAATATGTCTTTGAAGCTCCAGAGCACCATAATGTGCTTTAAACGTTTTTGTGCCTAAGCAGAATATCAAACATGAATGGTTTCTCCAAGTACTTTGGTGAACACCTTCCGCCTGCTTCCAAACTTTAGATAAGATAGTGACAGACAACACATTTGCAAAAGTGCATCTTTCCAATGAAGTCATGGTGAACTCGACACTATGGCCTTTTAACTCCCTTATCTCCTTGTAGTTTCAGCAGACACCACTGAGCAGAATCCAAATACATCATTCCTAACACATTTGCAGCATAACTGCTCAACATGCTCACTGTTTGGCCAAAAGCTGGGGAAAAAGTCTGTTAAAGATGGTACAAAATAAAATAATAGGGGAATAAGGGGACAGAAAGGGGGAAGAAAGAAATAAAAGAGGATAGAATGCAGCAAAAGGTGGTTTGGTAATGGGGGACGGCGTGGCGCAGTGGAAGAGTGGCCGTGCGCGACCCGAGGGTCCCTGGTTCAATCCCCACCTAGTACCAACCTCGTCATGTGCGTTGTGTCCTGAGCAAGACACTTCACCCTTGCTCCTGATGGGTGCTGGTAGCGCCTTGCATGGCAGCTCCCTCCATCAGTGTGTGAATGTGTGTGTGAATGGGTAAATGTGGAAGTAGTGTCAAAGCACTTTGAGTACCTTGAAGGTAGAAAAGCGCTATATAAGTACAACCCATTTATCATTTATTTAATGCAGTGGTTCTTAACCTGGGTTCGATCGAACCCTAGGGGTTCGATGAGTCGGTCTTAGGGGCAGAGGTGGGTAGAGTAGCCAGAAATTGTACTCAAGTAAGAGTACTGTTACTTTAGAGATTTATTACTCAAGTAAAAGTAAGGAATAGTCACCCAAATATTTACTTGAGTAAAAGTAAAAAGTATGTTGTAAAAAAACTACTCAATTACTGAGTAACTGATGAGTAACATACACACACATATCATATCATATCATATATATATATATATATATATATATATATATATATATATATATATATATATATATATATATATATATATATATATATATATATATATATACACATACATTGATATATACAGTATATAATTTATATTTATTTTTTTTGCCGTTTTTGTTTACATGTTAATAGTGTTTTAATGAATATACATGCTTGTTTAACACATATAGATTCCTTTCTTTCATGAAGACAAGAATATAAGTTGGTGTATTACCTGATTCTGATGACTTGCATTGATTGGAATCAGACAGTAGTGATGACAAACGTCCACGTTTTCAAATGGAGGAGAAAAAAAGTTCCTCCTTTCTGTCTAATACCACATGAAAGTGGTTGGTTTTTGGCATCTTATATGTCCAGCTTCCATATTCGT
This sequence comes from Nerophis lumbriciformis, assembly GCF_033978685.3. Classification (NCBI taxonomy): domain Eukaryota; kingdom Metazoa; phylum Chordata; class Actinopteri; order Syngnathiformes; family Syngnathidae; genus Nerophis; species Nerophis lumbriciformis. The sequence continues at coordinate 31,572,086 of NC_084548.2, read as the reverse complement.
TTTTATACACTTTACAAGAAATACATTGGCGGCAAACTCCGTAGCTTGCTAGCTTGTTTGCGCAGGCTTTCGGAGACTCTTATTTTGAAAGCGCAGGCGCGATGGAGCGGCACTTTTATTGTGAAGACAGGAACTGTGCAGTCAGTCTTTAGGCTTTTGACGGGGTGTACGTTGAAATAAAAAATGGTCTTTTTTCCTTCACACTTTTGATTGATTGATTGGAACTTGTATTAGTAGATTGCACAGTACAGTACATATTCCGTACAATTGACCACTAAATGGTAACCAGTGTTGGGTTGATTACTGAAAAACAGTAACTAGTTATAGTTACTAGTTACTTCATTTCAAAAGTAACTCAGTTACTAACTCAGTTACTTACACCAAAAAGTAATGCGTTACTGTGAAAAGTAACTATTTAGTTACTTCTTTTTTTCTTCTTTTTTTTTTTAAAGCTCCAATTAATGCCCTTTTAGCCTTTATTTCAGTACTGTTATTGCACTGGAGAATAATACAATCTGTTGATCAACTTGACATGCATTTGTATCACTGAACTCTGCTAAGCAATGTGGTCTCCATACAACACACAAAGACAAAGATATGTTACAAAGGCCAATTTGTTTCTGGCCAGAACAAATTGACAAAACTATTTTAAATAGCTGCAACATAACATACATAAGTAACAAACAGCATAATAACAGCATAGCTGTAAAGCAAGAAAGGCACACACTACATACACAAAGCCTAACCAGGCATTTTTTCCTCAAGAAATTCTGACACAAAATCATGTCTGAAGCCCAGAACACTCTACACATTTCCCCAGTTTTAGTTTAGAGATAAGGAAAGATTGGCCTGGCCCACTAGCATCCCTCTTTATGATTGACAGAGTGTGTGTACCTGCAGTTCTGAAAGATGAGCAGAGGCAGAGTTAATCCTTACGTGGTGAAGTGTCATTGGAGTCTCTGTCTCTCTTTACTAGCTTCGTCGAAGCATGTTGCTATGTAGCTTGTTTCAGCAGATTTGAATTGCTGTTTTGGGCAGTAGATGGGATCTTTGATCCAAAGCACAATTTACATTTAACTAAAATGTTATTTTCTTTGTGCTCGACAAAAGAAAAGTAGTGAAAATATCTCCATGTTAGCAAACTCGACTTCTGGCTCCGCCATGATCAGACACGCCCCCTCCCTCTCCACACTCACACGCACACACACCCACACAGAGCGCATGTCTCTCTCTCTTCTCCGGCTTGTGACACAAGAAGAATCAGAACGACACAGCAGCCCTCCGATAAAACACACTTTATACTACAAAAAAAGTAACGTAAAATAACGCAGTAACGCATCATGTAGTAACGGTAACTGAATTACTGAATATAAAAAAATAACGCGTTAGATTACTAGTTACCGCCGAATCTAACGGCGTTACAGTAACGCGTTACTTTGTAACGCGTTAATCCCAACACTGATGGTAACACCCCAATAAATTTTTCAACTTGTTTAAGTCAGGTCATGTGACCCCTGGCTCTGTTTGATTGGTCCAATGTCACCAGTGACTGCATCTGATTGGTGGAACGGAGTGAACGTCACCAGTGACTGTATTTGTTGAAACGCAGGCACTATGAAGGTCTGTCTGACAGACCAAAACAAACAAAGCGTGCATTAACAGATCGATAAAAATTAGTAGCGAGTAGCGAGCTGAATGTAGATAAAAGTAGCGGAGTAAAAGTAGCGGAGTAAAAGTAGCAGAGTAAAAGTAGCGTTTCTTCTCTATAAATATACTCAAGTAAAAGTAAAAGTATGTTGCATTAAAACTACTCTTGGAAGTACAATTTATCCCAAAAGTTACTCAAGTAGATGTAACGGAGTAAATGTAGCGCGTTACTACCCACCTCTGCTTAGGGGTTCGGTGGAGCCTCCGCCGCGGAGGTCTGGACATACCCGACTCATCGTGTAAATAAAAAATTCTCCCTATCAACGTATTATGGATACGGCAACAGCAGAAGTCACACTGATTTGCAGGTGTGTCATTTGTTGTGAGTTCATACTCTGTGTTGGTTTTGTTCTTTTAACAAGGTGATGTTCATGCACGGTTCATTTTGTGCACCAGTAAAAAAAAACATATAACTTTAAAAAAAAATGTTTTAAGCCATTGTATTTTTCACTAAAGAAGGGTTTGGTGAATGCGCATATGAAACCGGTGGGGTTCAGTACCTCCAACAAGAACCACTGGGTTAATGTGTGCCTGAATACAGATGAACAAAGTTCAACACTTTGTTGTGCTTTGGGCTGGTATCAATTAATCAAAGTTGACTTACATAGCCCTTAATCACAAATATCTCCAAGGGCTGCACAAGCCACAACGACATGCTCGGCTCAGATCCCACACATCGAACCTGCGTTCATGACAAACTGAAGTTGTCACAAGGTTGCACATTTTAAAGTCAGTAGTGACAATGGTTTGTCTGTCATTACAGATTTGCTCCATAATAGCTTGTATTCAGTCACGTGACCTTTGAACTGAAGTAAACAAAGTGGTGGGCCACCAAACCAACATGGCTATCCATCCATCCATCCATCCATCCATTTTCTACTGCTTGTCCCTTTTGGGGTAGTGGGGGGTGCTGAAGACTATCTCAGCTGCATTCGGGCAGAAGGCGGGGTACACCCTGGACAAGTCGCCACCTCATCGCCATGCTACTGTGCAGCAAACAGAGTGCGACCTATCCGAGTAAGCAAGGGGCCTAGATATTACCACAAAAAGCAGATACAGGAAAAAGATCAAACTATGCAATGGAATAGATCCCTATACTTGATCAAAAAAGATTTGGCGAGTGATCTCAGGCATTATCTGTTGGTCGCGTTCCCAGACATGTTGAACTATCTGGTGCTCCCGACGTCCTTCTGCACGACAAAACAGAAGAAAACTTGGAAAAGCATGGAAGTCTACAACTTCTTTGTGTGTGGCTGGGTCAAGGAAATTGGTATCAAGATTCTCCCACGCAAAACATGCATCGTGTTTGCTCTGGTAAGGTTGTATATCATGATTTAACTTTGCGTCTACAGCCATGTTTGTTGCCTTATTTTTGTTGCATGCGCCGTTACGAGTACCGTATTTTTCGGACCATAGGGTGCACCGGATTTAAAGGCGCACTGCCGATGAGTGGGTCTATTCAGGTCTTTTTTCATACAAAAGGCGCACCGGATTATAAAGTGCATTGAATGGGTCCTATTATGATTTTTTTCTAAATTTAAAACACTTCCTTGTGGTCTACATAACACGTAATGGTGGTTCTTTGGTCAAAATGTTGCATAGTATATGTTTTACAGACCATTTTCAAGTAGCTTTCTGAGCGTCTCTTCAGGATGCACCATTTTGTGGGCGGTCTTACCTACGTGGCTCACCTTTGACAGCGTCTTCTCCCAGTCATCTTTGTTGTAGCGGTGTAGCGTGCAAGGACGGGGGTGGAAGAAGTGTCAAAAGATGGAGCTAACTGTTTTAATGAAATTTAGACTTTACTTAATTCAATAACAGAGCAGCATCTCCTCATCCCTGGCTCAATAATGCAACAACAACGCTGGAAATTTGTCCCGTGAAAAACCGTCTGACCGGAACCCTCTACTAACTAAAGTTCCGTGGGTGAATTATGTAAACTCACTACAGTTTTTAGCGCTTTGACAGCTAGTCTACTGACAGATATAAGTAAGAACTTTACACTATTTCATATTAGAAATGGCAACTGCGGAAAATGAATGTCACATAAGAAGATAGAGAAAATTGCGGACGCGCGCACATTTTCAGGACTTATGCAGTTCCCAAATACACATCAGCGGGTACCAGAAGGTAAGAAAAGTTGGTTTTGCATAATATGTCTGCTAATAGGTGCCATTTTGCGGTCCTTATACAAGCACCATAATAATACTTGTATATTTAATGCGCTGACAATCCATCAAGCGGTGTGGCTTCATAGCTTACCGAAGTCATACTAAAAACATGTTGACAGATTTTTGAGTGCCGTGTATAATGTTCTATATTCTCAATGGAACATTTAAAGTTTTGGCGTTGTTTACTGCCATCATATTGCAGTCTACACGTATCTCTTATGTATGACTGCCATTTACTGGTCACACTTATTACACCATGTTCCAAATAAAATTGCTTCGAGGTCAGTAAGCACAACCAGAATTATTCCTTACATTAGGCGCACCGGGTTATAAGGCGCGCTGTCGATTTTTGAGAAAATGAAAGGATTATAGTCCGAAAAATACGGTACATATGTGTTCCCCCGTCTTTATCAAAATATAAATTAGGCCTGGGTGACATTGGCCTAAAAATAAAATATCCTAATTTTTTCACAAAAAATTGGATCTAAGATTTGTTTCCTACTTTTTAAAGAAACAGAGATAATTTATATGATCAAAAATGTTTAGTTTGAAATGACACTGCATACACTGTATCTTACTTTCAGCAAATTTCTCATTTGAATAACGTTCTTTTCAGACCAGGTATAAAATGTCATTTTTATGAAATAATTTTCATAGAACCTTAGAGCTTCCTCTGGTGAGCAAATCTTCTGTCTTGGATGAAATACTTCTCTTAACAAAAATGTAACATTGCACTTTGCATGGGTGCAGCAGCTTTGACATTTAAAGAGAGGAAGGAAGAATTACTTGGCCTACATAAGCAGCAGCACTCTGGTGACCTAAAATTATGTTTTTGTACATTAATATATCTTTGATCATATAGAAATCATCAATCAGACTCATTCATTCAAAAACTTAAAAGTAATATTTTTTGTTAATTGCTCTTTGGGGTCCCCTAGTGGCCGTGGGGCCCTAAGCAAACGCTTAGTTCGCGTAGGCCTTGGGTAGGAAATGTTAAGCCACAGCAAGCAGGTCTTCAAATGCCATAAACATTGACAAATCCCACTTTGGACTGTAAAATATATTTTTGGCAGGAGAAACAACTTCTGGACTTTCTGATTTTGCTAAATAGCTATGTAGAGATTTGAACTGCGGGACTTTCTTCTGCGTGACTACGCCTGCAAAAGGGCTCTGGATGGAATCTTCTGCTGGAGTTAGTGGGGTTGCTACTGCCATTTTAGTGTGGAATCCATATTTGCAAGTCCTCACTTGGCTGAAGAAAGTCATTTGCCCAAGTGTCTGCAGTGGACATTTTTATATCTCTATACAACACAATCAAAGAACAGAAATGTCCAAAGTACATGTTACATAACCATAATTAATATGCTGTACTAGGGTTGCACGGTATACCGGTACTAGTAAAGTACCGCGATACTAATGAATCATATTCTGTACTATACTGCCTCAAAAAAGTACCGGTTCCCCCACCCTTTTTTTTTTTTAACGGGCATGACGGCACCTCGTCGTCACGCCGTGACATTGCTAGTTTTACGAGCAGAGGAGCATGTTTGGCAACACACAATCAAAGAGTACTTATAAGCAGACAGTGAGTAGACAGAAAAGCGACAATGGACGCATTTTGGCTTGAAAACAAATGATAAAGGTGAAGCTATACCACTGAAACGCCCTCAGAAAGAGGTACTTTAAAAACATGGCGAGCTAGTGTGGAAAGATGCAGATATGTTTAAGAGTTCTTTCTTTTTACATAGCCATGTTTGATTATCTAGTACTTTTCCTTTGTGTATTCTACCAGTCTCTCTTTGTCTTCAGATTGTCTGTTTAGTGTCTTAAACCATCAGGAATGTGAAATACAACACCCACTGGTTTATTATCAGTGTTGAGAGGGGGGAGATGGGGGCTTTCTTTGTGTGAAAAGAGTGTGTTTTTCCCTTGGAATGCCAGATCAACTAGTGCAGCTGATATGAGTGTATTGATTAAGTTGATCTCCTAAAGCTTTGGTATAATCTTGAAAATATTCCAATTCTGTCTTGATGGTCCTTCTTACTCAGCATATACGTCATCGAAAGAACTTGGGATTAACCAGTAACTTAGATTCCATTGGAGGAAGAACTGGTCCTACGCAACACTAGCTTGCGTCTAATGTCCATTCGCAGTGTGCAGTGTTTTAGCTACTTCTAAATCACTAATCCTGGTCTCCATGGCGACAAATAAAGTACGTTTCTTACATGTATCATCCCTGCAGGACGAGGAATAGCTAAACATGCTTCACTACACACCGTAGGAGGATACAATAGCTCACCGGCGTCACAATGTAAACAAACGTCATGGGTGGATCTACACCTGAAATCCATTGTAATGATACCAAGTGCAAGAGCGTACAAGTCGATACTGCTATGATTACCTCGATATTTTTTAGCGTCACAAAATCTGTTTTCATTTTATTTAAATGTATATTATATTTATAAACTCAGGAAATATGTCCCCGGACACATGAGGGCTTAAATTATGACCAATGTATGATCCTGTAACTGCTTGGTATCGGATCAATACCCAAATTTGTGGTATCATCCCAAACGGATGTAAAGCATCCAAACAACAGAAGAATAAGTGATTACTACATTTTAACAGAAGTGTAGATAGAACATTTTAAAAGAGAAAGTAAGCAGTTATTATCAGTAAATGAACAAGTAGATTATTAAATCATGTTCTTCCACTTGTCCTTCATAATTTTGACAAAATAATAGAATGATACATGAAACAATATGTTACTACATACGTCAGCAGACTAATTAGGAGCCTTTGTTTGATAACTTACTAATAAAAGAAAAGTTGTCTCTAATGTTCACTATTTTATTTAAGGACAAAATTGCAATAACAAACATATGTTTAATGTACCGTAAGATTTTGTGTTAAAATAAAGCCAATAATGTCATTTTTTGTGGTCCCCTTTATTTAGAAAAGTATCGACATATACCCTTGGATAGATCTTGTGCTATTTATTTTGCCTGGAAGCTGGACATTGTGTCTGCCTTTGTATCCAAATCGTTCTAAATGAAATGCAAATCATAACTATTTGAATACATGGGCTCTTGTATTGGTTTTAAATTTGTGTGTAAGGCATTATAAATTAAACCAAAGCAATTGACAGGTACACATATTTCATATTAACAAGTACATAGACTTTCATATTGCTTAATTAATTTATACTTTACTAATTCTGGCAAATTTGGTCAAGTACTGTGTGTAATGTTGTCATTATAAATGAATTAAAAGAAATGACAACCACTAAATACTTTTATATTGATAAATTAACACAACGCATTAGTTTAGGTAATCACTGTATATTCACTGAGGTGCTTTTGTTTGTGTAGTGTTGAAATTAAATTAAGTAATTCCTCCATTCATTTATACAACACACATTCTCATATTACCTATTAATTATGATACATCGTATATTGCTAGAGCGCAGTGGCGGGGTGTACGTTTCCCACCTAGGCCTTCAGTGATCTCAGACTTCAATGATTACCTCTCCATCAATCCATTTTTTACCACTTGTCACTTCTGAGGTTAGTACCATAATTGATGTCACCACATGATCATTGCTGGAGAAATACTATATTCCTAGTTTGTGAACCCGTTCTCAAACAATGGCAATAAAAACTATTCTGATTCTGATTCTGATTCTGATACATAAACACATTTACACCCTACTGGGCATTGGATCACCACCAACAGTGTACAAAACGGGTTATTTTCTAGCGCATTTAAAAATCAATTAAAACGCATCAGTAATTAAAACATATACCGTACATTTCTCTGCTTGGCTTATGCAACTTCCGGTCAATATAGTTGGATTCAAAGTACACTATAGCTCGGTTGGTAGAGTGGCCGGTAGTGTGGCCGTGCCAGCAACTTGAGGGTTCCAGGTTCGATCCCCGCTTCCGCCATCCTAGTCACTGCCCTTGTTTACCCACCTGCTCCCAGTGCCACCCACACTGGTTTGAATGTAACTTAGATATTGGGTTTCACTATGTAAAAGCGCTTTGAGTCACGAGAGAAAAGCGCTATATACCGTATTTTTCGGAGTATAAGTCGCACCGGAGTATAAGTCGCACCTGCCGAAAATGCATAATAAAGAAGGAAAAAAACATATATAAGTCGCACTGGAGCCCGGCCAAACTATGAAAAAAACTGCGACTTATAGTCCGAAAAATACGGTAAACATAATTCACTTCACACTTCTCAAAGATATATTAACTGCCCTGACCACATGATGGCGACAAATACACATGTAACAATGTTAATTAAATGACAAGCATGACACACTTGAGCAACAAGAGTTTACAACTTTTAGTTGTAACAGAACAGCTACTGTCAACAACTTGTAATCTGATTGGCTATCGTGACTGTCTCTCACCTGTATGTCCCCGTTCACTTACAGTGCACGGGCGCCCGCATTGTTGATTCTGAAGGCGTCTGGCAGATTTGGTACAGCATGACAACATAAGCTTGCTGAATTGTGATTGGGGCAGCACGGCGGTAGAGGGGTTAGTGCGTCTGCCTCACAATACGAAGGTCCTGAGTAGTCGTGAGTTCAATCCCGGTCTCGAGATCTTTCTGTGTGGAGTTTGCATGTTCTCCTCGTGACTGCGTGGGTTCCCTCCGGGTACTCCGGCTTCCTCCCACCTCCAAAGACACGCACCTGGGGATAGGTTGATTGGCAACACTAAAATGGTCCCTAGTGTGTGAATGTGAGTGTGAATGTTGTCTGTCTATCTGTGTTGGCCCTGCGATGAGGTGGCGACTTGTCCAGGGTGTACCCCGCCTTCCGCCCGATTGTAGCTGAGATAGGCTCCAGCACCCCCCGCGACCCCAAAGGGAATAAGCGATAGAAAATGGATGGATGGAATTGTGATTGGATACAAACTAACACTAAAAGGAACAGCACTGCGAGAACGTCTGTACAGCCAAACTGATACTACATTCACTAATGCTAGTAGCGTATCTACATCTTACTAAAGTGTAAAAGTGAAAAGTCGAAAAATACTCACCTTTCTTCTTCTTGGATTCAGAAATGTTGTATGTATGTCGAAAGTGTCAAAAAAGTGTAACATTTTTGATTTGATAGTGATGAGCAGAAAATAAGGGCCTTCCTCGGGAGGTAGCAGAATGTCGTCATCCTCTGATTGGTTAGATGTTAAAAAATGCTATTGAACCCGGCGCTTATTTCATGTCATTGGCTAAATGTTTAATATAGTGAAGAAAGTTGGACAGAAGCAAAATTGATTGGGTTAGAAATGTTGGTATTAGGTACTCTTATTGGTTCATATCACCCCAATGTTGAAATGGTTGACGGACTATCAGCGCTCAGGTGGGCCAACTCATTCCCTTCTCTTGTGTAAGTAACCTCAGCAAGTACAGCATCACACCCGAGCACACAGAACAGACGGGGCACTGAACGGTTTACGGCAAACGTGCTTCACTCCGACAGTCAGTTCAACTTGTAATTACTGCATCTTGTTTGGGATCATCAAATATTCATATGGGAGCTGATTCCATTGTGCTACTCAAGTGGCACAGTTATCACATAGTGATGGCTAATGCAGGCTTTTGCTTTGTATTCCTCTCTTCTCTTATTCACCTTGCACTCTTGTCTTTCTTACACAACTTTCACTTTCTTTCTTATACAAATGCATAGGGTTGTACGGTATACCAGTATTAGTATAGTACCGCGATACTAATTAATTATTTTCGGTACGATACGGTCTCTGAAACGTACCGATCCCGCACCCCCCTGCGCACGCGTCTATGTCACGTCGTGACATTGCTGGTTTACATGCATGTTCGGCGGCACACAATCACGGAGTACTTACAAGCAGACACAGTGTGTAGACAGAAAGGGGAGAACGGACGCATTTTTGATAAAGGTGAAGTTATAACACTGAAACGCCCTCAGGAAGAGATGCTTTAAGACATGGCTAGCTAGCTGGCGACTAACATCCATCCATAGTCGGGCAGTGTTTTAGCTACTTCTAAATCACTAATCCTGGCCTCCATGGCGACAAATAAAGTAAGTTTCTTACAATTATCATCCCTGCAGGACGACGAATAGCTAAACATGTTTCACTACACATCGTAGCTCACCGGCATCAAAATGTAAACAAACACCATTGGTGAATCGACACCTAACGTCCACTGTAATGATATCAAGCACAGGCACGATACTACTCGATAGTATCGATAGTAGTCAATACTACTATGATTATGTCAATATTTTTTGGCATCACAACATCATCTTTTGTTTTTTTTAAATTAGGGATGTCCGATAATGGCTTTTTGCCGATATCCGATATTCCGATATTGTCCAACTCTTTAATTACCGATACCGATATCAACCGATACCGATATCAACCGATATAAACAGTCGTGGAATTAACACATTATTATGCCTAATTTGGACAACCAGGTATGGTGAAGATAAGGTACTTTAAAAAAAAAAAAAAATAATAAAATAAGATAAATAAATTAAAAACATTTTGTTGAATAAAAAAGAAAGTAAAACAATATAAAAACAGTTACATAGAAAGTAGTAATTAATGAAAATGAGTAAAATTAACTGTTAAAAGTTAGTACTATTAGTGGACCAGCAGCACGCACAATCATGTGTGCTTACGGACTGTATCCCTTGCAGACTGTATTGATATATATTGATATATAATGTAGGAACCAGAATATTAATAACAGAAAGAAACAACCCTTTTGTGTGAATGAGATGCTTTAAGACATGGCTAGCTAGCTGGCGACTAACATCCATCCGCAGTCGGCAGTGTTTTAGCTACTTCTAAATCACTAATCCTGGCCTCCATGGCGACAAATAAAGTAAGTTTCTTACAATTATCATCCCTGCAGGACGGGGGAGGGAGGTTTTTTGGGTTGGTGCACTAATTGTAAGTGTATCTTGTGTTTTTTATGTTGATTTAATAAAAAAATAAAAAAATAAACAATACTGATAATAAAAAAAAACGATACCGATCATTTCCGATATTACATTTTAAAGCCTTTATCGGCCGATAATATCGGCCTGCCGATATTATCGGCCGATAAAGGCTTTAAAATGTAATATCTCTATTTAAAATGTATATTATGTTTATAAACTCAGGAAATATGTCCCTGGACACATGAGGACTTTGAATATGACCAATGTATGATCCTGTAACTACTTGGTATCGGATTGATACCCACATTTGTGGTATCATCCAAAACTAATGTAATGTATCAAACAGAAGAATACGTGATTATTACATTTTAACAGAAGTGTAGATACAACATGTTAAAAGAGAAAGTAGAAATGTATTAAAAGTAAATGAACAAGTAGATTAATAATTCATTTTCTACCACTTGTTCTTAATAATTTAGACCAAATAATAGAATGATAAATGACACAATATAAAGTTAAAGTTAAAGTGCCAATGATTGTCTCACACACACACTAGGTGTGGCGAAATTATTCTCTGCATGACCCAACACCCTTGATCACCCCCTGGGAGGTGAGGGGAGCAGTGGGTAGCAGCGGTGGCTGCGCCCGGGAATCATTTTTGGTGATTTAACCCCCAATTCCAACCCTTGATGCTGAGTGCCAAGCAGGGAGGTAATGCAGGGCCAGCCCGTGGCATAGGCCTTATAGGCAAATGCTAAGGGCGCCGTCCATCAGGGGGCACCACGCCAGTGCCACAAATGTTGGAGAAAAAAAATAAAATAAAAAGTTGGTCCTATTATTTCTAAATACAAAAAATAATTCTACGTTAATTAAAATGCAAAGTAAAGCCTATTTAATAGAAATATTATTTGTTACAACATTACCCCCCCCCCCCCTCGTCCCCGTATCATGACTCTTTTTGGACGTCACCACATCAAAAAATCAACACAAGATGTCAAAACGGCCAAAACTGTCAGGTGCCCAGGGAAGAAAAAAGAGAAAAGAAGAGGAGGAGAAACGAGAAAAGACAGAGGTAGCAGGTAGGTAATGTTAGCCTACATGAAATTATTTGTCTGTTACAGAATGTGATAGTAACCTGGCTTTTTAGCATTAAGCTAATGTTACATGATTCGGCAATTGCTAATCAATAAATAGCTAGTTCTGTTTTAACGTCGGGTTAATATTGTGGAGGGGGCTAAATTGTTATGGAAAATAATAATGTAACGTTAGGTAATTACAGTACTCCCACCTTACATTCCTCAGGGACATTTGTATTAGATCTTTTAAGCAGGTGTTTTTTGTTTACATTGTTATTGCCTTCTGGTTAGCTAATGTTTGCCCTGCAGGTAATAGTCACTTTTCCACCCCTTTATATATTAGGTATAGTTGTAAGTAAAAAAAAAAAAGGTCAAAGACAAAGCTATTCGGGTTCTTGTGAGTATATACACTTCACTGCCGATGTGGGAGGGCGCCACCTAAAATCTTGCCTAGGGCGCCAGATTGGTTAGGGGTAACGGCTCCAATTTTTATAGTCTTTGGTATGACTCGGCCAGGGTTTGAACTCACACCTACCAATCTCAGGGCGGACACTCTAACCACAAGGCCACTGAGTAGGTGGCCCAGTTATGTTACTGCATATGTCAGCAGACTAATTAGGAGCCTTTCTTTGTTTACTTAATACTAAAAGACAAGTTGTCTTGTATGTTCACTATTTTATTTAAGGACTTAACTGCAATAAGAAACATATGTTTAATGTCCCCTAAGATTTTTTGTTCAAATAAAGCCAATAATGCCTTTTTTTTTTAGAAAAGTACCCAAAATTACCGAAATAATTTTAGTACCGGTACCAAAATATTGGTATCGTTACAACACTACAAATGCACTTTTTGTAAGAAACCTGGTGTCTTTCTGGTTATTAGTGTAATACTATATCCCATCCCAAAACAACAATAAGAAATTCATAATAATAATTCATATTAATCAAATGCACTTGGTGGAAGAACTACGCACATGCCAGTGTGATGTTGAAGGCATGAAGGAAGGTGTGAACTCTCACAAACAATAAGGCAGCATCATGGATCACACCCCAAAAATGCAGGAGAAATCTCCTCTATCCCACAGGATTAATCTGGAAATTATTTAAGTATCTCTACCAAAGCGGGAGTGTGCTTAATATGAGAGATAGGTAGGTTGAACATACTTAGCTTTATTGCTTATGTGTGTGGTTGTGAGTGTGCACGTTTTATCAAGTGCACGCACAAATGGTGTGAGCCTGGGGGCATCTGCAAGTGAGGTCAAAACAATAGCTTTTAGGCTTCTTTGTAACACACTATTTAATCTATTTGTTTGAGATTAAATCTGAGGCATCATGGGAGCCACTTAAATTATTAATGGAAGCATTGATCAATGAATGGGCATACATAGACAGGAGATAAATAATCATGTTTCTATAGTAGCTTTATAGTAGCATCAGAAAATGACAATGTGAATATAAAATTATTTAATATTTGAGAAAACAAACCATTTTCCCCCCTGAAACAAACTGTATATTAAGATTCAAGCGTGTGTGTGTGTGTGTGTGTGTGTGTGTGTGTGTGTCCACACACAGCTGGGTGTATGTTAAAGAAATGATAAAAGACGAGACACCAAGGGCATATTCACAATGTGTGTTTTGGCGGTCTGACAAATAAAATGTCCCAAACCAAAGTTAAAACTCAAACTCCCCTCGCCCTTGCCTCCAGCAACATACTTCAGTGGGCCTCTACTTTTCATACCAACGAGGACCATTTGCCCAATCACCTCTAAAATAGTCTCAATTAATCCATGGTTCACTTTTTACTTTTTCAAGAATTCTCCCCTTTGGCAAAATATAAGCATGGTATAAATTGGTGTAAAAGGTTTTATGCATTGTGATATGTATTTGTAAGAGTGTAGCAGGATAAGCGATGGCTGACTATGAGTACAATAGAATATTGAGGAACAAAAAGTATAAAGTCAATTAAATGGTAGTCTGGGTAAAATGTAAAATATGTTTAAGACTCTTTATAGTACAGTTACAAGGCATGCTCTTTTGGTTTTTGACCTTTGAGATCTATTGTGAGATGTAAATAAAAAATAAAGGTAAATGAACTATATTTGTCAGTAGGGAAAGGATTCATAAGGCGCCATTGCTGGGTGGATTTTGCATGAGAGGAAGGCGGGAGGGGGTTGATCTTTTTGCAATGCAGTCTGCTGAAAACAATGGAAAGTGCCACTCTACATAGCAACTGACACCCTGGTCAAAGTTGCAACTGCCACAAAACATATTCAAAACACTTCTGAAATAGTGCTCCCCCCCACATTTCATGTGTCAAATAAACTGTGACGAATAGGCCATATGAATTCCCTTCTTACTGTACAATTTACACAGTGAGGAAAAGTTAGAAAATTATCTTAATTATATTGTTTTTACATTGTATTTTATTTGCAAAACATGTACCTAACTACATTTAATACAGTTATTAAATGATTATTAATTATTAATTATAAAAATTATTATATTTTAATACAGTTCATTAAATGAAGTGGTTAAAGCCAGCTTTTTAAAACACAAACTATGTGTAAGCTATAGTGAACTACAGAATGTGCCAGTCCCGGTAGGGGATGTTCCAAATATAATAAGTTACACAACCTAATTGACATGTACATCAGAAATGCTGCATAGTTTGTATTTAAATGTTTTAATAAATATTTAAATGGCATTTAAAATGTATTTTATCCGATTATTTGCATGACTGACTGCAATAACCAAATCACTACTGTGTTCATGATGCATAAAATGCACAATTCAATACTATATATATATATATATATATATATATATATATATATGTTAAAATATAAGTTATGTGAAAAAACAAATGCCTATAAAAAAATACTATAGGACACCAAAATGCATCAATTGCATTTGTTTTATTCAGCCCCCTAACACTCAGCATGCAGCTATAAATATATAAAAATATGTTGCTGAATTGATGATATGTGTGATATTGTTATTTTTGACAGTGCAACTATGTTGACACACACACACACACACACACACACACACACACACACACACACACACACACACACACACACACACACACACACACACACACACACACACACACACACACAGAATTCTCTGTCCATTGGTGGTTTTTGTAGCACAAGCATCTCCTTTCTCACAGCCGTGTGCTTAACTGTGTCAGTACATACTTTCCGGACATGAGCAGTAACATGCACCAACTGATATGGGGATAAAGTGGGGGATTTAGGAGGTGTGGCCTAAATGCACCACTGTTCAGGGGGTCGGTGAGGGATGATGTCACGTATCGTGGGCAAGGCCTAAACCCGAATTAGGTACACATCACATTCAGCAGCCATTTTGTTTTGTAGTTTTAAAAACAAATCTGCCATCTTTTCTTGTAGTCCATACGTCATAATGATTTATGACCCCTACAGGCAGAAGTCGGTATTTTCACTTGGAGTATTTTAACGTGTACGCCAAGTTTTTTGTAGTTAATTTATCATAATGATTAAAGACATGCACCTGGGGATAGGTTGATTGGCAACACTAAATGGTCCCAAGTGTGTGAATGTGAATGTGAATGTTGTCTATCTATCTGTGTTGGCCCTGTGATGAGGTGGCGACTTGTCCAGGGTGTAGCCCGCCTTCCGCCCGAATGCAGCTGGGATAGGCTCCAGCACCCCCTGTGACCCCGAGAGGGACAAGCGGTAGTAAATGGATGGATGGATGAACCCCTACAGGCAGAAGTCTTATAAGTTTGTCCAAGATATTTGTTTATTTAAAAAACAGAGGACAATGTTATGAGTGGGAGTGAGTTGTTGGATTATATTCTCAACCATCTACTTTTCAGGTAAGATGCATGATTTATGAGCTACAATAAATTTACAGGGAGCAACGAGGCGAGGATGCAGCAGACCACTCGATGATGTAAACATAAGAAGACAGGAAGTGATCACGGCACCATTAGAAATAGTTTGTCTGCGTTAGCGCTTATAATAACAGTATCACTAATACTTGGTTAATATTAGGGATGTTCGATAATGGCTTTTTGCCGATATCCGATATTCCGATATTGTCCAAATCATTAATTACCGATACCGATATCAACCGATACTGATATATACAGTCGTGGAATTAACACATTATTATGCCTAATTTGGACAACCAGGTATGGTGAAGATAAGATCCTTTTTAAAAAAAAATATTAATAAAATAAAATAAGATAAATAAATTAAAAACATTTTCTTGAATAAAAAAAAAAGTAAAACAATATAAAAACAGTTACATAGAAACTAGTAATTAATGAAAATGAGTAAAATTAACTGTTAAAGGTTAGTACTATTAGTGGACCAGCAGCACGCACAATCATGTGTGCTTACGGACTGTATCCCTTCCAGACTGTATTGATATATATTGATATATAATGTAGGAACCAGAATATTAACAACCCTTTTGTGCGAATGTGCGTAAATGAAGGAGGGAAAACAGAAAAACAAAAACAAAAAAAACCGATACCGATAATAAAAAAAACGATACCAATAATTTCCGATATTACAGTTTAAAGCATTTATCGGCCGATAATATCGGCAGGCCGATATTATCGGACATCTATAGTTAATATTCATGTCACAAAATGTACATTGAGTATTGTTGGCGCTTTTTGAATGGTTATTCATTGCATTTTATGGGGGGGATTTGTGGGGCTCCCATTGGCTCCGCTGTAAGCAGACTTTTATTTACGTTTATTTAATATTTAGAATGCATTAAAGAAACTAAATCCGTCGTCATAAGGATTGTGAACGATAAGCATCCATCCATCCATCCATTTTCTACCGCTTATTCCCTTTGGGGTCGCGGGGGGCGCTGGTAGGCAATATTTAAAAAAAAGTGCAAGACGCAATCCACTGCACGCAAGTTTAGTTTACATGTGCTATTAAGTTTGCACATGTTTTAGTACACGCAACCCTTTAGTACAAACCCTGTTTCCATATGAGTTGGGAAATTGTGTTAGATGTAAATATAAACGGAATACAATGATTTGCAAATCCTTTTCAACCCATATTCAATTGAATGCACTACAAAGACAAGATATTTGATGTTCAAACTCATAAACTTTTCTTTTTTTTTTGCAAATAATAATTAACTTAGAATTTCATGGCTGCAACACGTGCCAAAGTAGTTGGGAAAGGGCATGTTCACCACTGTGTTACATCACCTTTTCTTTTAACAACACTCAATAAACGATTGGGAACTGAGGAAACTAATTGTTGAAGCTTTGAAAGTGGAATTCTTTCCCATTCTTGTTTTATGTAGAGCTTCAGTCGTTCAACAGTCCGGGGTCTCCGCTGTCGTATTTTACTCTTCATAATGCGCCACGCATTTTCGATGGGAGACAGGTCTGGACTGCAGGCGGACCAGGAAAGTACGAAGCCACGCTGTTGTAACATGTGCTGAATGTGGCTTGGCATTGTCTTGCTGAAATAAGCAGGGGCGTCAATGAAAAAGACGGCGCTTAGATGTCAGCATATGTTGTTCCAAAACCTGTATGTACCTTTCAACATTAATGGTGCCTTCACAGATGTGTAAGTTACCCATGTCTTGGGCACTAATGCACCCCCATAACATCACATATGCTGGCTTTTGAACTTTGCGTCAATAACAGTCTGGATTGTTTCGCTTCCCCTTTGGTCCGAATGACACAATGTCGAATATTTCTAAAAACAATTTGAAATGTGGACTCGTCAGACCACAAAACACTTTTTAGCTTTGCATGAGTCCATCTTAGATGATCTCGGGCCCAGAAAAGCCGGCGGCGTTTCTGGATGTTGTTGATAAATGGCTTTCGCTTTGCATAGTAGAGCTTTAACTTGCACTTACAGATGTAGCGACAAACTGTAATTAGTGACAGTGGTTTTCTGAAGTGTTCCTGAGCCCATGTGGTGATATCCTTCAGAGATTGATGTCGGTTTTTGATACCGTCTGAGGGATCGAAAGTCACGGTCATTCAATGTTGGTTTACGGCTTACGTGGAGTGATTTCTCCAGATTTTCTGAACCTTTTGATGATATTATGGACCGTAGATGTTGAAATCCCTAAATTTCTTGCAATTGCACTTTGAGAAACGTTGTTCTTAAACTGTTTGACTATTTGCTCACGCAGTTGTGGACAAAGGGGTGTACCTCGCCCCATCCTTTCTTGTGAAAGACTGAGCATTTTTTGGGAAGCTGTTTTTATACCCAATCATGGCACCCACCTGTTCCCAATTAGCCTGCACACCCGTGGGATGTTCCAAATAAGTGTTTGATGAGCATTCCTCAACTTTATCAGTATTTATTGCCACCTTTCCCAACTTCTTTGTCACGTGTTGCTGGCATCAAATTCTAAAGTTAATGATTATTTGCCAAAAAAAAATGTTCATCAGTTTGAACATCAAATATGTTGTCTTTGTAGCATATTCAACTAAATATGGGTTGAAAATGATTTGCAAATCATTGTATTCCGTTTATATTTACATCTAACACAATTTCCCAACTCATATGGAAACGGGGTTTGTAGATCAGGCCCATAGTGTCCAATCGATTCAGTAGAAATGGGCAAGAAATTGAATAATAATAATAAACATGAACATCTGTTAGTATAATACTTGGCGTATTAGAACAAAGACCGCAGCAATGATCATTCATAAAGGCTGTTGGGAAATCAGCAAAATCCGAGAGACTGCAAGAGACTGTGGAGTTCTCTCTGAGGAAGCCCCGCTCTGCCGACTCAAATAAATTGCCTGTTTATTACTTTACAGGAAATTAAACAGTGGGCCAGGAAAAGCTGCGCATTCAGTTTGAACTCCCAAAGAAAGGAAGTGGTTTAAAAGAACCAATAAAGTCCCTCAACAATTCCAAAGGTCACTAAGGTGTCACAGGAAAAAGTGTTTTTGTCTGTTCCTCTTGTTGCATTAATGTCAAACATTGCTCTCCATTTTGGCCTTTACTAAAAATCTTCCATTATTCAAGTGTGATCTCCTACAATAACTTTAGAGTTGACCGGGACATTTGAGAGTAACAATTGTGTGTATGCTGCGGCACATGTTAAGAGGAGCAAACAATTCTCATTATTGTCATAGTAATTCGTATTGTAGCGTCCCGGAAGAGTCGGTGCTGCAGGGAATTCTGGAAATTTGTTCTGTTGTGTTTATGTTGTGTTAAAGTGCAAATATTCTCTCGAAATGTGTTTGTCATTGTTGTTTAGTGTGGTGTCACTATGTGGCACAGATTTATGACAGTGTTTGCATTGTTTATACGGCCACCTTTAGTGTCACATGTATGGCTGGTGACTAAGTATGCACACTTGTGAGTGTTCAAAATTAACATGGTCATTTAAAATGGCAATGATTATAAAGAGCAACATTATATCTTGACATCTTCAGTCAAAGACTAGTATTATCCTGTCCAACAATACAGCGCTTTACAACACTCAAACCCTCGCTGTTAAAGCACAATCACATTTGTTGTCATAACATTCAGTGAGAATGCAGGCAAATGACAAGAATGGTGATAATATGTATATACAAAGATTGCTAAGAAGAACAGTTTGAATCATTGTCTTGAAGTTTGAATGGAAAATATTTGTAACTGCAGAGACTACTAATGCAGAAAAGGGTTCTCAGAATATTTTAATCGTCTTGGTCTGTTTTGTATCAAAGAAAAATTATTCCAAAAAGTTTCAAGAATATCAATTGAAAAATGGGACTCTTCAAAAGTAGACAAACAATGACTTCAAAGATCCTTAATGGTCAATTGTTTCATACATGCAAGACACCCCCTGCTACCCAAAAGGAACAAGCGGTAGAAAATGGATGGATGGATGGATGCAAGACATAAGGAAGAATCGAGATACCGTTTCCCTCTCACCCTGAACTGTGGAACAAATGTCCAAGCTCGGGGAGAGAGGTTTTTAATATGAGCAACCTTAGGCAGAATCAGATATCATTCAAAATGAAAGGGATTTTTGCTTCAACACAGGACAGTGATGCTAAATGTTGAAATAATAATTAAAATCTGTTGAGCATTAAAGGAGAACGGCACCTTTTTTGGAGTTTTACCAATTATTCACAATCCTTATGTGAGACAAGAACACATGTTTTTATTTTATTTTTTTTATTCATTCTAATTCTTAAATAACAATGGAGGTGATGAGGATTCGATCTAGTCTGCCTATAAAGCACTCGAAGAAAACCTCCAAAAACCTCCAACAACATTTTATATACATGCTGAAAGTATATAAATACTGTAACAGGCACATTCATAATAACATGTAATATTTACTTATTTTAGTCATTTTAAGCATGCATCAGAACGTTCGTTGTTTACTTCAACAATAACGACTACTACCAATCATGGCAGACTTCATTAGAGATAACGACTACTGATGATCCAGAACATTATATTTTTGAGCCTGAATATAAGGAGGATGAGTTACAAGTTTTATAAGCTATGTGTGGCTATTATGAAACACCAAGACTTCATGTAGCCGTATTGCTAAATAAGAAATACAAACTACAAACATAATAAAAGAATCACTTACAGTAGAATGTCTACTCTCAGTGGGATGCTGATTGATGGGATGTTTACATTTTTCCTTTATATGAAAAATGTATCATAATCCCCATGCAGGTAAAAAAAAAAAAGAAGGTTGGCACAAACTAGAATTTTGTCATGTATTTTTCGGGATCTCCAGGTCTAAGTTGATTGTCAAAGTTTACCAACTTCTCAGCTTATGGCCACAACCTTCTACTCTACAAGTGAGAGGCATGATTTATTATACATAATTAACTGTTACCAACTCAGAGGCGATGCAGCAGCACAGCATGTCAATAGCTGCATAAGCTGGTTTCCACTCTCTGATCATGGCGCCATACTTCCTCAGCGTTAGTTCTTATAATACCAACGTCGCTAATACTTGGTTAACATGCAGGTCACAGCATGTAAATGGGATGTTGTTGCCGGTTTTTATATCTTTATTTCGAGAGCTTTATAGGTGCAATAGATGACTCCCATTAGCTTTATGTTAGCCACCTCGTACTTGTCGTATATTACAAATTAGAATGCAAAAAATGAAAAAACATGTGTTCTTGTCTTACATAAGGATTGTGAATGATGGACACAGTTCTAAAAAAAAAGTGCTGTTCTCTTTTAAAGAGACTTGATGTATAGAAATAAAGTTGAAAACTTCTTATCCTGTCACTAGGAAGTCATTGCTCATTAGACAACTCATCAGCTCACCATTGACTATATGATAATAAATATACAAATATACTTCTGATATTGCAGCTATAGTCATAAAAGACACAGCAACATGGTGTATGTATAACTTCAGGTAAAGCATGTTTATATATTTATAGAAAAGGTGAAGGGAAGTTAGCTTGTTTGTGTATCAATGGCAAACATAAGTATTACATTTTGATATATAATACATATTTTCTTAATCTCATCATAAGGTCTGAAACATTACATCTGCATTACAGATACAGTTACACCGAATTTCCACTGAATGCGAAACGGCCGCAGACCGGCCTACGAACGCCGGCGGAGTCTTTCTGTTTTTATCTAAGTTTCCACCGCCCGCAGAAAGTCACCGACATGCCGTTGTGGTTCCGCATTCCTGCGTCAAATATTCGCAGAGCTTCTTTTTTTGCTGGACGCTGGAACAAATCTGTTTATTTTAGCGAAAATCTGCCAGTGTTGGACAGGAAGTTATGCACAAACACAAAATAAAGTATCCGGTTTATTTTCAAAATAAAGTCAACTTGTTGATGGTTTTCAGACTTAATTTCATCTTATTGACACAAATGGATGAGGACATGCTGATTATGGAGGTCCAAAATCAAAGAATAATGTACATGCATATCCCGGGCAGCTAAATGGGGATATGGGGGACTGTGTCAAATATCAGTTGATAAGGAGACCGGGAAAGCAGAGGACTGGTTGTGTGACACGCTCGCCAGGGATGTTACTATTGTTTTGTTGCTTGCAGCAAAAGATAAAGTGGTTTATCCAGGCAGGACCGAGTTTATTTGCTTCTGCTTCTCTGGAAGGACAGAATCAAATGTAAATGGTAATGGGTTATACTTGTCTGTGATGAAGTTGCGACTTGTCCAGGGTGTACCCCGCCTTCCGCCCCAATACAGCTGAGATAGGCTCCAGCACCCCCCGCGACCCCGAACAGGACAAGCGGTAGAAAATGGATGGATGAATGAATGGATGGGTAATACTTGTATATCGCTTTTCTACCTTCAAGGTACTCAAAGGGCTTTGACACTTTTTCCACATTCACCCATTTACACACACATTCACACACTGATGGCGGGAGCTGCCATGCAAGGCCCTAACCACGACCCATCAGGAGCAAGGGTGAAGTGTCTTGCTCAAGGACACAACGAACGTGACGAGGTTGGTAGAAGGTGGGGATTGAACCAGGAACCCTCAGGTTGCTGGCACGGCCACTCTCCCAACAGCGCCACGCCACGTCGTCCCCCAAATGTGGTTTGCTTTATAACTACTTCCCTTATCACGTGATTTGCAAGCTCTCGTAAAAGTCTGCAGGACAGAGCCGCAACAAAACGGACTGCCGAACGGCGGTGAAGCCGGTCCACGGCCGTTTCGCATTCAATGGAAATTTGGGGTTAGTCGTTCTTTTCATTTACTGGTTGTTGAGCAACTGCAATGACGGTGGACCTCACTCTTTGCAAGATAAGAGTCCAAAATTTAGATAGTTTTCTTCCAACCAACTGCAGGTTTTCAAAAACCTCACTATTGGGAAGTAGGAATGCTGTGGATAATTATAGATTCAAAGCTGTACTTCAGTTACAGAACCTGGTAGCAGAACCTCCAGGTTCTGTAACAGCTTCTTTCCTCAGGCCATCAGACTCTTGAACTTTTCAAAATAATTCCCTCAATTCCCCCCCAAAAACGGACTAACTCGCTGGAATATAAAGACAATATAACATACATCCATAAACGTGGATGCATATGAAAAAGTGCAATATATTTATCTTTACGGTAATCTATTTATTTATATCTGCACATTGTTGCTCTTTTATCCTGCACTACAACGAGCTAATGCAACGAAATTCCGTTCTGTACTGTAAAGTTCAAATTTGAATGACAATAAAAGGAAGTCTAAGTCTAAGTCCGAGCACCGCAACCTGCTGGTTGAAGTCTGTATTTTGTTGTGGTTCAGATGTTTATTCAAGCGCTAGCAAGGTAAGGTGAGGCAACCACAGTCCTCTACTGTCATGAAGTTTTTGCAGCTCTGATTTTCATCCTCCAATAGTCAATTCCCAAAACCCCAAATGATGGCCCGTCAGCATCCTCAATCGAGCGTGAGGGACTTCACCAGTTAGAAAAAAATAAAATTATATATATATATATATATATATATACATATATATATATATATTATATATTTTATTTTATTTATTTTTTTAATTTGTCCTGTCCAGCTGCTCAGGCAAATCCTATTGTTGATGTCTTTTTAGTCTTGTATATAATTTATATATTCAGTGTTTGGCACAGTCAGACAGGAGCAAGAGGGGATAGAAAGAAGAAGAAGAAAAAAGTGAGGGGGAAAATTAATATATGGAAGTTTCAGTGGCAACAGTCTGAGCTGAGATGGCTGAGCAGAGAGGGAGCAGGCTGTCCAACGCAAGAGGCCCGGTCTACTAAGATCCAAATGTCACTCACTCACTCACTCATTCCATGGCCTAGGAGGCCGAAGGAGTGTCATGGTGGATGATTGGGCAGTCAGGGATCTCCAGCGCTCACGATCTTCTGCTGTTCGTAGCAGGGTTTGGAAGCTGCAGCCAGTCCATTCTTTGATGTTGTCCATCCAGGCCTTTCTTTGCCTGCTTCGTCTCCGCTTCCCCTCTACTGTTCCCTGCAGGATGGTCTTTGACAGGGAGGTGTGCCTTGTGACATGACCAAACCAGGTCAGCTTGTGACGTTTAACTGTTGAGAGTAGAGGTTCCTGTTCGCCAGCATGGGTGGTAACTAGCTGTCTAACATAATCACTGTATGATATATGTAGCATTCTTCTGTAACACTTGCTTTCAAAGGACTGTATCCTGCGCTCAGTGACCGCTGTGAGCGTCCAGCTCTCACAACCATAGAGTAGGGTGGAAAGAACAAGTGACTTGTAGAGTCTGACCTTCACCTCGAAGCTGATGGTATTGCTTTTCCAGATACTGGTCAGTCTTGTCATGGCTGATGTTGCTATGCCGATTCTTGCTCTGATCTCTTTTGTGGAGCTGCCATCTTCACTCACAAAGGACCCGAGGTACTTAAAGTCCTTTACTCCCTCCAGGGTTTGTCCATTCAATGTGATGTTCGGTGGTAGTAAGTGATTGTGACTGTTGACCAGGATCTTGCTCTTCTCTGCACTTATCTACATTCCATAAGCTTTCGCCGCCTCCTCCAGTCTGGTGGTCAGTTCCTGGAGTTCAGCCTCACTTTTTCCAATGAGGTCCATGTCATCCGCGAAGCGAAGGTTGGAGACGGGTCTTCCTCCGATGGTAACGGAGGTGTGGAATTCTTGGAGTGCTTTTTCCATGATGTTCTCCAGGAAGACATTAGATAGGACAGGGGAGAGGAGACAGCCTTGGCGGACACCAATAGATGATCCAAATACCACACGCTAAACTGTGTGTGCAAACTATAAAAAGGTCTGCTAGCATTAGCATTCTTAGCTACCTCATCGCCAGTTTGAGTGTCTCGATGCCATCACAACAGGTGAGTGCTCAGATTAGTTGTGCTGCCGCTACTTGATCGCTGCTTTCCAAACGTTACAAATGGCCATACTTGTATCCAACTGACCATTCTTTATTTTAAAAACAAAATCCAAACGTTTACCACACTTTAGATTTAATATTTGGGGGTGCATTGTTTGTAAACTCTTTCGGTGCTTTCTGACATGTTGCTTTGTCGTCAGTCGCAAACGAGAACGGTATCGTCGGTACGTCATCACAGAAATGTTGCAAGATTAGAACGGCCATATTTCTTTGTAGATCTATAAGCAGCAACCTATTCAGAACAATTTCAATCTTGATGGATCACACTGAGTGCAAAGACTAATTATATGTGCATTTTCTCCTTCTGGTAACTGATGATCAGTATATATTTCATTGGGTGCTGAATGTAAAAATTAAATCACACTTTTGTACAGTAGCTGATTTTATATACAGTATATATAAATATATATATATATATATATATATATAATATATGTATGTATATGTCCTGAAGATGTATGTGCATATATATATATATATATATATATATATATATATATATATATATATATATATATATATATATATATATATATATTAGAGATGCGCGGATAGGCAAATATTTCATCCGCAACCGCATCAGAAAGTCGTCAACCATCCGCCATCCACCCGATGTAACGTTTGATCAGAACTGCATCCGCCCGCCATCCGCCCGGTATATCTAATATAGACGATGCAAGGCATTAGTGAGGCACCTGCCAACTACTCCGGTTTTCCCGTAATTCGTACGGTTTTCATCAACCTATTCCGGGTTACGGGTGCAGTGATAAAAAATACGGTTTTTCATTAATTAAAAAAAAAAAAGGGTGAAAACTACGCGAATTGCACCTTGTGCAGACAAGATTTTTCGATCGGACACGGAGGAATTAGCGATGTAAAAGACCACTTTGGGACAAAAAAACACAAGTCTAATGCCGTTGCTAGCGATACAAGTGGAAAACTTTCAACGTTTTTCGTCGCCCAAACAGATTCTTTGGATGTGATAAATGCCGAAGTTTTATTTACGGAGGCAATAATTGAGCATGGACTTCCAATCACACTGGCTGATCACATGGGACAGTTACATGTTTGTAATGCAACCTTTAAAAATCATTACGCGGTGATCGCGGTCCCAAAAATAAACATTTCTTGCATGATAATGTCCAGAAAAATTCGCTTTATATTACTATAGAGTCCTTTTAACGAATGAGTTTGATGGTTTATCACAAACCTTAAATGAAAGAAGTCCTTTCTTCTCCTGCACCTGCATGCGCTTTGGCCTTGCCTCGTGTTTGGTGCGCAATCCTGTCGGCTGTATTTCACAGCACGACATACTGTTAAAAGTGTTTATACTATTTATGCTTTCAAGTCCAAGTTGAAGAAATCTTGTTAAATGTTGACAGCATAACTACCAAAATACAGAAGTATGTCCTTAATATTTTTGCAGTGCTATTTCTGTTGAAAAGTTCAAATGATTACATTAGAGATGTGATGTGCCACTTTTCAAAGTGTCTGATGGCTTAAATTAATTTTCATTAATTTTTCATATTTTGAATTCTTTTGAAAGGCTTACAAAAAAACTACATTTGAATTGTAATTCCATGCTATTGACAGGACTATTAATTTTAATGAAGTTAGCTTACCATGTTTACAGTATGATAATTGTGATAGAAATGTGAATTTTAGGCACAGAATATTTTTTACAATTGAACAAGGCAGTAGATTATACAAGCTTGGACAGAAAGTTAATAATGACACCAATTTCTTTTTTAATGGAATTGTTTAGTACTGTTTTACCATTTGTTTACTGTAAAAAGTGTTTATACTGTTTATACTTTCAATTAACAAATTGAAGTCTTGTGAAAGGTTGACAGGATAACTGGCATTAACTGTCAAAATAATTTCAAACTATTGAAGTTAGCTTACAGAATAAACATGTCAATCAACCCATATGATTTTTGCTGTAATATTTTTGTTTTGAAAAATCACTGTGACTGATAGAAAAGTGATGGTTTTAGCAACATTTTAACCTGTCTGAATGCTAATAATCATTTTGCGTCGGGGGGCGAAGCCCTGAACCCTCCACCAGGACTTTGTCCTGGACCTACCGGGGCCTGCGGCCCTTGGACCTTGGCTACTAGGTTTTTCTGATTTCAAAAGTTGGCAGGTATGGTGAGGTTATAAAGCTTTTGCCTGTTAAAGAAAGGAGACTGATCCAATGCAGCACAGACTTTCACGTGCCACGCTGTCACGACCCAGACGCACACCAGTGTGCAATCATATGGGAGCCGCGCTGAGCGCACCTCCAAGCGCGTCTCGCTGCCGGCGACGGCCAGGTATGGGCCCACGCTCCAGCGCCATCCATTTTCAGGGCTAGTTGATTCGGCAGGTGGGTTGTTACACACTCCTTAGCGGGTTCCGACTTCCATGGCCACCGTCCTGCTCTCTATATAAACCAGGGTGAGCCCCACCCCTTTCGTGAGCGCACTGCGCGCGGAGTGACCCCTGTTACGCGCCCCCGGCAACAGGGGTGGCGGGCAGGTAAGCTGCGCGGGCGGAGCGCGCCGAGTGACCCATGTTACGAGCCCCCGGCCACGGGGGTGGCGGGCAGGTAAGCTGCTTACCTGCTGCGCGTGACGCCGGCCGCGGCGAAGGCGGACGAGGCGGGGTGTCGGTGCGGTGGGCGCGGTAGTGACCCTGGACGTGCGTCG
Organism: Nerophis lumbriciformis; assembly: GCF_033978685.3. NCBI lineage: Eukaryota > Metazoa > Chordata > Actinopteri > Syngnathiformes > Syngnathidae > Nerophis > Nerophis lumbriciformis. Next base: position 31,544,653 of record NC_084548.2, on the reverse strand, counting down.
GGCCCTTCTCGCGGATCGCCTCAGCTACGGCTCCCGGTGGGGCCCTCTCGGGGGAAGGGGCCTCGGTCCCGGACCCCGGCGAGGCGTCCCTTCTCCGCTCCGTAAAAGTGTCCATCTCTTTTCTTTTTTTTTCTTCTATTGTGGCATATGCAGCAGGTGCCTGCTCGTTTTTCGTATGTGGGTAACAACATTTAACTATGTATATATATTTCCGAATTGGTTTAACTGCCACCCGCAAAAAAAAAAAAAAAAAAAAAAAAAAAAAAAAAAATCTAATTGATCCGCCCGACCCGACCCGCACGCGGATAAAATCTTATTTTTTTAAATTTCATCCGCCTGATCCGCGGATAATCCGCGGACTCCGCGGTTGTGCCCGCAAACCGCGCATCTCTAATATATATATATATATATATATATATATATATTTATACGGACTACAATGGCGGACGCACATACATCTTCAGGACATATGCACTTGTTTTTCACACTAGCAACCATGGAGGGCAGACGCTCCCCTTCCCTCTCCATTATCCCTCCTGCTTGCTTCTTTGTTTTGTCTTGTCTTAACTTTATTGTTCCCTCTTTTTGCACTGCTCTCTAAAATCTTAACAATGGAATTGATTAACTGTCCTCTCAACGAAATTGACAAGATCTCGGGTTTGGGGGAACCTGCTTGTCTTGACGGAGCGGTTATTGCTGCAGAAACGACGGACTATTGAGAGGACAAGGAGCGCCGCGTGCCTGGCGACCCCTCAGTCTAGGACGTTGAAGATATCTACCTATTCGGAATCATCATACCAGGACATTAGCTGATTGGAGTAAGCATTGCTTTGGTTTGTCGAAAAATTGGAAGATGCTGGCAGCCATTCAAGGTACCCCATAGCTGCCACAAATGCAGAACTGTGGACACTCTTGTGATTTTGGATAACATCAGACTGTCTGGATGAATTTGAGGACCAGAAATAGACAATTAAGAGTGAAAAGCACATTTATTTTTGCTCGCAAACACAAACATTCTAATTTTGGATTGTTTCCCTGGCTCCCGGAGGACAGTGCAATGAAGACACAACTCCTTTTCCTGTCTCTAATGGACACACATCTGGTGTTGTCGACTTTGGACTGACTGTCTGGGTTATCGCGAGAGCACCAGATGTCGCGGAGCAGAGACACGCTGCAGGTTTACACACACATATGTATCCACGAAAAGTACATGCCACACACACATACCTCACCCCTCATCCCACTCCTTTGACGCTTCACGCTACGTGGAATGATGGACAAAGCAACGCCAGTGGCTGGCAGTTTCGGGCCTGATGCCCGCCCCTTCACCCCACGTTGCAAGTCTCAAGTTGTATGTTGTAATGTGTATATGTGCTTTGCTATTAAGTTTGTTTTCTCACTCCAGACTGGGCCCCCTCAGGAGTCCAGTCTGAGATTTACTTTTTTTTTCACTTCCTCCCCCAGCGTCTACCTTTTACCCACCTTCTATGGGGCGCCGTAGTGGCAACCCATCAGTATTCCTGTTCTGTATCCCAGTACAGTGTTTGTTTGTCTAACTTTGAACAGGTTTGTGCTGAAAAGAACATTTTGTTGTACTTGCGCAATGACAATAAAGATCCATCAACCCATCCATCTAGATCCTAAATAGCAGTTGCCAATAGGTAAGAAAAGTTGGTTTTGCATAAAATTGCGAAACAAGACAGGAGATAATATGTCTCCTAATAGGTGCCATTTTGGGGTCCTTATTCACACACACACACACACACACACACCATAATAATACCCGTATGTTGAAGCACAGATCGTCTGACTACGGTAGCTGTAATGTGCTGACAATCCATCAAGTTTGTTGAAGAGGTTCAATCCATCAAGTTGTGTGGCTTCATAGCTTAGCTTACCAAAGTTGTACTAAAACATTTTGGCAGATTTTTAAACGCCGTGTGTAATGTCCATTCTCAATGAAACATCAACCTTTTTTTTGCTTGCTTGCTAGCATCATTTATTGAACAGGCGTCAACTAGCAGTCCACACATATCTCTTATGTGTGACTGCCATCTACTGGTCACACTTATCATTACACCATATACTAAATACAATAGCTTTGAGGTTTGTAAGCACAACCAGAATGAATCTGTACATTAGGTGCACTAGGTTATAAGGCGCACTAAATCCATCTAAAGAATGTTAGTCCAAGTAAGGAGTAGCAGTTTAGGTCGAGGGAAAGGCCATAGTTGTATTAAAAATTTGATTTATATTTAGATTTGAATTTATTGAACATTTAAATTATCATCTGACATTTATATTTGTATTTAGATTTAGATTTAACATTTAGACTTATGTAAAAAATATATATTTTATATATAACATTCATATTTAGAATATCATTTGAGATATATATTCACATTTATATTTAATATTTATATTTATATTCAATATTTAGGTTTATAATTTATTTCTACCTCAAATGTGAATAAAATGAGCTAAATGTAAGAAAAGTGTGCTAGATATTAAAAATATATAAGCTAAATAACTGTGATTGGATTTTTACATTTGGCACCCCAAAACATTCTGCGTATTCCTGAGACAGAAACCGCTAAGTCGATTGCGTTCCTTTCTCTGCTCACAGAAACGCAATCCGATGCGCATAAGTTTAGTAGATTAGCTTTACGTGTGCTGTCAAGTTTGTATATCTTTTAGTACACACAAACCTTGAGTACATCAGGCCCATAATGTCGAAATGTTGCAATCAATTCAGTAGAAATGTCCGATAATGCCCATAGAAGTACGTCCATCGACCTGTGACATCTCTGATTCCCCACCGTCCAAACATGCAAATGGAGAAATTCAAATCTGCATGAACCTTATAATTTTATGCTTTGGCATTGTTTACCTTGGATATCCAACATTTTAACGTTTAAAAGTCACAAAAGACAACATTCATCACAGGTCCCCTTTAAAACACAACAGTTAAGCCAAGGAACCGCTTGTATTTCAAAATAATCATAAGTTGAGGCACTTGTGAATTGAGGTACTGTGCCACTGTATTTGATCTCACTTGGATATCAGTTTTTCCATATGTGGATCAGGTCCCAAATCACTTCCTTCACAGCCACACAATTAGGTAAAATGGATCCCAAGCCCCTTGTTGTGCTCTTGTGGCTATCGTGAAGTAGTGCCACACTTAGAATTCCCCAATACCTAAAAACATTGAATAATTCAACACTTCATTGTACTCATTTCCCTTTTATTAGTTATACTACTCTATTCGTTCTTCTTCGTACTCTTTACTTACATCTTTTAATTCTATTTTTCCAATTGTTTTGTTGTTCATATTCCCTCCAGTTTTGAGTATTACTCAATTTCCCATTTCTCTCTTCGCCCTTCCAGCTCTCCTGCTATGATGAGAAAATGATTACCTCTACACAGAGGGGGTTCTCATCTGCTTTATTACACAGGTGGAAAAACAGAAGTTTCACCATCACCGCTCTCTCAAGTCTATAACACAAACCAGAGCAAATATAAACAATATCTTTTCTGGGCAATTTTTTCGCCACATTATGCCGTCTTTCATTGTTTCTCTGGAGTGGGCTGTGCGTGCAGCACCTCTGCGCAGTGTTGAATCGAGAAGCTGGTGATGAATAAATATGACACCGCTTTTTCCTTTTCCTTATCGAGGATGCTCAGAAAGAGGTGGAAGAGGAAGCTCACTGATTACTGAAACTGCGGCTGACTATTGCAGCAGATGTCATGTGGATGATAGGGCACATCTACATAAAGGGAACCTGTTGAAATTTAGCACAACCTTACGGTTCTACAGTGAGGCTTCAAGTCATTCATTTAATGATGTGATATTGTGGCGTAATCATTCTTAGTGAGGACAAGGCATAGTAGTGTTTATGACTATTGAATCTTATGGATAAAGGTAGCATATACTGTCCTGTCAGAAGGTATATTAATATGATTAACATGTTGCATTCTTGGACATTTTGTCACAATCGGCTTAACCGCACCAGGACTCCAACGCAAAGCAAAATAGATAACAATACTAAAAAAAGCACTCAAAAAAGCATACTTGCCAACCCTCCCGGATTTTCCGGGAGACTCCCGAAATTCAGCGCCTCTCCCGAAAACCTTCCGGGACAAATCTTCTCCCGAAAATCTCCCGAAATTCAGAATGATCGAGGGCGAGTTCTTGGTTTCTTATGTGGGTTTATTGTTAGGCAGTTTCATTAACGTCCTCCCAGCGCGGTAACAACACACAACAACAGCAGTCACGTTTTTGTCTACCGTAAAGCAGTTCGTCTGCCGTAAACAGCAATGTTGTGACACTCTTAAACAGGACAATACTGCCATCTTGTGCATTTGATGAAAGCACTTTTGTGCGTGCCACACAGCAATGCATCATCAGAGAGGGTGTTCAGCATGGTTAGAAAAATAGTGACAGAGAATAGAACAAGGATGGACAATTCAACCCTTAACTCAACAATGAGTAGATGAGTGTTATGTGTGTGTATATGTGTAAATAAATGAACACTGATATTCAAGTATTTATTTTATTTTTATATATATATATATATATATATATATATATATATATATATTAAAATAAATATATATTTATAGCTAGAATTCACTGAAAGTCAAGTATTTCTTATATATATATGAAATACTTGACTTGGTGAATTCTAGCTGTAAATATACTCCTCCCCTCTTAACCACGCCCCCAACCACGCCCCCGCCCACAACCAGGCCCCCGCCCCCACCTCCACCCCCCACCTCCCGAAATCGGAGGTCTCAAGGTTGGCAAGTATGCAAAAAAGAGTGAGGGAAAATAACTAAAGATGCACATATAAGGTGTGGAGAGGTAGGAGGTAACACTATATGAGACTGAGCCACAGGAAACGAGATGCGTGAGTGGAGCCAAAGCAGAGGAGATGAACACAACTGAAAGGGTGAATCATCAGGAATCTACTGGCACCGAGTGAAGGGACTGGAGAGCTTAAGTAGTCAGGAGGAAATGAGTATCAGGTGGTTTCGCACTGTAAACCGAAAACCAGGCACTGCAACAAAAAGAAGACAGGGGGCAGCAGAGCTGCCAGATCCTGAAACATTTTTAAATACCATTACCTCCCCACCACTGCTGTCTGACAAAAACAGTAGGTAACATTCTCACTTAAAAGCAACCGTTCAAAACAATGCATGCCACTAATTCTCCTCTGCTGATCTCCTGCTGTGAGCAGGAGGCTTACACAAGCACTACGCACTAACTCTACTTTGTGAAATTGAATGAATAAAAAAAAAACACACACAGGGTAATATAACATAGGTAAGCTTTTGATGATATTCCGCCACTAGTGCATGATTTGTTTAAAGTAATAATAGTGTTCGCTTCTCAGACTGGCCCTTTTGTCAAAGTGGGTAGAAGAAGCATTACAGGTCTCAGAGGGCAATACACTTCAACTCCTCCTCTCCCAGCTAGTCCGCACTCACAAGCATGGCAGCCACTATCTTCCCTCACACAACCTTTAGTTTGTTGTTGTTTTTCCTCTACCTGATCACTCCTAAGTAATTTATTTTAAGATATTGTTGCTGCAGCCTTTTTGTTTCATGCTCCGGTTGCAGGGCAGTCATGGTGTGGATGTCAGAAAACATTGTTCATACTATTGAACATAAAACATAGCAGACAGCTGATATAAGTTCAAGCAACAATTGCCTCGTGTTGGTAACCTTTGACATGCTTGTTCTGGCCATGTTCACCAGCTTGTTACTTTGCTTCCATGCTGTCTTGCCCCAAGGAGAGAGTTAGATAAACAGCATCTTATATGTTGCATTTAGTAAAATAGATACCTCACAATAGTTGAATTGTAACTGCTCAACCTATACAACCGTCAAATTAATATTGCACTTTCTTAGATATCTTCACTTAACTGCTCATGTCAGATGTCCTAATCTTGACTCCAGTGATGTCTTATCTCTGATCCGAGCATGCCAATTCCAAAGGAGAGTCCTCATCATTAGCCTCTAAGATAGATTAATGCTGACGCGGAGTATTACCATCTTGAAACAGATGAGCGTGAAAGGATGGATCCTGAAATAATTCCTCCATCTAAATTCCCGTCTTACATCTGCTTTATCTTGATCCGGGGTTGAAATAATTGAACAGCTGAGAGAAGAAAGGAGGTTTGTCTGCTATCTCCACGGTGGATGTGTCAGGTGAGATTCAATGCATGTACAGTATGTTGCCATTGACTCAGAAAATAACATGTAAAGGCTAAATATGGGATGCATACAAGTTTGATTACCCTTTTCCTTAATTCTCCATTGACCTTAATTCATCCACTTTTTTCTTCTTCTTTTATGAGAAATAACTTTGTTCATGCAGGAGAGTTTGTATTGTTCAGTAATTAACTAAAGCACCTCAGGCTAACAAATCCCTCGAGAGAACTCACTAATGGATACAACACTCAACTAAATGAGCACTGTAGCAAGACTGGCAGTGGCTTCCAATGCCCACTTGCACTTGTTTTCCTTGTTTACTTCTTAGCTCACACTTTGTCACTCCCAAATTACGTACAATATAAACACAACTTTATGAAGAACAGGGCTTAGACAAGACAACAATATGGTTTACTTTAATAGCATGACCTGAAAACCCCCCAGAGAGAAACAAATTAATTTCTGAATAGTTAGATAACTTAATACCCAATTTCTCAGGAAACAAAAAATGATGCAGTAAAGAAGACACTGTCAGTGTCTTGGCGACAGGTATGAGACCGCGAATTGTTGTCGTGACTTGAAATCTTGTCCTACAGCGTTGTACTGCACTGTGCATTAGAGAAACCGATCATTACTTGGTGTATACTGCTCCCAATGTATAAATAAGGGGTAACACTTTAGTATGGGGAACATATTCTAAGTAACAAATACTTAATTTATAGTTATTTGGACACTAGGGAACATATAAGGGTTAGGGTCAGGGTTACTAATAAGCAATAATTCTGAGGTTATTGAGGGAAGACTCTTAGTTAATGGCTTACTGGTTGTATAATAAGGCCATGCAGAATAAGGCATTAATAAGTGTTACGTCTTCGGGGACGCATAGCTGCGCTGGTAGCGTTCCTTCCAATACAGACGACAAGCAGGTGCGGCGTGCAGGTAAGATGAAGTATATTTAATTATTTTTAGGACAGGATCAAAAAATACAAGACTGAAAACGCTAGCAAGCGTGGAGCTAAACAAAACATAACATGTCACCAAGGGTGATAAACAAGGAATGCTAGCGTGCACAAACTTACTACAACGAGGAGAAAAAACAGGAGAATGTAAATGTTGCTTATCGCAAACATTGACCCAGCAACTATTGCTGGGTGACAGGAAACTATAAAGGGGAGTGATTAACCAAAACACCTGATGGGAACACTAATTGCAAAACTAAGACAGGTGAGGAGAATCAGTGCCCATGGAAACCAACAGTAAACAGGGAAAGAGGGTGCACCCAGGAAACAGACTAAAACAGAAACATAACCAACATAAATCATGCCATGATCCGGGTAACGGATCATGACATAACCCCCCCCTTAAGGGACGGATCCCAGACGTCCCAAACTAGAAACCCCTCCCCTACAAAAAAACCCCAGAAAGTCAAAAGTCACGGGAGGGTGGAGGGAGGACTTGGTGGTGGGCCACCAGGCCATGTGTCCCCGAAGCCACCGGGGACAAGTCAGGTGGCGGTGGGTAGACTGTCGCCGCAATCGTCGAGGTGGACGACCTCGGAATGTCCATGTCTGTGGCCGTTGAGGAGGCGGACGAGACTGGCGCCAGAACCTCAGCAGTCTTTGAGTCCTGTACCCAAGTCTGGGGCGTCGCTGCTGTTGGCGCCAAAGGCGTGCATGAAAAGTCCAGAAACGACGAGGTGGGCGGCGCCGTGGTGCGGCCCGCCGGACAAGAGGAGGTGGGCGGCGCCGAGGTGCGGCCCGCCGGACACGAGGAGGTGGGCGGCGCCGTGCTGCGGCCTGCCGGACACGAGGAGGTGGGTACGTCGTAGGCGAGGCAGGCGAGGCAGGCGTGGAAGCCGCGGGAGGCGTGGTAGGCGATGCAGGCGTGGAAACAGGCTGGGTCAATCTGTTACGTCTTCGGGGACGCATAGCTGCGCTGGTAGCGTTCCTTCCAATACAGACGACAAGCAGGTGCGGCGTGCAGGTAAGATAAAGTATATTTAATTATTTTTAGGACAGGATCAAAAAATACAAGACTGAAAATGCTAGCAAGCGTGGAGCTAAACAAAACATAACATGTCACCAAGGGTGATAAACAAGGAATGCTAGCATGCACAAAATTACTACAACGAGGAAAAAACAGGAGAACGTAAATGTTGCTTATCGCAAACATTGACCCAGCAACTATTGCTGGGTGACAGGAAACTATAAAGGGGAGTGATTAACCAAAACACCTGGTGGGAACACTAATTGCAAAACTAAGACAGGTGAGGAGAATCAGTGCCCATGGAAACAGTAAACAGGGAAAGAGGGTGCACCCAGGAAACAGACTAAAACAGAAACATAACCAACATAAATCATGCCATGATCCGGGTAACGGATCATGACAAATAAGTACTTTATATTGACTAATTAAGAGCCAATATGTTACTAATTTGCATGTTAACAAGCAACTAATTAATGGTGAATATGTTCCCCATACTAAAGTGTTACCAGATAAGGATATATATGACAATGAGTAAACAGGTAAGCCTAAAAAGTCAAATACCTTGAAAGACGATTTGGAGTTCAATTGTCAGTAAATCTTTTGAGACTTCACATTGCTGAGCGTCAGGTCCCCTACCATGCTTTTAAATGACATAAATGTATATTGACCAACAGTACAATATTAATTCTCAAAATGTGTCAAAGAGGCCTTTTACATATTTAGATTTGTATTTTTAATTTAATTATTTGTTTTTGTTGGGGGGGGGGGGGGTGCAGCACTGTGGTACAGCACGGTGGTACAGGGGTTATTGCGTGTGCCTCACAATACGAAGGTCCTGGGTTCGATCCCTTGCCTCAGGGTCTTTCTGTGTGGAGTTTGCATGTTCTCCCCGTGACTGCGTGGGTTCCCTCCGGGTATTCCGGCTTCCTCCCACCTCCAAAGACATGCACCTGGGGATCGGTTGATTGGCAACACTAAATGATCCCTCGTGTGTGAATGTGAGTGTGAATGTTGTCTGTCTATCTCTGTTGGCCCTGTACATTAAAAAGAGACTCACCAATGATTACTTATGTGCACACGGCTGAAGAACACATATTCGTGTGGAGCTACACCAAGCTCTCTCTCTGAAGCGTAATGCAGACTCCCCAGATGTCAGTGCACAGAAGAAAGGGAAAGCCACCACTATGGAAGTGCACCCATCCATCTATTTGCAATACCACTGTCCAAGCTGCTCCACTTCTGCCCCTATCATCAAGAATGAAGATACTTTATGTGAAAGTAGGGATGTCATGATAAATAAAAAACATGGTAAAACACTTAACGGTTCGTTTTAAATGAAATTATCGTAAAACTGTGATAGATAACACTTTGTCAAACTCACATACTGGTGACACTTCTCATTTATTACTTACTTCTAGCTCGCAAGCTTAAATGCTAATATGATTACAAAAGACATTAACGTCTTTCCCCATTAAAAAATTACATTACGCAATCAAAACTTGTATAGACATTGTACTCTCTGAGCAAGATATTCAAATGTGCACATTGAACCTGCAGGCTGTGTATCTTAGCGCAGACAGATCGATTGATACTCAAAGCAATATGAGAACAGGATGCGTGATGTCCAGCACAAGTTTTCTTTCCTTATCATTAAAAAAACACACTAATCTTTTACAAATAAAACGGAAGAAGAAAAACATATTTAAACACTCAAATAAAAATCTTCATGAGCCATCCATCCATTTTCTACCGCTTGTCCCTCATGGGTTCGCGGGGGTGGCGAGAGCCTATCCCAACAGCATTTGGATGGAAGGCAGCACACACCCTGGACAAGTCACCACCTCATCGCAGGACCAGAACAATATTATTATGTAACATATTTATTTTGCTAAGAAAGTATATTGTGTGGCTATTTATTTATTTTGAGGCAGCACAGTGGAACTGTGGTTAGTGCGTGTGCCTCACAATAAGAAGGTCATGGGTTCGATTACCCGGGCTCTGGGTCTTTTTGTGTGGAGTTTGCATGTTCGGGGGTGGTCGTGGGGGCGGGGACGTGGTTGGAGGCGTGGTTAAGAGGGGAGGAGTATATTTACAGCTAGAATTCACCAAGTCAAGTATTTCATATATATATATATATATATATATATATATATATATATATATAAGAAATACTTGACTTTCAGTGAATTCTAGCTATATACTATATATATATATTTATTTTAGTGTTTATATATATATATATATATATATATAAATAAGAGAAATACTTGAATTTCAGTGTTCATTTATTTACACATATACAAACACATAACACTCATCTACTCATTGTTGAGTTAAGGGTTGAATTGTCCATCCTTGTTCTATTCTCTGTCACTATTTTTCTAACCATGCTGAACACCCTCTCTGATGATGCATTCTGCTTCGTCTCCTTGTTGTGTGCGCAGTTGTGCACTCTAAAAGCCCTAGATGTTATTGTCACATATGCATGTACAGTAGATGGCAGTATTGTCCTGTTTAAGAGTGTCACAACATTGCTGTTTACGGCAGACAAACTGCTTTACGGTAGACGAAAACGTGACTGCTGTTGTTGTGTGTTGTTACTGCACTAGGAGGACGTTAATGAAACTGCCTAACAATAAACCCACATAAGAAACCAAGAACTCGCCCTCGATCATTCTACAGTTATAACGTGATTGGGCAGGCACGCTGTTTATATTGTAGGAAAGCGGACGTGAAAACAGGCTGTCGACACGTCACTCGGGTCCGCATGGAGCTGGAGGCCACGCCCCCTCAGAAAATCTCCTGAAATTCAGGCGGAGCTGGAGGCCACGCCCCCTCCAGCTCCGCCTGAATTTCAGGAGATTTTCTGGAGAAAATTTATCCCGGGAGGTTTTCGGGAGAGGCGCTGAATTTTGGGAGTCTCCCGGAAAATCCGGGAGGGTTGGCAAGTATGATGGTGCATCTACCTTTCAACAAACACAGTGTAGATGTATGCTAGCTGTAGATTAAATCACAACTGGCTCTTAAAAAAATTCAACTATGGTCGATGTACTTAGTTTAATGGTAATAAATATTTATAATTTTTATCTGGGCTGAAGATAATAATAATCGTAGCCCACAGAAAGGCTTATTGATGTCCTAGTCAATCCAAACTGTTGGTCTTTTTACCAATCGTTCTTCAAAATACACCCAAATGCCAGATTTAGTTGTCTTGGCTTATTCATCATGATTGTTTTAGAAAACTAACACGGCAATGGAATAGTTTTGTTGAAACCGTGGGGACGGTGTGGCGCAGTTGGCAGAGTTGCCGTGCCAGCAACCTGAGGGTTCCTGGTTTGATCCCCACCTTCTACCAACCTCGTCATATCCGTTGTGTCCTTGAGCAAGACACTTCACCCTTGCTCCTGATGGGTCATGGTTAACCTTGCATGGCAGCTCCCGCCATCAGTGTGTGAATGTGTGTGTGAATGGGTGAATGTGGAAATAGTGTCAAAGCGCTTTGAGTACCTTGAAGGTAGAAAAGCGCTATACAAATATAACCCATTTACCATTTACCATAAATAAAGTTGTGCATCTCTAGTATCCGTCTGACTGTTCACATACACAGGCAGCAATAGATCAGGGCATAAGTAAACTGACACTGAGGCAAAATGTATATATTTTTGTACAAATAGGATTGGGCAGGAGCTTGTCAAAAACCATTGGGTTTAAATCCCAATCTGTATAATGTCAAAAAATGATCACCATTGTAACTATAAATAGTTAAGCTTTAATCATAGTTTTTTGACCCATCATTTTACATTTAATAATTTTTCCCCTGAAGAAATGTACCATTAAAAATATAAAGTTTGACTTCCGGTTTGGGCAAGATGGAGTAGACACGTGTTGAGTCTCCCTCCCACAACTTTTTACATTGCCACTCTTTTAAAACTCCATAAACTACGCCAGCGAGTCGGCGAGCGGGTGATTATATCACTCCGGAGTTGCAACCGGCCAGAAATGCCAACTCACTCGACGAAGCGGAGCGCCAGAGATACCAGTGCCGGACCTAGCTCCTCCGACGGGGGTGCCGGCGAAGTCAACATGTCGGCTATAGCTAGTCTTCTGGAAGAGCACCGCCAGGCCCTCTCAGCGGACTTCAGGACAGCAATTTCTACACTCGAGACAAAGATTGATAAGGTACACACCAAGGTCTCTGAACATTCTCAGAAAATTACTGCACTCGAGGAAAATGCTACTTTGCAAGACGAACGCCTGCTAGCATTGGAAGCAACATGTGCTAAGCTAACGGAGATCGAAGCTAAGCTGCGGGCTAAAGTTAGCGACCTCGAATCCCGGAGTCGGCGAAAAAACATCCGAGTGGTCGGCATACCAGAGTCCGTGGAAGGGCCACGTCCAACTACCTTTTTTGCGGAGCTACTGAAGGAGATTTTTGACGAGGATTTCTTTGAATCACCGCCGGAGTGCGACCGGGCCCATCGGACACCCGCTAGCAAACCGAAGCCAGACCAGAGACCGAGGCCCGTTCTGATACGGCTACACAAGTACCAGGTGAAGGAAAGAATTATCCGCGAGGCCAGGGCCAGGAGAGGCAAGCTACAATACCGAGGGTACCCCGTCGCCATCTACGAGGACTACGCGCCTGAAGTGGTCGAACAACGCCAAAAATACCGCGATGTGATGACGGAGCTCGACCAAATGGGCCTACGACCAGCATTATTGTTCCCGGCCAGGCTTGTCATAGTAACGAAGGATGGTGGTAAGAAGAGATTCGGATCGGTTATAGAGGCCAGGGACTTCTTGACATCAATCCGCACACAAGATACCTGATGGGTTTGGACGACTTTTTACCCTTACAAAACGGCTGGACTTGACAACAATTTGCACCTTGACTGTGCAGCCCCTGGAATAAAAACTGTAAGTTCAACTTTTCTAGAGGCCTGATTTATGACAACTTTGCATTCATTGTGGACACTGTGGGCCTTCGTTTGTTTTGCTGTTCTATGCACTAACCACCACTTTAGATGTGTGCTCATAATAGGAAGCAATGTTTGAGTGTTGCAATTCACACACTGGCTAACACATAATTTTCCAACATGGATGGTCGTGACGTAACACATTTTGATTATGCATCCTATTTTTTTTATTTTTATTTGATCTAATCATTCGTATGTACGTTATGAGGCACTCCTTGGTCCAAAATACATCACTAAAGCTATTGATACACTGTACATTTTGGTGTTGAGCAAACGCTGTTTATGTGCCTTGTTTGTTTATTTCAACTTAATATTTCCTATATTACTATACACTCAGATTGGGATACGTCTCGCGAATGTTGGCTCACTTTAAATTCTTATTTCGCTTTATGGAGTTCATTACTGTTACTGTAAGGGAGGAGACTCCGGAAGTTAGCATTGTCAAGTTAGGCTAAGTAAGAGCGAGAGAGCTCAAATAAGGTTCATATTTAGGGTGGGTAGCAAGGGTAATTGTATTCTAATTTGTTGGGGTTTGTTGAAATGTGTCTTTCTGTCATTACTAGTTTTTTTAGTTTTATTTTTTATTATTCTTTCTTTTTTTCTTACCTGGGTGTTTTGTACCACTTTGTTATTTTTATTTTTTGCTGCTATACCTTCCCTCTCTCCCTCCCGTCCCTCCCCGTGGGGTCTAAGGCGTGTCAGACAGATTTACTGTTGGGGTCTAGTGGATGGCGGATGCTGGTAGGATGACGAGTGGCGGAGTGCGTATCATCTCTTGGAACACCAAAGGCATGAACAACGCCGTCAAAATTGGTAAGGTCTTAACTCGTCTGCAGCATCTTAAAGGGGACATTATATTTCTGCAAGAAACACACCTGAAGACATCAGAAAATCTCCGTATTAAGAGGTCTTGGATGAGCCATTTATTCCATTCCAAATTTTCTGCTAGGGCTAGGGGTTCGGCCATAATTATCCATAAGCGTGTTATGTTTGAGCCAGCAGACGTTATAGAAGATAAAGAGGGTCGCTATGTTGTGGTTTCGGGCACGTTACAGAATACACCGGTAATTTTAGTCTCTGTGTATGCACCTAACTGGGATGATGACACTTTTTTCACAAGACTTTTTGCTAGGATCCCCAACGTTGACAGCCACCGCATAATCGTAGGCGGGGATTTTAACTTAGTCCAGGATGCGATTCTTGATCGATCTTCCCATACCCGAAATACACTATCCAAAGCAGCAGAGGCTGTGTCAACTTATGCAAACCAAGTGGGACTTTCGGATCCCTGGAGATTCAGGAACCCACATGGGAAGGCATTTTCATTTTTCTCGCACGTTCACCATTCGTTTTCCCGTATTGATTTCTTTTTAATAGATAACAATCTCTTGCATTGTATTAATGCATGCGACTACCACCCGATAGCCGTCTCTGACCACGCGCCAATCTCAGTCGACATTAAATTTCCGCAAGGTGTAACCGGCCGCACAATGTGGAGGTTCAGCTCACACTTGCTCTCAGACATTAAGTTCAAAGATTTTATTGAAACAGAAATTCGTGCCTATATTGAGTTTAATGACACCCCTGACATCAGAAACAACACTTTGTGGGAAGCACTTAAGGCTACTATCCGAGGACAGGTGATATCTTATATTTCCAGGATGAGGAGGACTGAAAGGGCTAGGTTGACGGAAATTGCTAAAGAACTCCTCGACCTCGACAATGTATACGCTGTTTGTCCATCTCCAACCCTGTATAAAAAGCGTATTCTGCTACATTCAGAACATGACCTGCTTATGACGCACATAGTAGAGAGACAACTGCGACAATCCAAACAATGCTTCTATGAACACGGAGACAAGGCCGGCCGAATTTTAGCTCAACGGGCCAGGGCTGCTTGCGCATCGCGGTCGATCCCCAAAATTAAACTACCCGATGGTAGTTATACTTCCGATCCAGTGGATATTAATAGGTGTTTTTCCGAATTTTACACTAAATTATACACTTCTGAATGCTCTCCTGTCTCCGCGATTTGCCCCAAACCCCTCGATTCATTAACATATCCTTGCATTGATATAAACATTGCCAGGGAGCTGGGTAGACCTATCTCCTCGTCGGAGATACAGGAGGCAATCCGATCTATGCAAAATGGAAAGTCGCCCGGCCCTGATGGTTTCACAGTTGAATTTTACAAGGCTTACTCATTATTGTTATCCCCCATTTTAGCAAGAATGTTTAATGATTCCTTCAACGCCGGCCGCTTACCAAGGACCTTGTCAGAGGCTTCCATTTCACTACATCTTAAGAAAGACAGAGATGCTACCTCTTGTGGTAGCTACAGACCAATCTCACTTTTGAACGTGGACTGCAAGATTCTGGCGAAAGTCCTCTCTATACGTCTTCAAGCCGTGATGCCCTCAATAATTTTGGCTGATCAGACAGGTTTCACGCTGGGGAGGCATCCATTCTTCAATACCAGAAGATTGTTGAATATAGTTCTCTCTCCACCATCTGATACTCCGGAGGTTGTGGTGGCGCTGGATGCGAAGAAGGCGTTCGATAGGGTGGAGTGGGGCTACTTATTTTTTATTATGGAGAAATTTGGTTTTGATTCTAAATTTATTTCTTGGGTTAGAGTCCTGTACGAGACTCCACTTGCCTCCGTACATACTAACGGCATCCGTTCAGCGTACTTCCCTCTCCAGCGTGGGACCCGGCAGGGATGTCCACTTTCACCCCTGCTGTTTAATATAGCCATTGAACCGCTTGCTATTTGGCTTAAGAATTGGGAGGAATTTAAGGGTATCACTTGTTTCGGTCGGGTTCATAAGCTCTCCCTATATGCCGACGATCTTCTGTTGTTCGTTTCAGACCCCTCATCCTCGCTTCCCCATATACTATCGATTCTGGATCAGTTTGGTCGTTTGTCAGGGTACAAACTGAATATTCAGAAAAGCGAACTATTTTTTGTGAATAATTTGGCAAGGTCACTCCCGCGCTCACAATTCCCCTTTAAGATCTCGGAGGAAGGATTTAAATACTTGGGTGTGTTCGTCTCGAATTCTCCCACAGAGCTGTTCCGGAAAAACTTTCAAGCACTGTTGGACAAATGTAAATCGGACTTGTCCAGGTGGGCTGCCCTCCCCCTATCCCTAGTTGGCCGCATTAACCTCATAAAAATGATTTTACTTCCAAAATTTTTATATCTCTTTCAGCACATCCCTATATGTCTCAACAAATCATTTTTTGTTGGCCTTGATCAACATCTTCTTGCTTTCATTTGGCAAAACAGGCCAGCCCGCCTTGGGAAAGCCACTCTACAGCTCCCTAAGGCGGAGGGTGGTCTAGCACTTCCAAACTTTAGAAACTATTTCTGGGCCTGCAATATTAATAAACTTCTGTACTGGGCCCATTGCGACTCCCCAGCCGCCTGTCCACCTTGGGCTCACATAGAGGTGGCATCGTCTAATGGTTCCCTGCACGCGGTGATTTGCTCACAGCTACCATTATGTTCATTGGGGACCTCCCTAAACCCAGTTGTTAAAAATACCATTAAAATTTGGACTCAATTTAGGAAACATCACGGCTTGCACAAGGCTTCCAGCGGTGCTCCGATTTTGAACAATCCCGCCTTTCTCCCTGCCTGCTCTGATTCTGCGTTTCGAACTTGGTCGACTAACGGACTTAAAATTCTCAATGACCTGTACCACGATAAATAAATAAATGATAAATGGGTTGTACTTGTATAGCGCTTTTCTACCTTCAAGTTACTCAAAGCGCTTTGACACTACTTCCACATTTACCCATTCACACACACATTCACACACTGATGGAGGGAGCTGCCATGCAAGGCGCTAACCAGCACCCATCAGGAGCAAGGGTGAAGTGTCTTGCTCAGGACACAACGGACATGACGAGGTTGGTACTAGGTGGGGATTGAACCAGGGACCCTCGGGTCGCGCACGGCCACTCTTCCACTGCGCCACGCCGTCCCTGAGTGATCTCTTCCTTTGCTTCTCTGTCAACAAGATACAATCTGCCTAATACTCATTTCTTTCGATACCTCCAAACAAGGCATTTTATTAAAAAACAATTTCCTCATTTTCCCAACCGCCCCCCAGAAGCAGAAATCGATCGGTTTCTCTCCTTTGACTGACCAACGACGTTTAATATCTGTCATATATAATGAAATCGGCCTTCTGAATCCATTTAATACTTCACCTGTCAGAGAATCATGGGAGCATGACCTTGGAGCACCTATACCTGACGGGAGGTGGAGGGAGGCTTTGAGGCTGGTACATTCATCGTCCATATGCGCTAGGCATGGCCTAATACAATGTAAGGTATTACATAAAGCACATTTCACCAATGCTAGACTGGCTAAAATATACCCCAACCATAGCGACACTTGTAACCGCTGTAGACAATCCCCAGCTGACCATTTGCATATGTTCTGGACGTGCCCAAAACTCTCAAGTTTTTGGTCGGCTATTTTCGACACTGTTGGGCAGGCCCTCGATAGGACAATAACACCCAGCCCGCTGACTGCCCTTTTTGGCGTTCCCCAGGTGGACGGTTTACCTGCAACCGCTCGTCATGTCATTGCGTTAACGACTCTGCTGGCTAGGCGTACAATTCTTTTTAAATGGAAGCTTGCGTCTCCGCCGAGCCATAACAGTTGGATACAAGATGTCTTGCGGTGTCTCCAGTTAGAGAAGCTTCGGTTCTCCCAGAAAGGATCTGTGTCATCTTTCCATAAAACTTGGGGGCCCCTCCTAGACCTTATTAGAGACAAGCTTGACATCACCCCAAGCGATTCGAGTAACACAACTTAGACAGAGCTGACCGCTGAAGCCTCCCCCCCCCCCCCCCCCCCCGACCCTCACTCCCTGTGTTTATTTACTTTTACGTTTTATTTTTATATATATATTTTTATTTTTATTTTTTTTTGCTCATCTTATGTAGTATTTATTTATTTATTTACCTTATTTATTTTTTGTTTATCTTTAATATATTTGTTAGATTGAATCTAAGTTTGCATATATTCATGTGTGTCTATATTTGTTGTGGGCACTAGGTGACAATTACCTTGGGAATTAAAGTGGGTGGGTA
This sequence comes from Nerophis lumbriciformis, assembly GCF_033978685.3. Taxonomy (NCBI): domain Eukaryota; kingdom Metazoa; phylum Chordata; class Actinopteri; order Syngnathiformes; family Syngnathidae; genus Nerophis; species Nerophis lumbriciformis. Next base: position 31,526,363 of record NC_084548.2, on the reverse strand, counting down.
CTGTAAGGGATGGGGTTTACTATGTTACATATTGTAAAATGTGCAGATGCCTCAACTTGCTGTTGCCATGATCCATTATACTGTACTGTCTGCAAAATTCAATAAAAATATTTGAAAAAAAAATATATATATATAAAGTTTACCAACATTGCCGTCAAAGTGCCATCTTCGGTGACCATGATGAGGACACAGTCATTGCTAGTGAGGAAAACACAGAGGAACTAGCTGTCTGATTGGCTACTTATCACAATGACATCAAGACATTTCAGCAGACAGGTCTGCTGTCAAGTTCATTCGGTCCAAGCTGACATCACGCAAAGCGGGACACTTGATGCAAAACAACTCGAGGTGAACCTTTGGCGGAAGCTAGACATAAAGTACCATTCAATGTTGTCTTTCATCTGAAGATCATGGAGTGTGTCTCCTCTGATAGTCCTTTTACTGATCTGTTCTTTTATTTATGGATCTGGCTGAGCATTCTGCAGAGAATTCACACCAGCCGTCTCTTGAGAAGACCTGTCACATCTACATATTCTTAACAGCTCAAATGATACTGGCTTGACGCGTCTCTTTTAAGATGTACATTTCCCTTGACATCTAACTTCTTTACCAAACCCTTCAGCAACCCATTAATAAATTAGGTCCAGATTGTGTCGTACCAACCCATTCACTTAGACCCTTTTTTTTTTTTTTAACCAAAATTTACTTCAAAATGTTCCAAATTAGACACTCCTTGTTGTCATCTTTGTGGCATCCGATTTAATCCTGGTACTGTCTGCTTTAACGTTTAACGTCCGATCAGCAAGAATGATTATGTCACACATTTAAGGCTGGAATATACTCTCACGTCACGTGGCTTGCATCCCCTCTGACGACGTCTTGTTTGCTTTACAGCTCTTCCGTGGGTGGCGGTGCCAGACCTGTAATTCTCTTCCAAAACACTAAGGGGCAGTGTGTCCTGAAGGAGCAACTGTAGACTAGACTAGACTTCCTTTTTATTGTCATTCAAATTTTAACTTTACAGCACAGATAAGAACGAAATTTCGTTACATAAGCTCATGGTAGTGCAGGATAAAAAAGCAATAAGGTGCATATATAAATAAATAAATATATATAAATAATATATATATATATATATATATATATATATATATATATATATATATATATATATATATATATATAGCTGTCATTGACTAAATATGTACCTTCTTGTAAAGAGTGATGACATTTACAACATCAGCATCTTTGTCTACACTGGAATTATTCATTCAGATTCATCAGTTTCCTTTAATAGACGTTTTACTTATAAACATTCTGAACAAGTTGTGGCAGAGGATGCTATTATAATTTGCAGTGCTATTCGGGCATTTAGGACACGGGACTAGAAAATAAACAAAACTGTTGAATAACTGTTGTAACGACATGCTGGTGTTAATGTGTATGGTCATGTGTTACTGATGTTTGGCAAGAAAAGTTAACAAGACTATCGTACTTAGTGACTTCTTCTGGACAATAACGCCACAATAAACTGGAAAATGACACATTCAGGAATTTCTTTAGAGCGCACCAAGATATAAAGTACACAAAATCTGTTTTCATGCAAATGTTTAATCATTGCTGCTTTATTTCATACAATAATTTGGGAAATTAAAACACAAAGTCTACTCTCCTGTGCTCGGGGAGCTTCCTCTTCAAAAACTGACCAATCTCAGGTCTGGGATCCGCGTCGCTGCCGAAGCAAAGCTCCAAATTTTGAGAGGTACACGCAATTCTTGCAGTAATGTACGCAAGGGTGGGGGTGGGGGGGGGGGGGGGGGGGGCAAAATGGCGATGCTTATGCAAGTTACGTGACGCAAGAGTATACACCCGACTTTACATTAAGGACATTACACGAGCCGTACAGAGTCACAGTAAATATAATCTTCCTCCAGTTTGTAAGGGATTGCGCCAAAGGTATTCGGAGCGGAATATTCAAAATAGCTGACTGAATTTGTGGCATTTTGTGATGTTGTCGGCTTCGCTGGGCCTGAGCTCATCTAAGATGGACTGATACAAAGTGGAAAAGTGTTCTGTGGTCTGACGAGTCCACATTTCAAATTGTTTTTGGAAACTGTGGACGTCGTGTACTCCAGACCAAAGAGGAAAAGAACCATCCAGATTTTTATAGGAGCAAAGTTGAAAAGCCAGCATCTGTGATGGTATGGGGGTATATTAGTGCCCAAGACATAGGTAACTTACACATCTGTGAAGGCGCCATTAATGCTGAAAGGTAGATACAGGTTTTGGAGCAACATATGTTGCCATCCAAGCAACGTTACCATGGACGATCCTGCTTATTTCAGCAAGACAATGCCAAGCCACGTGTTACATCAACGTGGCTTCATAGTAAAAGAGTGCGGGTACTAGACTGGCCTGCCTGTAGTCCAGACCTGTCTTCCATTGAAAATGTGTGGTACATTATGAAGCCTAAAATACCACAACGGAGACCCCCGGACTGTTGAACAACATAAGCTGTAGATCAAGCAAGAATGGGAAAGAATTCCACCAGAGAAGCTTAAAAAATGTGTCTCCTCAGTTCCCAAACGTTTACTGAGTGTTGTTAAAAGGAAAGGCCATGTAACACAGTGGTGAACATGCCCTTTCCCAACTACTTTGGCACGTGTTACAGCCATGAAATAATAAGTTAACTATTATTTGCAAAAAAAAAAATAAAGTTAATGAGTTTGAACATCAAATATCTTGTCTTTGTAGTGCATTCAATTGAATATGGGTTGAAAAGGATTTGCAAATCATTGTATTCCGTTTATATTTACATCTAACACAATTTTCCAACTCATATGGAAACGGGGTTTGTATATGCTAACAGGTGACAACTATAATTTTGTTCATACATATAATTGTGCTTACTAGAGATGCAACGGTAAAGGTAACCCACGCTGTGGTCCGTACTTGGTTTCAGGGCCACAGTTTTGCTTCTTTTTAGGTACATTTTGTGGGGGTAAAGAGAAAAACTTTTTTGCTTCTCAAAGTGATTTTGTTTTTTTGCTAGTCATCAAAAAAATTCTGCAGTAAACAAAGAATAATTGGTCTAGTGAATACTATAATACCTTTATTTCAAGTTACCATTTAGTAAACAACACTTTTAAATGGTAAATTATTATTTGTATTCTTAAATTACTTGTATACATCAGTGCTTCTCACCAGTGCTTTGGCAAACAACAAGCGGTGACCCAGATTGTCGAGTTTTTAAAACTCAAATTCTGTATCTTATTTTGAATGAAAATACATTAGAGTGCAGTTTGAATTTGAGGTACTGTAAAATAATGTATATCAACACATCAAACAAGTTTAATGATTATTTCAGGAACAAAATGTTTGTTTTATCCACAAACAAACAAAATTAACTCAAAGTGTCTGTATTTTTTTAGTACATGTTATATCAGAGGAGTGGAATCTTTGCAGGCACATGACCAAAAAATCTGCTTAAAAATATTTAGATATAAAAATGCCTTTTATGATTAAATTAGTGGGTGTATTGATTCTCCCAGTCAGGACCTATACAGTCACATAGATGTTCTCAGTGCCTGCAAGTCCACATTCAGGGCAGGATTTTTGGAGCGATACAGCAGAAAGTGAAAGTAAAGTGTGTCACTAATGCTGCTGCTCCTTTTCAATGTTGGTCAGTATTGAGTTATGCTGAACGAAATGTAGCAGTGATTTTACTGTTGGCCTTGGCTTGCCATCAAAGTAGGCCTATGCGATATATAATATTATATATTGTTTTATATAATTATTTCGATGGTCTGTACGGTCAAACTAGACATTTTAGCAGGGTAATGCCAACAATCTGTCCCGACTCCCGACGAAAATATTGCTGCGTAACTTTACAAATACATTTGGCTAACATCAGTAAAATGTGGCATAATTACTTAGTAAACCATCTTGCAAGAAGCATAAACAAGAGAAACCTACAGCGTAGGACTCGTCGATTGCCATTTGAAGTTCCTTGGAGTAGGATTCGGATTTGGCTGTGTATCTTATATCCAGTTTACATTACTACATAGCTAACAAGCTGAAAGACCGCAAACGCCCCCTAGTGTGTGAGAGGCACATTGCAAATGGCCAACAGTCACACTAGAGATAAGAGCATAGAAACTAGAACTTCACACGTAGGAGAAAATAGAAGAAACTGAATTATTAGACAAAAAGAAACAGAGAAACACATGGATAGTAAAATTAAAGTTTACATAATGTGCTGTCATCTGTGTCTGTAGAAATGTTCACATTTCAGCCTACAAGAATTCCTCTTCCAACTAGAGAAAACATGCTGCAGTAAGTTGTATATGAATTTTATGATTTACACACACGCAGGCAGGCAGGCAGGCACGCACACACTTGCTTGCTTAGGCGGTCCATCGTAGTCGAAGATGACGTAGCTTCCATTTTGTTGCTCTGGTCGGTGGCTATCGTTGCTGGCGACGATGCCACTCCATATGACTATGAAGTCCGATCCTGGAACCACACGTCCTGCCACAGTGGGGACATGTCAGGCCTGGATCAGGGGGCTGGGATGGTTCTGGAACTGCAGGGTGGTGTCTTCGCCTCCGCTGATCCCTCCGGTGTTGGTTCCGACACTCCTCCAGATACATGACCCCGTCATGGCACAGCAAACGCCACAGCGATCGATTGGCTGCAGCTGTCTCAAGTTCGTGGGGTTTGATGTTGCACCTCTTCAATATCCCTTTCAGTTGGTCTTTGTACCTCAGCTTTTGTCCTCCGGGCTTTCTGCTGGCTGAAAGGAGCTGACCATAAAGCATCTGACGAGGCAATCGGTGTCCTGGCATCCGGATGGTGTGACCAACCCACCGGAGTTGTCGCTTTGCCAGGGTGGCCTCTATGCTTATGGACTCAGTGCGCTGCAAGATGTCCGTATGAGGAACTCGGTCCTACCATGTGATGCCAAGAATGCGTTGGAGACATCTGATGTTAAATGCATCAAGGCAGCGGATGTGTCTGCGGTATATTGTCCAGGCTTCTGACCCATACAGCAGAGTTGAAACACACACCGCCCTGTAGACTGACACTTTCGTTGAGATTCGAAGGTGATTGTTTTCAAACACCCGGGAGCGCAGTCTTCCAAAGGCAGAGGAGGCTGAGTTGATACGAGCCTGGATGTCATCATCAATCTGGCATGTTGGGGTCAGAATACTGCCGATGTAGCAAAACTGCTCAACGAGCTTGAGGGGTGTGCCGCTGATGGTAAAGACAGGGGGTGTAGGGGATGGGGACCTCTCCTGGATGAGAACCTCTGTTTTCTGAATGTTGATCACCAGACCTAGTGAGCGGTAGACTGATGACATGGTGTCTAGTGCATGCTGCATGGCATCAGGAGTGTGAGCGAGGAGTGCGCAGTCGTCTGCATATTGCAGCTCCTGGATGTTGGTGCCTGCCATCTTCATCTTTGCCTGTAGGCGCCGGATGTTGAATAGGCTCCCATCCAGGCGAAACTCGATGGAGACACCACTATCCTTCGTGATGGACTGCCGGAATAGGAGTGTGGCTGCTGCCAGGAAAAGATTGAAGATCGCTGGGGCCAGTACACACCCCTGCTTCACCCCTACTTTCACGGGGAAAGAGGAGGACTGCTCACTGCCTACAAGTACACAGGCCTGCATACCATCATGAAACTGTTTTAGTATGTTGAGAAACTTGGGGGGGACACCAAATTTTTTGAGGATGCTCCAGAGCAAATCACGGTCAACTGTGTCAAAGGCCTTGGTGAGGTCAAAAAAGGTAATATAGAGGTCCTTGTTTTGTTCCCTGCATTTCTCCTGGATTTGACGGGCAGCAAAGATCATGTCTAGTGTACTTCGGTTCTTTCTGAAGCCACACTGTGTCTCTGGGAGGATGCCCTCTGTTAGAAATGTAAGGCGAGAAAGCATAATCTTTGCAAGTACCTTGCCGGCCACTGAGAGAAGGGAGATGCCATGACTATTTCCACAAGATGATTTATCTCCTTTCCTCTTGTAGATGGTGACGATGTTGCTGTCTTTCCATTCTTGAGGCAGGACCTCCCTGTGCCAGATGGCTAGTATGAAGTGAAACAGCTTCCGCTTCAGTAGATAGCCTCCCTTCTTTAGGATCTCAGCCGGAATTCCGTCAGGGCCAGGGCTCTTGTTGTTTTTGAGGCTCCTGATTGCAGTAAGAACCTCACTGAACATGGGAGGGTCATCAAGGAAGGGAGAAAGCGGGAGATCTGGGAGTGCATTGAGCACTAATGGATCAGAGGGGTTTATTTTATTGAGCAGTGAGTCGAAGTGCTCAGCCCAACGCTCAAGTATTTGTTGTTTATCCTTGAATAACACGTGTCCGTCTGCGGATCTTACTGGAGCGATGCTTCGCTTTTGTGGGCCATAGTTGGATTTTGCAGCAGCGTAGAATGCGTAGGTATTATTAGCATCTGCATATCCCTGGATCTCCTGGGCTTTTTTGAGCCATCACTCATTTTCCATGAGCCGCAGTTGTTTCTGTGTCTCAGCTCTGGTTGTTTTATAATGGTGGAGGAGTGATGGAGAGTGAGGGTTGGAGAGCAGGGCAGCATGGGCTTTGCGCTTGGCGTCCAGCAGCTCCTGTATTTCTACCGAGCTGTTGTCGAACCAGTCTTGATGGTGCTTCTGAGTAAAGCCGATGGTTTCAGAGGCAGCTTGATGTAATGTTGACCTCAGTTTTGCCCACTCACTGTCCATGTCACAGGTGGTGCCGCAGTCCTCCAAGGTGGAAAGCCCCGTAGCCAGCTTGCTGCGGTAGTGAGATGTACACTCTGGAGAATCCAGGGCCCTGCAGTTCAGTCGCTTTCTTGGCTGCTGTTTCTTGTGTGGGGGTCGGATTTTCATCCTCAGCTTGGATCTGATCAGCCGGTGGTCAGTCCAGCATTCAGCCCCACGTAAGGCCCTGGTTATGCAGACGTCTTGTCGATCTTGTTGCCGTGTAATTATATAGTCCAGCAGGTGCCAATGTTTGGACCGTGGGTGCATCCAAGATGTTATGTATTTCTTTTTTAACTGAAAAATTGTGTTAGTGATGAGAAGTTGGTGCTCAGAGCACAGAGAGGAGTCGAATGCCGTTGTTGTTTATTTTCCCAGATCCATGAAGCCCGATTATTTTAGTCCAGAGCTGGGCATCTGTGCCAACTCGGGCATTGAAGTCACCCATGAGGACAAGCTTATCGGACTTAGGGACTCTGGATAGGGCAGCCGCAAGAGACTCGTAGAAGGCATCTTTGATGTTACTATCAGCATCCAAGGTAGGGGCATACGCACTGAGTAGCGTAGCAAACCGGCCTTTCACCAGGGGGATACGCCAGGTCATGAGCCGCTCACTGATGCCTTGGGGGCATTCTGGGATGTTATTGAGTAGTTTTCTTTTTACAGCAAAACCAACTCCATGGAGCCTACGTTCGCCTTCCGGGAGACCCTTCCAGAAGAAGGTATAGCCTTCACCGACTTCTGTCAGGGAGTCTTCACCCGACAACCGAGTTTCACTGAGTGCTGCGATGTCGACATTGTATCTCTTGAGCTCATGTGCAATGAGCGCCGTCCGTCTATGAGGTCTCTCCGTCCCATCCTGCGTGTCGAGGAGAGTGCGGACATTCCAGGTAGCCAGGTGTATAGTCATATACTTTCCTTTGTTATGTTTTCGACCGCAGTAGGGGATGCCTTGGTGGCTGCGGTTTGCCACCCAGGTGTGAGGAACAAACAATTTTTGGGTCACCTTTTACAGACCCTTCCCCAATTTGGGGTGAGCAGTGCGGACCCTAAATAGGGCTGCTCAGTCACATGGGCAGCTGCCGAAAGAAGATCATGTTCCTGATCCCAATCTTCACAACGACCATCACACCCATGCCGCCTCTGTGCAGGATTCAAGCTAGGAGCTTCCAGTCACATCCTTGACCTGCCCCCGTCGCTTTATCCTGTCGCCAGAAGACTTTTCGGAAGAAGCTGAAGCCTGCGCAAAGAGTGTATTTGTGTGAGGGATGGTGCGCGCAGTTCCTTCCCCCACAAGCTTGGCCACATCCACCATATTCCAGTGGCACGAGAGAAACTCGAGACGACCTTTAGGTGAGTGCAGTTGCAGGGGACTGCCAGAGATCCAGTCAGCCAGAGATCCGGTCTGCTGGAAACCTGCCCATGTGTGTGTCCCCGGAGCACAGATTTTTCATTTGGGGTTTACTCCCGTAGCCATACTGCCTCCCGGTGGGGCGCCTTCTTCCGCCTTTGCAGCCGTTGTGGTGGTTCTCACACCCACCGCCCTCCACCTGCTCTGCCGTTGAGGTCTTGTGGTTTGGGATCACTCTTAGTCTGGTCTCTACCCTTCGACCTGTTCGGCTTGGGTGACCCTGCCAGGAGTGCGAGACTCCAGCCGACATAGCTCTAGGGGTCATGGAGACGCGCAAAGTGCCTCACCACGATAAGGTGGTGATCCCGTCGAGACACACACGCACACACACACACACACACACACACACACACACACACACACACACACACACACACACACACACACACACACACACACACACACACACACACACACACACACACACATCTTTGCTCAGCCAGATTTATTGTAAATGTCCCCTAAACTGACTCCTATAGTACCAAGACCACAGGCCAGTCATTTTCAACGATAAACATTGTGTGCGCTATTTCACACAGACAAACTCCCAGTTCGACCAAGCCTGTGGCGCTGAAGATTTGAAGCTTTGAAAAGCGCTAATGATGCCTAACATATAAGGCAGAATGGCTTGCCATTCAATTTAACCAAAAATATAAACTCCCCCACTCTGTTAAAAAACTTCCTCAGATCATCTTCATATTTTGTTTTGCTGTGCAATTTTTCCCTGCCAACTTGACACAAACTGTTTACTAGGGCAGCACGGTTTTGAGTAAAAACCTAATTGCGATTTTTCTGTCCAAAATTACGATTAGGGATGATGTTCGAAAACCGGTTCTCCCGATGCTTCGATAAGAAATTAACCGATTCCATGGATTCGAATCCCTTTTTGAGAACCGGTTGCCGTTATCAAAGCCACTATACCGTATTTTCGCGACCATAGGGCGCACTGTATTAAAAGGCGCCGTGTCAGTTACGGGTTCTATTTCTGTATTTAACGCATAAAGAAGGTGCAGCGTATTTTTGGGCGCAGGCATGGTTAAACATACGCTAGCTTAAAACATACGTTAGCTTAAAACTTACGCTAGCATGCATGGACGCTGTTTTAAAAAGGCAGCAAGAGCAAAGCTGAGTTCGGTTGTACTTTATTGAAGTATTTATCAATGTACTCACATTATTTTTTGATCAATCCTCATCCACAAATCCATCAAAGTCCTCATTTTCTGTGTCCGAAATGAACAGCTGGGCAAGTTCTCCATCAAACACGCCAGATTCCCTCTCCTCATTTTCAAAATCAGTCTCGTTGCCGTGGGGCTCCTCGGAAAAGATGCCGGCTTTTGCGAAAGATCGAGCAACAGTGCAAGCAGACACGTTAGCTCAAGCATCCACGATCCATTCACAAATTGTGGCGTAACTCGCTCGACGCTGCCTCCCAGTTTTCGTGAAGCTGTGTTCGTCTGTCATCCATCGCTCCTATGACGCTCACAACTTCACTTTGAACGTCCTGTTTACACTCATGTCCAGCGGTTGGAGTTTCTTCGTCATGCCTTAATGATGACTCTAGGTGGAAATCTTTCTTTCGGCAGCGTCTTCCCCTTGAAAATCACCATCGGTGGCAGTTTCTGTCCATTAGCACAACAGTAAAAGCCGACTTCTCTTGCCCCGTTCTGCGTATCGATTCACTATTGTGCTGGTCCCCTTCTTCTCCACAGTGTGCTTCACCGGGATGTCAAAAGTGAGCGGCACCTCGTCCATGTTGGTGATGTGTTTGTCGACAATTTTTATATTTACAACGCACATAGCAGCACATATGCTCACTGGGGGCGTGCCTTTAGCGTCCTCTCTCACCTGAAACGTTCTCACCCTTTAACTTCCGCATGCTGTCCTCAGTCACGTCCGCCTTTCCTCCATATAAACAGCGTGGCGGCCCAGTCACATAACATCTACGGCTTTTGGAACTCAAGGTGCACACACAACAACCTATCTGGATTCCATAAGAGATTCGATAAGGAATCCGTTCGATAAGAGGATTCGATAATGGCATCGACATCGATAATTTTTTAACGAACATCATCCCTAATTACGATTCGATTTGCGATTTTATATACGTGTCTGTGTTTACTAACAACAAGACATCATGGCGGAGCCAAAGTCGAGTTTCTTAACATGGTGATATTCTCACTACTTTTATTTTGTCGAGCACAAAGAAAAGAACATTTTAGTTAAATGTAAGTTGTGTCTTGGATCAAAGATACTATCTACTGCCCAAAACAGCAATTCAAATCTGCTGAAACAGCTACAAAGGCAACATGCTTTGACGAAGCTAATAAAGAGAGACACACTTCGCCTCCACCTCCACCACCACCTAAGCAACAGCGGCTGGATTTTAACGGAGGGACTGCTAGCCAGGACAACATTGATAGAGCCATTATAGCGTATGTGCTAGAAGACATGCAGGCTATTTCTACAGTGGAGTCACCCGCTTTCAGGCAGATAATTAGCATGATACCGGACGTCAAACGGCAAATGGCACGGAAAACATTTTCCAAGTACCTGGACAGTGACTACATAAAAATGAAAAGCAAGCTAAAGACAACGTTTGAGGGGCTGGACTACATCTAGTCATTATTCATCATTCAGCACTGAAGGTACACACATGTTGGTTTCCTGTGAATTCTCTTATATACTGTTGCTCTTTCATTCTAGACTTCTAGAGTGTTTGATTACCACATCACCCTAAATGTATGGACTATAAAGTTCACAAACATAAAGAGGGATCCTAGTGGGCCAGGCCAATCTTTCCTTATCTCTAAACTAAAACTGGGGAAATGCGTAGAGTGTTCTGGGCTTCAGTACAGTGTTGATCTCCTGAAGACATGATTTTATTTCAGAATTCCTTGAGAGAAAAAAACGCCTGGTTAGGCTTTGTGTATGTCATGTGTGCCTTCCTTGGGTGAAGCCAGGTTTACAGCTATGTTGTGACCATACTTGCCAACCCTCCCGAATTTTCCGGGAGATTCCCGAATTTCAGTGCCTCTCCCGAAAATCTCCCCTTCTCCAGCCGGACTTAAGGCACGCCCCCTCCAGGTCCGTGCGGACCTGAGTGAGGACAGCCTGTCGTCACGTCCGCTTTTCTTTCATATAAATAACGTGCCGGCCCAGTCACGTTATAACATCTACGGCTTTTGGCGAGTGCACAACTGCACACACAACAAGAAGGAGACGAAGAACGAAGAAGAGACAGTCATGGCGACGACGAGTGACAGGGAATAGAACGAGGATGGACAATTCAACCCTAAACTCACTCCTTTCTTGCAAATTAAATGTCACAGATGCTGCCTGTAATAGAGTGATCTAAGTTGTTTGTTGCCATCTCCTGGTGAATGTTGGGTATGGTGTTCTGTGGTTACTTTTTGGTTGGCCAACGGTTTACGTTGTATTGCGCACCCTGACAGCAAGTGTGGGAGTCGGTTCTGAAGTATGAAGTAAAGAGACGTAACTTCATCACCTCGCCTGGTTATTGACTCCAACCCAGAATATTACACTGCCCATACCTATGCTCCTTCAAAGGCTGTGCTACTGGCTGCAAAGCATTGCACTTTCAAATACAACAATGAATAGAGGAGTGTTATGTGTGTGAATATGTGTAAATAGATGAACACTGAAATTCAAGTATTTATTTTATTTATATGTATATTATTTATATGTATATTTTATTTATATGTATATATATATAGCTAGAATTCACTGAAAATCAAGTATTTGTTTTATATATATATATAAATATATATATATATATATATATATAAGAAATAGCTTATATAACTAGCTATAAATATACTCCTCCCCCCTTAACCCTGCCCTCCCGGCCCCGCCCACCTTAAACCCCCCCAATCTCTTGAATTCGGAGGTCTTCAGGTTGGCAAGTATGGTTGTGACATGTTGTTATTATGCTGTTTGTTACTTATGTATGTTATATTGCAGCTATTTAAAAATAGTTTTGTCAATTTGTCCTGGCCTGAAATAAATTGGCCCTTTGAAACATATCTTTGTCTTTGTGTGTTGTATGTAGACCACATTGCTTAGCAGAGTTCAGTGATGCAAATGCATGTCAAGTTGATCAACAGATTGTATTATTTTTTAGTGAGTGCAATAACAGTACTGAAATGAAGGCTAAAAGGACATTAATGGGAGCCTTAAAAAAAAATACAAGTAACTAAATAGTTACTTTTCACAGTAACGTTTTGGTGTAAGTAACTGAGTTAGTGACTGAGTTACTTTTGAAATAAAGTAACTACTAACTGTAACTAGTTACTGGTTTTCAGTAACTAACCCAACACTGGTCGCGAGTAGAGAGGCTGTCTGTGCTTCCTGAGTGTGTAAAGCGTGCCGCCCACCCAGACAATTATTGTGAATGAGTGAAAAGAGGGCTTACTCCGTTCAGTTCATTCTACTCTTAAATAAACACACTCAGGTGCTGAGAATGATGCAAAGAGTGAAACGTTTTTCTCCCTGATTGAAGTGAGAGGCGAACAAACGCGAGGCTGGACAATTCTGATTGGCGAACATGTCTGTCACTCAAATGCTGGTGCAGTTATTTATGGCACTAATTAAAACCTTGATGTCGATTCGACAAAGCCGCATGACACCAGGCAAAAAGCCGTGGGTTGTCAAGGTCTTCCCTAGGATCAGACAAACACTCTCATTTTGATATTTTAGAGTTTTCAATTAACCTATTGTAACATATTTCCTGACTGCAAGGGAGGCAGAGAGAAGCCATGGAAACACTAAGAGAACATTGAACTCCACACAAAAAAGGCCCAAGTGTGGAGATTAATTTGTGTCTTTATTATGAAAACTTATTTGGACACTAAAGTTATGTGACAATTTTTTTTTTTTTTTGTCCTGTCCAGCCACTTAGGCAAATCATGTTGTTGATGTAGATGCCCATATTTACTGTACAGATGTATTTTATAAAAGAGAAGTGTGGGATACTTCTCTTGTTGCCTTATTTGTATTTTACTTTATTAAATGGATTTCTATTAATGTTTGGCGCAGCCGGACCGGAGCAGGAGGGGATAGAAAAAGAAAAAGAAAGACAGAGGGGGAAATTGCGGGGACAAGAAAGAGAGACAACAACAACAACAGAACAGCATCAGCAAATACGATACGTACAAACATGCAACGGAAAGTGATAGCAAGGAAGCAGTCAGCAGGGGGTCGTGCGTTTCCCACCTAGGCATTCAGTGTTGTCCGACTTCAATGATTACCTCTAAAAATACCATAATTTATGTCACCACATGACGATTGCTGGAGAAATACTATACAGAAACACATTAACGCCCTACTGTGCATTGATCACATCAACAGTGTACAAAACGGGATATTTTCTGGCGCATTTAAAAAGAAATAAACCCGCATCAGCAATTAAAACATATCTTATGTGGTACTGTCAAAATTAAAATTGCACAAAACATATTAAACGTGAAAAAATAAAGAAATAAAATATTTGAACTCACAATTTGTAGAGCCCATTTGAGCTTCCGGGGTTGACCGACATCGTCTCCCAAGATGTAGTTTCTCTTTAAATATCCTTCTTGAAAATGGCCTTGCAAATATATGTGTTGTCTTGTCTAATCATAAAAGATGCAGACAAGGCATGTTGGCTGACTTATGTTACCTGGCTCATAACATCACAATATATATCTGCCAACTAATCAACGTTTTGTTCTCTTTCTTTGTGGATCAACACTTCCTGCTAAGTTGCAACTTGTGTGTCAGAGTTTGTAGGTGCCGAACCCCAAGATGCAGAGAAGGCGGAAGGCATTGTACGAGAAAACATGATTTAATTATACACTAAGGCAAAACAACAAACGAAAAGGTAACAAAAGGCGCGCACAAGGCGGAGAACAAACTTGGCTATGAACTAAAATAGCACAGAGGCTAACTGTGGACAAGAAACCAAAAACACTTACTGTGACACGAAGGAACTAGGACATGAGCAGAATGAAACCAAAAGTAGACAGAGCTACAACGACAAGTATTAAGAACAACGACACGACAGGTAGGAACGACAATGATCCAGCAGTGACTGGAGGGTAGGGCAGGTATAAATAGCAGCTGGCTGATTGACACCAGGTGTGGCCAGGTGCCAATCAGCCACAGCTTAAGGGACACAGCACTCAGGGAGAAACAGGAAACAGAACCAAAATAAGAGCGTTGACAGGAAATGACAGAGGAAAAACTAAAACTTGACCAAACTGTCAGGGACAAGCCTGACAGTAGCCCCCCTTCCTATAACGGATACCAGACGTTCTAGGAACCCCCCCCAAAAAACAGTCCAAAGTCACGGGAGGGTGGAGGGAGGACAAGGAGGTGGGCCACCAGGCCAAGTGTCCCCGCAACCAGCGGGGAAGAGTTAGGTGGCGACGGCGAGTTGAACGCCGCCGCAATTGGCGAGGCGGCTCGACCGCCGGCATGGGAGGACCCACCGGAGACGATGGTGGCGCCCTCTGCTGGCCCACCGGAGAAGATGGTGGCGCCCTCTGCTGGCCCACCGGAGAAGATGGCGGTGGCGCCCTCTGCTGGCCCACCGGAGAAGATGGCGGTGGCGCACTCTGCTGGCCCACCGGAGAAGATGGCGGTGACGCCCTCTGCTGGCCCACCGGAGTGCATGGTGGCGGCGTCTGTTGGCTCACCGGAGAGGAGGATGGTGGCGCCCTCTGCTGCTGGCCCACCGGAGAGGAGGATGGTGGCGCCCTCTGCTGCTGGCCCACCGGAGAAGAGGATGGTGGCGCCCTCTGCTGCTGGCCCACCGGAAAAGATGATGGTGGCGCCCTCTGCTGCTGGCCCATCGGAGAAGAGGATGGTGGCGCCCTCTGCTGCTGGCCCACCGGAGAAGAGGATAGTGGCGCCCTCTGCTACTGGCCCACCGGAGAAGAGGATGGTGGCGCCCTCTGCTGCTGGCCCACCGGAGAAGAGGATGGTGGCGCCCTCTGCTGCTGGCCCACCGGAGAAGAGGATGGTGGCGCCCTCTGCTGCTGGCCCACCGGAGAAGAGGATGGTGGCGCTCTCTGCTGCTGGCCCACCGGAGAAGAGGATGGTGGCGCCCTCTGCTGCTGGCCCACCGGAGAAGAGGATGGTGGCGCCGTCTGCTGCTGGCCCACCGGAGAGGAGGATGGTGGCGCCGTCTGCTGCTGGCCCACCGAAGAGGAGGATGGTGGCGCCGTCTGCTGCTGGCCCACCGGAGAGGAGGATGGTGGCGCCGTCTGCTGCTGGCCCACCGGAGAGGAGGATGGTGGCGCCGTCTGCTGCTGGCCCACCGGAGAGGAGGATGGTGGCGCCGTCTGCTGCTGGCCCACCGGAGAGGAGGATGGTGGCGCCGTCTGCTGCTGGCCCACCGGAGAGGAGGATGGTGGCGCCGTCTGCTGCTGGCCCACCGGAGAAGAGGATGGTGGCGCCGTCTGCTGCTGGCCCACCGGAGAAGAGGATGGTGGCGCCGTCTGCTGCTGGCCCACCGGAGAGGAGGATGGTGGCGCCGTCTGCTGCTGGCCCACCGGAGAGGAGGATGGTGGCGCCGTTGGTTATAGACCCACTGGAGTGCATGGTGGCGTCTGCCGGCCCACCGGACTGCATGGTGGCGTCTGCCGGACCACCGAACTGCATGGTGGCGTCTGCCGGCCCACCGGACTGCATGGTGGCGTCTGCCGGCCCACCGGACTGCATGGTGGCGTCTGCCGGCCCACCGGACTGCATGGTGGCGTCTGCCGGCCCACCGGACTTCATGGTGGCGTCTGCCGGCCCACCGGACTGCATGGTGGCGTCTGCCGGCCCACCGGAGTGCATGGTGGCGCCGTAGGTTGCAGACCCACCGGAGATGATGGCGCCGTCTCTTGCAGACCCACTGGGGCGAGAAGTAGCTGTGCCTCCCCAGCTGCACTGCTACTCATAGCCCCTCCCCCAAGGGACGGATCCCAGACGTCCCCAGATAGGACCACAGACGACAGGGGTGGGAGGGAGAGGGCTTGAAAAGCGGCCGAACTTTTCTTCAGATTAGCCATTAAGTCCAAAACTTTGTTAAGCCTCTCCGCCATGGACATCTCTGCGAGATTCGAATTTGGCTGGATCATTATGTCAGAGTTTGTAGGTGCCGAACCCCAAGATGCAGAGAAGGCGGAAGGCATTGTACGAGAAAACATGATTTAATTATACACTAAGGCAAAACAACAAACGAAAAGGTAACAAAAGGCGCGCACAAGGCGGAGAACAAACTTGGCTATGAACTAAAATAGCACAGAGGCTAACTGTGGACAAGAAACCAAAAACACTTACTGTGACACGAAGGAACTAGGACATGAGCAGAATGAAACCAAAAGTAGACAGAGCTACAACGACAAGTATTAAGAACAACGACACGACAGGTAGGAACGACAATGATCCAGCAGTGACTGGAGGGTAGGGCAGGTATAAATAGCAGCTGGCTGATTGACACCAGGTGTGGCCAGGTGCCAATCAGCCACAGCTTAAGGGACACAGCACTCAGGGAGAAACAGGAAACAGAACCAAAATAAGAGCGTTGACAGGAAATGACAGAGGAAAAACTAAAACTTGACCAAACTGTCAGGGACAAGCCTGACATTGTGATTGGATACTCACTTTGGAATGACAAGTGAGTATCCAATCACAGTCTCGTTAACATCAGGCTACCTAGCAAGGCAACTGTCTATCAACTCTATATGTTCTCAAATTCATCGGCTCTCTCTCCACTACTTGCTGTCCATATCCTACCAAGTCAGACCTACACTGTTCCAATATCCATTTCTCTGTTCTCAATTGTTGATGACTGACCCCGGATTGTAAATAATGTAAATAATTCAATGTGATGATCTTGTGTGATGACTGTATTATGATGATAGTATATATGATAGTATATAGTGGACCCCGACTTAAACAAGTTGAAAAACTTATTCGGGTGTTACCATTTAGTGGTCAATTGTACGGAATATGTACTTCACTGTGCAGCCTACTAATAAAAGTCTCAATCAATCAATCAATCAAAAACCTCTCTTATCAACAATACCATTGTTTCAAATGCAACAATACATATATGAAATGATAATTTGAATTACAAAAGAAAGCAGTTAAATGGAGGGAAAGAAAGAGAAGCGAACTGTATTAACCTTGTAGATTGTTATAGTAACACTAGGTTAAGCTTCGTCACTGTGCCCCCACAGCGCGAGGCCGGAACAGACGGGCACAGACCCCACCCAACAGGAAGCGAAACCTTCGCGACACCACACAAACCGAAAAGTAAAGACAACTAACCACCCAATCCACCTCCATTAAAAAAATAAATAAATAAAATAAGATTAAATACAACAACGTTAAACAAATACGTTAAAAAGCTCACCCTCAGCGAGGTATTTGCACGGGAATGGCAAGCCACCAGTCCACGGAGCCTGCGGCAACCGAGGAGGCAATGACATAACTTTTTTACATATAATTATATTCACAATTTAAATAAATACAAATTCAGTGTAAAAAAAAAATCAGTGTAAAACAATTCAGAGCAGAAACATTCGTCGCTTCAAAACTCAAGACCCACTTCCAGTATTCTAAAACTAAAGCACCTCATTGGCTTGTTCTGAGGCAGGATCGATTGCTTAAGTCTTAATTTATCGGTGCGTTTTGAGTTTTGAAGCAACAAATATTTCTACACTGATATTTTCTACACCAAATTTTTTTAGAGTGAATTTTATTACACTGAATTTTTATACCACGTTTTTTTTTACACTGAATTTATACAACATTTATTTTAAAACACTGTATTTTAACCCCACCTCGGATAAGCGGAAGAAGATGGATGGATGTATTTTAACAAATTGAATTTTTAAACACACACATTTTGCACAAACATTTTTAGTCAATTACATTGTCAGCAAAATTTGATGTAAAAAAAAATTCAGTTCACAAAATTCAAACTAAAAAAATTGAGTGACATATATTCAATGTCAAAAAGAGCTTTTGTAAAGTCATCAATTAACCTACATACACAAGCCAAGGGTTAAACCAATAACCTTTTTGCAGTTGTGAGGCAAAGCTAAACACTGATCCACTGTGCTTCTACATGATAAATCCGCATATTAACATACAACAGTAATAATGTGTGTGTGGGCAGGTATTTAATAGTTATAAAAGCAAGCAACCAAAGGTGCTTGAAAACAAAAATCACAGGAAAATCCCTTTTGTGTCTACGATTTATTTTTCTCAGTTACCTCAAGCTAAGGTTTCCCACGAGTGGTGTGCACATGTTTTTGGTTCAATCAGGGTGAAACAATGTGGAATATGGCATGGAGGATTCTTTGGTGTAAGAATGTAATATTGGAGACACAGTAACCAACACTGCCTATCATGTCAGCGCCTCATAGTAAAACTTGCTTTTATTTCCTATAAACACAAAATTAATGCTTTTCGTGGATTATATTTGTGTTACATGACGATAAATATTACTTTTATGCTCAGCTCATATTCCTTTTAAAAATGAGAATTAAAATTAAAAATACCTTACAGTTGGGTTTGCATAGGCTGATAATATTTTTTAACCAAACATTGATGCTAATTGACCTGTTTGTTATCCTTTTTTCCAAATGAGGATTGATAAGAGAATCAATACATGACCATACCCGAAAAATCTGATCAAATCTCACCCCTAGTCGTAATGTGTGTACAATCTGATTTGGAAAGAAAATAGAAGATTGGATTTATTGAATAATGTGTACAGTGTTACGGCGCACGCGCAGTCTGATTCTCCCTCCTCTGCGGGAACACTTGGAGGCTCCGTCTGTGCGCACCTCGGGACACGCCCACGGGTGCGCACATCCAGGAACGCGCCGCGCGCGTCTCCGCCCTGCTGCAGCAGCCACCAGCTGCAATCACTCGCTGGCAATCATCACACCTGGAACTGATGAGGGCGAGCTGTTTAAAAGACCAGTGGACCCTAGGATCGGAAACTTAGTTTTCTCATGGTGTACCGTAAGCAACAAGCTTTATGCTCGATTCATGTTTCCTCTCCGTGCCTTGATTTGTCCCCTGTCTTCTCCCGTGTCCCCGCAGTACCCTCCGTCGCCTGGAAAGTGAGCTGTGCGTCTCACTTTCCCCTGGATCTCCCTCTGGACTCTGACTGCCTCCTTCGTTCCTCGACCTTTCTCTCGCCCCTGGATTCTGACGCCTCGCTCTCGCCCCGGATCATCTGCCTGCCCCCTGGACTTCCTCGTACCTCGTTCAACACGTTGGTAACACTCACTTCAGTTAAATTACACACATAGTCTTACACTACACACTCTTGTATTCTAGTTCACACTCCATTTCCTTAGTTTAGTTGGATTGTTTGTTGTTATTATTATTATATATATTTATTATATATAATACATATTGTACATACTGTCCCCTGGTGTCTGTTTGCCGTCACCTCCCTCAGTAAACACAACATACAGTTCATGTTAACATTGTTATAAAACCTTTTGGTGAACAGACGTAAGCAGCTGAAGCATGTTTATGGTATTTGTACATTATCTGTTTTTGTCAGCTACTAATCAATAATTTGAATCAATCATTTTCATGCATTCAGGAATTGTATATGTAATCATTAATGTATTTTATTTTTTATCTAATTTGAGATTACCCGCACATAGGATTGCTGATGTCAAAGGTAAAACCAGTGCCATGTTGTTTTTGCTACTGTGATAAATTACTAGGTTTTGGCCTGTTTTGCTATCATCCCTTATATTTGTTCAGACTAAACACAGAAAAATCACAATGCTGAGTTTAGTATTCATTTCTATAAATAAAGCCATTTGCAAAGCCTTGTGACATTGAGAGACAACAGTGAATCACCCTTAAATAGTCCTAGATATAATCATATAGTGCTACAAAATCTAGCGGGTTCATAAGAAATAATTGTTTTCATCCAGTTTTATCGCATACACACAGGGGC
This sequence comes from Nerophis lumbriciformis, assembly GCF_033978685.3. Taxonomy (NCBI): domain Eukaryota; kingdom Metazoa; phylum Chordata; class Actinopteri; order Syngnathiformes; family Syngnathidae; genus Nerophis; species Nerophis lumbriciformis. The sequence continues at coordinate 31,506,196 of NC_084548.2, read as the reverse complement.
GCCGCTAGGGATTTTGGGCCCCATGAAAAGAATCTTTACAGGGCCCCCAACACAGTGTCATTATTTTTTCTGTATTATAATTTCATCATCATTAGGGGCCTCTCTGGGCCCCCCTCCATCATGGGCCCCTAGAATCCGTCTCCTTTACCCCCCCTTTTCGGCGCCCCTGCATACACAGGTCACTGAAGGTAAATTATGACAATACTGCTCAATACTCGAAGCTGTGAAAAAACATCTTTGCCCCACAATTGGATGTCTGTTCTTCCCACATATGATGACTAAGCAGCTTGTGGGCTGCCAGAGACGGTTTTAGTTTGGAATTATAATCCTTTTAGCCGATCACATTTGCTTCACTTCCCACGTGAAATTCCATCAAATATAGCCAGAAACCCTGAGATGTTTAGATGTGTTACATAATGTGGTTAAACACAGAGCAGATTGCATTGGAAACGCTTTTAGTTTCAGACTGGTAATTGAAAAGAACGTGCTCGTAAATCTGGTGTCAGCAGAGTATTTCATTAATCTGAGTGGGGGCAGTGTAAGACATAGCTTCGGTTTAAGTGAACACTGCGTGAAAGGTCACCAAACAGGCAAGTTCTCCAAGCCAGCAAGGCAAAAATATGTTCCATAAGGCATTTATTTGAGTATTAAAGATTCAGATGCAATATGTGATCACCACCAAAAAAATATTAAAATATTACTATACAAGTGACTCCTTAAAGGCCTACTGAAATGCGATTTTTTTTATTTAAACGGGGATAGCAGGTCCATTCTATGTGTCATACTTGATCATTTCGCGATATTGCCATATTTTTGCTGAAAGGATTTAGTAGAGAACATCGACGATAAAGTTCGCAACTTTTGGTCGCTGATAAAAAAGCCTTGCCTGTACCGGAAGTAGCAGACGATATGCGCGTGACGTCACAGGTTGTGGAGCTCCTCACATCTGCACATTGTTTACAATCATGGCCATCAGCAGCGAGAGCGATTCGGACCGAGAAAGCGACGATTCCCCCATTAATTTGAGCGAGGATGAAAGATTTGTGGATGAGGAAAGCGAGAGTGAAGGACTAGAGGGCAGTGGGAGCGATTCAGATAGGGAAGATGCTGTGAGAGGCGGGTGGGACCTGATATTCAGCTGGGAATGACTAAAACAGTAAATAAACACAAGACATATATATACTCTATTAGCCACAACACAACCAGGCTTATGTTTAATATGCCACAAATTAATCCCGCATAACAAACACCTGCCCCCTCCCGTCCATATAACCCGCCAATACAACTCAAACACCTGCACAACACACTCAATCCCACAGCCCAAAGTACCGTTCACCTCCCCAAAGTTCATACAGCACATATATTTCCCCAAAGTCCCCAAAGTTACGTACGTGACAGGCACATAGCGGCACACACGTACGGGCAAGCGATCAAATGTTTGGAAGCGTACTCACGGTAGCGCGGCTGCGTATCCAACTCAAAGTCCTCCTGGTAAGAGTCTCTGTTGTCCCAGTTCTCTACAGGCCAATGGTAAAGCTTGACTGTCATCTTCCGGGAATGTAAACAATGAAACACCGGCTGTGTTTGTGTTGCTAAAGTCAGCCGCAATACACCGCTTCCCACCTATAGCTTTTTTCTTTGCCGTCTCCATTGTTCATTGAACAAATTGCAAAAGATTCACCAACACAGATGTCCAGAATACTGTGGAATTTTGCTATGAAAACAGACGACTTAATAGCTGGCCACCATGCTGTCCCAAAATGTCCTCTACAATCCGTGACGTCACGCACAGGCGCCATCATACCGAGACGTTTTCAGCAGGATATTTTGCGCGAAATTTAAAATTGCACTTTAGTAAGCTAACCCGGCCGTATTGGCATGTGTTGCAATGTTAAGATTTCATCATTGATATATAAACTATCAGACTGCGTGGTCGATAGTAGTGGGTTTCAGTAGGCCTTTAATGAAAGTTAATGTATGTTGTTTTGGTTTATCACCAGTGTTGGGACTAACGCGTTACTGTAACGCCGTTAGTTTCGGCGGTAACTAGTAATCTAACGTGTTACTTTTTTATATTCAGTAACTCAGTTACCGTTACTACATGATGCGTTACTGCGTTATTTTACGTTATTTTTTATGTAGTATTGGCTAGAAACAGAAGATCTGTGGTGCGGTGTCATCCTTCTGAATCTCTTGTGTCACAAGCGGAGGCAAGCTCTGTGTGTGTGTCTGGGTGTGGGGAGGGGAGGGTAGGGGGGGTGGGGTGCTATACAACGTAAACCGTTGGCCAACCAAAAAGGAACCACAGAACACTAGTGTTCTGTGGTTCCTTTTTGGTTGGCCAAGTGGACGTGACGACAGGCTGTCCTCACTCAGGTCTGCACGGACCTGGAGGGGGCGTGCATTACGTCCGGCTGGAAATCGAGAGACATTCGGGAGAATGGTTGTCCCGGGGAGAGGCACTGAATACTGAATACTGGCAAGTATGAGATATTCTCATATCTTTTCTTTTGTCGAGCACAAAGAAAAGAACATTTTAGTTAAATGTAAGTTGTGACTTGGATCAAAGATCCCGGCTACTGCCCAAAACAACAATTCAAATCTGCCTGGTTAGGCTTTGTGTATGTCACGTGTGCCTTCCTTAGGTGAAGCCAGGTTTACAGCTATGTTGTTATTATGCTGTTTGTTACTTATGTATGTTATTTTGCAGCTATTTAAAATAGTTGTGTCAATTTGTTCTGGCCTGAAATAAATTGGCCCTTTGAAACATATCTTTGTCTTTGTGTGTTGTATGTAGACCACATTGCTTAGCAGAGTTCAGTGGTGTCAAGTTGATCAACAGATTGTATTATTCTCCAGTGCAATAACAGTACTGAAATGAAGGCTAAAAGGGCATTAATGTGAGCTTTTAAAAAAAAAAGAAGAAAAAAAAAGTAACCAAATAGTTACTTCTTTTCACAGTAACGCATTACTTTTTGGTGTAAGTAACTGAGTTAGTAACTGAGTTACTTTTGAAATAAAGTAACAAGTAACTGTAACTAGTTACTGGTTTTCAGTAACTAACCCAAGACTGTTTATCACACAAGTAAAAAGAAATAAAGTGAAATGTATTTGAACTCCTTTGCCACGAAAAAGAGAGTGGGACAAAAACATGTCCAAAAAAAGTTGAGGTTTTCTTGGTTATCAGAGAAATGATATCACTCAATGTACCATATAGCCTTTGAGCAAAAACTAAATTGAATGCTGGGGTCAAATTAAATGCCTGTGTGCTGTTATCGTCCTACCACCGAAAGCCTTTCATCAAAGTTATTATCAAATGGCTGCAAAATTCTGGTGTAGGCTTTTACAGTCAGCAACAACTTGAAGTTATTCTTTTACATTGAAGCTCAAATGACCCACATTTGTTTTCACCTCACCCAATGGTGCTGTGACAGAAGACAGAGAAAAGGAACAGATTTTGCACCTAATGTCAATGTCGCGCTTCATTCGTCACAACGCTGAGGGACCGACTCACCTTGTCGCTATGATGACCTCGTGTCAGTCACCACATCATTAACCAGTGCAGCCAATCACAACCTTGCAGCTCAGGCTGCCCCGCCTTTGACCCCGGCAATGAGGTCTTAGAATATTCGATGTTTTTGAATCATTAATAAGTATAATATCCATATCTGTCAAAGTACTGTAAAGTCATGGTCAATTCGAAAGCCTGACTGAGTCTGTGAGTCTCAAACATGAAGCATCAGCAAGTATTTTACTGAAACAGTATTTACATGATTTATCAAAGACATGCAAGCTCTGCCCCCTAAGACTCAAGCTACGCCCACCTCACCCACACTGTTTGCGAGAATCAAGCCTTGGCACTTCCTGTTTCGCATACCGACTTCCCAAGGCCCACCCACCCTTGGCTCCTGCTCCTGCTGAGTTTGGTGGTCAAATGCTCCTACCTCCATTTATCAGCATCTTGAATCTGCTTCCTGAGGGGGAGGCTGGTGCTGGTAGTGGTGGAGCTGGGGAAGCACAGCTCCTCCCACTGAGGTTGCCACCTGTTTCTCCACCAGTGGGAAGGCTATCGGCTAAATCTACAGCTCCACTTCCTGCTCAGGTGTAGCAATCTACTCCGGACCCTCCAGAGAGGTACACAGTGGCGTGGATGAACGAGTGGTACCGGAAGATGTTGATTGAGCTGGAAATGGAGGATCAACGTCTTGTGTTGTCACCACCAATAGCCAAGCTCGCTCCAGCTTCAAAAACTTGGAAGTTAGGCTTACCTATCTTTTGTTTTCTTTGGTCATGTTACAAAATAATTAATTTTTCCATTACAAACAGTCACGCTAAGTATGGGCTTTCGGCCAATCCCAGAAACCTGACAGAGCCTCGTGATTGGCACATTAGCAATAGAGGCGGGTCCTCCTTGTTGGGCGGGACAGTTGAATTAGCTGGGGTTCTGCTTGAAAGAGCTCTTGTGTGTGGTGAAATTTGTACATTGCTGACTGAAAGATGTGTTATCGGTTTTCTGTTCACTAAAGTGTTTTAATGCCAATTTTTAGTGTTGCCAATCAACCTATCCCCAGGTGCATGTCTTTGGAGGTGGGAGGAAGCCGGAGTACCCGAAGGGAACCCACGCAGTCACGGGGAGGACATGCAAACTCCACACAGAAAGATCCCGAGGCCGGGATTGAACTCACGACTATTAATCATCCCAAAAATTCAGGACCCCCCCTGCAGTACCTCTGTGGACCCCCTGTTGACAACCTCTGGTCTAGATAGTATGCATTGGATATGCTTTGATGTAAATTCCGCATTAATTTTGTTCCATAGACACATTTTTGGCACCCTTGAATATGCCTGGAAAATGGTTTGTTTTAGAGGACTGTTTTTAGATGCAATAAACCCATCCAAGCCCCGCCCTCTTGAGCTTTTCCACAAAATAAACAGTTAGGACACTAATAAAATGTGACTTACAATTTTCTCTTGGGGGTTCTTCAACACGATGAAGTAGTAATGTCAGAATGGCAACATTTCTCAGCAGTCTTGGTAACAGTAGAAGAGAATGTCAAATGCGAATACAAATAGACGGAGTAGACATTGAAAGGGTAAAAAATATATAATTTTTGGGTGTGGGCAGCACAGTGGTAAAGGTGTTAATGCATGTGTCTCACAATACAAAGGTCCTGAGTTCAATCCCGGGCTCGGGATCTTTCTGTTTGCATGTACTCCCCGTGACTGTGTGGGTTCCCGACGGGTACTCCGGCTTCCTCCCACCTCCAAAAACATGCACCTGGGGATAAGTTGATTGGCAACACTAAATTGGCCCTAGTGTGTAAATGTGAGTGTGAATGTTGTCTGTCTATCTGTGTTGGCCCTGTGATGAGGTGGCGACTTGTCCAGGGTGTACCCCGCCTTCCGCCCGAATGCAGCTGAGATAGGCTCCAGCACCCCCAGCGACCCTGAAAGGGACAAGCGGTAGAACATGGATGGGTGGATGGATTTTTGGGTGTAATAATTGATGATAAAATGATTGGAAATCTTATATAAAATATACAACAAAAGGTGGCAAGAAATACATCAATAATTAATAAAGAAAAATATGTATTGGACAATCCTGAAAGTTAAACTAAGCGCACTTCCCCTCACAGCTGAACAAATATTGTTGCATACAGCAGAGCAGCACACGGCTTGAAGCAGTAAGGAGGGGGCTGGCCGAGAGCATACTATATACCTGTACTCAGGCCCGGCCCTAACCAATCTGGCGCCCTAGGCAAGATTTTAGGTGGCGCCCCCCCACATCGGCAGTGAAGTGTATGTACTCACAAGAACCCGAATAGCTTTGTCTTTGACCTTTTTTTTTTACTTACAACTATACCTAATATATAAAGGGGTGGAAAAGTGACGATTACCTGCATGGCAAACATTAGCTAACCAGAAGGCAATAACAATGTAAACAAAAAACACCTGCTTAAAAGATCTAATACAAACATTTATATGCACGTACAACACTTAGAACTTTTAGCATATCAGTATGTGGAATTAAATTATGGAATGGATTAAGTAAAGACGTTAAAAATTGTACTGATATGATCCAGTTTAAGAGGTTGTTCAAAATAATAGTGCTTACAGAGTACAAAGAAGAAGAATTATGAGAAATACTTTCAACCTTATTGAAAATAAGATATTCTTCATCTCAGAATGTTAATAATGACTGAATTAATTAATTAATTACATATTACAAAACTGTTGTATACTAATTCATAGATGTTATTTTATTATATAAAAAGGTCAGTAAATGATTCTATATATTTGTAAACGCTTTGAAGTGGGAAAGGGGTAGGATTAAATAAGCTTTGCTTCTTCCTACTCCTTTTCGGGCATGATGTAAAATGAAATGATATGAAATTGTGTGATGTATTATGATGTAAGTGTGTTCATGAAATAAACTAAAGAAAGAAAGAAATGTCCCTGATAGAGATGCGCGGATAGGCAATTTATTTCATCCGCAACCGCGTCAGAAAGTCGTCAACCATCCGCCATCCACCCGATGTAACGTTTGATCAGAACTGCACCTGCCCGCCATCCGCCCGCCATCCGCCCGCCATCCGCCCGCACCCGCCCGCACCCGCCCGAAGTTTTATTTACGGAGGCAATAATTGAGCATGGATTTCCAATCGCACTGGCTGATCACATGGGACAGTTAAATGTTTGTAATGCAACCTTTAAAAATCATTACGCGGTGATCGCGGTCCCAAAAATAAACTTTTCTTGCATGATAATGTCCAGAAAAATTCGCTTTATATTACTATAGAGTCCTTTTAACGAATGAGTTTGATGGTTTATCACAAACCTTAAATGAAAGAAGTCCTTTCTTCTCCTGCACCTGCATGCGCTTTGGCCTTGCTTCGTGTTTGGTGCGCAATCCTGTCGGCTGTATTTCACAGCACGACATACTGTTAAAAGTGTTTATACTATTTATGCTTTCAAGTCCAAGTTGAAGAAATCTTGTTAAATGTTGACAGCATAACTACCAAAATACAGAAGTATGTCCTTAATATTTTTGCAGTGCTATTTCTGTTGAAAAGTTAAAATGATTACATTAGAGATGTGATGTGCCACTTTTCAAGTGTCTGTTGGCTTAAATTAATTTTCATTAATTTTTCATATTTTGAATTCTTTTGAAAGGCTTACAAAAAAACTACATTTGAATTGTAATTCCATGCTATTGACAGGACTATTAATTTTAATGAAGTTAGCTTACCATGTTTACAGTATGATAATTGTGATAGAAATGTGAATTTTAGGCACAGAATATTTTTTACAATTGAACAAGGCAGTAGATTATACAAGCTTGGACAGAAAGTTAATAATGACACCAATTTTTTTTTTAATGGAATTGTTTAGTACTGTTTTACCATTTGTTTACTGTAAAAAAGTGTTTATACTGTTTATACTTTCAATTAACAAATTGAAGTCTTGTGAAAGGTTGACAGGATAACTGGCATTAACTGTCAAAATAATTTCAAACTATTGAAGTTAGCTTACAGAATAAACATGCCAATCAACCCATATGATTTTTGCTGTAATATTTTTGTTTTGAAAAGTCACTGTGACTGATAGAAAAGTGATGGTTTTAGCAACATTTTAACCTGTCTGAATGCTAATAATCATTTTGCGTCGGGGGGCGAAGCCCTGAACCCTCCACCAGGACTTTGTCCTGGACCTACCGGGGCCTGCGGCCCTTGGACCCTGGCTACTAGGTTTTTCTGATTTCAAAAGTTGGCAGGTATGGTGAGGTTATAAAGCTTTTGCCTGTTAAAGAAAGGAGACTGATCCAATGCAGCACAGACTTTCGCGTGCCACGCTGTCACGACCCAGACGCACACCAGTGCGCAATCATATGGGAGCCGCGCTGAGCGCACCTCCAAGCGCGTCTCGCTGCCGGCGACGGCCAGGTATGGGCCCACGCTCCAGCGCCATCCATTTTCAGGACTAGTTGATTCGGCAGGTGGGTTGTTACACACTCCTTAGCGGGTTCCGACTTCCATGGCCACCGTCCTGCTCTCTATATCAACCAGGGTGAGCCCCACCCCTTTCGTGAGCGCACTGCGCGCGGAGTGACCCCTGTTACGCGCCCCCGGCCACGGGGTTGGCGGGCAGGTAAGCTGCTTACCTGCTGCACGTGACGCCGGCCGCGGCGAAGGCGGACGAGGCGGGGTGTCGGTGCGGTGGGCGCGGTAGTGACCCTGGACGTGCGTCGGGCCCTTCTCGCGGATCGCCTCAGCTACGGCTCCCGGTGGGGCCCTCTTGGGGGAAGGGGCCTCGGTCCCGGACCCCAGCGAGGCGTCCCTTCTCCGCTCCGTAAAAGTGTCCATCTCTTTTCTTTTTTTTTCTTCTGTTGTGGCATATGCAGCAGGTGCCTGATCGTTTTTCGTATGTGGGTAACAACATTTAACTATGTATATATATTTCCGAATTGGTTTAACTGCCACCCGCAAAAAAAAAAAAAAAAAAAAAAAAAAAAAAAAAATCTAATTAATCCGCCCGACCCGACCCGCGCGCGGATAAAATCTTATTTTTTTTAATTTCATCCGCCCGATCCACGGATAATCCGCGGACTCCGCGGTTGTGCCCGCAAACCGCGCATCTCTAGTCCCTGAGGAATGTAAGGTGGGAGTACTGTAATTACCTAACGTTACATTATTATTTTCCATAACAATTTAGCCCCCTCCACAATATTAACCCGACGTTAAAACAGAACTAGCTATTTATTGATTAGCAATTGCCGAATCATGTAACATTAGCTTAATGCTAAAAAGCCAGGTTACTCTCACATTCTGTAACAGACAAATAATTTCATGTAGGCTAACGTTACCTACCTGCTACCTCTGTCTTTTCTCGTTTCTCCTCCTCTTCTTTTCTCTTTTTTCTTCCCTGGGCACCTGACAGTTTTGGCATCTTGTGTTGATTTTTTGATGTGGTGACGTCCAAAAAGAGTCATGATACGAGAAGGGAGGGGGCGCACCGTGTGGGGGGAGGAGGGGGGGGGGGCGTAATGTTGTAACAAATAATATTTCTATTAAATAGGCTTTACTTTGCATTTTAATTAATGTGGGATTATCTTTTGTATTTAGAAATAATAGTACCAACTTTTTTTTTTTTTTTTTCTCTCCAACATTTGTGGCACTGGCGTGGCGCCCCCTAATGGACGGCGCCCTTAGCATTTGCCTATACGGCCTATGCCACGGGCCGGCCCTGCCTGTACTAGAATACCCATATAAGTACGTCTGGCACCCATTGACGTCAATGTGAACCCAGTGTTAAAAAACCCCCCTGTAAAACAGGGGTCCCCAAACTTTTTGACTCGGGGGCTGCATTGACTTAAAACAACTTGGCCGGAGGCCGGGCTGTATATATATATATATATATATATATATATATATATATATATATATATGTATATATATATATATATATATATATATATATATATATATATATATATATATATATATATATATATATATACATATATGTGTGTGTATATATATTCCTTGCGCACTAATTGACTGAAAGAGCGCGCACTGTTGGGTGAGCACGATGAAGTCACGTTATCGATGGAAAAATGCATTTATAGACAATATGATTTGCCTGAGCGGCTAGGAGACACCAAGAGTAACAAGCGGTAGAAATGGATTAGAAAGGACAGATTTTTTAAAAATAATAATACATTTAAAAAAAAAAATATATATATATATATATATATATATATATATATATATATATATATATATATATTTTTTTTTTTTTTTTAACTTGGGACTTCCCGTTGGCCGTAGTTTGGGGACCACTGATGTAAAACATTAAAAACCGTATGATTTGATGCTTGGCCATTGTTTAACATGAGTATCCAACATTCTAACATTTATGTGTACATGAATGAGCACCTCACCAAACGTAATGCTGAAATCACCAAGAAAGCACACGACTTGAGGAAGCAGGGAAAAATTCAGGGAACTAACTGTAAAATCTACATCAAGCTGAATTGAGGTCCAGAAGCAAGAGTACTTGCTGTCAAATACATCAAGGATCTGGACTAATATTCAAGTTGACACTACTTTGACAACAACAATGATAATGGAAAACAAACACCTCCATTCAACACCAATACCATGGACCATTGAACAAGAAGACCTGGATTCAGGAGCACACCCATCTACATTCATAAATATCTTTGAAAAACACCAAAGATTGCTGAACAACAAAATATGGAACTGAAAAACTTCTGCAACAAAGACCATAAAAACAAGGATTTGGAGAATGACATGAATCCAGATACATGTTTTTTCTCCAACATTAGTAATAAGTGTTGTTATTGTACAATATAATAGCAATAGAAAATCTGATGACAAATTGTCAATTATTCATTTCAACAGCAGAAGCTTGTATGCAAACTACAATAACATGAAACCCTTTTTAAAACAATTCAACAAGCTTTTCAAAGTAAACACTGTCACAGTAACATTAATTGATGATAAAAGGAGGAATAGATTCTGGTCTGGAAGGATATGAACTAACATATCAACAACCAACAAGAACTGAAGATGAGTAGCTGTGTACGTGATAAGGAAGCTGAACTACAAAGTGGTAAAAAAAAAAAAACATGTCATTTGCTATTGATAATATCTTGGAATGTATAACCATTAAAATATATGTCATGAACTAAGCAAAAACACATTTATCAGTTGTTTATATAGAACACTTAAGTCAAGTTTGAAACATTTGAGGACTAGATCAAGGAAGAGATTACCAATATAATACATGGTAAACTGTAGAGCTGCAGTGTTTATGGATCTCACTAAAGTATATGATACAATTAATCGTAATATCTTAATTAAAAAAAACTCGAAAAGTATAGCATCAGAGGGCTGGTCTTGAACTGAGTGAGAAGCTACTTAGCCAACAAGAAACAATATGTGAAGTTAGGTGAGCACACGTCTACAGCGCTAAAAATATATCTTGTGGCGTGCCACAGGGATCAATACTTGGACCAAAATTGTTCAATCTCTATACAAACGACATTTTACAGAATACTTGAAAATGGTATTATTTGCAGACTATAAAACAGTGTTTTGTTCAGAGGAGAACAAACAGAAGCTAATACAAATAACAGGAGAAATTAATAAATAGAAATAGAAAAGATGGTTTGACGAAAACAGACTTTCATTGAATCTCAGTAAAAACTAAAATAATAATATTCGGTAACAGTAGAAGGGAAAGTCAAACACAAATACAAATAGACGGAGTAGACATTGAAATAGTAAACAAATAATAATTTTTGGGTGCAATAATTTATGATAAAATGAACTGGAAATCTTATATAAAAATATACAACCAAAGGTGGCAAGAAATACACCAATAATGAATAAAGAAAAATATGTACTAGACAAAAAACATACTCTATATTCTCTACTGCTTATCTGAGTAATTATGTAGAAAGTTAAGGGAAACAACTCCAAAAGTACACTTTATTCACTAATCGTGTTACAAAAGAGGTCAGTTAGAATAATACATATGTGGAGGGGATGTGGCCTGCGGGCCTGCCGCAGAATGGGGTGTGCCAAGACCGGCCTCGAAGACAGCGCCAGGTGAGTAGATGGCCCAGGTGAGCCTTGTTATCTAATCACCTGTTGCCTTTATTAGCAGCAGCCGGGGGCGAGACACGTTGTGGGAGTTCAGAGTTGGAGTGGGAGCCAGAGAGAGAGACACGAACAAAGAGAAATACATTTTGCTGGAAATCAAAAGCCTCTCCAGATTGATGCAAATAAAACAGAGTCGTACCCGTGATCTGGGCTCTCGTGGCAGTGTGTGGTGGTCCAAGGAACCCACGAGAGGGAAACTTCTACAACATAATTTTGGGTATAAAGAACATACAAACACTTTATTTACTAAATCAAACATATTGAAATTCCATGATTGAGTGCTACAATTATGCACAAAGCAAACCATAATTTGCTACCCAAGAATGTACAACACAAAATGTTCTCAACAAAAGAAGACAAGTAGAACTTCAGAGAAAATTTTAATTTAAAACATTCTTATGCACGTACAACTTTTAAAACCTTTAGTATATTAGTATGTGGAATTACATTATTGAATGGATTAAGCAATTAAGTCAAACAATGTACTACTGTGATTCCGTTAAATAAACTGTTTAAACTCAAAGTGTTTACAAAGTACAATGAAGAATATTCATGATAAATTCCGGTAATGATCCCGGTAATCCTATTCATCTCACTATGTGAATTACAACTTACTTTACTATTTATTTATTTCAAATTGTATTATTTATGGAGTGAATTGTGTACAATTTGAGAACAGGAAGTGAATAAAAGTGCTATGAAATGGAAAAGGGGTAGGATTAAAAAGGCACTGCTTCTTCCTACTCCATTTCGAATATGTTGGAAAGAGAAACTGGAAATTGTGATGTATCATGTTGTAATTGTATGCAAGTTCGAAATTAACTTAAATCATAAACCAGAGATCAGAAAAGAGGACACGCATGACGTGTGTTATTTGTCAAGCCAACAAGAAAGAGACCTTGTATAATGGTGTCGCAACTTGGTTGTTGGTGTGACCCCAAGATGCAGATACGGCAGCAGATGTGCAAGGAAAAGTTATTTTATTAGATACGCAAATGACGGAGCACCAGAATGGCTACAGGAGTAGATTATGGGTGAGCAAAATCAAGGCAAAGTAAGGGAAGGGAAAACACAAAAAGGGCATCATGAACATGCCACAATGAATCAACTTGCCAAGGAAAGCGACACTAGTAGAAAACCCTCATTATTGATCAGGTGAGCCACCTAATAACTAATTAAGAGCAGTTGTGGCGAATCAGCGCCCAAGCCACAGGTAAAGTGAATGAAAAGAGGGCAGAGAGAAAGTGGAGCTTTTGTTTTTTTGGAGCCAATTATCGGGGCAAATTCGCTGTTAACACACCTCAGACCACAGGAAAATCTTATGATACATTAAATAAATTGGGCATTCGCCGTCTTTGGTCGGCAAGGAGGAAAATTGGGTCAAAAACAGCTCAATTATCTGTATATGTGTACCCTGTTTTAGTGTTGCATTAATTAACAGTATTAGTCATTTTAACATGACATGTAATTGCATTACATGCATGTATATAGTTGGATTATTACAGTTTAACACACACAAATTGCTTTCAGAAAATTTTTTAATAATTGGTCTTAAAGATGATGTTGTTTCCAATGCTTCACATTTTTGTTATTCATAACAATATCTGCTTCAGGTAGCTTTACTGCACGACTGCCTACTTCGGGATGAAATAATAAAAAAAAATAGTAATGTGCATCAAGCCAATGAGCCATTCATGGGTCTGCTGACATCACATTAGTCTTCCAATGACACTGGCAGAAGCATGCCTAACATCCCATTGTCTGCAGCTGTCAGATATAAGCCCGTCTTTAAGTTATTGTGCAAATCTGCACCAAACTCATCATCCTTTCCTCACTCTACCCTCGCTTGCTTTTCCCGCCTCATCAAGTTCTCTTTTTTTGCTCGGTAAATTCCTGCGGGATGCAGTTTTTAAAAAGCAGCTCTTAAGCTTTTATTTCTGGTGTTTTGTCCAGTACAATCATACAAGTTTAAAGTTATGAGTCTGAATGCAAGCAAACAGACCGCCTGAGATAAACTCCTCAATGGTCGTGTTTTAAAGTGCCCAGTGAGCACATTTCAAATATGGAACTTGATTCTGCTAAGAGTGTCTGAAGCTTCTTCACTATCCTATATGGGCAAGAGGATTTAAATTTTTCCAGAGCAAATTGTAAATCCAGGAGAAACGCATATGCTGCGGTGAAGAAAAGGCTACATTGACTTTACCCAATGGTGAGACTCACAGATCCGATGATCCGACAAAGGCGGTGGACTTTGTTGGCCAAAATATTAAAATAAGAGTTGCCCAAGATTCAATCGAGGAGGCATGCTAGCATGGTAGCTAGCTGCTGCCATTTTGGAGTTAGAAGACTACAGATACCAGAAGTTTGAGATATTGTGCTTTTTCCTCTGTTCTACTTTATTCAAGACAAATCACTGCTGCCAAATTAAATGTTGTGACATAATCACTACAAATCCACGGGACCAGATGACTATCTTACCGAATAATTGGACAATGAATCGTTTAAATCTGGCTCCCTCCCGCAAACGCTCAACCAAGATTCAATTTCTCTCCTCTTGAAAAAAGGCAAGGACACTTTGCTGTGCACTTTATATCATCCATTAGCCCAGGGGTCCCCAAACTACGGCCCGCGGGCCGGATCCGGCCCCCCAGCATCCAAAATCCGGCCCACAGGACGTCCCAAGTAAAAAAAATATATATATTTTTTTTCTTTTTGTAAATCTTTCCTTTCTAATCAATTTTCTACCGCTTGTTACTCTTGGTGTCTCCAAGCTGCTCAGGCAAATCATATTGTCTAAAAATGAATTTTCCCATCGATAACGTGACAATGTTAGATGTTGATGAACATCAATGTTAATTGATGTTAAATGACAAAACAGATTATAAAGACAATATATATATATATATATATATATATATATATATATATATATATATACAGCCTGGCCCTCGGCCAAATTTTTTTAACCCAATGCGGCCCCCGAGTCAAAAAGTTTGGGGACCCCTGCATTAGCCTGTTAAATATGGTCTTTAAATTATTATCCAAACTGCTAGCTTTACGCCTGGGTACTACTCTGCCTTCTATTGTTGTTGTAAATCAAACCGGGTTCATTCGGAATAGGCACTCCTTTTTGAATCTTCGTTTTTTTCAACATATTGTATGACGTACCTGCTCTTAACACTGAAGAGGCAGTGATATCTCTGGATGCATTTGACCTAGTGGAGTGGAATTATCTATGTCATGTCCAGGAGAGATTTGGCTTTGGTAACAGGTTTATTTAATGGATTATGCTCCTATATTCATCCAGGCCTTTGTCAGAACAAATAATATTAAATTCAAATATTTTCGCCTTTACCGTTTTACGCGGCAGGGCTGCCCCCTGAGCCCATTGCATTTTGCTCTTGTCATTGAGCCTCTGTCAATAGCGCTTTGAACTTTCCTTTGACTTCAAGTCTTCAGCCTCATGATTTCAACGAGTCACATGACATCGGGGCACAACACCCTTGTGCCAAGTGGCCTGACAAGACGGTGTCACGGCGAGGTAGAGAAGCCAGCAGAAGAAGACGACGACGACAACAACAAAGATGACTTGATGTATCTCGACCCAGACTCCAAGTTGAGAGCAGTCTTCGAGGAGGAGATTGAGGAGGAAGATTTCCTGGGTTTCTAACCCATATACCGCAACCAAATGGCCCTTTTCAAGGCCAACACTGTTGAAGGAGGCTTTGGGCGTGCTGTGCATGAAATATTTACTTTTTCACTCTGCTGATTTACTCTTCTTCTCTCTCTATATCCTACAACTGTCTACCCCCGGCGCCCTGTACACTGTAAAAAGTCTTTCAGTGGAATTGTCCATTCTACTTTATGTTTAAAAGTATATTTATTCCAATAAATCAATTTATTTTTATTTTTAGAGTTTTTGAGTTATCTCTAAGTAAAAAGTGTGAATATTTTCGTAACTTAATTTTTTATGTGATAAAATTAATTTTATTGGACTTCCAACATAAATTGATTTAGCAAAACTCAGTTCAAAGGTTTAAATCAGACCTAAAACGTCAGGACCCGCCCACCTGCATGCGGCTGTGGAAGAACAAGCCCAGACACGTTTCTTCACGGAGAACAAGGAAAACACTTTACCGAACTCATGTAAGTAACAATTTATATTGTTAAGTCAGTATTTGCCAGGATTTAAATGTATACATTTTCAAAAGCATGGTTCAATGTTATATTTAGTTTACTACTTTTCCCGCCGACCGCCATTTCGAATGTGGTCTTACCTCCAACAGCTCATTAACTTCAACCAAACATTGTTTATAGCTGTGAAGTTTATAATTAGCGTTTTCTTTGCGTGGTAGTTTAATATTTTATTCTTCAGTTTATAAGCAGCCACATTAATGCTGCTTCACTAGCTTGCATTCATAGTTGCTAGCAGCTAGCTAGGTACACTTGACAGAGCTATCTGAAGCCCCTCAGACCTGCTGTCCATGCACACTCCTAGGCAAAACGCTACTCTTGTAAGAATAACACTCATTGTGTAAGTCTCAATCTCAACATTCCCCCCCCCCCAAAAAAAATCTCACCAGTAGTCACCATTTAAAGGGTAAATTTTCAAATGTTTCTTCCGTGGGGGCATGCCCCCGGACCCCGCCTACTGTTGCTAGGTTACCAACTTAGACCACCGTGGCTACAAAAAAATCTAGAGGAAATACTGCAAATGAGTATATTAGGGTGTAAAAAAAAAACGATATAAAGGGCTTTCACCAGGCTTATATATCCAAGAGGTTAGACATGAACTTGTCTTTTTTGTTCTCTCTCTCCAATGACAGATGGGATGGCCCTGTAAGTTGTGCAGCACTGTTGTACCAACCAAGAGTGACATTTTAAAGCATTACAGACTGCAACATGGGACCTTTGGACACAGCCATTCCTTGCCTTGCATTCATGTAGGTTGCCCATGCTCTTATACATCCCTTCGCTCTCATCTGTCAAGATGCTAGACTTCTCCTCTCTGACACCACCGCCAGAGAGTCTAGCTCCACTCCCACCACGTTACTGGCCTTCTCTATCAACTTGTCCAATCTGTTTGCGTCCCTCGCTCTCAGCCCGCTGCCCCAGCAGGCCACGGCGTACAAGAAGGCGCCTGCCACCACCGACTCGTAGAATATCTTTTATTCTATTCTATTCTATTATCATTCTATTTTTCCTGACCAAGTTTCCATTGTGACTTGGACATGACATACTAGACTCACTTTTTGCCTGAAAATGTATACTAATCCCCTTAATATCAGTAACGGTCAACATTTGCTGTCTTACAGATTAATGAAGCGGAATCAACATTTATGTCCCAACTGGACAGGTACACGCCAAAGCTCCTGGAGCTCTTCAGTGCAAAAGAAGGAGTGACTGCAGCGCATCAAGAACTTGTTGATGGAACTGATACAGGTGGGTTAAAAGTGGTTTAAAAGTTTAAACTGAATTTGTAATCATGCTCTAATAACGGTATCACAGATTTGAAGTAAAATTGCCAACAAAATTCATTTATTTATTATATTCTCTTAACTCTAGGACCCAAGTGCCTCTGCAGTGAAGAAGAGAGATGTAACTGTGAGATGCCTCATAGAGTACATGGGAGAGAGTGGACAGGAGCTAATCTCTGACTACTGTAAGTATTGTTTAAAAGCAGGTTTGGATCAGTCTGATGTACAAGCTTAAATTGGGTTTACTTTTATGTGAACTGACTGAACCAGCAGTTGTCAGGTGGAGGTCGAGCATGCAGCTAGTTGGCAAGAGCCCCAGGATAGCCAATTAGCATAGCACCACAGAGTGATGCTTTTCTGTCTTGTGTTTCTGTTTGCCCTAAAAAAACAATGCAAACAAAAAATACTCCCCTTAAACAAGCATTAAAACATTTACTCTACATATATATATATATATATATATATATATATATATATATATATATATATATATATATATATATATATATATATATATATATATATATATAACATATTACTGTTTGTTTGTTTGTTTTAATTTCTGGTGGTTCTATTCAGGTTTTTTATATGCAAATTAGAAATGCCAATAAAAAACATGTGGCTGGAAATGCATCTATTGTACCAAGTTTAATGTACAAGATCTCAAATTAGAATTCAAAAGTTTTCAAAATGGTCTTCACAAAAGTAATCATTATCTGAATTAAATCATACAACTTATATTACTGTAAATATAAAATTAGATGTTTGTGTTTTTAATTACTGTTTTTGTATCTCAAAGGGAACTGCAGAGACCGCTGTTCATGAGGACCTGGAAATGAAGAATATGAGCATCTACATCTGTCGTGAGCCAAATGCAGTAGGAATCATCATTGAGGGAGTACCAGTCCTTACTCATCTTGGAAACCTGGTCAAAGCATGCTGCCTACTTCTGGGGTTGACGTATGCACTTAATCTTGAGTATCCATCCAAACTTTCCAAAACATTTGAGGTGTTTCAAAGACTTTTTGTGGGACTTGACACACTGCGCCCAAAACCAACCCCCAAATTCATGACTCTCAAAAACAAGCTTCTAGCTTAGGCAGTGAGCCATGACTGTCAGCTTGCACTTTTGAACAGCTATTTTCTTGTGTCTGTTCAAAATCATTATACATTGTTCATTGAGTGGAATTCTTCAGAATGTTGTAACGGTTTGTCCTGTTCAGGTTTTATACAAAGCTCCAGGTCATCGTTTCTGGTGTGTAAATTAAGTTTTTTTATGTTTTATACACACTAAATTGCCCTACTGTGAAGCTCCAGCTTGTCAGAAGGAGGGATCTGTGGGTTGTTTAAGTTAAAATGTTTCAAAATATACACACTGAAAGACACTACAGTGAAGGTGTTCTGCTTGTGAATTGTTACAGAAGTACAGATAATCTTAATGTTAAATTGTTTTAGCAAGAAACTGTACTGTGAATGTTCTAAGTAAAACTTGAGATGCTGAGGTCATGCATTCTTTTATGCACTAAATACTGATGTTCTTGACTGTTAATACTGTCCAGCTTATGGACAGGTTTGGATATGGCTTGTGAAAATGTTTTAATATGTATACGGTTAAAAAAAGAAAACTACTGTGAAGGTGTTCTATACAGCACTTTAAAAAGTTGAGGTCATGCATTCTTGTATAATATGGATGTTGACTGTTCATACTGTCCAGCTCATTGCCACTGTTTTTATATGGTAATGATTTAATAAAGGTTGGAATTTGATATGTCTTGATTTTTTTATTATTATTCTAAGTAATTATTTTAAGCAGTTTCCATTTTCAAAACAAAGAAAGGGTAAGTTGGTCAAAATTAATAAAATTGAGTACAAAAATGATTTTTTCATTTAAATGTTACTTATTTTAATTAAGTCTTGTGTGTTTAATATGCTGATGTTTTTTTACATTGATTTTACTCAATTTCTTGGCTTTTTCTGTAAACGCAACTTAATCTTTTTGCATAAATCGAAATGCATATTATTAAGTTCTACTTACTCAAAATACCAATTAGTTGACTAAACTAACAAAAATTGCTTGGAAAATGTTGCCTTATTTTTATTGAGTTAGATCTAGGCAACAGTTTTTACAGTGTACAGGGCACATTACACTGAACATCAGTACAAACACATTTACCAAGAAAGAATAAATGAATGGCATGTATGCCACAATTATTTTTTTACAAGTTTCAAAGACGGCGTGTGACTTATACACGGAACTTTACACTTTTGCCTCTTTCCAGCAACTTTGTGATGCATTTTCCCTCCCCCATCAACACTTTTTTAGATATTTACAGATCCACAGTTTTGTTTGTAATATTTGCCATAGGTTCGAGATTTACCCACAGTTGTAGATGTGTTTCTGATACCGTTTACAACTTTAAAAGGATCAATTACACATATTTATAACCATTTTTCTCTTTTACGCCCTGAGTCTCTAAATTTAATTAAGTCACTTTGGGAGGAGGATCTAGGAGTGACCTTTTTTGAGGAGAGATGCACAGAGATATTATGTTGAGTTCATAAGTCTTCTATTTGTGCTGGACACAGCCTTATTCAATGCAAGCTAATAAATTACACCTATTATACCAAGGTACGATTGGCTAAAATGTGTGATGGAATAGAGGTATTATATGATCGGTGTCAACAATCTCCAGCTAACTTAATACATATGTTATGGATTTGTCCATCCCTGTGCAGCTATTGGACTGAAAATGTTCCCACTTTGTCTTTGGTAATTGGTGAAAAAATTGGACCAAATTCTCTTGGTGCACTATTTGGGATAGTACTTCAGTCATCTACCCATAGCAAATCCAAAAAGAATATTGTAGCATTCACTACTTCATTGGCTAGAAGACTCATTGTGGTAAATTGGAAGGCAACACTGCCTCTTTGCCACACCGCTGAAGATTACGCTGACACTGAATGGCTGTTCTGAGAAGTTCCAGGAAGTATGGGGTGGTTTCCTAAAATATGTTAAAGAGACTACTTCCTAATTCAACCCTGATTGAAAAGTACTTGAAATGCTGAAAATGATGGGCCTTTTGTCTGCTTTTGTGTGTGCTACTGCACCATGTGTTGGGCACATGTAGGAGTGCAGTTGTCTGTGGCAGGACAAGCAGTAGAAAATGGATGGATGGATGGATGATGCACTTTTTTGGTGGGGTGGGCATTAATTTAATTGTACCATTGGCAATTGGATATGTCGAAAAATTCAATAAACACATGTTTAAAAAAAAAAAGATAAAGAAAAATAAATTAGATATAGAACCAAACCTTTTTCACAATAATGTTGTGTTGGCCATGTGCTCATCCAAAATCCCTTTGAAGCAGTGCGTCTCAATTATTTTATAACATTGTATCCTTTTTAACATTAAAGTAAACAAAAATTAAAGAAATATAGATCAATTTACAACAAAAACTTTATTAACGTTGTTTTCTAGTCCAGTGTTTTTCAACGCGGCACACTAGTGTGCCGTGAGATACAGTCTGGTGTGCCGTGGGAGATTATCTAATTTCACCTATTTGGGTTAAAAATATTTTTTTGCAAACCAATAATTATAGTCTGCAAATGATGTGTTGTTGTTGAGTGTCGGTGCTGTCTAGAGCTCGGCAGAGTAACCGTGTAATACTCTTCCATATCAGTAGGTGGCAGCCGGTAGCTAATTGCTTTGTAGATATCGGAAACCGTGGGAGGCAGCATGCAGGTAAAAAGGTATCTAATGCTTAAACCTAAAATAAACAAAAGGTGAGTGCCCCTAAGAAAAGGCATTAAAGTTTAGGGATGGTTATGCAGAACAAAACTAAAACTGAACTGGCTACAAAGTAAACAAAAACAGAATGCTGGACGACAGCAAAGACTTACTGTGGAGCAAAGACGGCGTCCACAATGTACATCCGAACATGACATGACAATCAACAATGTCCCCACAAAGAAGGATAAAAACCACTGAAATATTCTTGATTGCTAAAACAAAGTAGATGCAAGAAATATCGCTCAAAGGAAGACATGAAACTGCTTCAGGAAAGTACCAAAAAAAGAGAAAAAGCCACCAAAATAGGAGCGCAAGACAAAATCTAAAACACTACACACAGGAAAACAGCAAAAAACTCAAAATAAGTCACGGCGTGATGTGACAGGTGGTGACAGTACACCTACTTTGAGACAAGAGCTATAGTGATGCATGCTTGGTTATGGTTTAAAGTCATATCCAACAATTGCGACAACGACTTTTTACTGTCAACTCGTTTTTTAATGATTTCTGCTGGTGGTGTGCCTTTGGATTTTTTCAACACAAAAAATGTGCCTTGGCTCAAAAAAGGTTGAAAAACACTGTTCTAGTCCATAACAGAAACAAATTGAAATGCATCTATTTGCCTAAAAAAATGTATTCCTTACCTAAACTATTTTAAAAATGTTGACCGACATCAACCATTTGAAAAATCTAATCAAATAAACTCAATGAATAATAATACATTCAAATTGATCAGCAACATTAACTTGAGAGCATAATATATAAAACACTTTAACCCCCCAAAAAAGAATACAACAATGTGTGCTGTTTATTGTTCATCAAAATGAGCAAGTCAGGATTAATGGCTACAATGAGCAGGTTCTATAGTGCAGGGTTTGAAGCATGATATTGATAAAGCATGTTCCCGTGGGTCACACGTGCCTGCCCCATTATGTGAGAAGAACTGCCTTAAACACAGCGCTGATAGTGTTCTTTCTATATTTTTTGGTTTAATTTTTATTTAGTTTGAAAAAGTAGTAAACAGCCATTTTTAAGCAAGGCACCAATCCTTCAAACTGTTGAACTGTAAGGAGAGCTTCTTTGATGGATGACGGAGTGCAAAGACCTTGCGCAACACAGACTTTTTGTTTAATTAAGATGAGTCAGTTCAGTTAATTTATTTACTTCATTCATAAAAAATCAAACAAGGGAATAAAATAAAATTTAATCAATCAACATAACATTTAATGACATATAATGTATTAAACAAATATTTAAGATTGTTTTTTTTGAGGCGGATGAGATTGGAATAATAATTTGTTTTAGCTAAGGTAAGAGTGTGTTTATAGGTGTGTGTACGATGGCAACAGATTAACACAGAGGACAGCAACATGTACCACGTGTTTGCAGACCAATACCAGAAGTAAACTAACAGGAAGCGACATCATTCAACGGCTGTTTACCAATTATAGCATACAACATACTTGCCAACCCTCCCGGATTTTCCGGGAGACTCCCAAAATTCAGTGCCTCTCTCGAAAACCTCCTGGGACAAATTTTCTCCCGAAATTCAGGCGGAGCTGGAGGGGGCGTGGCCTCCAGCTTGAGTCCGCTTTCCCACGATATAAACAGTGTGCCTGCCCAATCACATTATAACTGTAGAATGATGGAGGGCGAGTTCTTGGTTTCTTATGTGGGTTTATTGTTAGGCAGTTTCATTAACGTCCTCCCAGCGCGGTAACAACACACAAACCGACGAGTAAGATGAAGAAATACGCTTTGTTGCACCTTTCCTGCCTGAGTCCGGCGATTAGTTGCAAATCTTGCTTTATTGATTGCTTGCACACAGCCAATCCAACACAAAACAAACTAGTCCCCACCCCACTCACGCTACCGCTCCCTCTCTTCTCTCGCCCACACACTCACTGACGTCACTCACCTCACATGCTCACCTATTAAAGGGCCACACACACACATACGCTACTCTCATAACAGCTTGTAAGTTCCAAGCCGCAGCTGCGATTGGACCTGGATAGCCTCCAGGAAGAAGTAGTGGACTACCAAGTGCTTGGCACTGAATATCTTCCTCAGGAAGCAAAGATTGACCGGTTTTGGGCCATGCTAGGGAGAGATGGAAGATTCCAGACTCTAATGCATTTGATGAAAGCACTTTTGTGCGTATCACACATCAATGCATCATCAGAGAGGGTGTTCAGCATGGTTAGAAAAATAGTGACAGAGAATAGAACAAGGATGGACAATTCAACCCTTAACTCAACAATGAGTAGATGAGTGTTATGTGTGTGTATATGTGTAAATAAATGAACACTGAAATTCAAGTATTTATTTTATTTATATAAACATATATTTATACTAAAATAAATGTATATATATATATATATATATATATATATATATATATATATATATATATATATATATATATATATATATATATATATATATATATAGCTAGAATTCACTGAAAGTCAAGTATTTGTCATATATATGAAATATTTGACTTGGTGAATTCTAACTGTAAATATACTCCTCCCCTCTTAACCACGCCCCTAACCACACCCCCGCCACAACCACGCCCCATGTCCCACCTCCGACCACGCCCACCCCACTCCCTTCCCCCCACCTCCCGAAATCGGAGGTCTCAAGGTTGGCAAGTATGGCATACAAGAAAAAAAAACTTTAGCTACAAATGAATGCATTGCAGTCCCTATATACTTCTTTACCTATAAGTACAAGCAATAAAAACGTATTAACAAATAATTATGCAAAAAATATATTTAAAAAACTACTGCCTTCAGGACAACTCACTACAAATTGTAATGACCCTTAGGGATATTGGTATGGTATGATGTGGTATGGTATGCTTTTTGTTGTTCTTGCACAAGTACAACGGAATTTAATTTTCACCACAAACCCGTTCAAGATTAGGCAAACAAACATTGCACAGGGAACAGAACAGTAACGGTGATAGGTGATATTGTCTGTGTGTATGTATTTGTTACATTACTATGTATAAATTATGTGTTTTTTTGTGCTAACAGGGTTTTCGGAAATGGGATGTATCATTTAAGCCAGACCTGGGAAAAATACGGCCCGCGGGCCACATGCGGCCCGTTATGATTTTCAATCCGGCCCGCAGGACGCCCTACATCATTTTTTTAGACC
Source organism: Nerophis lumbriciformis (assembly GCF_033978685.3). Taxonomy (NCBI): domain Eukaryota; kingdom Metazoa; phylum Chordata; class Actinopteri; order Syngnathiformes; family Syngnathidae; genus Nerophis; species Nerophis lumbriciformis. Next base: position 31,482,073 of record NC_084548.2, on the reverse strand, counting down.
TTTAACATCAAAACTGTCGCCGCCATTATGATGTGCAGTGCTGTTTTTAAATGACCGTCAGTCTTGAACTATAGAAAGTATTTCAATGGTTGAAATCTGCGCTTTTGAGTGTTTTAGGAAATATTACGGTAATCTACGTCACTGCAGCTCAGATGAGGAATGAACCAGAGTGGGCGGGGTTTGTTTTCAGAGCAGCCAGCTTGAAACGCATGTGTCAGAAACAGACGATGAAGCAGATTTTTACGTGATAATATATCATATTGTAGGTGAATAATTTCGCCACACCGAGTGTGTGTGTGGCAATCATTGGTACTTTAACTTTTAACTTTATTACACTTTGCCTTTATATTTATCTGTTTTTTTTTACATTTTTGTTGTGTTTTGTGTGATTGTAAAAGATACACAACTATCAAGGAGCTGGTCTGAGACGTAAAAAAGGAGCGACGTTCATATGTTGTTAATATTCAGTGTTTTATTGTTCATAGTTAATATTGTAAATCCCACTTTCTTTATTTTCATACACATTTTGGGTGTCCAATTCAGTAAAAAACTATACAATTCCATTCCGTTTTTTTGAGGTGGTCTGTCATTACGTTTTTAGAACTTTATCGGACATTGTGACTTTTGGTATTGGTGTTCCTGAAAAAAAAAGGGACCCAAACACACATACTGGACAGCAGGTTTTTACAGCTAAATGTGTACATATAATTTATACACACATACACATTGGCCCCCAGACACATTGTTTTCTCTCAATGTGGCCCCGGAGTCAAAATATTTGCCCAGCCCTGATTAAAGCAGTATAAATTGACACTGTATTGGACTGAGTTATGGTCACAGACAGTAGCCCATGTTAAGGATCATTGCGCCTTATTGTAACCATTAACTAATTTATAAAAGCCTGCTGTTCTGGCGGTCACACCTGTTGTTTGTGAGTTACAAGAAGTATATTGGACATATCGGATACAATGCCATAACATTATTCATGACATTTCAAAGTGTGCGTTGGCCCCTCTCCTGAAGCTGATCTCCAGGCAAGAGACGTTCCTTGGATCGTCCTTCATGGAAAAGAGGGCAACGCAAGAGCCAAGGACGGCACAAAATGAGAACACAGCATCCGGCGCTATTTCAACATGGGATGTCATTCAGACTTCAGGGAGGTAGTTAATTAACAACAACAAATATGTCCAGACTTAGACCTCCAGGCTTATCCTATGCTTCCTCACATCTCTGTCTAGGATGGTAAGGTTTAATGTACATTAAGTGGGGATCCATCCATAACATTGCCTCGCAAAAAAGAATGCAGTTTGTTACAGTACGTTAGGCATAACAAAATCTAGTTTATGAGCATCGATAAACCCAATCAGCCTTCACACAGATGTTACCAGGCCAAGAGTTCTGTTTTTTTTTTAACTCTGTCAGGCAATAGGTTTGGACAGTAATACTGTAGGAGCCCGATTTACTAAGATCCAAATACCACGTGCTAAACAGCGTGTGCCACCAATGAAATAATGTGTACTATTAGTGGCCATGTTGAATGCGATTTGCTAACATTGCGTGTGAGATTGTATAGTGGTGCAGACCGCCTCATCTAAATGAGAATTTTGGGTGTACTATACGAGGCATCACCACAGACTCTCATTTACTACACATTCATGTTATCGTGTTCCTACCTGTGGCGTTTTTCTAGGTGTTCAAAAGTGCAGGAGATGTAAACATTTTAGAAGGAATCCTGCAGTGCATTTACAATGAAACCACTTTTTTTTCCCCTAACCGTTTAAAGTTGCGTTCTTTTGGTGAGAGGCTGCACCAAAAAGACACAAAAAATGCATACTAAAAAAAACAAAACACATTTTTTATACAATAAATATTCTAATGATATATATTTAATGTGAAAAACCAGATGTCATTAAAAAAATATTAAATGACACCAAAATGCATCAATTTAAATTGTTTTAATCAGCCCCGTATGTCACCTAGCAGCTATACAACTATAAAATGATGTTGCTAAATAGGCAATATGTCTTTTATTTTTTATTGCTGAACGTCTGCCCGTATTAAATGTTAACACACACACATAGGACGTAGGACTGATCTACAACCGTGTGTGGAACTGCCAGTTTGCATGTCCTTTAGACACAATAAAATGCAAAACTAGTGCTCACAAAACAGTGATGAGTGTTGATATATCGCATTGTGCGTGCTAAATAATTATGTTTGTATATTCTCCTCCTGGTATGGTGGGCGTTTTGATGATCAACATATATTTTGCATTAAATGAAGCATAATGGATTACACGCTTTATTTTGCTCACTTAACATTCACAATCCACTTTGCATACATTCAAGAGATCATGATTGCACATGTTTTAGTACACGCAAACCTTTAGTAAATCAGGCCTTAGGTCATTAGGGGTGTCCTGATCATCATTTTTGACCTTGGATCCCAATCCAATACTTTGACAATGTTATTATAGATTACGGAATGGAAAATCCTTTTGGAAAATAACTAAAGTAAACACAAAAACACATTTTTACGAAGCTTATTTCATTAAATGTATAATTTGCTAGTGTTACCGTCCTTGCTGGGTACATTTAGACAACAGAACAAATCGACCCCTTCAGTTGGCTAGGTGAGTAAGATTGGTGACTTGACTTAGAGAATGAGGCAATCTTGTCATGAAACATGCAGACTTAATTGTAATTTGTAGTAATACAGCAGTTTCAAGCACTGGAAAAACTTACAGCAGCAACACACACTTTTTGCCAGGCTCCTGGCACATGTCAAAGTTCACACAGGCCCCCAAAATAACGGTCCTCGACTATGTCTGTAGCACTGGTATTATTGTAAATCCCATTATAGACAACTCCTACCATGTTTGTGCAACTACGGTATGGTAGTGTCGACAATGTAGTGTCCTGATGGCAGAGCAAAGCGTGGATCTATACATTCTAAAAGACGGCAAAACCACAAATGATCCACAATGGCGAAGGGCTGGTTGTCCTAAGCAATACAATTGACCACCTTTTCAGTGATTCTTTTTGCTCTCTATTGGATATTTGTCTTTCCTCAGAAAGTCCAGAGTTTGTGGCTTTCAGTAGCAGCCTTTTCATTAATGGCCTTGCGAAACGCTCTGTACTCTGTTTCATGTTTGGTCTTCAGATGATGTATTCGATTTGTGGTGTTGAATGCAGCTGTGCTTGGACCGCTCCTTGAAATTGTCATTTTTCAGACATTGCAAGTGGCTGTAGGAGTATTTTCATTGTCAATACAGATTTGCAGACATTGATTGCTTTGTTTGCTTTCTTGCAGCCGTACCTATTGCCAGCTACAATTACAAAGCACTTTTTGGCAGCAACTGACTGTGCAGAAAGTCTTTGCACTATGTGCTTCAGCATCCGCTGACCCCTCTCTGTCAGTTTACATGGCCTACCACTTGGTGGCTGACTTGCTGTTGTTCCCAAACTCTTCACTTTTCTTATAATAAAGATGACTTTGGAATATTTAGGAGCGAGGAAATTTCACGACTGGATTTGTTGCACAGGTGGCATCCTACGACAGTTCCACGCTGGAAATTACTGAGAGGCATTTTTTTTTTACAAATGTTTGTAGAAACAGTCTCCATGCCAAAGTGCTTGATTTTATACATCGGGCCAAGTGATTAGTACACCTGATTCTCATCATTTGCATGGGTGGCCAAAAACTTTTGGCAATATAGTGTATATCATAAGAACATCATAACATCAGCCTATAAACTGCATTAGGAAAAATATATTTCCAGTGATGTTTGTTGTCTTTTATATTCATGAAGAATTATAATTTATACCTGTTGCTACGGCAACCAGTATGGCACACTACTATATTAGCTATACAGACAGTGGGTCACTTTGGAATCATGCATGGTTTAAACAAAACTAGCTAATATGTGTACAATTTGGACAATAAAAAATGCATCCCTTGTTGATGAACATTCATTTTAGTCTCGACAGATAATTGGTTTTCAAATAAAAACAAAAAATGTTCCCACAGGTGTTGAGCCCCTCCATTCCACGGTTTAATGTGCATTAATGAAAACAGCCTCCAAAGTGCAGGAGTCACTTTGCTGATCAAGAGCCAGAACAATCCTTCCATGTGTTTTTCCATTACAAATGCATTGTATGCAAAGGAGGACCCTGTTTCGTAAGGGGGGATGTTTTATTAAGTCCCACAAACTCAATTTCAATGCCTGGCAGCTAATGGTGTAAATCTGGCCTTATCTGGCCCCAGCATGCACACTTCATATCCACATACCCAGTGCCAACAACAGATCTATAATTCATCGCCAAGCACATCCGTGTTATTGGCTCCCCATATATTAGAAAACACAACACAGAGGAAAGAATTTAATGTAGGGTCGTCTAAACATTTCAGAAGGCAAAGAGGGTGTGTTTTCCCTTCCCAGAGGATGTGTGTTCCACATTTCTCTCTTCAGTGATATTACACCTAAAAGGCAAAAATGCAATAAATCTAACTTTACGCACATTCATATTCTGCAAACAGGCTTTTTCTGTCATTAAACCGATAGGAGGGTTACCATGAGTATGACCCCGCAGGTGAAAGAGGTGCTGTGTTTGACAGATGTGGAATTATTCCTTCAATTAGGCTAATTGGATGACCTAGAGGTCAGAGCATACAAACTAAAGAGTTACGTTGAACAAACACAAAAAGTGAATATTGTATTCTATATACAATATGGAGTTCTTATACAATTTGTACATTTGTGTCAGTACTGTTCGACCACAGTCACTACTTTCTTCTTTTCAAAACATACCTCAGTAGTGAAAAGTAAAACATTAAATATGCATGTGTGATTGTCAACAACACATTTTGTTATTTGCAGTTTTAGATGTTTTCAATGGGTCTAATGCTCCAGTAGAAAAAAACATTTGACTGAAGCAGTGGTTCCTTACTGGATTTGAGGTAAAATTTGACCTATTGATATTAAACTAGCCTGTCACTATTTGTTGGTTCAGTCATGTTTCCCTCGATTTCCTTCTTGATTTTTTTTGTTGTTGCATGTGACCACTCATACACTCTGCTCTAGTGTTGTAACAATACCAATATTTTGCTACCGGTACTAAAATTATTTTGGTACTTTTCTAAATAAAGGGGACCACAAAAAATTGCATTGGTTTTATTTCAACAAAAAATCTTAGGGTATATTAAACATATATTTCTTATTGCAGTTAAGTACTTAAATAAAATAGTGAGTAAACAAACAAAGGCTCCAAATTAGTCTGCTAACGTATGCAGTAACATATTGTGTCATTTATAATTCTATTATTTTGTCAACATTATTAAGAACATGTGGTAGAATATTAATTATTAATCTACTTTTTGTTCATTTACTGTTAATATCTGCTTACTTTCTCTGTTAACATGTTCCGTCTACAGTTCTGTTAAAATGTAATAATCACTTATTCTTCTGTTGTTTGATACTTTACATTAGTTTTGGATGATACCACAAATTTGGTTATCAATCCGATACCAAGTAGTTACAGGATCATACATTGGTCATATTCAAAGTCCTCATGTGTCCATTTCCTGAGTTTATAAACATAATATACATTTTAAAAAAACGAAAGAAGATATCGACAAAATCATAGTAGTATTGACTAGATACGTGTCTGTACTTGATATCATCACAGTGGATGTTAGGTGTAGATCCACCCATTGCATTTGTTTACATGTTGACACCGATGCGCTACGGTGTGTAGTGAAGTATTTTTAGATATTCCTCGTCCTGCAGGGATGATACTTGTAAGAAACGTACCTTATTTGTCGCCATGGAGGGGAGGATTAGTGATTTAGAAGTAGCTAAAACATTGCAGACTGGGGCTGGATGTTGGCCGCAAGCTAGCGAGCCATGTCTTAAAGCACATCTTCCTGAGGGCGTTTCAGTGTTATAACTTCACCTTTATCGTTAGTTTTTACACCAAAATGCGTCCGTTCTCCCTTTTCTGTCTGCACACTGTGTTTGCTTGTAAGTACTCTGTGATTGTGTGCTGCCGAATATGCTCGTCTGCTCGTAAACCAACAATGTCACAACGTGACTTCGACGCGGGCGCGGGGGTGTGCAGGACCGGTACGTTTCAGAGACGGTATCGTACCGAAAATTATTCATTAGTACCGCGATACTATACTAATACCGGTATACCGTACAACCCTACTCTGCTCTTATTTTGTTTTAACATGGGACAACTTGTGCTTGCGTCAAATCCTAAACAAAAAACAAAGGTTCCTTCCTCAGCTAACCAAGACCCTCTTGTAGCAGGGAAATGACAGAGTGCTCGAATTGCATCAGAGAGGAGGTAAATGCAACCATTCAAAAAAAGAGGGCTACTCGGGTTAAACACTCTTGGGCCTTGACACCTGTTAATAAATGAGAGCAGAGTCTGTTGCTCATTGGGGAAGTCTCCTTGTGCCTGACTCACAATGGTGGTGTAGATACAGGGAGATGGGAGTGGACGGGTGACAACGCAACACATGTTTGTCTTGTTCTTGAGCAGCTGGAGGCAATGAAAGGGAACACAATAACAATTTTCATTCAGTGAATGCATAAGCACCCACTCATCACAAACACCTGCTGTGGCGTAGAGCATATGAAAATAACACATCAGTCAGACGCCACATGCATCTCAAGCGTCATCAAACATGCTTCCGGTCACTTGGGATAGCAAATGTAAACAAAAGCAGTAAAATCATACTGCATGATTGAATATCATGCTCAAGTAGTGACTGAACCAATATTGTCTAAATAAACATTGGTTTGACACTGTTGATCTTTAAAAAAAGAAATGTAGCATACAAGCCTTTGCTTCTTTCCACTGCTTTTCGGACATTGAGATGTGCAAATGTCATTGCTTGCAAATCCTCATGCTTAATACATTTGTTGATCTGATTGGCTTCTAAATGCCCAATCTAACATTCGAACAATGCAAAGTAGTTTGCACATATACAAGCCCTTGTATCTTGTGGGTGTGGGGCTTCTTAGCTTTCCAGAAAGCTAGGAACCAGGGAACTGGACTTCTCCCTTCACTATTCGACTTATTTTGTTTATTTTGGAGAACAAACATTCTCTACAGTAGATAACTGATTATGGTCTGTTTATTTTGACAGGGTTACAGGAGCACTCAGCTGTTTTAAGGACTGTCTGCATAAAAGCTCATCTCGATGACAGCACTCTATTTTTCTAACAATCTGCTGTAAAAATGAAAGTCTCTCAAGTTGTTTTATCTGGACTTTTGGGACACCAGTTTAATAACGCAAAGGATGAAAAGGAAATGACCTAAAATGTAACATTGAGGAACACCATTAGTATAACTAAACAACATTAAAAGATTACAGTTGTTACAAAATGCGACTGCTAGACTTTTGACAAGAACAAGAAAGTTTGATCATATTACGCCTATACTGGCCTACCTGCACTGGCTTCCTGTGCACTTAAGATGTGACTTTAAGATTTTACTACTTACGTATAAAATACTACACGGTCTAGCTCCAGCCTATCTTGCCGATTGTATTGTACCATATGTCCCGGCAAGAAATCTGCGTTTAAAGAACTCCGGCTTATTAGTGATTCCCAGAGCCCAAAAAAAGTCTGCGGGCTATAGAGCGTTTTCTATTCGGGCTCCAGTACTATGGAATGCCCTCCCGGTAACAGTTAGAGATGCTACCTCAGTAGAAGCATTTAAGTCCCATCTTAAAACTCATTTGTATACTCTAGCCTTTAAATAGTTGATCAGTTGACCAGTTGATCTGCCGTTTCTTTTCTTTTCTCCTCTGCCCCCGTCTCTCTTGTGGAGGGCGGGGGACACACAGGTCCGGTGGCCATGGATGAAGTGCTGGCTGTCCAGAGTCGGGAAACGGGGTGGACCGCTCGCCTGTGCATCGGTTGGGGACATCTCTGCGCTGCTGACCCGTCTCCGCTCGGGATGGTTTCCTGCTGACCCACTATGGACTGGACTCTCACTATTATGTTAGATCCACTATGGACTGGACTCCCACTAATATGTTAGATCCACTATGGACTGAACCTTCACAATATTATGTCAGACCCATTCGACATCCATTGCTTTTGGTCTCCCCTAGAGGGGGGGGGGTTACCCACATATGCGGTCCTCTCCAAGGTTTCTCATAGTCATTCACATCGACATCCCACTGGGGTGAGTTTTCCTTGCCCTTATGTGGGCTCTGTACCGAGGATGTCGTTGTGGCTTGTGCAGCCCTTTGAGACACTTGTGATTAAGGGCTATATAAATAAACATTGATTGATTGAACTAAAAGTTGAACACATGACTACTGACTGCATCTGATGTAATCAAGTAAAAGCAACACCTCAGTTACATAAATCACATTACGGAAATAAATTGTAACTGCCGAAAAGGAGAAGACTTAAAGTGGTGCCCAGAGGAACTCCTCAATTAAAAGGTGCTAAGAATGGTTATCCTAAATACTTCTTAGACGTAAATGTAAAAAAATGACAATATGAACGCAGTAGTTTAAACTTTCAATTAGTACTTTGTAAATATTCGACCAAATCTGGAGGAAAAGATTCCAGCTTTCGTGTCAGTCGAGGACTTGATTGACACTATAGACAGAAATCCCAACTCGATGTTCCTCAAGGGTGTGACAAAAGAGGAAATAATCAATATTGTGAAAAAATTTAAATCCAAGACCTCAACTGATTCTAATGCAATGGATATGGAAATGATAAAAAAAAAAGGTTATTGATGAGATTTCAGGGCCTTTAACATATCAGCAACCTATCATTTAAAATTGGCAAATTCCCGAACAAAATCAAAATAGACTGGAAACAAACACCGGTTTACAAATTACAGACCTGTTTCTCTATTTCCACAATTTTCTAAAATGATTAAAAAACTGTTAAACGACAGTACGGACAAATTCATAAATAAAAAAGGAACATTCACAGACAACCAATACAGATACAGAGCCAACATCTCAACATCAATGGCATTAATCGAAATACCAGAAGAGATTACCAATGCAATAGATAGCAAAAAGTGTGCTGCTGCAGTGTTTATGAATTTAACAAAAGGATTTGGCACAATCAATCATAATATCTTAATATACAAATTAGAACAGTATGGCATCATTGGGTTGGTCTTGTGTATCTTGTAGCGTACCTCAAGGATTAATAATGGGACCATTATTGTTCAATCTTTATATAAACGACATTTGTAAAGTTGCAAAAGACTTAAAATCAGTACTATTTGCAGATGATATGTTCAGGAGAGAACACACATACGTTAATACAAATAATAACAGAAAAAATAAAAAATAAGTTCAACAATCACAGACTATGCCTTCTTATCTCTCTCTCTATATATATGTCCACTACTTGCTGTACATATCCTACCAAGTCAGACCTACACTGTTTCAATATCCATTTCTCTGTTCTCAATTGTTGATGACTGATGATAACAACCAAACCTAACCCCCCCCCCCACACCCCAAATTGTAAATAATGTAAATAATTCAATGTATACACCCTGATGATTATCTTGTGTGATGACTGTATTATGATGTTAGTATATATGATATTATATATCTGTATCATGAATCAATTTAAGTGGACCCCGACTTAAACAAGTTGAAAAACATATTCGGGTGTTACCATTTAGTGGTCAATTGTACGGAATATGTACTTCACTGTGCAACCTACTAAAAAAAGTCTCAATCAGTCTCAATCTTTTAATTTTAGTAAAACGAAAATAATGCTATTCGGTAACAGTAGAAGAGAAAGTCAAACACAATTACAAACAGACGGAATAGACATTGAAAGGGTAAAAGAAAACACACTTTTGGGTGAAATAATAGATGACAAAATGAACTGGAAATTTAATGTACGTAAATAATATACAACATAAAGTAGCAAGAAACAAGTCAATAATAAATTAAGAAAATAATGTTCTGGACCCAAAAATCACTTAATATTCTCCACTGCTCGTTAGTATTACCATATCTGAGTTATTGTGTAGAAAAATCGGGAAATAACGATAAATGTACGCTTCAATGTATTCCAAAAAAGATCAATTAGAATAATACATAATGTTGGATATAGAGAACATACAAACCCTTTATTTATTAAATCACAATTATTGAAATTCAACGATTTGGTGCATTCGCACACAGCTAAAATTATATACAAAGTAAACTATAACCTGCTACCCAAGAATGTACAACAATTCTTCTCAACATAAGAGGATACATTTAACCTTAGAGGAAAATCCAATTCATAACATCTGTATGCACGTACAACAATTCAAACATGTAGCATATCAGTATGTGGAGGTAAGTTATGGAATGGATTAAGCAAGGAAATCAAACAAAGTACGAATATGATTCAATTTAAGAAACTGTTTAAACTACAAGAGTTCACGAAGCTCAAAGAAAAATAATGATGATAAATAATTAACCTTAAATTAATATTGAACATTTAAAAAAAAAAGACAATATCATACATCTCCTAGGTGAACCATAAATTACCTAATAATAATTTATTAGGACTTAAATATTTTGTATATGTGTAGTATGTCCATCCATCCATCCATCTTCTTCCGCTTATCCGAGGTCGGGTTGCGGGGGCAGCAGCCTAAGCAGGGAAGCCCAGACTTCCCTCTCCCCAGCCACTTCGTCCAGCTCCTCCCGGGGGATCCCGAGGCGTTCCCAGGCCAGCCGGGAGACATAGTCTTCCCAGCGTGTCCTGGGTCTTCCCCGTGGCCTCCTACCGGTCGGACGTGCCCTAAACACCTCCCGAGGGAGGCGATCGGGTGGCATCCTGACCAGATGCCTGAACCACCTCATCTGGCTCCTCTCGATGTGGAGGAGCAGCGGCTTTACTTTGAGCTCCCCCCGGATGACAGAGCTTCTCACCATCTCTAAGGGAGAGCCCTGCCACCCGGCGGAGGAAACTCATTTCGGCCGCTTGTACCCGTGATCTTGTCCTTTCGGTCATAACCCAAAGCTCATGACCATAGGTGAGGATGGGAACGTAGATCGACCGGTAAATTGAGAGCTTTGCCTTCCGGCTCAGCTCCTTCTTCACCACAATGGATCGATACAGCGTCCGCATTACTGAAGATGCCGCACCGATCCGCCTGTCGATCTCACGATCCACTCTTCCCTCACTCGTGAACAAGACTCCGAGGTACTTGAACTCCTCCACTTGGGGCAGGATCTCCTCCCCAACCCGAAGATGGCATTCCACCCTTTTCCGGGCGAGAACCATGGACTCGGACTTGGAGGTGCTGATTCTCATCCCAGTCGCTTCACACTCGGCTGCGAACCGATCCAGCGAGAGCTGAAGATCCTGGCCAGATGAAGCCATCAGGACCACATCATCTGCAAAAAGCAGAGACCTAATCCTGCAGCCACCAAACCAGATCGCCTCAACGCCTTGACTGCGCCTAGAAATTCTGTCCATAAAAGTTATGAACAGAATGGGTGACAAAGGGCAGCCTTGGCGGAGTCCAACCCTCACTGGAAACGTGTCCGACTTACTGCCGGCAATGCGGACCAAGCTCTGGCACTGATCATACAGGGAGCGGACCGCCAAAATCAGACAGTCCGATACCCCATACTCTCTGAGCACTCCCCACAGGACTTCCCGAGGGACACGGTCAAATGCCTTCTCCAAGTCCACAAAACACATGTAGACTGGTTGGGCAAACTCCCATGCACCCTCAAGGACCCTGCCGAGAGTATAGAGCTGGTCCACAGTTCCACGACCAGGACGAAAACCACACTGTTCCTCCTGAATCCGAGGTTCGACTATCCGGCGTAGCCTCCTCTCCAGTACACCTGAATAGACCTTACCGGGAAGGCTGAGAAGTGTGATCCCACGATAGTTAGAACACACCCTCCGGTTCCCCTTCTTAAAGAGAGGAACCACCACCCCGGTCTGCCAATCCAGAGGTACCGCCCCCGATGTCCACGCGATGCTGCAGAGTCTTGTCAACCAAGACAGCCCCACAGCATCCAGAGCCTTAAGGAACTCCGGGCGGATCTCATCCACCCCCGGGGCCTTGCCACCGAGGAGCTTTTTAACTACCTCAGCAACCTCAGCCCCAGAAATAGAAGAGCCCACCACAGATTCCCCAGGCATTGCTTCCTCATAGGAAGACGTGTTGGTGGGATTGAGGAGGTCTTCGAAGTATTCCCTCCACCGATCCACAACATCCGCAGTCGAGGTCAGCAGAACACCATCCTCACCATACACGGTGTTGATAGTGCACTGCTTCCCCTTCCTGAGGCGGCGGATGGTGGTCCAGAATCGCTTCGAAGCCGTCCGGAAGTCGTTTTCCATGGCTTCCCCGAACTCCTCCCATGTCCGAGTTTTTGCCTCCGCAACCGCTGAAGCCGCACACCGCTTGGCCTGTCGGTACCTGTCCGCTGCCTCAGGAGTCCCATGAGCCAAAAGAACCCGATAGGACTCCTTCTTCAGCCTGACGGCATCCCTCACCGCCGGTGTCCACCAACGGGTTCTAGGATTACCGCCACGACAGGCACCAACTACCTTGCGGCCACAGCTCCAATCAGCTGCCTCGACAATAGAGGTGCGGAACATGGTCCACTCGGACTCAATGTCCAGCACCTCCCTCGTGACATGTTCAAAGTTCTTCCGGAGGTGGGAATTGAAACTCTCTCTGACAGGAGACTCTGCCAGACGTTCCCAGCAAACCCTCACAATGCGTTTGGGCCTGCCAGGTCTGTCCGGCATGCTCCCCCACCATCGCAGCCAACTCACCACCAGGTGGTGATCAGTTGAAAGCTCCGCCCCTCTCTTCACCCGAGTGTCCAAAACATGAGGCCGCAAATCCGATGACAAAACTACAAAGTCGATCATGGAACTGCGGCCTAGGGTGTCCTGGTGCCAAGTGCACATATGGACACCCTTATGTTCGAACATGGTGTTCATTATGGACAATCTGTGACGGGCACAAAAGTCCAATAACAGAACACCACTCGGGTTCAGATCCGGGCGGCCATTCTTCCCAATCACGCCTCTCCAGGTTTCACTGTCGCTGCCAACATGAGCATTGAAGTCCCCCAGTAGAACGAGGGAATCACCCGGGGGAGCACTCTCAAGTACTCCCTCGAGCGAATCCAAAAAGGGTGGGTACTCTGAGCTGCGGTTTGGCGCGTAAGCGCAAACCACAGTCAGGACCCGTCCCCCCACCCGAAGGCGGAGGGATACTACCCTCTCGTCCACCGGGTTGAACTCCAACGTGCAGGCTCTGAGCCGGGGGGCAACAAGAAATGCCACCCCAGCCCGTCGCCTCTCATTGCCGGCAACGCCAGAGTGGAAGAGAGTCCAGCCCCTCTCGAGAGAACTGGTTCCAGAGCCCTTGCTGTGCGTCGAAGTGAGTCCGATTATATCTAGCCGGAACTTCTCAACCTCGCGCACTAGCTCAGGCTCCTTCCCCCCCAGCGAGGTGACGTTCCACGTCCCAAGAGCTAGCTTCTGTAGCCGAGGATCGGACCGCCAAGTGCCCTGCCGTCGGCTGCAGCCCAGCTCACAATGCACCCGACCTCTATGGCCCCTGCTATGGGTGGTGAGCCCATTGGAGGGGGGACCCACGTTGCCTCTTCGGGCTGTGCCCGGCCGGGCCCCGTGGGGACAGGCCCGGCCACCAGGCGCTCGCCATCGTGCCCCACCTCCGGGCCTGGCTCCAGAGGGGGGCCCCGGTGACCCGCGTCCGGGCGAGGGAAATCTGGGTCCTTTATTTTTATTCGTCATGGAGGTCTTCGAGCTGCTCTTTGTCTGATCCCTCACCTAGGACCAGTTTGTCTTGGGAGACCCTACCAGGGGGCATAAAGCCCCCGGACAACATAGCTCCTAGGATCATTGGGACACGCAAACTCCTCTACCACGGTAAGGTGGCAGCTCAGAGAGGAGTGTGTAGTATGTATTTTTATTTTTTTAAATTTGTTTTATCTATCTTTGTAGTATGCATTTATCTATTTAATATATGTTTACATACTTATTGTATATTTATTTATTTGCTCAGTTATTTATTCACTGTTCTGTTACAAATAGTGAACAAACAAATGGAATAAAACTGCTATGATACGAAAAGGGGTAGTATTCAGAATGCTCTGCTTCTTCCTACTCCTTTTTGGACATGCTGTAATGAAACAACTGGAAATATGTGATGTATTACATAGTAATTGTATTGTGTGCATGTTGGAAATAAACTGAAACTGAAATATTGCTGGAGTGATGTTTTTAGTAATCATTCTATAAATGTTTATGTTGTCGATAAAAACGATGTTTAGTAAGGCATATCATTTAAACTGCTCTTGTTTCAATAAAATATTACTGTAAAAATTGGGAGTGAGATTTGTACTTGTGCTAGATTTATTGACATATTAGTAATTTGACAGTGACATTTCAAGATGTATTAAGGATATGGTAGGATTTCTTCAAATCATAAGGGACAGGGAGAAAATTAAAGTCCAAAAAGAGAGAATAAGCTTAAGAAATATAAAGGGTAAATTCAATTCAGTTCCTTTGACCGTTTGAAACCCTTTGAATAGACAGGGAAATGATGACTATCTCAGCTCAGACAAAGAAGCGGCAGAGCCCTTTAAAGGCGATTCTTTTGTCGTTTTAAGCAGGTTTTCTGAACCTCTCCAGGGAGCTCCAAAGAGCTTAATGGAACTTTGGCTGATCAGTAATGGGCTCCAACAAATATACAGAACTAAGAATAGCAGATTTGCACTTGCCCATAAAGTAAACCTGACACTGAAACACAGCAAATGTAGATCATTTTACACTTATGATCATTGTTTCAATGCTTCCTCACTCATGCACCATATTCGGTACAGCAGCGAGGATGGACTGATGAATATTTTATAGGTTCTTGAGGCAAATGCATTTGAATGTATGCCCCTGAGGGTGGGACTCTGACATATGTTCATAATTATTGATATACAGCAGCCTTGTTTTTGAATTTGGCTCAATTACTAATATATGTTTTGATGATATTTTACAGTAACTTGATTATCTTCAATGACTCTACACCAAAATATATTGAAAATGAAATGTTTTGATTTTGGCAGTCCTTTGGCAGTGAATTTGGTTTGCTTTGTACTGATCAACATAGTATCTTTTTGGGCAAATTGTGGCTGGAACATTTATTCTTTCAACTACCAAGACTACCAGTCAGATATTAGGGGTAAGGTGCTTAATTTGATATCCTAATACATTGGTACCTTGGGTTACACATTTACTTGGTTGTGTGACAGAGCTCGTAATCCAAATGACTCCTATCTCAAATCAATTATTAAGACTAAGACGAGGGAAGGAGATGGCACAACAGCAGAAGTACAAACTCAATATATTTATTGAGTAATTGATGGATACATAGGGTGTGTATGCTACTATGTGTTTGAATGTAAACGATGTGCTGGAATTAACATGTGAAGATACTGTAAGGAGTGTTGTCATGCGTGTTGAATGGTGGCGTCCAAATACAGAAGGGGAAAGGCAAAGAAGTCCGAGGTCCAAGCGGGGTCGTAGTGCAGGAGAGGGCGTCCAAAGTCCAGGTAGTGTGTCGGGGAATCAGGAGGGCAATCAGGGTTCAGGGAATATGGCAGCAGGAGATGAGACACGAGATGCGAGCAGGGCTACGTTCCGACTACAAGTAGACAGCGGCGAGTCTCTTTCTCCTGTCGTCTGTAATCACTGCCAGCTGTGCTGATTGAAGATTGCCTCCGGCTGCGGCGGCGTGTGGATCGGGAGAAGAGAGTGGGGAGCTAGCAATCGGTTTACTTTGTGAAACGTGGATGACGGGGTGTCGCTTGACTGAGGGAGGTAGAGAAAGTTTTACTGCTACTGGGTTAATTATGGCCTCTATGGCGTATGGACCTACAAACCGGGTTGCGAGTTTGTGGGAATGTACCTCAAGATGAAGATCTTTGGCCCGTAGTAGAACTTGTTGACCCGGAGAGTACGAGGGAGCCGGAATGCGTCGCTGATTAGTACTGCGGCATATCCTTACAGAAGACTTGAGTAGAGGCCTGGGCGGATTTCCAAACTTGATGGCATCTTTTGATGTGTTTACGGGAAGAGGGAACTACAGCTTCTATCTCCTGTTGAGGAAACATAGGTGGCTGGTAACCTAAAGAGCACTCAAAAGGTGACAACCCGGTAGCCAAACTCTTCAAGGAAATATAAGCAAACTCGACCCATGGCAGAAACTTGCTCCACGAGGATGGTTGTCTGGCAGATAAGCAACGTAGCATTGTTTCGACACTTTGGTTGGCTCTTTCTGCTTGACCGTTGCTTTGAGGGTGGTAACCAGAGGTAAGACTGACCGTGGCCCCAATTCCCTTGCAGAAGCTCTTCCACACTCGGGATGTGAACTGGGGGCCACGGTCCGAGACGATGTTCACAGGAATGCCATGTTGTCTGACTATGTGGGTTGTGAGAAGATCAGCAGTCTCGGAAGAAGATGGAAGTTTGAGTAGAGGAATGAAGTGTGCGGCTTTGGAAAAACGGTCAATTATAGTGAGTATAGTGGTGTTACCTTGGGAAGGTGGAAAACCAGTGATGAAGTCCAGAGATATGTGTGACCAAGGGCGACTGAGAACGGGAAGAGGATACAACAGTCCTTCCGGCGGTCTGTGGGAAGGCTTATTACGGGCACAAGTGCTACATGCAGCAATAAACTCACGGGTATCATTGGCCATGGATGGCCACGAGTCTGTTGGGAAGTCCTCCCTTGAGTCCCGGACTTACTCTCAGGGCTTCCTTGACCAGGCCCTCCACTTCCCATGTGACCATGCCAATAATTCTGGAGGAAGGAAGGATAGTTTTCTCCGGGGTGTCGTCAATGGTTTCCTCCGAGAACTGACGGGAGACGGCGTCAGCCTTGGTATTACGGGAACCCGGCCTGAAAGAAAGAATATAATTGAAGTGACTAAAATATTGGGACCATCGAGCCTGTCTGTCGTTCAGTCTTTTGGCCAACCTGGAATTGATGCTTTGCTCCCTCTAGCCAATGTCTCCACTCCTTCAATGCCTCGTGTACAGAGAGCAATTCCCGATTCCTAGCATCATAATTGCGTTCCGCAGGGGATAAGCGTCGCGAGAAGAAAGCAATGAATCCTGGAGTTCCAAGCCTGATGAAGCCAAAAGGACCACATAATCTGCAAAAAGCAGAAACGCGATCCTCTGGCCATCAAACTGGAAACCCTCCACGCCCTGACTCCGCCTCGAAATTATGTCCATAAAGATAATGATTAAGACCGGTGACAAAGAGCAACCCTGGCGGAGTCCAACGTCCACTCGGAACATGTCTGACGTGCGAACCAGACTCCTGCTCCGCTTGTACAGGGACCGAATAGCCTGTAACAACGGACCCTGGACTCCGTGCTCCTGGAGCACCCCCCACAGGACACCACAAGGCACACAATCGAATGCCTTTTCCAAATGCACATAACACATGTGGACTGGTTGAGCAAACTCCCACTCCAGTACCCTAGCGAGGGTATAAATCTGGTCCTGTGTTCCATGACCAGGACGAAAACCACATTGTTCCTCCTACATCCGAGGTTCGACTAATGGCCGGACTCTCCTCTCCAGCACCTAGGAATAGACTTTCCCCGAGAGGCTAAAAAGTGTGATCCCTCTATAATTGGAACACACCCTCCGGTCCCCCTTATTGAAAAGGGGGACAACCACGCCGGTCTGCCAATCCAGAGGTACCGCCTCAGACTTCCACGCTATGATGAAGAGACTTGTCAGCCACAACAGTCCCCCAACATCCAGTTAAAAGATATCTTTTCTAAATGGAAAGCCACTTTGTGTTGCCAACTTTGTATATATATATATATATATATATATATATATACATATATATATATATATATATATATATATATATACATATATATATATATATATATATATATATATATATATATATATATATATACATCCATCCCTCTTCTTCCGTTTATCCGAGGTCGGGTTGAGGAGGCAGCAGCCTAAGCAGGGAAGCCCAGACTTCTCTCTCCCCAGCCGCTTCGTCCAGTTCCTCCCGGGGGATCCCGAGGCGTTCCCAGGCCAGCCGGGAGAGATAGTCTTCCCATCGTGTCCTGGGTCTTCCCCGTGACCACCTACCGGTCGCTCGTGCCCGAAACACCTCCCTAAGGATGCGTTCGGGTGGCATCCTGACCAGATGCCCGAACCACCTTATCTGGCTCCTCTTGATGTGGAGGAGCAGCGGCTTTACTTTAAGCTCCTCCCGGATGGCAGAGCTTCTCACCCTACCTCTAAGGGAGAGCCCCGCCAACCGGCGGAGGAAGCTCATTTCGGCCGCTTGTACCCGTGGTCTTGTCCTTTTGGTCATAACCCAGAGCTCATGACCATAGGTGAGGATGGGAACGTAGATCGACCGGTAAATTGAGAGCTTTGCCTTCCGGCTCAGCTCCTTCTTCACCACAACGGATCGATACAGCGTCCGCATTACTGAAGATGCTGCACCGATCCGCCTGTCGATCTCACGATCCACTCTTCCCTCACTCGTGAACAAGACTCCGAGGTATTTGAACTCCTCCACTTGGGGCAAGATCTCCTCCCCAACCCGGAGATGGCTCTCCACCCTTTTCCGGGCGAGAACCATGGACTCGGACTTGGAGGTGCTGATTCCCATCCCAGTCGCTTCACTCTCGGCTGCGAACTGATCCAGTGAGAGCTGAAGATCCTGGCCAGATGAAGCCATCAGGACCACATCATCTGCAAAAAGCAGAGACCTAATCCTGCAGCCACCAAATTCTGTCCATAAAATTTATGAACAGAATTGTTGACAAAGGGCAGCCTTGGCGGAGTCCAACCCTCACTGGAAACTGGTCCGACTTACTGCCGGCAATGCGGACCAAGCTCTGACACTGATCATACAGAGAGCGGACCGCCACAATCAGACAGTCCGTTACCCCATACTCTCTGAGCACTCCCCACAGGACTTCCCGGGGTACACAGTCAAATGCCTTCTCTAAGTACACAAAGCACATGTAGACTGGTTGGGCAAACTCCCATGCACCCTCAAGGACCCTGCCAAAAGTATAGCGCTGGTCCACAGTTCCACGACCAGGACGAAAACCACACTGTTCCTCCTGAATCCGAGGTTCGACTATCCGGCGTAGCCTCCTCTCCAGTACACCTGAATAGACCTTACCGGGAAGGCTGAGGAGTGTGATCCCACGATAGTTGGAACACACCCTCCGGTTCCCCTTCTTAAAGAGAGGAACCACCAACCCGGTCTGCCAATCCAGAGGTACCGCTCCCGATGTCCATGCGATGTTGCAGAGTTTTGTCAACCAAGACAGCCCCACAGCATCCAGAGACTTAAGGAACTCCGGGCGGATCTCATCCACCCCCGGGGCCTTGCCACCGAGGAGCTTTTTAACTACCTCGGCAACTTCAGCCCCAGAAATAGGATAGCCCACCACAGATTCCCCAGGCCTTGCTTCCTCATAGGAAGACGTGTTGGTAGGATATATTGGTTGGTTGGTTGTATATATATATACAGTACAGGCCAAAAGTTTGGACACACCTTCTCATTCACTGCGTTTTATTTATTTTCATGACTATTTACATTGTAGATTGTCACTGAAGGCATCAAAACTATAAATGAACACATGTGGAGTTATGTACTTAACAAAAAAAGGTGAAATAACTGAAAACATGTTTTGTATTCTAGCTTCTTCAAAATAGCCACCCTTTGCTCTGATTACTGCTTGCACACTCTTGGTATTCTCTCCATGAGCTTCAAGCACACCTGTGAAGTGAAAACCACATCAGGTGACTGATGCTTTTTTTTTGTTAAGTACATAACTCCACATGTGTTCATTCATAGTTTTGATACCTTCAGTGACAATCTACAATGTAAAAAGTCATGAACATAAAGAAAACGCATTGAATGAGAAGGTGTGTCCAAACTTTTGGCCTGTACTGTATATACATATATATTATTTATAGATATATACACTTGTACATACATACATACGTAATTTTTCAGCTACTTTTTGGAATTTTCTTTCACTCAAGACAATACGACACCTGCGCCAAGTAGATGTTAATTATTTGGACTTAAAATTAGACTTACTGCATCAGTTTACATGTGTGTTCTTCTGAGTGCAGAAGCAGCAGGTGTACAATTAATGAATTAATTTCATCAAACGAATGAGGGTTTTTGCCGTTGTCAGTGTAGTGTGCATTGCATTGAAGTGATAAGAGACAATTAACACTCTCCGGCTTCATCTTACACAGCAGCTCAAAAGAGAAGAACGAGGACAGGGGCAATATGGCAATCTGCCTTATCAAAGCTCTTTATCTTTGTTTTTGCCCATCCAATCTCTCTACCTGTCTCAGCTGTCCTGTGTTGTCTCAGTTTTGTGTCCACACGTCTGTCTCGCCAAGCTGAAATATCTCGCCTTGTTTGGTGCCAATATGTGCCTGCCTCTATTTGGGTGGTTTCCCGCTTGTTTTCACCTCCCACTCACTATGAATGATTGTCTTTTTGTCTGGTCTTGAAGCTCACATTAAGCATTGTGTTACTGGGGCTTTTTAATTTATTTGTTCGGCATTATAATGATTCCAGTTATACATTAAACGAAAAGCAAATAAGTACAGTACAGTACACATTGCCACTGTCTCAAACAACTATTTGAAATGTACCATATTTTCCGGGCTATAAGGCACACTTAAAATCCTTTTTTTCCCCTCAAAACTCGAGAGTGCGCCTTATAATCTGGTGTGCCTAATGTACGGAGTAATTCTGGTTTTGCTTATCGACCTCGAAGCAATTTTATTTGGTACATGGTGTAATGATAAGTTTGACCAGTAGATGGCAGTCAAACATAAGAGATACTGTAAGTGTAGACTGCACTATGATGCATCTCAAGTAAACAACACCAACATTTTAAATGTTCCATTGAAAATATAGAACATTACACAGGGCGCTCAAAAATCTATCAAAATGTTTTAGTACAACTTTGGTAAGCTATGAAGCGGTACCACTTGATGTGCTTCAACATACAAGTATTATTATGGTGTGTGTATAAGGTAAGACATATCTGGCGTTTTGTTTCTCAATATTATGCAAAAGGAACTTTTCTTACCTTCTGCTACCTGCTGATCTGTAGTTGGGATCTGCATAAACCCTGAAAAATTTTGTGAGTCCGCCTTTGTAGTCCGTGCCGACACCGTAGTTGATAAGCTTCTTCTTTTTCTCTATCTTCTTGTTATGTGACATTCATCCTCTGCTGCTGCCATTTCTAGTATAAAGTAGTGTAAAGTTCTTACTTAAATCTGTCAGTAAACTCGCCATGAAAGCGTTAAAACATACCGGTCTAGTGAGTTTACATAATTCACCCAAGGAACTTTAGTTATTAGAGAGTTCCGGTCGGACGTTTTTTCACGGGACACATTTCCGGTGTTGTTGTTACCAGATGAGGAGATGCTGCTCCGTTATTGATTTAAGTAAAGTCTGAATGTCATTAAAACAGTTAGCTCCATCTTTTGACACTTCTTCCACTCCCGTCCTTGCACGCTACACCGCTACAACAAAGATGACGGGGAGAAGACGCTGCCGAAGGTGAGCCACGGACATAAGATCGCCAACAAAACAGTGACTGTCAGAAACCGGCTTGAAGATGAACTGTAAAACATAATCTATGCCAGTGTTTTTCAACCTTTTTTGAGCCAAGGCCCATTTTTTTCATTTAAAAAATATTTAAGTTGTTGCTATCCTTCTTTGTGTGGACATTGTTGATTGTCATGTCAAGTTCGGATGTACTTTGTGGACGCTGTCGCTGTAAGTCTTTGCTGTCGTCCAGCATTCTGTTTTTATTTACTTTGTAGCCAGTTCAGTTTAGTTTTCCATAGCCATCCCTATATCACGGCTGGATACACCAGGCCGTGCCTTTATGTTGGGTTTTGTTAGTGTTCTCCGGTGTTTTGTGTTAGTTCCTGTCCTGTGCTTTTATTTTGGTGGCTCTTCCGGTTTTGTTGGTGTTTTTCCTTTGGCTGCTTCACTTTTGTCCCAGCGCATTTCCACCTTACCTGTTAAGACTATTTAAGTTGATCCTTTTTCTACCTTGGTTGTCAGGACATTTTTTGTTGATGCTGCTGTTATCTGGTGACTACAGACAATCTTTTTCATGCTGCCCTCTAGTACGCTCCTACTTTGTGGACGCCGTCTGCTCCACATTTCATAGTAAGTGTTTTTGCTGCGTTCCAGCATTTTGTTTTATGTCTGTCATAGTCTGGACGGTTAGAGCACTTCCCTTCTGCTCTAGCCTTTTGTTTTTTCTTGTTTCATTAATAAATACCCCTTTTTACTTTACGCCTGCTACCTCGTTCATCTGCATCCCTAAAATCACGACAACCATTGCTTGACACCATAAGCTTCAATGCTTCTTAGCGGCACTCGCCTTTTGTTTATTTTTGTTTTAAGCATTATATACCTTTTTACCTGCACATTGTGATCACAACAAACCATTTTCCTGACATCGACAAAGCAATTAGCTACCTGCTGCCACCTACTGATATGGGAAAGTATTACATGGTTACTCTGCCAAGCTCTAGACAGCACAGACACTCAACAATGGCACTTTATTTGCGGATTATAATTATTGCTTTGCAAAAAATATTTTTAACCCAACTAGGTGAATTTACATAATCTCCCATGGCACACCAGACTGTATCTCACAGCACACCAGTGTGCCGCGCGGCACAGTGGTTGAAAAACACTGATGTATGCAACATTTTGACCAAAGAAGAACCACCATTACATGTTATGTAGACCACAAGGAAGTGTTTTACGTTTAGAAAATAAAAATATGTATATGACTACTTTAATGCGCCCTATAATCCAGTTGCGCTTTATATATGAAAAAAGATTAAAAAAAATAGACCATTCATCGGCAGTGCACCTTATAATCGGGTGCAACCTATGGTCCAGAAAATACGGTAAATGTTGATTTTTAATACAGGCTGCACGGGCAGCAGTCTAACGCCAGACTTCCTGTCTTCACTGTGGCACACCAAGGAATTCCCAGGCCACATGTTACATACGGTCCTGAGACATACTTGCCAACCCTTCCGAATTTTCCGGGAGACTCCAGGATTTCAGTGCCTCTCCCGAAAATCTCCCGGGACAACCATTCTCCCGAATTTCTCCTGATTTCCAGCCGGACCTGAGTGAGGACAGCCTGTCATCACGTCCACTTTTCCTCCATATAAACAGCGTGCCTGCCCAGTCACGTTATAACATCTACAGCTTTTGGAGCTCAGTGCGCAACTGCACATACAACAAGAAAGAGACTATTATATTTGTCTCCGTTATCCATAGGTTTATCTATAACCCATAAAGTAGGCAGGCACGGAGCTATTTCTCAGCGTGTGTTTATTCCAGCCGGCACGTTAATACACTGACACACAACATCCGGATTCCCATCATGCATTGCTTCAAAACTACGGCAAGTAGTAATGCCCAAAAACATAACAGTATGGTTAGAAAAGATGGTTAGAAAGATAGTGACAGAGAATAGAACGAGGATGGACAATTCAACCATAAACTCACTCCTTTCTTGCAAATTAAATTTTACAGATGCTGCCCATACCTATAATCCTTCAAAGGCTGTGCTACTGACTGCAAAGCATTACACTTTCAAATACAACAATGAGTAGAGAGGAGTGTTATGTGTGTGTGTATATGTGTAAATAAATGAACACTGAAATTCAAGTATTTATTTTATATATATATATATATATATATATATATATATATATATATATATATATATAAAATAATTTCTTGAATTTCAAGTATTTCTTTTATATATATATATATATATATATATATATATATATATATATATATATATATATATATATATATATATATATATATATATATAAATAAATATAAAAGAAATACTTGAATTTCAGTGAATACTAGCTATAAATATACTCCTCCCCCCTTAACCCCGAGAGACTATGGAGCCAGAATACAGCCAGTAAGATTTGGTATTGAAAAAAAATATATATTGTAGAAATTGGCACCGAAACAAGTTTTGGCAAAAAATGAATACAGACACTGCAACATTTTTGGTGGATGGTTTGGATGCCAATATTCATATTTTTGTACACTTTTATTGTTTTGTGTGTTTCAAAGGTTTTTATGATCGCTTCTCTTTTTGACAGATTGTTTATTTTTTTCAGTTTCGCATCTTTTTTTATGGTTTCAAACTAATGCCAATGTTTTAGCGTGAGGGGCGGGTGCCTGTGGGCGGGGGGCTTATAACAAGTTTACCCGGAAGCAGTTTTACTGGACTGGAAAAACAGCGTAGAAGAAGACAGGAGGACTGTTGGCGATTAAATCAAGTGTAAAACTTTTATATCGTTAATCTAGCCACACTTTGAGGATGTAATATAAGCGGTCCAAAAATTAATTACCGTATTTTTCATCTTTCCATTTTCTCAAAAATCGACAGTGCTCCTTATAACTGTCACGTCAAGGTCACATGTTTATGCGGGGTCGTTCTCCCAAGATGCAGACTGACAACTCCGGACGAAAGTGTGAAGGTAGGATGTGATTTATTCCTCATAAATCATAGCACAAACCAAAGACAGGAAACAAACAAAAAGCATGCGTGCCGATCACACGCGGAAGCTAAGGGAAAACTTAGCACAAGACTCACAAATTAGGACAGGAATAACCAAACGTAACATGTTGCATACTGCAAATAACGAAGCCAGACAGTGTGTGGCGATCAACATGAATAAATAGCTCTCTGATTAGTGCCCGGCAGCAGGTGAGCATCCCGGACACTAATCAGAGGCAGCTGAAACCAATCACCACCCGTGGTAACCAAAACAAACCCAGGGTTGCACAAAACAGGAACTGAGGGAGTCCAAAACTCACAGAACAAAACCTAAACAAAACATGATCTGGGCAACGGATCATGACAATAACCCAGTGCGCCTTATGTTCATATTAATTCAGGTTGTGCTTACTGACCTTGAAGCAATTTTATATAGTACATGGTGTAATTATAAGTGTGACCGATAGACAGCAGTCACATAAGATATACGTGTGCACTGCAAGATGACGTTATGAGTGAATGTTTTGCAAAAAATATAAAATAACTGCAAAAAAGAATACTGCGATGTCAGTGTACCTGATAATTCACATCTATTTATTATCCACCATGAACTTCAAGAGCCAGAAGATGTTGTTGAATGACAGTGTACACATTAACAGCTGTTCTGGAAACACACAGAAATGCCCCTAAGAAATGTCTCTATTAATTATTGACTGGCGGTCTGACAAACTGAATATTTAGTTTTGAGTGTTTTTATTATTGGCAGAGGCAGTCAAACTACATCAAATTAAATACACAATCACAGAGCTGCAAAGCCAGTCAAATGAGAAAAAAACATCAGTTTTGTACATCACAGAAGCTTAACCCTGTAAGACCCAAATATAGGAAAACCTAAAAAAAAAATGTTTATGTATGTTTTTAGAGAAATGTTGTAATATTGCAACATTGGGCTTTGATGGGAGCAGAATTTCTGTATTTGTACTCATGGTTGTCTGAACAACTTAGGGTTCATTTGCACGGTTGATTGCTTACTTATCCCCATAACGGTATATACCATTAATAATAATCACACATTAGTTATATTTTTATGAAGTCATCTATTAAAAATATAAAAAATATGAAACAAGATAAAACTCTTAAACGCTCCCCCCCCCCCTCTTTTTTCTTTTCATGACATTAGTGATGAAAGTCCTAAAAACAGTCCCTGTCATCTGTAAAACAAAGGCGAACATTACACTTTCTGCATTGTGTGTTGGTGAATCCTGTATTGCAGTGTCTGCAGCATCATCATCTCATCCACAGAGTTGTGCCCTTCTGGTACCACCTGCAGGCATTTCTCTCTGAATGAATCAAGCCAGAGTCTGAGTTTCCATTGTTTGTCTTTCTTTTCCGTCTCAGATACTGTCATGTTGTTTACAAAATGTAATGACGTCAACGGGGATTAGAATCTGTTGCGTGGCATCACATCAGCAACAGGTGGTGCACCAAGTGCTCAGGGTAGACAATAGTGTCCGCCTGGTAAGGCGCTTTGGACAAAAGTGTCCAAATTACATCAATGTAAATGTAAATGGATTAATGGCTCTAATTATCATACTAAAAGGAAAACATGCATACCCCCATTACATCCACACAGTCTGGAAAAGTCCTTTCCCCAGAACTGAATTCTGAACTGAAGTTATGGAATTTTAGGTCAGGCTGATCAATTAACTACATTTTTTAGAGATACAACTTTTAAATCAGTCAAATTTGACCAGAACACAACACAAGGGTAGAATGTATACTATCCATGTATAGAGAAAATACTTCAGGCAGTGATGTAGTGGAGGGAATACAACCTGTTTGAGCCCACTGCAACAAGACAGCTATTTGACTACCACATTCACCCAATGTTGTATAATTGCAACAATTATATAACAAGCTCTAAATGAAATTTGATGCATCTGTTCCACAAAAACTACATATGTAAATGCTCTAGACATTGTAATAACAACCAAAAAATATATAAAAGACATTTTACTTACTTGAATCTGATGAATCCGGTCCAATGAAACAAATAGATGTTGTTCGAAGGAAACCTTGAGAGGATGTGTGAGTTCATGGCCAGAAGGCGTGACTTATAAACAAATGTACGATCCAATAACCTTGTGAGACTGAACAATAGGACCCAATGACTATGTAAATGTGGTTAAAAAAAAAATATATATATATAACAGATTGTTTTTTAGGATGGTTAAAGGTAACGTTGTAATTTTACAATGAGGGGTCTTACAGGGTTAAGCTCTTTATTTGTGAGTTGGTGTGCAGAGTGTTACAGTTCAGGTACGCAGATGGTTACCTGAAAATAGGTTATATTCACCAAAAAAACTACGTGCTCAAACCTGCTGATAGCATCAGAGACTAACTGTTCCAGCTCTTTCTTATGAACGACTGCATCAACTGTCTGCGTCTTTGTCATTTAATTCCACTTTAAATTCCAGAAGTTCTAAATTTCCCCCTTTCAGGTAAAGAACCTGAGCACAGGAACCTTTTATCTCTGGTTGCGTTTCACATGACAGTTGATTCTAAGTTTGACTTTTTAATCTGCTTTTCAATCACGTACAGTAGATTAGATGCTCAAAAGTCAAAAACAATCCATTCCGTAGTGCTGATAAATGTTAAAATTGTGAGGAAACACTTTTTCTGACTAAACCTTTATTAAAGGGGAACTGCACTTTTTTGGGCAATTTTGCCTATCGTTCATAATCATTATGAAAGACATGACGACGGATGTATTTTTTTTAATGCATTCTAACTCGTAAATAAAAATCTGCTTACAACAGCGCCAATGGGAGGTCTTCTATTCAATGCCATAAAACCCAATAAAAAAACATCCAAAAACCGCCAACAATACTTCACTTCATGATTTGAATTTTAACCAAGTATTAGCGATATTGTTATTATAAACACTAACGCAGACAAACTATTTTGACGTGATCGACTGGTGAGCTACTTCCTCACTTCCTTGATCGTGGAAGTTTATTACAGATCATAAATAATGCCTCTCACTTTGATAATAGAAGCATGAGGACATACAGGTATTGGTACACTTTGACAGTCAAATTCTCATTTCTAAATGATATACTTATGGAGTTAGAGGTGTTGCACTGGACTGGTTAACCAGCTATTTACAACAACAACAGCAATATGTTGAGATTGATGGTTATAGATCAGAATGTATGAATATTGAATGTGGAATTCCACAAGGTTCGATTTTAGGACCCAAACTTTTTATTTTATATATAGATGATATTTGTGAGGTTTCGAAAATTTTATGGTACGTATTATTCGCAGACGATACAAATTTATACTGTTCAGGAGATGACTTGAAAATCTTAGCCGATAATATTGAAGAGGAAATGGTTAAACTAAAATTGTGGTTTGATGTAAATAAATTATCTTTACAATTGGAAAAGACTAAATTTATGGTATTCAGTAATAAAAGAAAGATAGAAGTTAGTTTATCCATAAACAATGTGAAAATTGAGAAGGTGTCTGAAATCAGATTTCTTGGGGTCATCCTAGATGAAAAGTTGACATGGAAAGCTCATATATTGCATGTGAAAAATAAGGTATCTAAAAGTTTATTTATTTTGAACAAGGTTGAATACAGTTTCCCGTATAATACAATGAGAATGTTGTATTGCTCAATTATTCTACCTTATTTCAATTATTGTGCAGAAATACGGGGGAAATACATATCACAGCAACATAATGCCTTTATTTATTTCGCAGAAAAGAGCAATTCGTATCATTTTTACAGTAGGATATAGAAACCACACAAATCCACTCTTCATTAGGTCAGGATTATTAAAACTAAAAGACAATGTAGAATTGCATACTCTATTAGTGATGTTCAAAGTTAGAAATAAAGTTATTCCAAAGGACTTACAAAAGTTATTTGTGTTCACGTCGGAAGATGAGAACCACAGAAGGCCGTATGACTTTAAATATCCAAGAGTGCGAACAAATTTGAAGCAAATGTGCTTATCTGTTGCTGGTGTGAGAGCATGGAATTCTCTAGACAAAGACTTAAAAAGTTGCAAGAATATCTTTGAATTTAAAAGGAGTTACAAAAAGAGACAACTGGAATTATATCAAACTGATTTTTGATTTTGATTGGAACGTGTCATTTTGAAAATGCTTAAGCGAAAATTAAAAGTATGTTGGAGTTGGGGTGTTGGTGGAGGGAACAGTGATAAAGTCATCTAAATAATTTGTGTTAAAAAGGGGACAGATAAATATAAGAATAGTATTCTTCCATCTGCTCCTTTCTGATCATGGAAATGTATAAGAAACAAAAAAACAATCAATCAATCAATCAATGTTTAGTTATATAGCCCTAAATCACAAGTGTCTCAAAGGGCTGCACAAGCCACAACGACATCCTCGGTACAGAGCCCACATAAGGGCAAGGAAAAACTCACCCCAGTGGGACGTCGATGTGAATGACTATGAGAAACCTAGGAGAGGACCGCATATGTGGGTAACCCCCCCTCTAGGGAGACCGAATGCAATGGATGTCGAGTGGGTCTAACATAATATTGTGAGAGTACAGTCCATAGTGGATGCAGCATAACAGTAAGAGTCCAGTCCACAGTGGGGTCAGCAGGAAACCATCTCGAGCGGAGACGGGTCAGCAGCGCAGAGATATTCCCAACCGATATACAGGCGAGCGGTCCACCCCGGGTCCCGACCCCGGACAGCCAGCACCCCATCCATGGCCACCGGACCTGTGTGTCTCCCCTTCCACAAGGGGTAGGGGGGAGCAGAGGAGAAAAGAAAAGAAGCGGCAGATCAACTGGTCTAAAAAAGAGGGGGCTATTCAAAGGCTAGAGTATACAAACGAGTTTTGAGATGGGACTTAAATGCTTCTACTGAGGTAGCATCTCTAACTGTTACCAGGAGGGCATTCCATAGTACTGAAGCCCGAATAGAAAATGCTCTATAGCCCGCAGACTTTTTTTGGGCTCTGGGAATCACTAATAAGCCGGAGTTCTTTGAACGCAGATTTCTTGCCGGGACATATGGCACAATACAATCGGCAAGATAGGATGGAGCTAGACCGTGTAGTATTTTATACGTAAGTAGTAAAACCTTAAAGTCGCATCTTAAGTGCACAGGAAGCCAGTGCAGGTGAGCCAGTATAGGCGTAATATGATCAAACTTTCTTGTTCTAGTCAAAAGTCTAGCAGCCGCATTTTGTACCAACTGTAATCTTTTAATGCTAGACATAGGGAGACCCGAAAATAATACGTTACAGTAATCGAGACGAGACGTAACGAACGCATGAATAATGATCTCGGCGTCGCTAGTGGACAAAATGGAACGAATTTTAGCAATATTACGGAGATGAAAGAAGGCCGTTTTAGTAACACTCTTAATGTGTGACTCAAACGAGAGAGTTGGGTCGAAGATAATACCCAGATTCTTTACTGAGTCGCTTTGTGTAATTGTTTGGTTGTCAAATGCTAAGGTGGTATTATCAAATAAATGTCGGTGTTTAGCAGGACCTATAATCAGCATTTCCGTTTTCTTAGTGTTGAGTTGCAAGAAGTTAGCGGACATCCATTGTTTAATTTCATTAAGACACGCCTCCATCTGATTACAATCCGGCATGTTGGTCAGCTTTAGGGGCATGTAGAGTTGGGTGTCATCAGCATAACAATGAAAGCTAACACCGTATTTGCGTATGATGTCGCCTAGCGGCAGCATGTAAATACTACAGAGTACAGGGCCAAGAACCGAACCCTGGGGGACTCCGCACGTTACCTTAACATAGTCCGAGGTCACATTGTTATGGGAGACGCACTGCATCCTGTCAGTAAGATAAGAGTTAAACCACGACAAGGCTAAGTCGGACATACCAATACGTGTTTTGATACGCTCTAATAAAATATTATGATCGATGGTATCGAAAGCAGCGCTAAGATCAAGAAGCAGCAACATGGATGACGCATCAGAATCCATCGTTAGCAGTAGATCATTAGTCATTTTTGCGAGAGCTGTCTCCGTAGAGTGATTTGCCCTGAAACCAGATTGAAAAGGTTCACAGAGATTGTTAGACACTAAGTGTTCATTTAGCTGCTGTGCGACAATTTTTTCGAGGATTTTCGAGATAAACGGAAGGTGGGACACCGGCCGGTAGTTCACCATGAGGTCAGGATCAAGGTTAGGTCTTTTGAGCAGAGGATGAATAACCGCTTTCTTGAATGCTAGTGGAACAGTGCCAGAGGAAAGTGATAAGTTTATAATATTTAGCACTGATCGACCTAATAATGCAAAAAGCTCCTTGATAAGTTTCCCAGGAAATGGGTCAAGTAAACATGTTGTTTGTTTTGTCCCCTTAACACATCTTAACAATTCCTCTAATGTTATTTCATGAAAGAGAGAGAAACTATTTTGGAGGGCAGTATGCGTCGTAGATACAGTTGTATCTGTGTTAATAGAACCCAGTTGTAGCTGCGATGCGTTGTCTTTAATCTCCTTTCTAATGAGTTAAATTTTCTTATTAAAGAAATTCATAAAATCATCTGCTGAGTGGGTGGAGCTACTGGGAGGTGTCCCTTGTTGGGTTAGCGATGCTACTGTACTAAACAAAAATTTAGGATAATTTTTGTTGAGGTGGATGAGATTTGAGTAATATTTAGCTTTAGCTAAGGTAAGCATGTGTTTATAAGTTATTAAACTATCACTCCATGCTTGATGGAAAACCTCAAGTTTAGTAGCACGCCATTTGCGTTCCAGCTTTCTACACGATAATTTATGGGCTCTAGTTTCTTCTGTAAACCATGGGGTGCGCCTTTTAAGGGCTCTTTTTAGCTTTAGCGGTGCTATACTATCAATGGTGTCGCGCAGGGCGTCGTTAAAGTTGTTAGTGAGGTTATCAATACAGCCGACATAATTTGGGAATGGTGCCATTACCGAAGGCAGTAGGCCAGCAAGAGTCATCGTTGTGGCAGCATTAATGTTGCGGCTGCTATAGTAGTTATTATTATTAGTTTGTTGACAATGAGTCAGAACTTCAAATTTTATAAGGTAATGATCGGACATTACTTTAGTATACGGGAGTACCATAACTTTGGAGGTGGTGACACCCCTGACAAGCACTAGATCTATCGTATTACCGTTGCGATGCGTAGGTTCATTTATTATTTGTGTAAGACCACAGCTATCAATTATAGTCTGGAGCGCCATGCACTGAGGGTCCGATGGGGTATTCATATGGATATTAAAGTCCCCCATTATGATTATATTGTCGGCGTGCGTCACTAAATCAGCAACGAACTCTGAAAATTCACTGATGAAGTCCGAATAGGGTCCTGGGGTGCGGTAGATAACAGCCAGGTGGAGAGGCAGCGGTGTGACAAACCTTATAGTAAGCACCTCAAACGAGTTATATTTATTATTTAGGTTCGGGGTAAGGTTAAAGTTTTTGTTGTATATGAGTGCGACTCCCCCACCCCTTTTAATAGGACGGGCAATATGCGCTCCCGCATAGCCAGGAGGAGATGCCTCATTCAGCGCAAAGAAATCGTCTGGTTTGAGCCAGGTCTCGGCAAGACCAATGACGTCAAGATTATTGTCTCTAATGACCTCATTAACTAATAACGTTTTGGAAGATAATGATCTTATGTTTAAGAAGCCCATATTATAGGTAGTGGGCTGTTTTGAGGAGTTTTTGTTGAAATTATCCGTAGTAGCAATATTAATAATGTTGCGTTTATTATGTGTAGTGCACTTTAAATAAGTTCGACCATATCTAGGAATTGATATGACGGGAATTTTCCGATTGTTTGCTTGATGTTGTGATAAACTGAACGCATCATAACTTGCCACCTCAGTAGAGTGCATGTCTACTTCTGATAAAGCCATCACAGAAAAAACATTTCGTGAGTTGTGTATTATTGTAAAATAATTGCTATGTGTGCAGGGATTATCCAGCCTGGCGCTGGCTAGTTCTATTTTAACAAACTTCTCACCCGGACTAGCGCTTCTTTGAGGATTAGCCTTTCGCTTTGTTGTTAGCCCCGCTCGGCATCCCCGCTTCTGCTTCCGCTCACACCGCTTACGTGTCTTCCGTTGACGGTCCCCGCTGGCACTTAACTCCGCTGCTTCAGAGGCCGCTGGATGTAGCCAGCGAAGTATTCCCATGCTAGCGAGGAGGTCGAAAGTACACGCATCTTTCAGCCTATAACGGCCCGATCTATCCACATCCAGAATCGTCTGTCGGTCGTATGTGATCACAAAGTGTCCACGCTGTGAGCCAGCCATGAAATAGACAGAATTGACGGGTATTTTTGCCAAATCGCTCTACACTTCCAAGAGCGTCTGCAAGCCGCTGCCATCAGGGCGCCGCCATCTTGTCATCTGAAATGAAAGTGTCAACTGTATATGGCTTGTATATATGCATTTTCATGAAAGGAATAAAAAGAAATGATGATGATGACAGCCAGTTTAGACCCGGAAATGGCATGCACTTACTATTCTTAATTCTTGTTTTTTTTTTTTTAAACTATTATTATAAATATTGTTCTCTTACCAAGAAACAATGTTTCTGTCAACAACTACGTCTTTATTTATGTATGTACAAATGCATAATTTATATTACTATATTAGCCACGTACAAATGATCAACTCTATTGAGACATACTGTATGTTCACCCTCTTTTGTTAACTCCTTAATTTGGGTTAATTGTATGTATGAGACATACTCAAACCTTGTATGCATGTTTGATATAAACTACAATTTTCATTACAAAGCAGCTTCCAAATTGTGTTGAATGTACACAAACTTGTAAAAAAGGAGATGAGTGTCTGTAATTATAGCCACGCTTATTGGCTACTTTAATGTTATATAATATTGTCCAATCAGTTAAACATTCATGCCAGTGTTATGTGTGTCTACTCATCAATAATTCAATATCCTTTTTTTGTAGGAAGATTATGATTAGTGCATAAGCAGATGGGACTATGGAGAGCGTTGTGGAAGTGACACGCATCATGGAGGCTTACGCTCTTGATATTATTCTCTATGCCTGACAAATAATCCCCCACAGTTCTGTTTACACCTAACAAGTGTTAAATTTGTAACTCTAATCACAGGAAAGCGTGAAACCACAGCATTATGTACGGCACCGTAATCTATTATGGAAGAGCGTGATTGTTATTCAGCTCCAATCTCATTACAGCTATTCAACGTTCGAGTACATCCAAGACGTGGACTGGCAATCAAAAACGCGACACATCGGAGGAAAAAGTGGCACCACACTGCTTTCATTTCTGTGCTCGTGTTTCCCCGTCACACAATAGCACCTCCTTGGTCCATGAATAGTGCAGCAAAAAATGGAAAAAAAAAAACAGAGGCGTTTCATATTTGTAACAATGTGAACAATGTGTATAAGCACCTTTGGATTTCATGCATCTAAAATTACATACTCCAAAGAGTTGTTTCCTTTTTTTCTCCCAGAGGCAATGAAATTCACTCAGTGAATGTTTCACCGTGTGTCTTCTTGAGATGCTATTGAGAAATTACAGCGGGCAAATGAGTTAGGAAGCTCTCTTGACAGTGGCCCGAGTGGTATCCAGGCGAGATGTATTATTATGATATTTTCTTGGAGGAATCTGGAATTGAATTCTGATTCTGTGGAATATGATTTTATAGCAAGGTTGCACTTTCCCAAGATAGATGACACACACAGGCAACAGTCACGCTACACAGAGCTTTGCAAGCGATACACTGAGTACAGAGTTGGCCATGCGCAACACCATTGGGCTGCATACAGATGAGATGCGAAGGGATGGGATCAGTTGGGCAAATACACAACAACAAAGAATGTAATAGATGTTATACCACCCAAACACACTTTATCCACCTTGGTGATTTTGACACACTAGTCTCCAAACACGTTTAAACAGCAATCTATGAAAAGGAATGTGCATTTTAGCTTTACACGGGATAAATGTCTTCACTCACGAATGAGAGAAGTAAATTATTTGCATGTGGCACATCATGTGTCTAAGGCAGGGGTCGGGAACCTTTTTGGCTGAGAGAGCCATGAAAGCCAAATATTTTAAAATGTATTTCCGTGAGAGCCATATAATATTTTTTAACACTGAATACAACTAGATGCATGCATTTTTAAGTAAGACCAACATTTTTAGAGTATAATAAGTCTCTTATTCTTTTTAATAACATTGTTATTCTGAAGCTAACCAATAACTTCTTGAACAGTTGTGGTAGAAAAAGGGATGGATGGATTAAAATGCATGAGAATGTTTTATATTTTGGACGTTATTTTTAACACTGTGATTACCAGCGGAATTATTCACTACTTATCGTGTTAAGCAATGTCAGCTAAGATTTATCTGAGAGCCAGATGCAGTCATCAAAAGAGCCACATCTGGCTCCAGAGCCATAGGTTCCCTACCCCTGGTCTAAGGCCATGTCCACACGAACACGGAGAGTTTCAAAAACACATATTTGGAGTTAAAACGATCTCCATCCACACAAGCGTAGTTTCAAAACTGTATATGTCTACACACAAACACATACACTTGATGTCTTGCACATTTTGTCCAATCAGAAGCCTGGAAAAAGCAGCAATAGCTGACTTGGTGCAGCATTACAACTCTATTATGTTTATTTTCATATACTAGACATACAATGATATGTACATTAGCTTTAAAACCAGCCTGCACGTACGCAGAATCCTGGGAACATTATTAAAGAGTGAATGCACGCCTGTGCTGCTAAAACCCAACACTCATAGAACTATAACATGTTCAGCAACATGGTGATGTACTATGTGTGCAGTGAAGTGTACATTATTTCTAAAATCAGCGCACAGTAACAAGCCAAGGAAACCCTTTTGCATGTTTAAGGGACTTATAAAGCATTTAATCATCGATATAGTGATATTGTGATGGACCCGAGTGGTGAAATATTAAAATCTAATAAAATTTTGCTAAAAACCAATATAAATATTAAGAACCCAATGTAGCGAGAGCAGCCGTCCAAAATAGGGGAAAATGATTATGCTTGTTCGCACTTTATTATAATCCAAATTACAGCCACGACAGGAGAAGTGAGTCAATGTCCTGGCTCCGCCCACTTCCACGGCGTCCTCCTGCACACATAATTAAAACAGAGGCAGGCCACGGGGATAAAATCTTCTAAAACCAAGGAGACGCTATCTGGGCTGACGTCAAACTTACACGCAAGGAGGGTTTCCCCTGCCTTTGCTGTAGTTCTGAGTCAAAGTATTGGGTACGCCCACTCTCCTCACCAGTCTCTTGTGGGACCTACGTGGCCGTACTCGTCCCGTCTCGCCCCGCCTCTTGGTCGCTCCCGGGGGTCACCGCAGGTCTCTAGGTCCCGATCGCCCCTGTCCACAGAACCACACAGCCAGCGCACAACGCACGAGCCCGCAAGCCCACAGCCCAAGGCAGTTGGATGCCCCCACAGATCCACAAAACACGACACTTACTTCGGAGGCAGAGTTTCCTCTGCCCCTGCGTGTTGTGGGCTTCTTGGGGTTCGCTCCGGTAGCCTGCGGGTCCGCTGGGAAGTCCTGAGGATTCCTTCCCAACCTGCGCGCGTTCACCCGGTCCTCCTTGTCAAGCCCTGTCGATCCTCTCCGGTCGCTTCCTCCTCCTGTCGCTTCTCCCTCCTGTCGCTCTTCCTTCGGTCGCTCTTCCTTCCTCTGAAGCCTGTTGGATGCTTCCCTTTTAAATGTGTGCAGTCCTAATGCTCCACAGGTGTGTCTGATCTCAGGTGCTGTTTGATTGGGCACTGTGGTTGTCAGGGGCAACAAGCTAAAAGGGGCAAGTCTTAAAATGCCAGCAAAGTCCACAAGGAGTAAAAACATGCAATTAAAAATACAATCAAAATCCGCAAAGTGTAAAAACATGCAACTAAAAATACAATCAAATTCCACAGCAATAAAAACATGCAATTAAAATCCACAACAATAAAAACACTCTAAAAACATGCATGGCAATGAAACATAAAAAATAAAATCCCCTACTTAAGTCCCATCACAATATGGTACACGTGTAATGAAGTGTATATTGTCTTTAACATCAGTACACACTACAAGGAGGACACTACATTGTTTTTTTTTAGTTGCTTGGTCGCTTTTTACGCACAAGCTTCATCTACAAAAATGAAAGCAAGACACGTAAGTTAACTTCAGGATTTGTCGTTAAACAAGACATACAACATAAGATAACAAGACATACAACATAAGATAATGTTGCACCTTTATTATGACAAAGAGCAAAAAATCTTGCTTGTCAAAGTTGTTCCATCAGGTGGAGGTTCAACAGCGATCATATCCAAAACAGCGGACTGTCATTTGTGCCGGCTGGAGTGTCACAAAGCCCATTTTGATGTCTTTTTTATTAATGTAGCGTGAAAATAGCAGCATGTTTACGTTCAAACTTACAGTAAGTCACCTTATAGTGTGTTTAAAGCCAGCAAGGCAGTGTTGTTGAGCTCTGAAATGACAGCACACGACCGTGACGTCATCACAAGTCTCCGTTTGTACCGTGTACTAAGCGGAGGGTTTTGGATTTTTACACTTTGGCCAGCGTTTGCAAAAGTCTGCGTTTTTAAAGACCAAAGTATGCGTCTGCGTGTGGACAAGAGGCCTAAACGCAGACATAAGTATGTGTTTATTAAGTATCTGTGTTCGTGTGGACATGGCCTAACATGCAACATGATCTTATGTAGAGGACTCTCTCAACAGAAGGTCAAAAAGAAAGCCAAAAAAGACGAGGGATTATCTAGTTGTACTTCAGTTTCTGAGTTATTTGAAATACAAGCTGTCTCTTGGCTTTTTGTTTGTTTAAATTGCGAGCATACGGTACCTTGAGTTAACATGTATTTTTGGTCTTTATTACATGTTTGTGCCATTTGAGCAATAAAGAGTTATTGTTTTGTCATACATTGTTTTAGGGGAGACCGGATGCAATGGAGGTCGAGTGGGTCTGACAAAATATTGTGAAAGTCCAGTCCATAGTAGATCTAACATAATAGTGAGAGTCCAGTCCATAGTAGGGCCAGCAGGAAACCATCTCGCGCGGAGACGGGTCAGCAGCGCAGAGATGTCCCCAACCGATGCACAGGCGAGCGGTCCACCCCGGGTCCCGACTCTGGACAGCCAGCACTTCATCCATGGCCACCGGACCTGTGTGTCCTCCGCCCTCCACAAGAGAGACGGGGGAAGAGGAGAAAAGAAAAGAAACGGCAGATCAACTGGTCTAAAAAGGGGGTCTATTTAAATGCTAGAGTATACAAATGAGTTTTAAGATAGGACTTAAATGCTTCTACTGAGGTAGCATCTCTAACTGTTACCGGGAGGGCATTCCATAGTACTGGAGCCCGAATAGAAAACGCTCTATAGCCCGCAGACTTTTTTTGGGCTCTGGGAATCACTAATAAGCCGGAGTTCTTTGAATGCAGATATCTTGCCGGGACATATGGTACAATACAATCGGCAAGATAGGATGGAGCTAAACCGTGTAGTATTTTATACGTTACTAGTAAAACCTTAAAGTCACATCTTAAGTGCACAGGAAGCCAGTGCAGGTGAGCCAGTATAGGCGTAATATGATCAAACCTTTTTGTTCTTGTCAAAAGTCTAGCAGCCGCATTTTGTACCAACTGTAATCTTTTAATGCTAGACAAAGGGAGACCCGAAAATAATACGTTACAGTAATCGAGACGAGACGTAACGAACGCATGAATAATGATCTCAGCGTCGCTAGTGGACAAAATGGAACGAATTTTAGCGATATTACGGAGATGAAAGAAGGCCGTTTTAGTAACACTCTTAATGTGTGACTCAAATGAGAGATGGGTCGAAGATAATACCCAGATTTTTTACCGAGTCGCCTTTTGTAATTGTTTGGTTGTCAAATGTTAAGGTGGTATTATTAAATAGATGTTGGTGTTTAGCAGGACCGATAATCAGCATTTCCGTTTTCTTGGCGTTGAGTTGAAAAAAGTTAGTGGACATCCATTGTTTAATTTCATTAGAGAAATATAAATAACAGGAGATTGAATCGAATCTCCGTTGTAACATCTCTGTGTTTGCATGTTCTACCCGTATATGTACCCTAAAATTGACACATGCTCAAGTCAACTGCTTAAGTCAACTGTGTTACGGCCCAAGCCCTGTAGAAGGGGTTCAATGTTTAGGCCGGCTTTCTTTGTTTGCAGATCTCACACCTTCACCTGGTTTAGCCCGATCGCACATCTGTTCCATTTGTATTTCATTTAAACATACTTTCCTTTTGTTAACCATTATACTCCTTTTTTTTACATTAAATATCCTTGTTCTTGTTACTCCTGTTTCGTGTGCCCTTTGTCTTTGCGTCCTAGAACCAGCTGTAACAGCTGGGATAGGCTCCAGCTCATCTGTAACGTAATGAAGACAAACGTTAAAAGAAAGAAAAGAAAGAGATTGTGTTCAAATTCATACAACCGATAGGCTGTGCCAATTACTTCTATTGGAAATTACCACGATCCTGTGCAAGCTGGTTCAGATGCAGTGAAGTGTGATTCCTTATGAGGGAGACAGGTAAGGAATACAAATATTGGACCATGTGGGGACCATGCAGACTGCAATAATGCATCCCCTAGGGTCTCCTTTGGCCATTTTTTTACATCGCTGGCAGGAACTTCTCTTAAATCATACCCAAACAATATTGATTTACAGTCTTTTGTACCTGTGCTCTCCAAAGAAAATAATGTGTATTATTAGCAACTGAATACAGGCTGAAAGACTTCCATACGAATAATGGGATCTCTGGATGAGTGGCGCAAGGTTGGAAACATAGTGGTTGATGTTAGGTTCAATGCCGCACATAAACCGAATATTCTGACCACTGAATCATTTGGTGCTGAATGAACACTGAGTGATTAATCTGTGCTCCTTATCATGGGAGGTCATCCGCATGGCATCAAGAGTGATTAGGGCCTTGTCCCCAATCTTTCAGGGGACAATCGGTGCATTTTATCATCACATTTACCCTTTCCCCCCCGTTCTCCATGCCTCATGGAATACTGATCATCCGACCATTTAAATGTGTGGTCACGAACAAGGTCACATTCCAACTGTACATATGTACAGTTCCTGGGTTCCTGATGTATGTGCGCACTGCAAAGACAGAAAGGGATGACAAGGAGCAGCAGGGGCCTCTCACATCCCTGAAGAGTCATCAATCACAACTGAATCTGACCCTGGAGGAAATCTGTGGTGCGGTGCTGCACCCACTCACCTTGGACAGATCCATGGCTCCACTGTGGAGGGACTCGGGGGATCTCAGAGTTAGGTTCTTTAGCCATAGCAATCATTTGTCTCCGTCTGTCACAACCCTCCAAAGATTTGGTGCCTTAACTAATATAACTACAAATATTAAAACTGTTTCTTGAAATGTTTCGCTTCTAAAGAATGGATTTGTGTACTGTCTGCACAATCTATGTTTCCTGCATTATGTAAAACAGTTTGAAGAAAGGGTAACGATTTCTATGATTTCCATCAATCCGTCCATTTCCCTTACCACGTGTCCTCATTAGTGTGGTGGATGAGCTGCAGCCTGTCCCAACTGATATTCTCCAAGAGATCAATTGTAAGGTTCTGATTTTAATCTTTATTGTCCTCATCCAAACATGTTGCTCTTTTGTGGTGGTTGTTACAGATTCAGACTGTATTTATTATCAAAAGAATTATGAAAATAATTTTCTTTTAATGTAATATTGGAACGTCAAGTAAATGCCTACCATGGACGTATGCGGACAAAAGTATATATTGTTCATTCATGTAAAGGCGTATGTTATGGTGAATGTTTAAGTGCCAGTTTTAAAGAATAAATGTACAGTAGTTGAAAAAAAACCAAACTTTAAACAACATTCTTGTTGACAAAAGATTTAGAAAATTGATTTCAGACAGCTAAATGTGTGATTTTTTGACTGTGACAGTTACTGTATTTAGCATTTTTGTATTAGCTTGTTTTCTAATATCACATCATATCATTAATGAGAGTGTGCTTTTACACAGACATTTTTTCCTAATACAGTGGTGCCTTGGCATACAACTTTAATTCATTATATGACGGAGCTCATAACGCCAAATAACCCTATCTTAAATCAATTTTACCGTTGAAAGGAAGCTTAGTCTGTTGTGGGCAGTGCCCTGTACTTTGCAGTGGTTTATTGGGGGAGCAGCACCAGCAAAAGGGACTTAAACCACTGTGCGATTCAAGAACTCCTTCATTCCGCACTCCATCCAGCTGTATAATCACTCGCCATACAGCAATAGATGATATCTGTCTATTACCTGACCGCTTCTATGTTAGCTACCTCTCTTTGTTTATAATGTATATTTTCTGCTGGATATACGCTCTATTTTATGCTACCCTTTTTGTTGCTGCAGCTGTTACATATACTGTAATATTGTACATGGTAATTGGGATTTGTTATATATTGTATATATTATATAAAAATATAATTTTAATAATATAATATATCAGTAAATATTATATACTGTATATATAATATGTAAATATTACATATGTTATATTTTATATTGCTACTATGGTATATTTTTAGTTTACTTTATAACTTTTGTTTTCGCCCTCTTTTTGTGCCCTTGTGTGCATTATCCTTTCCATCCTTTGTAACTGAGCTACTGTGTGGAACAATTTCCCTTGTGGATCAATAAAGTTTGTCTAAGTCTTATGTCTAAGTCTAAGTCTAAGAAATGAATTGACATTCAATCAATCAGTATTTGGACAACAGAAAACACCACAATGCTAGCATGTTACATGTTTGTTTGTTTTTCCTTTCTATCCCCTTCGGTTTTGGTTGGACTGCGCCAAACTAAATATATCTAAACATTTAATAAAGTTAATTATAAATAAGGCAATAGAAAAAGTATCCCACATTTCTCTTTTGTAAAGTAAATATGTGCCGCTGATAAGGGGATCTACATCAACAATATTATTTGCCTGATTGGCAAACTATGACCCGATCTGGCCATAGTTTGGGGACTCCTGTTCTACATAATCAATATTGTCTTAAAAACAGTACAACACAATGTACTATAAACAACTGCAGTCGTTTTCTTACTTATGCTAGGAGATAATGTAACCGCCTAAGTTTGTTTGACTGTCTGTTTGCAAAATAAATTTAAAAAAAAAATGGGCGAATAATCATAAAACTTTTA
Source organism: Nerophis lumbriciformis (assembly GCF_033978685.3). Taxonomy (NCBI): domain Eukaryota; kingdom Metazoa; phylum Chordata; class Actinopteri; order Syngnathiformes; family Syngnathidae; genus Nerophis; species Nerophis lumbriciformis. The sequence goes on along the minus strand of NC_084548.2, from coordinate 31,440,119 downwards.
AGAAATGTCCAAAATGGAATAAGGAACAAATAATTATGTTTTGGGGATGAACAGTATCATTTCTGCTACATTACCTTACATGTATGTGTCTGCGTGTGTGTATGGTAGTGGCCCTGCAGAGACAGGGGATGACAGAAAACCCTTCTTAAGACCTATCTCTTCTCGCTGGCCTTTAACCTGAGCCACCATTTCTAGTCCCCCCCCCCCCCCCCCTCTCTTTACTTTTTTTTTTCAATTTGTCGCACATTTATTATTTCATTATTTTTATCTTGCAATTTAACTTTTTATCCGAACCCTTTCACTGTATTTCTTTTGCACTATCTTGTTTAGCTTGTGCATTGTTTATGTTCTTTGTTTGTTTTTGGTTTTTTTTGTTTTGTTTTTTGCTCTATGCTTTTTAACCTGTAAAGCACTTTGGTCCAATTTAAAAATTGTTGTAAACGTGCAATATAAATAAAGTTGCCTTGCCTTGCCAGACAAGAGTGTTCACTTTGTTTCTTTCATTCAGCTATCGAGAGCTCAAAAAGTTACGAGCAGATCTTCATTTAACTAATAGGAAATATCTAAAATTAGATGAGGAAAGATTATCATAATTTCCAGTCTACAAGTCGCTACTACACATTGAGCCATGCACTTTATACAATGCAGGGTTTCCCCTAAATTGCCAAAATACCTGTGGCGGTGGGGGCGTGGTCAATATGACGTCAGCACATGATGCATATATTCTTTAAAAAGGCCAAAAATGTAAAGATACATTTAAAACAAATGTTACAATGTAGTATTAACATACAAGCCTACTGGGGTTGATGGCGGCATATGCAGGTCTACCGGAGAAGATGGCAGCGTCTACAGGCCCACCGGGGTGTATGGCGGCGTCTGCAGTGGCATCACTGGGAGAGGTGAGAAGACCTTAGTTCCCCCCCTCAAAGGACGGATCCCAGACGTCCCCAAAGAGGCCAACAGACGACAGGGATGGGTGGGAGGGCGCCCAAAACGAGGCAAAACATCTCCTTGATTCGGCCATCAGCGCCAAAATCCTGTAAAGCCTCTCCGCCATTGAAATTTCCGCAGGGTTCGTATTTGGCTTGACAATTCTGTCAGGAATTGTTGGTAGTGAACCCCAAAATGCAGAGATGGCAGGCGTGTTGCAGGAAAACATGACTTCAATTCAGTGATGTGCGGTGAGGTTCATGGCTGGTGAGGCACTGACTTCATCACAGTCAGATTTACAAACATATGAACCCTAAAGAGTATCTTATTCACCATTTGATTGGCAGCAGTTAACGGGTTATGTTTAAAAGCTCATACCAGCATTCTTCCCTGCTTGGCACTCAGCATCAAGGGTTGGAATTGGGGGTTAAATCACCAAAAATGGTGGGCTGCTGCCCACTGCTCTCCTCACCAGGCAGGGGGTGATCAAGGGGATGGGTCAAATGCAGAGGACAAATTTCACCACACCTTGTGTGTGTGACAATCATTGGTACTTTAACTTAACTTTAACTTTACACATACACACTGTAGCACACAAAAAAGCACATTTAATAAAAAAAACGTTATTATGGTCTTACCTTTACCTATAAATGAAGTCCATGCGCCGCTCCTTTTGAACAAAAGCATCGATAACTTGTTTATAGAAGTCTTCCTTATCTTTCTTCAGTTTTAAAAGTCTCTCTGTCTCGATGGAGATCTTCCTTTAATTATCACCTCCTGTTTCGATTGAAAGTCCAGTTTAGAAAACTGTTTTATTTTAGATATGTAATCCTCCATGTTAAAAGTTCAGGCGAGAGGAAAAAATAAACGATCGCTGCTAACTGTGGCAAGAATGATCTCTGGGATCACAACTGCCCTCTACCACCAGGAGGCGGGATTACTGCGAGCCTCACCCAGTGCGTCTTCGCAGCCGTTTTATGATTGCTCAGCACAAGAAATACGTTACACACATACAGTTGTTGACAAAATACACTGTACATTATATACCTCAGCTAACTAAACTATGGAAATGTATAATATAAATCATATAGCAATACGGTCTCACTGCACAGCAGGCCAGCAGTTAGCCGAGTCATTGCGCAATCCATGGCGAGGCTCAACTGGCTGGTGACTCACCGCAAGTCTCTTCTCAGTATTTGAACGGCAAATGGGAAAATTCAGCGATTTTGAATAAAAATAATCTAAAACTGGTGAAGTTAAATGGAAAATAACTTTATAGTATAATCACTGGATACATATAACAATGTAATTATTTGTTTTTCTTTTTACATTTTTTTTCTTTCCATGATGGCACGTGAGGCCCCGCCTCCCCTGCCTCCCCTGACTGCACGTCACTGCTTCAATTGGATGACCGGAAACAGGATAACAGGAACCAGGAAACAATAATCAAGCACTCACTGGAGGGCGAGTTAGGCTTAAATAGTAGCCTGATTGGCAATTGCAACCAGGTGTGCCAGGCTGCCAATCAGGGACAGGTGAGAGAAAGGAGCGCTCAGGGAGAGATGCAGAAAATGGAACCAAAATAAGAGCGCTGACAGGAAATAAACACAAACACAGAGGAAAACCCAAACATAACCAAACTGTCAGTGACAAGCCTGACATCTTTACTTCTGTCGCTCCATGTCCGCGATGAAAAATTACTCGAGCTGCAGAGAGCCTGGCGTCACACTTGTCTCGCGCTGCCTTTCTCTCATTAAAAGTGAAGATCGCTGTCTCGAATATATTAAACTACGTCCACAGCGCGGTTAGCTGCCTCTGTTCCAGAAAACCCTGGGCGTGTAGCTTACGTCATCATAACATTCGGTTTCGGGAGCACGGTTCCGGTGAGCAAAGTAAGTATTTTTTCAACTAAATTCTCGGTGCATCATTGGTCAATAGTGCGCAAATAATAAACTATATGTAGCGTGGCGAAGTTGGTAGAGTGGCCGTGCCAGCAATCGGAGGGTTGCTGGTTACTGGGGTTCAATCCCCACCTTCTACCATCCTAGTCACGTCCGTTGTGTCCTTGGGCAAGACACTTCACCCCTTGCTCCTGATGGCTGCTGGTTAGCGCCTTGCATGGCAGCTCCCGCCATCAGTGTGTGAATGTGTGTGTGAATGGGTGAATGTGGAAATACTGTCAAAGCGCTTTGAGTACCTTGAAGGTAAAAAAGCGCTATACAAGTATAACCCATTTATCATTTATTTATTATTCATACTGTAACTACCTGCTGGTGTTAATGTGTATGTTAGTGTGTTATGGTGGTAATTTTTCCCATGGTATGTGAACACAACGTGTCGGCGGAGAGTAAACAAGTGTTGTGTGTCTAGGAGTGAAAGTTAAAGTTAAAGTACCAATGATTGTCACACACACAAGGTGTGGCGAAATTATTCTCTGCATTTGACCCATCACCCTTGATCACCCCTTGGGAGGTGAGGGGAGCAGTGAGCAGCAGCGGTGGCCGCGCCCGGGAATCATTTTTGGTGATTTAACCCCCAATTCCAACTCTTGATACTGAGTGTCAAGCAGGGAGGTAATGGGTCCCATTTTTATCGTCTTTGGTATGACTCGGCCGGGGTTTGAACTCACAACCTACCGATCTCAGTACGGACACTCTAACCACTAGGCCACTGAGTAGGTAAGCACGGATGAAGATGTGTGTGCACGGAGGAAATACTTGTTGGAACTGGGCCTGTTGTTAGCATAAAATTGGCAATAAAAGCTACAAAAAAGTGTCAAACTTTGTTTTCTTCTTTTATTTTGTTAGGTGGTGGCTAATATGAAGCCACAATCAAATACAATAAGGGGAAATTCTGCAGTGTTGCGGCTAATTTATGGATTTTACCGGTGTGACGGAGCACGGTAAAATCCACACGCAGCATATTCACACGCACCCACTCCCACACTTGACTTTCATTCCCTCGCACATCTTCCCTGCCATCAAGGTCATTATATTAGGAACAGCAGTAATGCCATTTCCCCTCTTTTATCTGTTAAATACAACTTAAATCTGGACACAATTTACAAACCCCGTTTCCATATGAGTTGGGAAATTGTGTTAGATGTAAATATAAACGGAATACAATGATTTGCAAATCATTTTCAACCCATATTCAGTTGAATATGCTGAAAAAAACATATTTGATGTTCAAACTGATAAACATTTTTTTTCTTCCAAATAATCATTAACTTTAGAATTTGATGCCAGCAACACGTGACAAAGAAGTTGGGAAAGGTGGCAATAAATACTGATAAAGTTGAGGAATGCTCATCAAACACTTATTTGGAACATCCCACAGGTGAACAGGCAAATTGAGAACAGGTGGGTGCCAAGATTGGGTATAAAAGTAGATTCCATGAAATGCTCAGTCATTCACAAACAAGGATGGGGCGAGGGTCACCACTTTGTCAACAAATGCGTGAACAAATTGTTGAACATTTTAAGAAAAACCTTTCTCAACCAGCTATTGCAAGGAATTTAGGGATTTCACCATCTACGGTCCGTAATATCATCAAAGGGTTCAGATAATCTGGAGAAAGCACTGCACGTAAGCAGCTAAGCCCGTGACCTTCGATCCCTCAGGCTGTACTGCATCAACAAGCGACATCAGTGTGTAAAGGATATCACCACATGGGCTCAGGAACACTTCAGAAACCCACTGTCAGTAACTACAGTTGGTCGCTACATCTGTAAGTGCAAGTTAAAACTCTCCTATGCAAGGCGAAAACAGTTTATCAACAACAGCCAGAAACGCCGTCGGCTTCGCTGGGCCTGAGCTCATCTAAGATGGACTGATACAAAGTGGAAAAGTGTTCTGTGGTCTGACGAGTCCACATTTTAAATTGTTTTTGGAATCTGTGGACGTCGTGTCCCCCGGACCAAAGAGGAAAAGAACCATCCGGATTGTCATAGGCGCAAAGTTGAAAAGCCAGCATCTGTGATGGTATGGTGTATTAGTGCCCAAGGCATGGGTAACTTACACATCTGTGAAGGCGCCATTAATGCTGAAAGGTACATACAGGTTTTGGAGCAACATATGTTGCCATCCAAGCAACGTTACCATGGACGCCCCTGCTTATTTCAGCAAGACAATGCCAAGCCACGTGTTACATCAACGTGGCTTCATAGTAAAAGAGTGCGGGTACTAGACTGGCCTGCCTGTAGTCCAGACCTGTCTCCCATTGAAAATGTGTGGCGCATTATGAAGCCTAAAATACCACAACGGAGACTCCCGGACTGTTGAACAACTTAAGCTGTACATCAAGCAAGAATGTGAAAGAATTCCACCTGAGAAGCTTAAAAAATATGTCTCCTCAGTTCCCAAACGTTTACTGAGTGTTGTTAAAAGGAAAGGCCATGTAACACAGTGGTGAACATGCCCTTTCCCAACTACTTTGGCACGTGTTGCAGCCATTAAATTCTAAGTTAATTATTATTTACAAAAAAAAATAAAGTTTATGAGTTTGAACATCAAATATCTTGTCTTTGTAGTGCATTCAATTGAATATGGGTTGAAAAGGATTTGCAAATCATTGTATTCCGTTTATATTTACATCTAACACAATTTCCCAACTCATATGGAAACGGGGTTTGTACCTATGCTATGTACGTTTATTTGGCTCGCATGTCGACGAAATGCACATGACTGAGCAAAGCCGAAGAAGATCGACCCGACCATCAAAAATGAAAAACCTGCCACACAGAATAGAACTCCACCATCACTAACAGGCCCAGAAAAGAGAAGGACAAAGACAAATACAGCGCTGTCTGGTAGGATGTACGCACGTTGCAAGCACTTTCTACTGTTACATTTGTGAATGAACACAAGCGCCTGCGTAAATATTTCATGTGTCAATTTGGCTGGTGTATAATAGCGTCTGCTTCAGTATGGTTCAGATAGTAAAGTGCCATGCACGCTGTAGGCTGCACGCACACTTTAGTCAAGTTTTTCGATAATTTCTTTCTTTATTTCAGTGATTATCGGCGTCCTCGTCTCATTGCTGTATTTCACTCCACTTCTTCCGACCCACGGTTGGAAAACCAAACTTACGTATTTGTAGTTATTAGCTAATACTAGCAAGTGAGACATACAGCCTCTCCTATCCTATTTGAGAAAAATCCAAAACTATGAAATTACAGGTTATTCAGATAAACAAGTACAAATGTCTTGCCAAAGTCAGTCATTAAGCAATGTAAGAATGATGTCTGATTTCTGATAAAACTGCTGCCTTGGCAACATCCATAATAATCACTTCAATGTCTGTGACGGTTTCCCAGGATAGTGTGACGTGATAGCAAGAGAAGAAGACGACAGGGAGACGATGACGTCGTTTAGCTGTTAGCGTGTTTATTGACAGCTTGGTGTGTGAATGAGATGTGTAATTAAACCAAAGAGATGAAGTGTGACTAAATGTGGAACTTATCTGAGTATGGTTGCCAGAGGATGTTGAGAGTGCGTGTTGATCCAGGCGGAAGTCCAAATAAGGGCAAGGCAGGCTCGAGTGTTGGAGGACAGGCGGGTGGTCGAGGACAGGAGCGCGGCGTCGTAGTAAGTGGGCAGGCGTGAGGTCGAAATCCAGGAAGGCAAGGGGGGATCCACAGGGAGGTCCAATGTGACAAGACACACAGCTTGACGACGAGGAAGGATGACGGGGAGCTGGAGAACGACACAACACAAGAGACGATGAGAACGACGGGGAGGAAGCACAGGGAGAGAGAATGCACATGTAGGTGAGCGAGAAACGTGTGGGCTTACTGTACTGGGTACGAGAAGCTACGTTCTGGCGTCGGAGCTCAGGTTGCGCTGGTTTATGAAGGCTGATCGCTCATCACAGACAGGTGCGTAGATTGCCGAGTGTTTGCAGCCGCGCGGAAGCGCGCTTGCAGCGGAGAGAGGGCGCCCGTGGGCGTGTCCCGCGGTGCGCTCGTCAGGGCACGCAACAGGAGAAGCAGCAGAAGTGTGACCCATAACAGATAGCTTTAAAAAGAAATGCATGTGTGAGGTGGTGCAAACCTTTGACAAGACAAGCCTGTTTTACTTCATTAAGCAATCACTTCTACCAGGTTATTTCAAATTCATACGTATTCATAGCCGCTAATGGTAAACTATTACAGCTCCTGAGCAAGCCAAGTGGCACAAAGATACAGAAGATCCTCTATTCCTTCTAGTATATGTTCTATATGTTGCCGGTCCCAGGTAGCCAGGACAAGCAGTCAGATAATATTGTCCTGTTATACAGGAGGAAATAAGCACACAGAACGTTTCAGTTGGTCACAGACTGGTCGCTCTCGTCAGAATTTATTAACAGAATTTACAAATCCACAATTCACTTAATTTCCCATATCTTTTGTCACTTTGTATTATCATGTCAATGTCTTTTACTTTATCTTCACCTCTATTTTCATCAAAACACTCAATAAACTATCATTAAACTGTTACTGTATCACTGGAGTTATAATTACCTTAACAATACTGTATGCCTTTGCCATATATTTTCACATTTCTATATCATCACTCCAAAACATACAATATAGTGCTCAATTAGACATTATTTCACTGTCTTGTCTTTCTCAGGAATATTCACCTTTAACTTAATGCACAATTTAGCAACATTCATTTAAATACTTTACTTTTCTTCATATTCTTCTTCTTATATAGCAGCTTTAAGTTACTGTACTTGAAATGTTCATTGACCATTCCTGAGAGCTTAACTTATACAACCATGTCTAAACATAACAAAATAGCATGTAAAACCTATTTCAGAACACACACATTATACAAATATACATATGAAATCAATAAGAAAACGGGAGCTCTAATTTGGGGAGTCTGAATTAGGATCAGAAGTTCCTATATAAACATTGCGCACTCACGTCGCCATTTTGTATTGATTAATACAGCTGTGCACTGGATTCATTCACAAATACAAACTACAACTCACAAACACTTTAGAGTTAGGCTCCACCATCAGAATGTGTACTTAAACTTAGAAAAAAACATGGATATTATTCAGTGAGTTGTTTTACCAAAACTAACCTGTTATACAGGAGGAAATAAGCACACAGAACGTTTCAGTTGGTCACAGACTGGTCGCTCTCGTCAGAATGACAAGACACTTCCGGTCTGTAGGTGATCGCATTCAATTGGGAAGAAACGCCCTGCTGCCCCCTACTGACCAATGTGAATATTGATAATTGTGGAATGACAGCTCCAAAAACGAATTCAAACCATAAAATAAAATAAATATATCAACACAAAAATGTGACACATTATGGGTGGGTCACACGCTCCCCGACAAAGAAAATGACTCCCGGCATTCAAAACAAAATACTCTTTTCAATACACTTTTTTTTTTTCAAATCAAAACTTGTATGTTAGTATGCAAAGGAAGGTACAATGTATGGCATCATGACGGTGTATGGCAGTGTTGGGTATAGTGTGGGATAGGGTGGGTAATGTGGTGTTGGGCCTGACTGTATTCCCCATGCTGGCAATGTCTGCGGCCCACAAAGTCCAATATTGTTGACTGACCCAATTGACTGGTAGGATGGCTGACCAATAGACTCGTAAGTCAGTGTCCTGGGTGGTCTCCTGACTCGCACTGGTCTCCTGACTGAACCACACTGAGAGGAAGTAGGACTGTCCTGGTTAGTGTCATATCTGGGTTGGCAATGTTCATTTTCAGCATTCTGTTCATATTCGTGTTCACTGGATTGTTCTTGCTCCATCAGTTCAGGTTCCTCTGCTGTGAAGCTGGGAGGCTGTCTGTGCTCTCCTGCTTGTGTGGTCATCCTTGCTTGTTCATGTAAGGATGGAGAAGTAACATGGTTTCTATTAGGCACATGGGTGGTTGTTATATTTGACCTTTGTGACTTGGCTGGCCTTGATACTCTGAGCCAGTACTGTGGTCTTGGGCCATCTTCATCAGAGTCAGATGAAGCACTGCTTTGGAATGTCTCTCTCTCTGCATTCCTTTCAACCTGACTCCTATTCCTTTGTCTCTCTTTAGTCGGTGCTTGGTTCTTTGACTGTTCAGCCACACTCACAGGTAAGTCGTTTACAAGGTGGAGGAGATTCCTATGTAGAGTACGGACTTTGCCACCACCTGTCTCTGGAGACACTTTGTAAACAGGGCTGTCATTTATTTGTTCCTTAACAATGTTTACCGTTTGTTCCCAGTAGGACCTGAGCTTTCCTGGGCCTCCTCTCTCACTCATGTTGCGAACTAAAACCCTGTCACCAGGCTGTAGAACAATCCCCTTCACATGAAGGTCATATCGTCTCTTGCCTCGTGCACTGGACTGCTGACTGTTCTCAGATGCAATGCGGTAGGCCTCTTTCATTCTCACAGCCCATTTGTCGGCATACCCTTGGGGTGTTTCACCCTCCTCTTCAGAGGACAGACCAAAGAGCAGATCAACAGGGAGGCGGGGGTGGCGCCCAAACATGAGGTAGTGAGGTGAGAAACCTGTGGCCTCGTGTCTAGTGCAGTTGTATGCGTGCACCACCTGTGGTAAATGATCCTTCCAGTTGCTCTTTTTCTCCTCTTGCAGTGTTCTCAACATCTGAAGCAACGTCCGATTGAATCTCTCGGCAGGGTTTCCCTGTGGATGGTACGGGGTTGTCCTGGAGTGTCCCACCCCAGACAGTTGCTGAAGGGTCTTAAACAGGGAGTTCTCGAACTCTCTGCCTTGATCATGGTGCAATTTGGATAAAAAACCAAACCGAGGGATGAAGTCATTAAATATTTTCTCTGCAGCTGTTCTGCCTGACTTGTTTCGTGTTGGATATGCTTGGGCAAATCTGGTGAAGTGGTCTATGACTACTAAGATGTATTCGTATCCACCCTTGCTTTGCTCCAAGTGCATGTAATCGATAGACACAAGCTCAAGAGGTGCACTGGTCGTGATACTGCCCATTGGTGCTCTATCATGGACCACAGGTTTCTTTTTCTTGATACAGGGGCACTGTTTTGTGACATAAACCTCAATGTCCTTTTTCATGAAGGGCCAATAGAAACGATCTCTTGCCAGCCCAATGACTTGCTCTGATCCTAGATGAGCCATGTCATCATGGAGATGCTTCAATACAAGGGGCCGATATTCAGAAGGTAGGACAAGCTGCTGTCGACCCCCTGCACTCCTGTACAGTAGGCCACATTCCATATACAGTTTACCCCACTCATGCATGAGTCTTTTCACAGGGCCACCTGCTTTCTTCCTGTCCTCATTTGTCAGTGCTGTTTTTGTCTGTTTCAGCTTGATTATCTCACTGATGGCTGCATCCTGCCTCTGAGATCTGATTAGTTCACTTTGGCTGATGGTCGGTACTGGGGACTTAACTTGAGACTCTGAACTTTGGGCCAGGTTAAGAGAAGCAACATAGGCAATGTCATACCTTTTTGCAGCCTCACTTCCTTCCCAAGTAGCATGTATTGCATCTCTGTCGAGCTCTTCAGTACACTCCTCAACATAACGGTTTATGTCCAGTGGGAGACGAGACAGTGTGTCAGCATCCACATTGACTTTTCCTGGCCTGTACTTTAGGTTGAATCTGAAGTCAGCAAGCTCTCCAACCCATCTGTAGCCTGTGGCGTTCAGCTTTGCAGTACTCATCACGTATGTTAGTGGATTATTGTCTGTATACACTGTGAAGGATGGGGCGTAAAACAGATAATCCCTGAATTTTTCACATACCGCCCACTTTAAGGCTAAGAACTCCAGCTTTCCAGAGTGGAAGTTATAGTTCTTTTCAGCAGGGGTCAATGTCCTTGAACCATATGCAATGACTTTCAGCTTTCCACTCTGTCGCTGGTACAAGACTGCACCGAGTCCCTGCTGACAGGTGTCTGTGTGTAGTGTAAAGGGAAGTTCAAAGTCAGGGTATGCTAGTGTAGGTGGGTGTGACAGGACGTTAATGAGCTGCTCGAGGATGGTCTGGTGACAATCAGTCCACTGTATGGGGGTCTTTGAAGGCAACTGTGCTCCTTTACCTTTCTTTATCTTCCCCTGTGTTGCATCAGGATTTCCTTTCACTTGTAGCAGCCCATATATTGGCTTAGCGATGCGGGAGAAATCTTGAATGTACATCCTATAGTAACTCAGAAAACCTAACAGTTTACGGACATCCCCCACTGTAGTGGGTCTTTTCTCCCTCAGTGACATTACAGCCTCGATGTCTTTTGGGTCTATTCTCACCCCATTAGCTGACACTAACCTCCCCACATACCTGACCTCTGGTTTGAACAACTCACATTTTGTGGGTCGCAGCTTGACTCCATAACGTTGCAGGGCTCTCAGGACACGACGCACTGCATCGACATGATCAGCAAAGGTCTTGGAGTAGCAGAGGATGTCGTCAAGGTAAGGAATACAGCAGTCGTCACGCAAGGTGACAAGCATCTCCTCCATGCTGCGTTGGAAAGCAGCAGGGGCATTGCTGAGACCAAACGGTATTCTCACCCACTCATATAGACCCCAAGGCGATATGAAGGCTGTCATGTGGCGGGATCCTTCAGCTATGTAGCCCTGATGATAGGCTTTGCCTTGGTCAAGAATGGTGAACCAGCTGTGGCCGCCCAGGGTGTCCAAGAGATCCTGGATGCGAGGCAGTGGGTGGCGATCTGGCACTGTTTTCTGGTTCAACTGCCTGTAATCAATACACAGTCTTAGAGATCCATCACGTTTTCTGACACAGACAACAGGTGCTGCAAAGGGTGATTTTGACTTGACGATCCAGCCCTTTGCAAGCAGCTCTTGGATGTACTGTTTGACCTCTTGATAGAGTGGTTTAGGAATGGATGAATATGTTTTTTGGACTGGAATGTCATCTTTCAGACTGATGGTCATATGGAGGGTTGGGATGTTCCCAATGTCACCATCATTGCGAGCAAAAGCTCCTGATTCCTCCATCAACATTTGTTTCACCTCCCCTTGTTGATCATCTGTCAGATGACTGACATCCACTGGTGGGTGCCACAGGTCTGCAGTGGGTGGGACCTGATTAGAATTGGGGGGAGGTGAGGAGTCAACAGTGTTAACATGAATACTCTTATGGTCACTGTGGGGACTGTATGTCTCTATGACTTTGTCAATGGGCTCAATGATGCCTAGGACTGTGAAGCTTGGCAAGGTCACATCATGTTGGGAGTGGTTTGACACTGGAACTTTAATGAAACACCTGTCTGTCTGGTGAATCTCCATTAAGCCTGCTCCAATGCTCAATGACTCCAGCTGTACACTGTCAAGGTTGGGTTCAAACAACACAAATGACTCTGAGGGGTTGATATTGGCTGTAACCCTGCACTTAATGTGAACTACCTGACCTGAACAAATTGTGACCTCTTTGAAACCCACTTTTACAGCAGCATTTTCCTCTTTTGGGGAGTTCTGAGTCCGAATAAAACTCAATATGGCCCCAGCACTAACATCATCAATCTCCATGGCACCTGCAAGGAGGTTAGACAGAATGGACATGAGTTTAGGCCGGCCTTCATTACTCTTAATGAGTTCTTGGATTACATTAAAACCAACTAATGGTCTGTCTAGTTTCAGGCAACTCACTAGGAAGGGTACACGGATGGATAAGTCTGGATCATCATTGCCTTGCAGGTTTACCACCACTTCAACCCATCCGTCGTAAGGCACTTCATCACCCGTGACTGCCGAAACATTCAGCTCATTGTCTAGTAGCTCACAGAGAGGTCGAATATCTTGGCTAGGTAGATACTTGTTCTTCCACGTGCGGTCAATTAGGCTCACATTGGCTCCTGTGTCCAGCAGGACAGTGACAGCGTAGCCACCCATACTACATTTCAGCAGGGATTTGCGGCCAATGAGTGGGGCTACTAGCTTGCATGGCTGTGAGGTATTTTGAGATTGTATTGTGTTGGCATCACTGATTTTAGCTGGCTTTTGTTTTAGGCCTGTTTGGGGTTGGGACATGGGTGCAGGAGCGGTCAAAGGTTGTCCCTCTGTCTTGACCGCACCCCGTTTCCCGACAGTTTCTGTTTCTTCAAGCACCCAACTGCACGATGGTCTTCTTCTCCGCATGCAAAGCAGTGGTTGCAATTTGGATTGGACTGGGCGACACATTGTGTGCAGCCATAGGGTCTCTGTGTCTTTCTCTCAGTTCTGGGCTTTTCATGGTCACAGTAAGAGGTTGGTGTACAGCGCTGATCTGGTGCATGAGCCTGTGTGACCAGCTGTTTCAGGGTCTCCATTGCCTGGGTCAATGCTTCAACCTGGGAGCTAAGTCTTTGTATTGTGTCATCTTTGTTAACAGTGTTGACTTTTACCTCACTCTTAACTTTCTCCTCAGGTTCAGCCTGGGTGCTATGGGCCTGACTTACTTTGCGGGCAGAGCTGCGACCAAATCTGCGCTTTCTCTCACTTTCCTCTGTGGTGGTCTTTATCACCTGTCGCAGCAAAGCTTCATCAGATACTGTTGGGTCAGCAAGGAGAGGCTTGAGCTCACGCCTGACATCATCATACTTCTCTCCTATTCCCTGACATAATGTGTTCAAGAATATGCACTGTATTGTGGAGGTATCATACTTAACTACTGAGCTTGTTTGTTTAGTAGTGAACATAATCTTTTGTTTGAGGCCAATCATTCTATACAAGAATTGCTGTGTTGTCTCATTTTCATATTGCTTGGCACACATCAAGTCCTGAAAGAGCTCTGTGCATCCCTTCTCACCTAGGTGTGACTGGAGGAAGCTTTTGAGTTCTGTGACAGTCAGGTCGTCTTTGTTTGTCAACATATCTCTGAAGTTGCCAGGTTTGATTGTACGGAGCACCCCTCTAATGACCTCACCCTCAGTGTGTTTCTCTCTGAGACCTTCATCTATTTGTTTGCATAAGCTGTTGTAGCTGAGGTCAGATGTAGTGTCACTTATTTGGCCCCCATGTATCCTGTACTCTTTTCGCTGGAGATAAGCAAGATCTTGTAGGGAGACCAACCTCTCTGAGGTTTGGCGTGGTGTGGGTTCAATATCACTATGGTGACGTGGCTGGCTGCCAACTTGTGCTGGGGTTCTTTGAGTCATTAGGGGGTCATTTGCATCATGGTTGTTCAGGTGTGGGTCAGTTGTGGTTGTCAGGCCAGAAGATGTGATGGGAGTCACACATTCCTGTAACTTCCTGCCTAGTTCTTCATACATGGCTTGTAGTTGCTTCATATCTGGTGTGGTTGTGTGGGTGTGTGTACTGGGGTTAGTGTGTGGATATGTAGTATCACCTGAGTGTGTGGGTGGTGCATTTGAACAAGATGGCTCATCATTTGAAACAAAAACAGGCAATTCAGAACAATCACGTTTTTTCATAACCTTCAATATTACATCATTCAATATCATCAAACGACCAATACCCTCATCATTAGAATTAAACAGATCATCAGATTGCATAAAGGAAAGGATATGGTCGATGCAGCTTTCTTCATTGGTTGAGCTCAGCTCGTCTGTGCCTGGATGATCAATTCCGATGGACATCGCAACCTCATAGGCTTCGGTGCCTGAGAGATGGTATAGTTGCTTTTTGATGCTCCATAAGAGTTATTTTCGTCCTTCAGACATGGCCTTAGCTGCAGTGATGACACCTTGCTTCTGTCGTCGCTCTGCGGCCACTTCACCTCGCCTCTGTAGTCGCACTAAGTCACTGTAGTCGCACTGCAGTCTTTGTAGTCGCACTGCAGTCTCTGTAGTCGCTTTGGCTCTATGGTCGCACGTCACCTCTGTACTGAAGTCGTACTGCAGTCAGGCCACCTCTGCACTGTAGTTGTCCTGCAGTCGCGCAACCTCTTCTCTGTAGCCGCACTGTAGACACACCACCTCTGCTCTGTCGCCGCACCGCAGACACGCCACCTCACTTCAGTAACGTGCAGTCACTCTGGCCTTACGGGTTCATATATATATCACTGGATCAGCAACCGTCAAACCATCAATGGCGTTGCCGATCCCGGACGAGCCCCCAAATATCTGTTGCCGGTCCCAGGTAGCCAGGACAAGCAGTCAGATAATATTGTCCTGTTATACAGGAGGAAATAAGCACACAGAACGTTTCAGTTGGTCACAGACTGGTCGCTCTCGTCAGAATTTATTAACAGAATTTACAAATCCACAATTCACTTAATTTCCCATATCTTTTGTCACTTTGTATTATCATGTCAATGTCTTTTACTTTATCTTCACCTTTATTTTCATCAAAACACTCAATAAACTATCATTAAACTGTTACTGTATCACTGGAGTTATAATTACCATAACAATACTGTATGCCTTTGCCATATATTTTCACATTTCTATATCATCACTCCAAAACATACAATATAGTGCTCAATTAGACATTATTTCACTGTCTTGTCTTTCTCAGGAATATTCACCTTTAACTTAATGCACAATTTAGCAACATTCATTTAAATACTTTACTTTTCTTCATATTCTTCTTCTTATATAGCAGCTTTAAGTTACTGTACTTGAAATGTTCATTGACCATTCCTGAGAGCTTAACTTATATAACCATGTCTAAACATAACAAAATAGCATGTAAAACCTATTTCAGAACACACACATTATACAAATATACATATGAAATCAATAAGAAAACGGGAGCTCTAATTTGGGGAGTCTGAATTAGGATCAGAAGTTCCTATATAAACATTGCGCACTCACGTCGCCATTTTGTATTGATTAATACAGCTGTGCACTGGATTCATTCACAAATACAAACTACAACTCACAAACACTTTAGAGTTAGGCTCCACCATCAGAATGTGTACTTAAACTTAGAAAAAAACATGGATATTATTCAGTGAGTTGTTTTACCAAAACTAACCTGTTATACAGGAGGAAATAAGCACACAGAACGTTTCAGTTGGTCACAGACTGGTCGCTCTCGTCAGAATGACAAGACACTTCCGGTCTGTAGGTGATCGCATTCAATTGGGAAGAAACGCCCTGCTGCCCCCTACTGACCAATGTGAATATTGATAATTGTGGAATGACAGCTCCAAAAACGAATTCAAACCATAAAATAAAATAAATATATCAACACAAAAATGTGACACATTATGGGTGGGTCACATATACACTGTTTACAACACTTCACTCAATAAAGAGTTACGGAGGGTAAAAACGTCGGTTGTTTTCAGGCTCGTTAGCTCTGGCCTGGATGTGATAGAGTCCACTCATTAATTTAAACAAATCACGCGTGCAGTCAATTCTTGTCCACATGGTGTGTCTTGTACAGTGGTAGTATACGATGGAAATCATGAAGTGTGAAGTGTTATAAAGTGTGTAATAAAAAGGGCAACATTTTAACCACAAGTGAAAATGTTTTTTTTTCTTTAGAGGACGGCATGAGGGTACAGATAACCCAACCAACTCTGAGTGAAGGCAGGTAACCTCTTTACTGTAGACAACTTATGGTAG
Organism: Nerophis lumbriciformis; assembly: GCF_033978685.3. Taxonomy (NCBI): domain Eukaryota; kingdom Metazoa; phylum Chordata; class Actinopteri; order Syngnathiformes; family Syngnathidae; genus Nerophis; species Nerophis lumbriciformis. Next base: position 31,423,720 of record NC_084548.2, on the reverse strand, counting down.
TCAACATGTTACTGTGGGGCATGGTAGCCTGCAGCGTGACCCCAGAATGCAGGGAGCAAAGTTGACATGCAGGTAAAAAAATGAGTCTAATGATGGAAAAAAAAAGGTTGCAGATTTGAACTATGGGTAAAACAGTTAAAGGGGAACATTATCACCAGACCTATGTAAGCGTCAATATATACCTTGATGTTGCAGAAAAAAGACCACATATTTTTTTAACCGATTTCCGAACTCTAAATGGGTGAATTTTGGCGAATTAAACGCCTTTCTAATATTCGCTCTCGGAGCGATGACGTCACAACGTGGCGTCACATCAGGAAGCAATCCGCCATTTTCTCAAACACCGAGTCAAATCAGCTCTGTTATTTTCCGTTTTTTCGACTGTTTTCCGTACCTTGGAGACATCATGCCTCGTCGATGTGTTGTCGGAGGGTGTAACAACACGAACAGGGACGGATTCAAGTTGCACCAGTGGCCCAAAGATGCGAAAGTGGCAAGAAATTGGACATTTGTTCCGCACACTTTACCGACGAAAACGATGCTACGACAGAGATGGCAAGAATGTGTGGATATCCTGCGACACTCAAAGCAGATGCATTTCCAACGATAAAGTCAAAGAAATCTGCCGCCAGACCCCCATTGAATCTGCCGGAGTGTGTGAGCAATTCAGGGACAAAGGACCTCGGTAGCACGGAAAGCAATGGCGGCAGTTTGTTCCCGCAGACGAGCGAGCTAAACCGCCTATCGACCCTAGCTTCCCTGGCCTGCTGACATCAACTCCAAAACTGGAAAGATCAGCTTTCAGGAAAAGAGCGTGGATGAGGGTATGTCTACAGAATATATTAATTGATGAAAATTGGGCTGTCTGCACTCTCAAAGTGCATGTTGTTGCCAAATGTATTTCATATGCTGTAAACCTAGTTCATAGTTGTTAGTTTCCTTTAATGCCAAACAAACACATACCAATTGTTGGTTAGAAGGCGATCGCCGAATTCGTCCTCGCTTTCTCCCGTGTCGCTGGCTGTCGTGTTGTTTTCGTCGGTTTCGCTTGCATACGGTTCAAACCGATATGGCTCAATAGCTTCAGTTTCTTCTTCAATTTCGTTTTCGCTACCTGCCTCCACACTACAAACATCCGTTTCAATACATTCGTAATCTGTTGAATCGCTTAAGCCGCTGAAATCCGAGTCTGAATTCGAGCTAATGTCGCTATAGCTTGCTGTTCTTTCCGTCATGTTTGTTTGTGTTGGCTTCACTATGTGACGTCACAGGAAAATGGACGGGTGTTTATAACGATGGTTAAAATCAGGCACTTTGAAGCTTTTTTTAGGGATATTGCGTGATGGGTAAAATTTTGAAAAAAAGCCACTGGGAACTGATTTTTAATGGTTTTAACCATTCTGAAATTGTGATAATGTTCCCCTTTAAACAAACATGCAGAAAACAACACACAAAGCAGAAACAAACCTCGAAGACCAAAGCGATAAAAAACCCTAATGATTGGCAACCAGGAACAGGTGAGGAGACCACTGCTCAAACACAAGGTGAAGGTGACAATAAGCATGCACATAGGAAGTCAAATAAGAAAATAAGAGGGCTGAACAGGAAATAAAACCATAAGACCATAAACGACAAAACAATTCCCAAACTGTCATGAGGGATCATGAGATAACATGACACAAGTAATCACTGCTGGCTCTGTTGAGCCTGCTAGTATGACAGGATAAAAAAACTCTCAGAGTTTACTAACTCAGTGCAGGACTTCACCAAAATGTCCTTTTAACCCTTAAAGGGTCTGCATACTTTTTATCTATGCTCATCCATGCTAAAAAAGAGAATAAGACCTCTAACAGCATAATGCAGATTTTTGTGATCTGTCCAAACAGGCTGCCATACGGCTTATTTCAAGAATCAATCTTAGAACATTGTTTGTCTCTCATCTGTCTTTCACTTACAAGCATTACTTATCAGTTTAAGAAGTATTTTTTTTAAATTATCATTTGGTTTTTAGCATTTATGATCCCTTTGGGCATCAGGTTTGTGGTCTGATTTAATGACAGAAATTAACCATTTTAAACACAGTTGGGACTAAATTGTACAGGCATGAGCAAAAATGCATCAAACTCACAGATCAGCTATTTGTTTCCAACACTGACTGAGGCTCTATAAGCACATCTCATGGCCACTGAAGTAGCTGACCAGCAAACAAAAAGCTTTGTGTCAGCAAGAACATGGAAAACGAGGGTATGGTCACTCTCATTTTGTTCTTTGTTGTTCTTCCCTTCAATGTCGTTCTCCTGTAGCACAACAGCATAATTTGGCCTCTGTGTTCTTGCTGCATGAAGCGTTCCACCACGCTCTTTTCCGCCATCCTCGGCTTCACAGCATTCATCCCTGCGGGACAATCGATAGGCTGCAACAGCCCTCGAGTGAAATCTCCACTGTGCTGCTGGAGAAAAGAAAGGCTGTTCAATCGAAGCGATAACTCTCGCTCCCTCTGTTCATTTTGATTCATACACACAGAAAAACACCCTTCCGTTTTGTTTTGGGCTGGTGCCAGTTGACCGGTATGGAGGCTATTTAGGGTATTCAGGGGCTGGAGGCTTTTGGGGAGGGAGATGTTCATGCCTCGGGCATTGTCGGCTATTTTAGAAAAGTACAAAACCGATAACGTCACTCGTCATGTGGTCAGCGTGCAGCGATGGCAGAATCTGCCAAACAAATGGTCAAGGTCCTATATAATATCAAGAATTTATAACTGGAATTCCTTTGAGGAAGCTATATGCACTAAACAGCACTACGTTTGGACAATTTTGTCTCTTGTCACTGCATGTTTATTTCCCTTTTATTGATAGCCCTTCTGTGAGATAGTGAGTGATAGGGAGTCAACACCATCACCAACCACCTCCTTTCCCAAGAGATGAACCCTAAATCACGAAATGAAAGGGACATAGCCTCTGCGCAATTAAGTGAGTGCAGCCGTGTGGCAGTTGGGAGAGAGAGCTACTTGTGTACGTTTACCGGCGACTGAAGTGTTTTGGCCTGTACAGTGCAGAGTCTCACGGCAAGACCAAGAAGACGCCTATCAAGATGGCAGTGAAGATGTTTGACGAGCTTTAAAAAAAGTGAGAAGGATCAAGTGCAACGGCTTTACCAATATATTGTCACATAAGCAGTTTATTTGCATATAAGCATGGCGACCATGTAAACTGTGCCAAACCATCACTGCCTTTTAGCATGTGGAAGAACCGCTACAGGCAGCACGGTGGTGGCACAGGGGTTAGTACGTACAGAGGTTAGTACGTGTGCCTCACAATACGAAGGTCCTGGGTTCGACCCTGAGCTCAGGATCTTTCTGTGTGGAGTTTACATTTTCTCCCCGAGACTGCATGGGTTCGCTCCGGGTACTCCGGCTTCCTCCCACCTCCAAAGACATGCACCTGGGGATAGGTTGATTGGCAACACTAAATTGTCCTTAATGTGAGTGTGAATGTTGTCTGTCTATCTGTGTTGGCCCTGCGATAGCGACTTGTCCAGGGTGTACCCCGCCTTCCGCCCGTATGCAGCTGGGATAGGTTCCAGCACCCCACGTGACCCGTAAGGGATAGGCTGTAGAAATGGATGGAATAACCGCTACAACAGCCTGGGACTGAGTTTCTGTTGACAGGCCAATCAATTATTTCTACTCCTGAAGCTTTTAGTCTGACAATCATCACTCTGTGGGAGCGAGTCTTGTCATCTTGGAGAATAGTTAACTCTCATGCTGTAGAGATTGCTACTGGTTGCGGAATCTTATCATAATATATTTGTGCATTGAGGTTGTCTTCAAGGATGACAATTTCAATTCACAGAGATATTGAATGCATTTGTTAATGTTTTTTATGGAAGTATAGCCTGCGTTATTTGGTTAAACAGCTCCAGGGATCAGGACGTTGATTTAACAATGGTCACAGGTAGATAGTAACCCTGGATTTCCACTTGATGCGTAACGGCTGCTGAACGGCGCCACCTTGGAATGTCTCTGCCATCTGCCATTCGGCAATTCCAGCCGCCGTTCCACAGTGCAGTGAAGAAGCGCACTTTTACAAGTTCTTGTGAATCTGCGCGATAATGGGAATTAAATAAAGCCAATCACAAACAGTTTATTATATATTTCTAACAGAGCAGAAGCAAATAAACCCGGTCCTGCCATACGAGATATGTGACGGCCGCTGAACGGCAACACCGCGGAACGTCTCAAGCTTTTCTGTCCATCAATACCCACAGGTGGGCGTCTGTGACGTCTCTGATTTGACTGACGCTTGTAAAAGACTTCAGTTTTGCCTTGCAGAACGACAACTTTATTTGTCTGTTTGTAGCAAACAACAACATAACAGTAACATCATCCCTGGAAACAGTGTTAATTTCGTTGACTAAATATTTTCATCTTAGTTATCCTCAACGACCTATTTTTCCCTAACAAAATATGTATGATGAATAATGAAAACAAAAGCACGTTTACGAAAACAATGACAATATAAATTGAATATTTAGTCAACAAATAAACACGAGACCAAAATACAGACAGAGGAAATTGAATCATATTTAATTTCGTCTTTAGGCAGATGGGACGAGTTATCCAATCACAGTTGCATGTGGGAGAGGAGCAAGGAGTGAAGCACAAACGGGATCCAATCAGAACCAGTGAGGGACAGTGTTTTGATTTTTCACCCGGAAAAAAGACTCATGCAAGACCGCCATAAAATATGTCTTCAATACCAGGAAGAAAGAGAAGAGAGGATACAGTCATGGTCATAAGTTTACATACCCTGGGAGAATTTATGATTTCTTGGCCATTCTTCAGATAATATGAATGATATCACAAAAACCTTTCTTCCACTCATGCTTAATGGTTGTGTGAAGCTATTCATTGGCAAACAACTGTGTCTACTCTTTTTAAATCAAAATGACAAAATAAAGTACCCAAGTGACCCTGATCAAAAGTTTACATACCCCAGTGACTTTGATCTGATAACATGCACAAACGTTGACACAAACAGGTTTGAATAGCTAATCAAGGTGTTTGTAATTAGTATGTGTGTATAAAAGGTCAGTGAGTTTCTGGGCTTCTGACAGACCATTGCATCTTTCATCCAGTGCTGCACAGATGTTTCTGGATTTTGAGTCATGGGGAAGGCAAAATAATTGTCAAAAGATCTGTGAGAAAAGGTAATTGAACTGCATAAAACAGGAGAGCGGTATAAAAAGATATCCAATGAATTGAAAATGTCAATCAGCAGTGTTCAAACGCTGATTAAGAAGTGGAAAAGGAGGAATTCAGGTAGACCAGAAAATATTTCATCCACAACTGCCAGGAACATTGTTCGAAATGCAAAGAAAAATCCACAAATAACTTCAGCTGAAATACAGGACTCTCTGAAAAATTGTGGTGTGGCTGTTTCAAGATGCACAATAAGGAGGCACTTGAAGAAAAATGGGCTGCATGGTCGAGTCGCCAAAAGAAAGTCATTTCTGCGCAAATGTCACAAAGTATCCCGCTTACATTACGCCAAACAGCACAGAGACAAGCCTCAAAACTTTTGGAACAAAGTAATTTGGAATGATGAGACCAAAATTTAACTTTTTGGCCACTCGACCATGCAGCGCATTTTTATTCAAGTGCCTCCTTATTGTGCATCTTGAAACAGCCACACCACAATTTTTCAGAGAGTCCTTTTGTCATTGTCACAACATCCGCCATGTTGGAGAGATACGTCTAGGAATGCCACTGGGCCTGAGCACACATTCACAACGTCTCATATACCTCCCAGATATTTGGGTGGGAATACATATTATTTAATGCATATCAGCACTCAGATATAAAGAGAACACCAAATGCTGTGTGGATACTGTGTCTCAGGATTTTACTGTCAAAACAAGCCTCAACCAAAGTCTGTGTCACATTCCACTTTCCGGGGCCTAAAATCATACTTATCAGTAATTAATTATCTAGACAGTGAATTGTTCTTACTTATTAATATATCAACACCCAGTAATCAAACTGTATACTGATTAATGATATTAACAGTGTGTCTAATTCCCTTATGATATGTTGGGAGTGGGGGCAACAGTCAACGAAGAGCAACTGCAGTGTATGTTGGGACATGATGCAGAGGTGTGGACTCGAGTCACATGACTTGGACTCGAGTCAGACTCGAGTCATGAATTTGATGACTTTAGACTCGACTTGACAAAATGTAAAAAGACTTGCAACTCGACTTAGACTTTAACATCAATGACTTGTGACTTCACTTGGACTTGAGCCTTTTGATTTGACATGACTTGACATGACTTGCTACTTTCCCCAAAACCCAAAGATGAAAAAGTTATTCGGGAGCGCTCCGTATTTTTCATTGTGTACTTGTCTATCAGCGTTGCGTGTGTCAGCTGGTGTGGTCTCAGTACAACAGCCAATCAAATTAGATCTACTTTGTTTTCATCACACAGCATTCATCCAATCAAATTGCAGGACAACCAACGAAGAAGACATGTCCAAACCACAGCCAGTGAACAAAAAATGATACCTAAAATAATTTCGTTTGGGTATAAAAATTACGAGGTGGTCAACACAAAACGGTTTGCAGTATGCAACACATGCGGTTCGAAAATTACTGATGGAGAGGCAACAACTTCCAACTTCGTCCGGCATTTGAAGTTGCACAAAGAACGGTAAGTTTTGAATGTAAGATAACGTTTATTGGCTAAGTAACGTGACTTTTATTTGCTGTGTAGTTAAATCAGTGAGGCTGTAAACTCACTGCTAACGTTATAACGTTATTGCAAACACGGGAATCTGTTGCAGTTCACTACCTTATTCATACTTTTTGTTCAGTGATTTTTTTAAGCAGGGTTACGTTAGTCAATATATCACACGTAACGTTAGACGGCGGTCAGCAGCACCGCGTATTTTAGCCACCTAAAAAAAAGACAAAAATAGTCAAATAAAGGTCAGTTAAAATGTATACTATATTATGAATATGTGTACCGTTTTAGCTAGCTTTCTGACATACTGTTGGTTGTTTACCTCAGTGGTCCCCAACCACCGGGACGCGGCCCGGTACTGGTCCGTGGATCGATTGGTATCGGGCCGCACAAGAAATATTTTTATTTTTATTTTTATTTTTTTTAATTAAATCAACATAAAAAACACAAGATACACTTACAAGTAGTGCACCAACCCAAAACAACTCTCTCCCCCTTTTGTTCTGGGCATTGAACATGAAGACTCTTCCTTCACTGTTCCGAGTGGCCATGAGAGTCTTGGCAGTGCCTGCCTCCAGTGCTCCAGTGGAGCGAGTTTTCAGCCATGGTGGCATCATACTACGCCCCCATCGTGCACAAATGACTGACAGACTCTTGGCTAATTTGGTCTTTTGCAAATGCAATGCAGCATAGGGCCCTGACATATAAAAAGTACAACTTTTTTGTTATGTTCACGTATATGTCATGTTTTTTCAATGTTAACACTTTTGTACAAATAAGTACATTTGCACTTTATTTTTCAATGTGTTTGTTCTGTAAAGGAATGAGTTAATGTTTAAAATGACTGGTTAATAGTGCTATTATAAAGTGCAATGTCAGCACAATTGTCTTTCCTGCAATTTAAAATGCACTTGTTTTAATAAATAAATACAGCATTTGAAAAGCATACACAATCTGTGTTAATATATTAGTCTGTGGTTAAAAGGACTTGAAAGGACTCGAAACTCAAAATGCAGGACTTAGGACTTGACTTGAGACTTTCCAGTCTTGACTTTGGACTTGACTCGGGGCTTGCCTGTCTTGACTCGGGACTTGACTCGGACTTGAGGGCAAAGACTTGAGACTTACTTGTGACTTGCAAAACAATGACTTGGTCCCACCTCTGACATGATGTGCATCTAACAGTATAATAAGCAGGGCGTCGCAATACTAATAGATGCATTCTCAATATTGTTATTAGAGATGGCCGATAATATCGATATTATCGGGCGATAAATGCGTTAAAATGTAATATCGGAAATTATCGGTATCGTTTTTTTTTTTATCGGTATCGTTTTTGTTTGTTTTTGTTTTTTTTGTTTTTTTATTAAATCAACATAAAAAACACAAGATACACTTACAATTAGTGCACCAACCCAAAAAACCTTCCTCCCCATTTACACTCATTCACACAAAAGGGTTGTTTCTTTCTGTTATTAATATTCTGGTTCCTACATTATATATCAATATATATCAATACAGTCTGCAAGGGATACAGTCCGTAAGCAAACATGCTTGTGCGTGCTGCTGGTCCACTAATAGTACTAACCTTTAACAGTTAATTTTACTAATTTTCATTAATTACTAGTTTCTATGTACCGGTAACTGTTTTTATATTGTTTTACTTTCTTTTTTATTCAAGAAATTTTTTTTAATTTATTTATCTTATTTTATTTTATTAATTGTTTTTAAAAGTACCTTATCTTCACCATACCTGGTTGTCCAAATTAGGCATAATAATGTGTTAATTCCACGACTGTATACATCGGTATCGGTTGATATCGGTATCGGTAATTAAAGAGTTGGACAATATCGGATATCGGCAAAAAGCCATTATCGGACATCCCTAATTGTTATGTTCACTATGTATTGTGTTCTCTCACAAATGTCTGAGAAACTGTATTGAAGTTCAAAGTTGAGGTGTTCTGTGGAAGTATTAAAATTGTCTAATGTGAAGAAGATGTTATTTTCTTTTATATTTTCCTTAACTTTCCTTTTGAACACGTAGTAAATTCTTTGGGTTAACGTCCTTAGCCACATTAATTTCCTTCCATTTAAAGTTATATACTGGATAATCAACACATGTTGGCTACAAGATAAGCCAATGGATAAATAAATTAAATTCTACTATTCAACAATACTGCTTTTTGCAGATGATGTGGTCCTGATAGCTTCATCTGGCCAGGGTCTTCAGCTCTCACTGGATCGGTTCGCAGCTGAGTGTGAAGCGACTGGGATGAGAATCAGCACCTCCAAGTCCGAGTCCATGGTTCTCGCCCGGAAAAGGGTGGAGTGCCATCTCCGGGTTGGGGAGGAGATCTTGCCCCAAGTGGAGGAGTTCAAGTACCTCGGAGTCTTGTTCACGAGTGAGGGAAGAGTGAATCGTGAGATCGACAGGCGGATCGGTGCGGCGTCTTCAGTAATGCGGACGCTGTATCGGTCCGTTGTGGTGAAGAAGGAGCTGAGCCGGAAGGCAAAGCTCTCAATTTACCGGTCGATCTACGTTCCCATCCTCACCTATGGTCATGAGCTTTGGGTTATGACCGAAAGGACAAGATCACGGGTACAAGCGGCCGAAATGAGTTTCCTCCGCCGGGTGGCGGGGCTCTCCCTTAGAGATAGGGTGAGAAGCTCTGCCATCCGGGAGGAGCTCAAAGTAAAGCCGCTGCTCCTCCACATCGAGAGGAGCCAGATGAGGTGGTTCGGGCATCTGGTCAGGATGCCACCCGAACGCCTCCCTAGGGAGGTGTTTAGGGCACGTCCGACCGGTAGGAGGCCGCGGGGAAGACCCAGGACACGTTGGGAAGACTATGTCTCCCGGCTGGCCTGGGAACGCCTCGGGGTCCCACAGGAAGAGCTGGACGAAGTGGCTGGGGAGAGGGAAGTCTGGGCTTCCCTGCTTAACCTACTCAGTGGCCTAGTGGTTAGAGTGTCCGCCCTGAGATCGGTAGGTTGTGGGTTCAAACCCCGGCCGAGTCATACCAAAGACTATAAAAATGGGACCCATTACCTCCCTGCTTGGCACTCAGTATCAAGGGTTGGAATTGGGGGTTAAATCACCAAAAATGATTCCCGGGCGCGGCCACCGCTGCTGCCCACTGCTCCCCTCACCTTCCAGGGGGTGATCAAGGGTGATGGGTCAAATGCAGAGAATAATTTCGCCACACCTAGTGTGTGTGTGACAATCATTGGTACTTTAACTTTTAACTTTAACTTAGGCTGCTGCCCCCGTGACCCGACCTCGGATAAGCGGAAGAAGATGGATGGATGGATGGATCAACAATACTGTTAGGTTATGTTGGCCTTGAACTCCAAGATGCAGAGAGAGCAGGTTAACATGACTTTGATGTCAAACACAAAGTGGCTAAAGTGCAGCTGGGAAGCGTGCAGGGAGCGTGCAATAACAAGAAGCAAGAGTCAATAATCGAGCCTTGCATGAGTACAGGGCAGGCTGGTTTATAAAGGAGCCTGATTGGCAACGTGGAACAGGTGAGTCCAGATTGCCAATCAGGGAGAGGTGAGGTGCGACAGCACTCAAGCCAGAAGAGTGGTGAAGGCAAACACAGGAAGTGAAATGAAAATAAAAGCGCAGGAAAGGAACTTACTACAGAAATAAGGAAGAATGCGAAATAAAGTCAGGCCTGAAATGTCAGGACCTGACAAACACTGTCAACAAAATGCATAACATTTACTGCATGTCACAGAATCTGTCTGAGTGTCCAGCTCATGATACAAGGTCAAAAAATATAAAAAAAACCCCATAGTCCTCATTTAAATTATCAATTTAACTCTATCTTTAAAATATCCTTGTGGAACCCAACAGGCTGCCTAATCTCCTACTCTTATAGTTTTGGACTCACTTGATGCAGTTTGGTGCCTTTTTAGCACTAGAACATCAGTTTCCTGTGAAGAGATTAGATTTTGAGAATCTAAATTTGCTGGACTGTTCAGCCTGTGCAAGGTCAGAGGCTGCTCATGCCTGTTGCAGCTGACATTATGCCACTGTAGCCATTATTAAATTGCTACAGCAGTGAGCTTTCAAAATAAAAAATATGATTGGTTGACAAGAATGTCAGCAACATCTATATGGAGCCAAAACATCGCCAGTAAGATTTGGTATCGAAAAAACCATTGACATTGTAGAAAAAGTTGCATTGGCACTAAAACAAGTTTTGGCAGCAAATACATAACAAACACCAAATAACCTCAGTTCTCCTGTCTTCTTCTACAGCGCTTTTTTTTTTACCTGCAAGCTCAAGTCTAGTAAAACTGCTTCCCTGTAAACTTGTTGTAAGCCCCACCCACAGGCACCCGCCCCTGCATGTCAAACCACTGCCATTAATTTAAAACTGTAAAAAACAGAAGTAAATGCAATGTGCACCCTGAACTCCATTGAAAAAATGTGTTTCTGTTGTTTGCTGTATTTTATTTTATGCTTAAATCTAACATGTTCCCATTGGTAAAGTTAGTAGGTATGTTACCTTGATATCAGCTATGGTGTCATTTTGATAATTGTTTTGTTTATATTATATATAAACAAATATTTGAATGATGATAAATGAACGTGTTGTGGCAGTTGCGGATGTCACCAATGTGGCGGTTTTTCCAAACAGGTATTTAATGGTGAACATGAGAATGTTAAACAGGAAGTGCTTAAAATGTAATAGATTTGCAAATACTCTGAGACAAAGTCTAGGTTCATTGTGTTTTTCATAGTGTTTTTGAAACTGCACCAATGTTTTCCTCAGAATTTTCAACCAACTTCAAGTGTTTTGCTAAGAGAATTATTTGTAATATGTACATTTTCTATTTTTGGCCAAAGTAAGACAAAGAAAACAATCTGAAGTTGTCTTTATTTTTAGGTTATTATGCCATGATTTTATCCGCGCGGGAATAGATTTTCCTCCATGCGGGCCCTGAGCTAAAAATTAATTTGACACCCCTGATTTAGATGACTTTGTATGAATGTATTATATGTGTGAATGAATACATGAACACATTTCCCAATGTATTTCGGCAATAGAAATGTAGAAACTAATTTGTAATCTCTGTACACATTGGTACAACTACCGTATTTTTCGGACTATAAGTCACAGTTTTTTTCATAGTTTGCCCGGGCTCCAGTGCAACTTATATATGTTTTTTTCCTTTTTTACTATGCATTTTCGGCAGGTGCGACTTATACTCCGGTGCGACTTGTACTCCGAAAAATACGGTATGTATACATTTGACGGTAAGCTACAAAATTTACATATACATTAGCATATTTGTTGATGCAATCGCAAGCACTCTTGAACATCCAAACACAGATTTTCACAGAGTTTTTTCTTTTAACATTTATAAATAGAGTTGATACAATGATATCTACATAGTTTTGTTTCATTCAAACTGTAGCGCAAGAATCCTGGGCCAAAGCCCAATTATTGGGTTGACGTAGGACACTTATTTGCCTGCTGTACAGCACAGCTTTGCAAGTCAGTAGATAACAGAAAGCTTTGCTTGCCCAAAGAGGGTCTTATAATGCATAAGCAGGACTTTCACTGCCTGATCAGCAAAAAGATGACATTGATGCTCAGGCCTGCCATTTGTCCTACCCCGGCTTTTCCTGCGTTATTACATGGCCCGATAGCATCTGTAACTCTACTTCCTTTAAAAAAAGGTTGATGTGTGGGTCATTAAACCTCCATTCATGACGTTAATTACCTGATAAGGCTCGGGGAAGTAAGATGGACGTAAAGGCTTTCACCATTGAACAAACCAGCTGATTTTCCTTCAAACTGAGGTAGACATGCATAATCACGATGCATAATCATAATACGTTACATTAGGACGCACACACACATACACACACATACACATAGCATGCCAATGTGAACAGAATGACTATTTATGTGTGCTTGTAATTTTTTCAAAGCAGTCAGTATCTGGTGTGACCACCATGGATATTGGCAGTGACTGGGACACGCTGTCGTATACACCGATCCACAGCATCCCAAACATACTGCATTTATATTTTTGTTCAGTACAAGTAATGGATCACATTTGAGCAACTACCATTTCTTAATGGTAATTTAAATTCAGAAATGAGCAGTTGGCCTTGTGGTAAGAGTGTCCGCCCTGAGATCGGTAGGTCGTGAGTTCAAACCCCAGCCGAGTCATACCAACGACTATAAAAAATGGGACCCATTACCTCCCTGCTTGGCACTCAGCATCAAGGGTTGGAATTGGGGATTAAATCACCAAAAATGATTCCCGGGCGCGAACAAGGGGATGGGTCAAATGCAGAGGACACATTTCACCACACCTAGTGTGTGTGTGTGACAATCATTGGTACTTTAACTTTAACTTTAAACATTTTTCTGACCACATTTTAAGTCCTCACTGACATACATGTAGCAACAATATTAATGATCAATGTAATTAACTGGCTTATTTTTTAAATAAATAATTAACACATTTATAAACTTCTTGTTTGGAAGATCATTGTCATGTCTGCATGTTTTTGTTACCAGAAATCCTTATGTAATTTTAGTTTTGGTTCATGTCATGCGCTGGCATGGTGCATGACCACACAATGCGGAGAAAGACCAACACACAGGGAAATAAAGATCCTTTTAATGCAGCAAAAAATGACACCTGCCGGAGTGAGAGTGGCAAAAGGTAGAACAAAAGGTGACGACACAACAGCCACTTAACCGTATGCATAGCAAACACACAACACACTGGTGAAGCTTAGCTCAAAGAGGAACTGCACTTTTTTGGGAATTTTGCTATCATTCACAATCTTTATGTAAGACAAGCACACATATGTACTTATTTTTTTACGCATTTTATTAAAATTATGCTCACAATGGCGCCTATGAAAGTCGCGGTATTCTGCCTATAAAGCGCTGAAAATATATATCCAAACACTTCCATCAAGGTTGTATATACACACTGCGAGTATATATGTAATGTAGTAACAAGAACATTTATAGTAACATTTAATATTTACCTATTTTCCACGTTTTAAGCATACGGCGGGGCATTCATTTCACAAACGGATCACTATGTTCGCGTTTTCCTTCAACAACATCACTAATTATTACTCACTGCAGATTTCATGAGAACTTCATAATAAAACATCACTTACTGTACAATGTCTGATGTCACTGTGTAGCTTCAGCAGCACTATCTTTGACAGTCAACTTTAAAGAAATATGTCTTCAGAACTTGCAGCGAGGTGAATACAAGTTAATATTTGACTGTAAAATATTACTGGAAAGACAAAAGGCTAGCAGTGTGGATTAAGTAGACACATCTTGGAGAAAACATCTTGTCATTGTACAAACCCCGTTTCCATATGAGTAGGGAAATTGTGTTGGATGTAAATATAAACAGAATACAATGATTTGCAAATCCTTTTCAACCCATATTTAATTGAATGCACTACAAAGACAAAATATTTGATGTTCAAACTCATAAACTTAATTTTTTTTTGGAAAATAATAACTAACTTAGAATTTCATGGCTGCAACACGTAGTAGTTGGGAAAGGGCATGTTCACCAATGTGTTACACGACCTTTCCTTTTAACAACACTCAGTAAACGTTTGGGAACTGAGGAGACACATTTTTTTAAGCTTCTCAGGTGGAATTCTTTCCCATTCTTGCTTGATGTACAGCTTAAGTTGTTCAACAGTCCGGGGTCTCCGTTGTGGTATTTTAGGCTTCATAATGCGCCACACATTTTCAATGGGAGACAGGTCTGGACTACAGGCAGGCCAGTCTAGTACCCGCACTCTTTTACTATGAAGCCACGTTGATGTAACACGTGGCTTGGCATTGTCTTGCTGAAATAAGCAGGGGCGTCCATGGTAACGTTGCTTGGCTGGCAACATATGTTGCTCCAAAACCTGTATGTACCTTTCAGCATTAATGGCGCCTTCACAGATGTGTAAGTCACCCATGTCTTGGGCACTAATACACCATACCATCACAGATGCTGGCTTTTCAACTTTGCGTCTATAACAATCCGGATGGTTCTTTTCCTCTTTGGTCCAGAGGACACGACGTCCACAGTTTCCAAAAACAATTTGAAATGTGGACTCGTCAGACCACAGAACACTTTTCCACTTTGTATCAGTCCATCTTAGATGAGCTCAGGCCCAGCGAAGCCGACGGCGTTTCTGGGTGTTGTTGATAAACTGTTTTCGCCTTGCATAGGAGAGTTTTAACTTGCACTTACAGATGTAGCGACCAACTGTAGTTACTGACAGTGGGTTTCTGAAGTGTTCCTGAGCCCATGTGGTGATATCCTTCACACACTGATGTCGCTTGTTGATGCAGTACAGCCTGAGGGGTCGAAGGTCACGGGCTTAGCTGCTTATGTGCAGTGATTTCTCCAGATTCTCTGAACCCTTTGATGATATAACGGACCGTAGATGATGAAATCCCTAAATTCCTTGCAATAGCTGGTTGAGAAAGGTTTTTCTTAAACTGTTCAACAATTTGCTCACGCATTTGTTGACAAAGTGGTGACCCTCGCCCCATCCTTGTTTGTGAATGACTGAGCATTTCATAGAAACTACTTTTATACCCAATCATGGCACCCACCTGTTCCCAGTTTGCCTGTTCACCTGTGGGATGTTCCAAATAAGTGTTTGATGAGCATTCCTCAACTTTATCAGTATTTATTGCCACCTTTCCCTTATCAGTTTGAACATCAAATATGTTGTCTTTGTAGGATTTTCAACTGAATATGGGTTGAAAATGATTTTCAAATCATTGTATTCCGTTTATATTGACATCTAACACAATTTCCCAACTCATATGGAAACGGGGTTTGTAAAAGCCATCTTGGACTGCCAGGAAGATCCAGTGGCCTGGGGAGCCACGTACTACCACTAACTGCTTGAGAGGGTGGAGTTACAGTTGACAGTGACTCCCCTTCCATCAGTTGTATTAATAATTTTTTCATTAACATTAATTTGCACCTTTAGAGTTTACAGTTTAAAATGTGTTTAATTAGTGAAGCATATTAAAAGGGGAACTGCACTTTTATTTAAGTTTTGCCTATCGTTCACAATCATTATGAAAGACGATGAATGGATTTTTTTTTTGATGCATTCTAAATATTAAATAAAAGTAAATAAAAATCCACTTACAGCGCAGCCATTAGGAGCTCCTCTATTTCGCCCATAAAATCCAATAAATAACCATTCAAAAACCAGCCAACAATACTCCATTTACATTTTGTGACTTACAGTATTAGTGATATTGTAATTATAAGCGCTTTCACAAACAATCTATTTATAGCGGCGCCGTGATGACAGAGAGCCAACTAGCTTGTGCTGCTATATTGACATCGGCTGGTTAGCTGCTTTCTCACCTCGGTACAAGTGAAAATGTATTCTAGATCATAAATTACGCCTCTCACCATGATAGTAGAAGCATGGGGACATTACCAGACACGTTGGTCAACTTTGGCAATTGCGAGAAAGACACAAAAGGGCCGCTTGGTTCCAACCTCCTTATTTCTGTTACGCTTGCGTGGCATTGTGATGCCGGAGGTCGTCTTTTCACGATGCAGAGGGATGTCAGGAAGCGGCTTGCAGGTGAGAATAAATGATTTATTCTATTTGCAGAATAAAATATGCTGCAGGGCACGGAAAACAAAAGGGTAGCCAAAAGATGCTAATATCAAAAATGCAGACTATGAGCAAAACCAAGAGCGTAACTTGTTGCATGGGAGCAAACAAGACCAACAGACCAAGTGAGGCCAGTGCGTAAACTAAATAGCCCTCTGATTAGTGCCCGGGCAACAGGTGCGCGTCCGGAACACTAACCAGAGGCAGGTGACTGTAATCTGCCGTCATGGCAACAGAAACAAACAAACTCAAGAGGTGCTGTAAGCACAAGTGACTTAAAAACATAAACAGACTATGATCCGGGCAGCGGATCATAACAATTTCTTTGCGAAGATTATGAGTCATTCTTCATCTAAACGTGAATATATCAACATCCTAACAGTCGACATCCCAGTGAGAGCAGACCTTGTATAGTAAATGACATTTTATTGTTGGTTGGCTCTCATAATAGTCTGCAGTGAGTAGTAATCAGTGATGTTGTCGATGGAATAAGCAAACAAATTAATGTGGCGCCATATGTTTAAAATGACCAAAATACGTAAATATGACATGTTACGTGTAACTACATTACATACATACATACTGCATGTATATAAAACCTTACTGAAGGTGTTTGGATATTTTAAGCGCTTTATAGGCAGAACCGAGTGACTCCCACAGGCTCCATTATAAGCAGACTTTTACACACATTTATTTACGATTCGGAATGCATAAAAAAAGAAAAACATATGTGTTCTTGTCTTACAAAAGGGTTGTGAATGATAGGCTAAATAAATTAAAAAAAAAGCATTTTCCCTTTAAAGCTTGACTGTGCATCTATTCGTTTAGCTCAGTGGTTCTTAACCTGGGTTCGATCGAACCCTAGGGGTTTGGTGAGTCGGCCTCATGGGTTCGGCGGAGGTCAAGACACACCCGACTCATCGTGTAAATAAAAACTTCTCCCTATCGTCGTATTACAGATACGGCAACAGCAGAAGTCACACTGAGTTTATGCATTGTGTTGGTTTTGTTCTTTGAACAAGGTGATGTTCATGCACGGTTCATTTTATGCACCAGTAATAAAACATGGTAACACTTTAGTATGGGGAACATATTCATCATTAATTAGTTGCTTATTATCATGCAAATTAGTAACATATTGGCTCTTAACTAGTCATTATTAGGTACTTATTAATGCCTTATTTGGCATCGCCTTATTATAACTCTAACCCTCTAACCCTGGCCCTACCCGTAACCAAATAACTCTAAAGTAAGTCTTTGTTACTTAGAATATGTTCCCCTAGTGTCCAAAAAACTCTAAATGAAGTCTTTGTTACTTAGAATATATTCCCCATACTAAAGTGTTACCAAAACATTTAACTTTGTCTTGAAATTGAAAAAAAAAACATTTTATTTTTTACTAAAGAAGTGTTCGGTGAATGTGCATATGAAACCGGTGGGGTTTGGTACCTCCAACAAGGTTAAGAACCACTGCTTCAGCTTGTTAGTTACTTTGTCATTTGTATAGACTGAGGAAGTTTTGGAGCTGTATCTAATTTAATAATTACAACAGTTACTTTTATAGCAAATATTCATTCTGAATTAGGAGAAGAATGTCAACATCAAGCGAGGAGAAGTGTTTAGACGGGGAGTAGCAAGCAGGAGTAGCGTAAAGTAGTGAATTGATGCAGCAGCATAATCCAGATTTTAGAAGTGTCAAAAGGACATTTTTATGCTTTCAATTACATTTCAATTATTCACGTTCATTTGCTCTACAGTATCTACTGTATGCACATGAACAGAATTACTTTAAAACTTATGTGTACTTTAACGAGGTTGTATTGTCACACACAAATGACACTGTAATTCTAGGTTGATATGCACAAATTATTGATAACCTTTAAAACAAACAATGTACACATATTTAGTTTTATGCCTTTTCACAATGTATCAATAAACACGGATGAAACATTTGACAGTTCAATTTAAACTCCTGTAGCTACTTTTCCATGCCAGGAACATTAAATATTACGGTCTTGTGTCAGTTAGCTTTCTTGCATGTCAATAGTTAGCCATCTGCTTGGACTGCCCCGCAGAGAATTCCACCCAAAGGAGGTCTGATTTTAATGAACAAAGTACATGTAAGAAGGCCATATGTGTGCCCAGGCAACTGTAGAAAAAAGTCAACTTCACAAACTGCGAATGATGCATTGCTGTTTTCCAGCTCTGACCTGAGTGTAACCCGGAGCTGACCTGGTTAGGACTTTCTGGAGATGGGGGCATCATGAGCAATCTGTAGAACTTCAGGAGAGACTGTGGTACGTTGCAGGTGTTTCTGCAGCAAACATATAGAGAAAACTATTGTTTTTTTTACCCTAGTCAGTTCAGGGAAACTTTCTAAAAACAATCACATACAAATCCATCACACAAACCACCACCACCATTCACCACAATCACTTATGCACACAGTAAAAAATATGCAAATGAGAATATACACACAGATATGAGGTCTATGTGAAGAAATAAAAACATTTTGCGTCAGTATAAGGGCTTCAGTGCAATCAATTGTAAATGCAAGGCAAGATTCAATTAAATTTCTCACTGGGGAGGAAATGCCTTACACACAAAATAAGCTTCTGTTCACATTCCATTATACTGTCACCGCACATGAATCATAATGTATCCTCACAAATGTTGAGTATTAATTACTTTTTTCTAGCACTGTGTTTTAATTATGTAAGTAGTTGCTTTGAATAAAGGTCTCTCTGAGGATTCAGCTTGGTTTCAGGTGAGGAAATTGATTTACTTTTTTTTGTCATTGTAAATTAAAAAGGTCCCTTGTTACAGTGAACTTATGAAGACTCACATCAGTGTGCACATTTTTCTGCACCCTCAGGAGACTAAGGGCCTCATGTATTAAGAGTTGCGTGGCTTTAAGACTAAAAATTGGCATATGTTCAAATCCAGAAATCAGCGTTGGCAAGAAAAAAATCAGATGTATTAGAGCAGGGGTGCTCACACTTTTTCTGCAGGCGAGCTACTTTTCAATTGATCAAGTCGTGGGGCTCTACCTCATTCATATATATAATTGATATTTACTTATTTATGAAATATATGTTTTTGTTAACAAGTTAAAGGTGTTTAATGATAATACAAGCATGTTTAACACATATAGTTAATATTGTTAATAAATTAAAGGTGTTTAATGAAAATACAAGTATGTTTAATACATATAGTTAATATTGTTAACAAGTTAAAGGTGTTTAATGATAGTACAAGCATGTTTAACACATATAGTTAATATTGTTAATAAGTTAAAGGTGTTTAAAGATAATGCAAGCATGTTTAACACATATAGTTAATATTGTTAACAAGTTAAAGATGTTTAATGATAATGCAAGCATGTTTAACACATATAGTTAATATTGTTAATAAATTAAAGGTGTTTAATGATAATAAAATAATGTTTAACACATATAGTTAATATTGTTAACAAGTTAAAGGTGTTTAAAGATAATACAAGCATGTTTAACACTTATAGTTAATATTGTTAATAAGTTAAAAGTGTTTAAAGATAATACAAGCATGTTTAACACATATAGATTCCTTTCTTTCATGAAGACAAGAATATAATTTGGTGTATTACCTGATTCTGATGACTTGCATTGATTGGAATCAGACAGTGGTGATGATAACGTCCGCATTTTCGAATGGAGGAGAAAAAAAGTCCTCCTTTCTGTCCAATACCACATGAAAGTGGTTGGTTTTTGGCATCTTATTTATCCAGCTTCCGTACTCCTTTGTATACACTTTACAAGAAATACATTGTCGGCAAACTCCGTAGCTTGCTAGCTTGTGCACGCCAGCTTTCTGAGACTGTTATTTTGTTAGCGCAGGCAGGAAGAAGCAGAGCTTTTATTGTGCAACTGTGCAGTCGGTCTTTGGAGTTTTGACGACAGGTACAGCGCCAGAGTCTGTTGAAATAAAGTGTTTCTCGCCTTCCTGTCCGTAATTTTAATGAGCTGGCAGCAGCCAGCGTCATCTCAGAAGACCCTCGGGTGCCGTGAATGTCAATCAAATGACGAAAGTGACGTCATAGTGAAGATTTATGATCGCTCATTTTTAGGACTATTTTTTTAATGCCTGGCTGGCAGTGTTGGGTTAGTTACTGAAAACCAGTAACTAGTTACAGTTACTAGTTACTTTATTTCAAAAGTAACTCAGTTACTAACTCAGTTACTTACACCAAAAAGTAATGCGTTACTGTGAAAAGTAACTATTTAGTTACTTCTTTTTTTCTTCTTTTTTTTTAAAGCTCCCATTAATGCCCTTTTTGTCTTCATTTCAGTACTGTTATTGCACTGGAGAATAATACAATCTGTTGATCAACTTGACATGCATTTTTATTTTTATTTTAACATAATTAATGAAAAACAGTGCAACATAAAAAGGCATTCCTCCTTTCTTTAAACTTGGACCAATGACCATTAATAAAAAACAAGTTTAAGTGCAACATAAGAAGAAACATCATCTTCCTTGAAACATAGGTAGTGAAATAAAGCCTGACATCTGGAGTGATGCTGCTGTCTTCCACACTTGGAGCCATGGATTGTAGAATACTTGTTTTCAGTGGCAGGATCATTGACACAGATGGTGAAGTTTCAGTGCTCAGTAGAGATGGAACACTTTTAAGCACCTGGAGGACCTCATCTGCCACTCTCACATCATCATCAGACAGGGTTGTGGGTCAATGCAGAGTATATAGCTGCCTGCTGCTCCAACATATCATAAGTGGAGTTCCACCTCGTTGGGACATCATGTATGAGCAGGCAGCTTTAGCATTTCTTGCTTTGTCTTAAGCACATGAGCAGCTGTTGTGCTTGGGTGGAAGTAAGAAACCTTCCTGATCCTCCCAAAGAGGCGCTCCATCCTATTGACTGAGATTCCCTTCTGTGATGCCAAATTCACTACATGTGCAAAGCACCTATCTGTGGTCCCAGTCCTGCCTCATTCTCTGTAATTATTTGATTTTTGGCATTATCACGTGTGACTGGGATATCTTTATCTTCCAGTCCTCCACTGCTTGTGTCAGTACCTGCGCAAGGTGACTCTCGTAGAGGGGGCGTGTCTTCTCATCTCCCAGTCTGCTGTGATGAAGTGAGCGCTTATAGTTCCGCTGGACGTGCACCCGTCTGTCATGAGCGCAACAGATGATGCTCGGGATAGTTCATCCACAACTTTTTTCTTCTCCTGCTCATAAAGATCTGGCACAATCTTATTGCTGAAGTGGGTGCGCGACGGGATGTCGTAACGTGGTTCAAGCACGTTCAGCATGTGTTTAAAACCCTCGTTTTGCACAACCGAGTCTGCACTTATAAACACACCGATTCAATGGCGGGGGCGTTCAAGCTCCTCCGTTATTGCGCTCGCCATGACCATGCTGTGTGTGGACTGAACGTGCCAACAACTTGTGTGCCTCCCCCCCCCCCCCACACACACGCACATAGACCGCGCCTCTTTTTTTCTCTCCGGCTTGTGACAGAGGAAGATTCAGAAGAACGACACAGTAGCGCTTCTGTTTCTAGCCGATACTACATCAAAAGTAACGTAAAATAACGCAGTAACGCATCATGTAGTAACGGTAACTAAATTACTGAATAAAAAAAAATAACGCGTTAGATTACTAGTTACCGCCGAAACTAACGGCGTTACAGTAACGCGTTACTTTGTAACGCGTTAGTCCCAACACTGCTGGCTGGTGATCGACTGACACACCCTCCACGATCGACCGGTAGCTCACGATCGACGTAATGAGCACCCCTGTATTAGAGTGTGGGCATGCACTAATCCAAGCACATTTCTTTGTTACATTACAATAAAGTATGGAATTGATTGCAGATATCCGGACCACACCCCCTTATAAATAAGCAAATCATATAAATATTAGCCATGTGCCTGAGGTCTGGACACTCTGGCCAATCAGAAATCAGTTGGAGGTGCTTCTTTCTCATGTTTCTAGTGAGTGAATGAGGGTGGAGTTTAAAGTCTGTTTTTGCTGTGGGCTTTGATAACTGTACACAGGCTGAAATATGAAAGAAATGGTTGAACATTCGAAAGAAGGCACGGCCAAAACAGGCGAGTAGACCAGAGATAACGTAGTGCTGCACCCCGTTTGAAAAGATAGCTGCTGAAATGATATGTAAAACTTCAGAAGACGTGGCTGACTTTGATTACCCCCAATATAAACACAATTTGTGTAACTTAAAACAAAATGTGTTCATACAGTAGCCTATTCACTAGAGATGGACAGATACACCGATTCGCACCGGTGGTTCTGTCACGTGGGGGTCGCATATTCATGCGGGATCGTTCCTTCAGTGCACAACACGGACACTCCGGACAAAGACGTGAAGGTAAGAGATGATTTAATTGCATAAATCATAGGCAAACAGAAAAACAAGCAAAAGAAAAGTGTGCCGAACGCACGGGAAGCTAAGGCTAAACTTAGCACAGGACTCAGGAACATGAAAACAAACCAACGTGATTGTAGCTTACCGTAAACAAGGAGCACAGGACGAGTGAACAGAAAGGCAGGCTTAAATAGTGTCAGTGATGGAAAACAGGTGCGCGTCGGGAACACAAGCGGCAGGTGAAAATAATAAGTAACCATGGTGACGAAACAAACTCACAGGTGCACAAGCAATAACTAAAGGAGTCCAAAACTAACAAAACATAACTAAACAAAACATGATCCGACCACGGATCATGACAGACCTCCCCCCCTTAAGGACAGATTCTAGATGTCCTAAAAACAAAACACATGCAGGGTCAAAAGTCACGGGAGGGCGGAGGGAGGACTTGGCGGTGGGTCGCCAGGCCAAGAGTCCCCGAATCTACCGAGGCAAAGTCAAGTGGCGGCGGCGAGTGGAACGACGCTGCAGCCGGCGAGGCGGGCGCCCAGGGAATGGCCACATTGGTGGCTGACTGGGAGGTGGGCGCACTTGGCGAGGCGGACGACCAGGGAGTGGCCACATCCGTGGTCGACGGGGAGGTGGGTGCGTCGGCGCCGTCATGGCAGGCTTGGACGCAGCAGCAGACGAGTCAGGCGTGGACGCAGGTACAGGCGGCGAAGCTTGGCGTGGTGCAGGCACAGGAGCTTGAGCCAGCCGAGGAGCAGGCACAGAAGCTTGAGCCAGCCGAGGAGCAGGCACAGAAGCTTGAGCCAGCCGAGGAGCAGGAACAGGAGCTTGAGCCAGCCGAGGAGCAGGAACAGGAGCTTGATCCAGCCGAGGAGCAGGAACAGGAGCTTGAGCCAGCCGAGGAGCAGGAACAGGAGCTTGATCCAGCCGAGGAGCAGGAACTTGAGCTGGTGCTAGCCAAGGAACAGGAACAGGTGCTAGTCGAGGAGCAGGAACCGGAGCTGGAGCTAGCCGAGGAGCAGGAACTGGAGCTGGAGCTAGCCGAGGAGCAGGATCTGGAGCTGGAGCTAGCCGAGGAGCAGGAACTGGAGCTGGAGCTAGCCGAGGAGCAGGAACTGGAGCTGGTGCTAGCCGAGGACCAAGAGCTAGCCGAGGAACAGGAACTGGAGCTGGTGGCGTCTGCAGGCCCACCGGAGATGATGGTGGCGTCTGCAGGCCCACCGGAGATGATGGTGGCGTCTGCAAGCCCACCGGAGATGATGGTGGCATCTGCAAGCCCACCGGAGATGATGGTGGCGTCTGCAGGCCCACCCGAGCTGAGGTTAGCCATGAGCATGGCGGAGGCGGTCTAGCTGGGGGTTGCGGCTTGACATGCCGACGGACTGGTGGTGGAGGACGAGCTGGAGGTTGCGGCTTGGCATGTCGAAAGACTGGTGGTGGCGGCCGGGATGGAGGTTGCTGCCTGGCTGGGCGCAGCTGAGCAGCCCCACCAGCACAGCTCCCGGCCCCAGCCCCCCCCCTCAATGGGCGGATACCAGACGCGCTCCGGAACAGTCTTTAAGGGTGGGTGGCGGGAGGTAAGGAGGGGGGTAGAATTCTCCCTTTTAAATTGTCC
The DNA here is from genome assembly GCF_033978685.3 of Nerophis lumbriciformis. Lineage (NCBI taxonomy): Eukaryota > Metazoa > Chordata > Actinopteri > Syngnathiformes > Syngnathidae > Nerophis > Nerophis lumbriciformis. The sequence continues at coordinate 31,399,299 of NC_084548.2, read as the reverse complement.
AGAAAATCTTTTTTCCTCCCCCACCTGAGATTGTGTGGGAGGACAGAGGGAAAAAGTCCTTGACGTGGGCGGGGCTAGAGTCTTTAGGGGCGGAGTCAGAGTCACTGGGGGCGGAGGTGATTGAAGTTGACGGAATCTATTTTCAGAAAAAGTGTCCTGATGGTACTTTATTTTTGGAAAAAAGTCTTTAGGAGGTGGCTGATAAAGGGAGACAGACGGAAAAAAAAAAAAATCCTGATCAGAATCTTCCCTTGACGCCAGCGGAATGATGTCATCGCCGCGCGCCGTTTCAGTGACGTCATCGGAAGTGGGCGGAGTGACGTCATTCAAGATGGATGGCGTTATGTTGTTGTCAGAGTTCATGGTAATTTGGTTTGCAGCCCAATCTAAAAATTGTTTCGCAAAATGAGTAACCGGATTACCAAAAACAACTGAGGGGAGGAAGACTGGGCTGTTTGTGGTGACTTGCTGTCCGGAGGAGGAGTTTGGGGGAGTGATGCATTTTGGCGGTGAAACGAAGCCTTTTTGGCTGGCTTCCGTCCTCGCCAGCGCGTCTCCATTTCCTCGAAGCCCGGGGCGAAGGAACTGTCAGCTGTGCTCCTTCTGTCACGTGGGGGTCACATATTCATGCGGGATCGTTCCTTCAGTGCACAACACGGACACTCCGGACAAAGACGTGAAGGTAAGAGATGATTTAATTGCATAAATCATAGGCAAACAGAAAAACAAGCAAAAGAAAAGCGTGCCGAACGCACGGGAAGCTAAGGCTAAACTCAGCACAGGACTCAGGAACATGAAAACAAACCAACGTGATTGTAGCTTACCGCAAACAAGGAGCACAGGACGAGTGAACAGAAAGGCAGGCTTAAATAGTGTCAGTGATGGAAAACAGGTGCGCGTCGGGAACACAAGCGGCAGGTGAAAATAATAAGTAACCATGGTGACGAAACAAACTCACAGGTGCACAAGCAATACCTAAAGGAGTCCAAAACTAACCAAACATAACTAAACAAAACATGATCCGACCACGGATCATGACAGGTTCGATTTAACCACTTGCGATGCGACTGCATTCCAATTATGCATCGATAAACAACAGGGGCACATTCGTGATGCATTGGCTCTTGCCTCTCTGAATAGGTTAAATTCATGTGTTTGATCCATATTAATATGTTCTGTTATTTCCTGCTCAGTCCAGTGTCACATGTTATAGCAACTTGTTTTATACAGTCTCAGTTGTTTATTTTTCACGTGAGATCCATGGAGGTCTATGGTGAGATCTGATTGGCAGCCCTGACTCTGTCGTATTACCGGGGCGGGCCCAGAAGGAAACTCAGTTACGGGAGGGAGCAGCACAGAACAGTGCACGCGACATGGATGACGGTGATGAGATATTCGATGCTCCCAAACACTCGCATAAATCGAACGTATGGAAATACTTTGTTTTTTATACGAAAGACGGTAAGATTGATAAAACACATGCAATATGTAAAGAATGCCGTGTATCTATCAAATACGTGAGTAGCACGACAAACCTGTCACTGCACACCACATCGATGATGAATGGAATATGCACAACTACGTGTTGCAAACTAGACACTTCCTCGAGGCCCACACAGGAAAGAACTTAACTGAATTTATTCACGATGTTGAACAAATAGAACATTACAAATAAGCCTGCCTTGGTAACTGATAACGCCAAAAACATGTTCCTAGCAGGAGAGGGTGCCGAAATGAATCCACATATAAGATGCTTTGCCCATACCTTAAACTTCTCATCGTAAAGAGCATTAGAGGTGGAACAGGTTGTAGACCTTCTAATTAAAATCAGGAGAGTGGTGACCTATTTCCACAAGAGTACCAAAGCCTCTGATAATCTGCATGAAGTGCAAAGTCAGTGAGCATAAAACACCGCAAGCCGATTGGTGATGTCTCCACTCAATGGAACAGTTCCTTGCAGATGATCCAGCGTTACTTAGAACAGCACCGTGCTGTGTCTTTGACCTTGCAGAGGGTAAAGCCAAGGGCTCCAATTGGCCTGCCTAGCTTCACAGAGGATGACTTGACCCTCATGCCAGAGATCACCAAACTGCTGACCTCCCTACAAATAGCGACCAAGTGCCTCAGTGAAGAAAAGAGCCCCACTGTTTCCAGATGTACTTTGGCACAAGACCATGAAAGGATTTGTATAAAAGCAGAGCTGTTTTAAAGTCTATTCTCTGAGCTACATTAAGACTAATGTGGTCATATTTCTTGGTTCTAGTCAGGACTTGAGCAGCAGCATTTCGGATATACTGAAGCTGCTTTACAGCTTGTTTAAAGCTGCGAGAAGGCAATTAGAGTGGTCTACCTTGCTGGAGACAAAGACATGTTTTAGTGTTTCTAAGTCTGCTTTGGGCACTATTCATTTGATTTTGGCAATGTTTTTTAGGTTGTAAAAATCTGCTGATCTTATTGTCATAATGTGGCTATTAAAGTTCAAGTCTGAGTCCATTATTACACCTAGATTTCTAACCTGACTACTCGCTATCAGGGAAAGGGGTTCAAGGTGACTCCTTATAGTTTCTATTTGGTTCTGTAGGTCAAAGAAATAGATTTTGTCTAAGTTTAGCTTTGTTTTTCATTCACCCACTGATCTGTTTGATGCAGTGACAAAGGCTGACGTCACCTGCCATCAGTGGTACGTAGTTCAATCTTCAATCAATCAATCTTTATTTATATAGCCCTAAATCACAAGTGTTGTAGTTCTGAGTGTCATCTGCATAGTTGTGATAGGACACCTTGCAGCTGCGTATTAACTGGCCTAATGGCAGCATGTACAAATTCAACAATAGGTGTCCCAAAATCGAATCCTGAGGAACCCCACAAGTCATAGCCATTTGGTTAGAGACACAGTTACCAATTTTAACAAAGTAGGTCCTGTGATTGGAAAATTTCATGTTTGATCTGAACCGATAATTGTCCAGTACTGTGGCATCAATACTACTCTTCTTTAAGAAGGGCTTAATGGCAGCAGTTTTTAAGGCCTTTGGAAATGTTCCTGTCAGAAATGAATGCCTTGAATTTTAGCATGAAAGAATGAGCACTTTGATGTACACATGAGTTCTAAGGGAAGTAAAACTGAAGAGTTTGTTAATCTGTTTACTGAAGCAAACACGACACAAGAGTTGTTACTACAGATTGATGATTTCAGAAAATGTGTCTTCCCTTGTTCTGTTGAACACTTAACTTTTCTTTGTAAATCACATAATAAGCTTGGAGCTTTAACTTGCGCCATTTCTGTTCAGCTCTGCAGCACTGCCTTTTCTATGCCCTTGACAATCTTCATATTTCCATGGCGCCTTTTGTCTACTTTTTAACCATTCTTACCTTGCAATTGTATCCAAACATTTACAACACTTAAGGTGTAAAGAGTTCAACAGATCATCAAAATTAGCATATGGGGTGTTTCAGACCGAATAATTTTCACAAACTGTGTCCGCATGCCGCCATTTATGAGTCTTACCCTAATCACCGCAGACCCAACAGCTTGTTTGGGTCTAACAGACAAGTCGAAAAAAACCCACAAAAAATAAAGCAGTATCGATAACATTCACACACATTTGAAATAGCAATGCCATTAGTGTGGTATCTGCTGTGGGGAGGCTCATTTACATGCTGAGTAATTTGGTAAAATCAATAAATGCATTTGAATTGTGTCGTGTTTTGTAAATAGTGATATAAAGTATTGAGGATTGTTTGAGTTTGTTTAAAAAATGCATACAATTACAACATGATACATGAAAATTTCCAGTTTCTCTTTTCAACATGTTCAAAAAGGAGTGGGAAGAAGCAGAGCTTATTTAATCCTACCCTTTTTCCTTTACAGAGCAGTTGCTAACACTTTGTTCACTTCCTGTTCTCAATTCGTTCACAATATAGTCCATATCGATTGTAAGATACATCCTAGGTTGCACTGGGACACATCATCAGTGATATGCCTGAGATCATCAGGGGTTTTGGGTCTTTTAACATCATACCCCTTCCCTCAGGTGACCCAGTTAGGGTTTAATCAATCAATCAATCAAAGTTTACTTATATAGCCCTAAATCACAAGTGTCTCAAAGGGTTGATCAGACCCCAGCTTGTGTCGCAGTAACATTGACCCACAGATTGCTCTTCCTGATCCAAAGCCATCTAGAGGCTCTTTCTTCCTTTTCTCAGCACCTGTGATGCCCAGTAGTGTGAACACCTTGCACAGTGAGCGGCCAGCAAAGCCTTTACACCCCACTTCAATGGCCTCAAAGCGTGCCTTCCAGCCTCCTCTTTGGCATTGCTCGACAAGCTCCTGGTACTTTGACCGCTTCCGCTCGTTCGCCTCCTCTATGTGATGCTCCCAAGGAACTGTCAGCTTTTTCAGTAGCACCTGCCTTGAAGATACTGACGTAACCAAGACGTCTGGCCTCAACGAAGTTGTTGCGATGTAGTCTGCAAACTTGAGCTGCTTGCCCAAGTCCACTTAAACTTAATGCGCTGGGGTTGTGCCAGCCTGATCTCAGACCAGGTCACCTTCCTCTCCAGTGCATCCTCCCACCTTGTCCATGTTCCCTGCTGCTTCATGTTCACCATCCTGCTGGTTAGTTTCTTACCACGTGCCTTCTCGTAGTGAGGTTGCGGGAAGGCTCCCAGCCCAACACGGCCTGTTGCCACCGTGCCCACCAGGGCCCTTTGTCTCAGCCGAGACTCAGCTACCTCCAGGCTTTCCTGAGCCCTCCACCTCCTGCCAGTTCGCACCATGATGCCCGCTGATGCCACTTTAGAGTCCTTGGAGTCACGATAGAGCAAAGACTCTCTGGTGCGAGAGACCCTGAACTCCTTATCCAGGCTGCTGAAAGGGAGCTGGAGCTTGTTAGTCTTCCCATACAGTGCTGTGCTGCACAGGTTGCGTGGAAAGCCCATCCATCGGCGGAGGTAGCTGCTGATCTTCCTCTCCAGAGTATCCACTGTTGACAGAGGAACCTCATACACCAACAGAGGCCAGAGTACCTGGGGTAAGACGCCATGCTGGTAAATCCACGCCTTAAACCGGCCAGGTAAGCCAGAATTGTCTACAGCCGAAAACCACGTCTCCAGCTCCTTGATGGTCGTTTGGATTGCTGCAGTATCCCTGAGACTACAGTCGAAGACCTTGCCCAGGCTCTTGACTGGTTTCTCGGTGATAGATGGGATTGCTGTGCCATCCACGAAGAAGCGGAACATTTCCCTTCTTCAGAACCACTGCCCTGGATGTAGTTGGTTTTAAAGCTCATTCTTGAGCTTTTCAAGGCTCTGTAGTTGTGACAATGAGATCATCCATAAAGGCTCTGATGGGGGCTTTCGAGTTCCAGACTTAGACAGAGGGCCTCTGCACTCCGTTTCAGCTGCCTTGACTACCATGTTCACGGCTAGGGCAAAGAGGCTAACTGCGATTGTACACCCAGTTATAATGCCCTTTTCAAGCCTCTTCCAATCTGATGTTATGCTCCCAGAAGTGACCCTGAGCCTGAAGTTCCCATAGTAATTCAGGATGAGGTCCTTGATCTTCTTGGGTACATGGTGTCGGTCCAGTGTAGTCTCCACGAGCTTGTGTGGTATGGAGCCGTAGGCATTGGCAAGGTCAAGCCAAAGCACAGCAAGGTCTCCCTTACCCTCCCACGGCTCCCATCGATGCAAAATGTTTTGTTCTTTTTATTTGTGAAGCAAATAAAGTATTTTTTTTATTCCAGTTGTTGCCTTTTTTGATTGAATGGTATTTATTTCCGGGTAATATCCCGCGTGTTGAGACTGGCACATGTGCAATACGAAGGGTCCCCTCTGGGGCGCACACCCCCTCGAGAAATCTGGTTTTCAATCCCATAATCCAGGTGTGTTAGTCCGACTTTTCAATAACCAAACACGATCGGATTAAGGTGTTTCCACTGGTTATAGGATGCTTATGTATCGGACTAATTTAGTGCAAGGACATGTACTGACTTTTCCTGTTCAAACTGTGTAACGTAGGCCTACTAAGATAGGCCCTAAGACGCTACTTTATTTTAATATTGGTCCTACAGGAATCGTGTGGCCCAAAACAAGATTTTGTTTGTGGCCCTCCCCCCCAGATACCAAATGAGCAATGCAACAGTTGTTGTCGTATTATCCTCTCTCTAGACTCTTATTAATCTACTCTACTACTAATTTCATGTTCGTAACTGCTTACTTTCTGCTGTAACACGCTTCTATCTACACCTTTTAAAATGGATCATTTTTCTAGCTAGTTTAGCAGTTTGTTTAGCTAGTGATAATGATGCTGGTAAGAAATGTAGTTCATTTGTTGCGATGAAGGATTATTGACGTAGGAGAGCAGCTTCTAAATAGATATAGATAACTGTTAGCTGCATCTGTAGCAACCAATTCTTCCGGTCAGCGGACGGAGCATCAGAAATAGGAATCAACATTTAAAAATGTGGAAGGTTCTGGCAGAATCGGAATTTAGGACCCGGTTCCCATCAATGCCCAATGCGCAATGTCCAGCCCCATTAACATATGGCGTCCAAGGTGTTGCCCAAAAATTGACCAGTAAAGAATGAATGAATCACAAAAATACTAATATTGAATATGAAAACATGATCAATAGAAGGCTGACTTGTGGCCGTCAAACCAAATGTGAGACTAATGCCAGACAGAATGCCACCGCCGATGGAAGGAGCCATATGCCAATCGATAGAGTGAAGCAGTATATGACAGTAGACCAACCCACTTAATGAACACTTAAACTTTGCACTAATACTTCAGAGTTAAGTCGTGCAGGATGACAAATCTGTTTTGCTCTTCTCAATCAGAAGTTAACTTTTTAACAAGTGATTTATGTTCTTCTGTGATTGAAATTATTAATGTCAAGAGGCATTAAAAGCGACTACTCCCCAAACCTAAATACGACTGAAAACACCCACTTTGAAAGGTTGTCTTATCAACACAGGAACACTAAAACTCGCCTTAGATCTATCAGGGTGACATGTTATCAGTATTTTAACCCACAGTCTCTCTTCATGTAGGTGAGAGTGTTACACTGTAACATTACATCAAGTTCACAATAATCAAATTACTAAAGAAACACGTTTTCCCAAATCCAGAAGTAATGATTTGTATGGCAATAACTCCTCAAGACGATTTCTACATTATTTCACCAGAGGATGGCAGACTTTATAGAGGTCACTGTCACACAACAAATCGAAGCTTTGCAAACAAATAAAAGATAAATACATGTGTTCTGTACATTTTATGAAAAAAGGATGTATATATTTTTTTTATATTTCGCAATTCCAGGACAAAACATTGCCTGAAAAAAAAAATCTAAATGCAATTATATTTAGCAATATGCATGTTGTTTTTAATATAATCACAGCAGTACAATAGAAACCATTGCTCCCGTTTAAGAAAGAAAATGATACTGTATATATATTCTGGAAATGCAAAAAAAGAAAGAAGTTACAAAAGTCATGGACATGTGTAAGGAAAGTGCTAGCAACACACTTCTCACTTTTTACTAAGAAAGAGTTTCCAGGGAAACAGGATGTAAAGACCCCCAAATGTCTGTTCATCCTCTACTCTAAAAGGCACGTTTGGACCCATAATGGGAGCCAGTGGGGGAACTTCTTCTCCTTTGCTGTGTCCCACACCTTGGGCCTGATGTCTTAATAGAGTTTGGTAGGCATACTCCTGGGTGTCTCAGCATGATAACCTAGACTCTGCAGAGCTCTGCTGTTTGCTGACTGCTAATGCAAGTTGAGGAGGTGTGTGAATACTCAACTAGCCAAGATTCCATTGTTTGCTCTTTTCAAATGCTGACTCAAACTAAAGGTCGCAGTGCATTTGTCAAAGGCGGATATACTCGGTGTATCCTATTTTGACATTGTTAAGGGTTTACGTCATTAGAATATGCTGTCCCTGTGCTGCTTACATGGGAAAATATCAGCTGGTTTTGATTACCAAAGCATTGCTGACCATTTTTAGAAGTGTCAAATCAAATTCTATTTCTGTCATGTTAAGCTAACCAGTGCTTCAAAACATTCAATAATATATTCCCCTTTTACAAAACAAATGTGCAAGAACCTGTATAAATAATGTGTGGCTAACATAAGTTATTCGCTTGAAAAAATTGATGCACCAATATTTTTTGGGGAGAATTCGAAATTTCCCATATACATGATTGGGTACATCTAATGATCAAATGAAATGCAAAATAGCAGCTAAAATAGTCTGTTCAAACATAATGCTCAGTTTTGAACAGTCAGAGGGGCATAAGGTCATTTGTATTGTGAGTTTGGCTTGTACATTGTGTGAAGTAAAGCACTATGGAGTGTCGAATGTAATAGTTAAGTCACACTTTTCTAGCAGATATACAGTCTTTCTCACATTTAGCTCATTTTGATCACGTTTAAGTTTAAAATAAAAGTTGGCTCTAAGTATTATATCTAAATGTCAATTCTAAATTTAAAATTTAAATGGTATATCTTAATCTCAAATCTAAATGTTAAATCAAAACCTAAATGTTACATCTAAACTGGGTATAACACATGGCACACTGACAAAGCTTAACCTATTGTTACTATAACAATCTACAAGGTTAATGTAGGTTGCTTCTCTTTCTCCCCCTCCATTTTTCTGCATTCTTTCGTATCTCAAGTTATCATTACGTATATGTATTGTTGCATTTGAACAACTGTATTGTTGATAATAAAGGTAAAGTATTGGTACTGTTCTTTATCAATAGCACTATTTCTATTGGTATTTGTATTGATCCATTTGTAGTGTAATAATGCTCATTGTCATTTCTGTATTATTTTTTATTTTTCGCTAACTGCTTATTTGCTATTACTTTTACCATCATATTTGTACATGTCGTATTTGCTGATGTTGCTCTATTGTTGTTGTTGTTTGCTGTTGTTGTTTTTGTCTCTCTGTCTAATCCTCCTCTTGTCCCCACAATTTCCACCTCTGTCTTCTTTTTTTTCTCTTTCTATCCCCTCCTGCTCCGGCCCGGCTGCACTAAATGATAATATAAATACATTTAATAAAGTCAAATACAAATAAGGCAACAAAAGAAGTATCCTACACTTCTCTTTTGTAAAGTAAATCTGAACAGCCATCAACTATATGATTTGCCTGAGAAGCTGGACAGGACAGAAAAAAAAAAAAAAAAAAAAATCTAAACCTAAATGTTAAATGTAAATCTTAAATCAAAATCATGAATTTAAACCAAAATCAAAATCTTGAATTTAAACGTAAATCTATTTGTTAAATCTAAATATAAATGTTAAATCTAAATGGTGAATCTAAATCTAGCGCTAACTGTTAAATCTAAACCTAAATGTTAAATCTAAATTTAAATGTAAAGTTTCAATCTAATTGTGAACACTATAATTTTAAATATAAACCTAAATGTTAAATCCAAACGTTAAATCTAAAAAATACATGTAAAAGTGAGCACTAAATCTCTTGCCAAGTGTAAAGATGAATATTCATATGTCAATATTTCACCAATCCAAGGCTTCTCGGCTGCAAAGCCAAGCCCACATCTCTGCCTCTCAGTGTACGACACTCCTACATCTCTCTAATTGCAGAAGATGGAAACATAACAGATGCTTAAAGACAAATTACTGCCAAAAAAGTTGCATAATTAAAAAAATGTTAGCTCCAAGCACGTGAGTGTACATGGTGTGTTGCATAAAGACAAGACACTGAAACACCTGATCGTTTCACTTTGGCGTTTGGCAATGAATGGAATTGATTGTTTCACCGAAGCAGTGTGCATGAATACACCTATTTTTTTTTTTGTGTGTCTTTCATCATTTTGCTGCGCAGTTACTTAATGATTGTGTCACACAGTAACATTACATTACTGTAAACACCGCAGTCATGGTCTTGTTAAGTTTCTGCAGCAGCCAATTCACACGTTTAAAACATTTTTGTTTCTACAAAACCAGTGAAGTTGGCACGTTGTGTAAATCGTAAATAAAAACAGAATACAATGATTTGCAAATCCTTTTCAACCGATATTCAATTGAATTCACTGCAAAGACAAGATATTAAAACGTTTGAAGAGAGAAACTTAATTTTTTGCAAATATTTGGAATTTGATGCCTGCAACATGTTTCAAAAAAGCTGGCACAAGTGGCAAAAAAGACGGACACTGTTTAGGAATACTCATCAAACATTAGGAACATCCCACAGGTGAACAGGCTAATTAGGAACAGGTGGGTGCCATGATTGGGAATAAAAGCAGCTTTCATGAAATGAGCAGTCATTCACAAACAAGGCTGGGGCGAGGGTCACCACTTTGTGAACAAATGCTTGAGCAATTGTTTAAGAACAACATGTCTCACTCAGCTATTGCAAGGAATTTAGGGATTTCACTATCTACGGTCTGTAATATTATCAAAAGGTTCAGAGAATGTGGAAAAATCATTGCACGTAAGCGGCTAAGCCCGTGACCTTCGATCCCTCAGGCGGTACTGCATCAATAAGCGACATCAGTATGTAAAGGATATCACCACATGTGCTCAGGAACACTTCCGAAAACCACTGTCAGTAACTGGAGTTCGTCGCTACATCTGTAAGTGCAAGTTAAAACTCTACTATGCAAAGCGAAAACCATTTTTCAACAACACCCGGAAACGCCGCCGGTTACGCTGGGCACGAGCTCATCTAAGATGAACTGATGCAAAGTGTAAAAGTGTTCTGTGGTCTGACGAGTGCACATTTCAAATTGTTTTTGGAAACTGTGGACGTGTCATCCGGAACAAAGAGGAAAAGAACCATCCGGATTGTTCAAAAGCCAGCATCTGTGATGGTATGGGGGTGTATTAGTGCCCAAGGCAATGACATGAGGAAGGAGCTAAAAACAAAATTGATAAACAAATAAACAGCATGATGACACTTCCTTAACGTGTATCACTCTACTCACAAATTGATCACAAGAAACATCAGATGTTTTAAATAAGTAAAATTATTAGCATTATTGTGACGATCTGTCACTTCACGTCTGGTTGTGTTTCCTTGGTTTGTGTTTAATTTCCTGTGAAGCGCTGTTATGTTTGTTTCCCTTTTCTGCGTGTCTTCCTGAGCGCTATTTTCCCTCACCTGCCGCTGATTGGCAACCTTACCACACCTGTTGTCAATCAGCTGGCTGCTATTTATGCCTGCCTCGCCCTCCAGTCAGGCCTTGATGATTGTTTCCTGTTTTCTGTTTCAATGGTTCCTGCATGTGCACTTACCAGTTTTTTTCCCCTTTTTGACATTAACGTCAGGGCAGCACGGTGGAACAGGGGTTAGTGCATGTGCCTCACAATACGAAGGTCCTGAGTTCAATCCCGTGCTCGGGATCTTTCTGTGTGGAGTTTGCATGTTCTCCCCGGGACTGCGAGGGTTCCCTCCGGGTACTCCGGCTTCCTCCCACCTCCAAAGACATGCACCTGGGGATAGGTTGATTGATAACACTAAATTGGCCGTAGAGTGTGAATGTTGTCTGTCTGTCTGTGTTGGCCCTGTGATGAGGTGGAGACTTGTCCAGGGTGTAGGCCGCCTTCCGCCCGAATGCAGCTGAGATAGGCTCCAGCACCCCCCGTGACCCCGAAAGGGACAAGTGGTAGACAATGGATGGATGGACATTAACGTCATGTTTACGTGCGCTACGCCTGCCATCTCTGCATGTTGGGGTTCGAGACCCACAGATCCTGACAGAATCATCAAGCCAAAGACCAAGCCTGATTTGGTGGGCTGTCTGGAGGCAACAAATGGCTGCTCAGGAGAAAGCCGCCGAGGAGAAGTGTACCTGCTTGGTCTCAATGATGGATAAGCTCTGTGGCTTGAATGCTGCACGGACTGGTTCTTCGGCTCCCTCCCAACGTGACTGTCGTTTGTTCCAGGGGGGCGACCAGAATCAGCAGGACCCGAGACCCCTCAGGTTCTTCCCCGCTCCCTCAGCCTTTCTTGGGACATCTGGAATCCGTCCCTTGAGGGGGGGGGGGCTATGGTCAGCTGCGCAACAGGGGAAGCAGAGTTCTCACCTCTTCCAGTGAGGCCGTCGCAGACGCCAGCTGTGGACACGCCGACAGCCAGCCGCCTGCTGCTCCAGCTCTGAATACACCATCCCCGCCTCCAGCGGGCCGTCCCAGGGCGCCGCTATCCTCATCTCCAGCGGGCCGTCCCCCCGCACTGTTATCCTTGTCTCCAGCGTGCCATCCTTCGGCGCCTCTATCCTTGTCTCCAGCGGGCCGTTCTACGGCGCCGCCATCCTCATCTCCAGCAGGCCGTACCACGGCGCCGTTATCCTCGTCTACAGCGGGTCATCCCACGGCACCGCCATCTTCGTCTCCAGCGGGTCGTCCCACGACACCACTATCCTATCCAGTGGACCCATCGTTGTTAAAAGGAAAGGCTGTCATGATCCGTGACCCAGATCATGTTTTGTTTAGTAATGTTCTGTTAGTTTTGGACTCCCTTAGTTCCTGTTTTGTGCACCTCTGGGTTTGTTTTGGTTACCATGGGTACTAATTGGGTTCACCTGCCTCTGGTTAGTGGTCGGCACGCTCACCTGCTGTTGAGCACTAATCAGAGAGCTATTTTATCACCTTTCTCGCCATGCTCAGTCTGGCTTCGTTGTTTGCTATATGCAACATTCACGTAGGTTCATGCCTTGTTTCCTGGCTGATTCCTGTGATAAGTTTTTTTCCCTTAGCCTCTCGTGCGATCGGTACGCGTTTCTTTTGTTTGTTTTCTGTTTGTATTGACTGTGTATGATTGATGGAGAATAAATCATCTCCTACCTTCACGCTTTGTCCGGATTTGTCCGTCTGCATCCCGGGAGAACGACCCCGCATAAATATGCGACCTCCACGTGACAGAACGAAGCCAGCCAACCGTTCTTCCGCAATGGGCTCTGAGGAGGTGGATGCAGGTCCGTGGAAGGTGTTGACAGCGATGGAGGCGGAGACGCTCCGCTATTCCCTCGTGGAACTCGAAGAGATGGTGTGGGACCCTGGTGGTTTGCTGGTGCCCATCCACTCCCTTTGGCCTGAGGACATCACCACACCGCAGTACCAGATGCGTCAGTGAGGACGGAAACACCAAACACCAAACACGGTTACAGATCGCACATGAAGCGTCCTGTATCCGCTTCCTGAGAGGGGGGATAGGGCTGATAGCTGGGCTAGTGGGGTGGCACAGCTGCGCCCGACCAAGCGGCAACCTCCTGCTCGACAACCACCCCCTCATCTTCAGCGTGCCAGGCCACCTCCGCCAAGGTCACGGCTAACCTCAGCCCAGGAGGGCCTGAAGACACCATCCTCTCTGTCTCCTGTCCCTGCTCCAAGGCTAGCACCTGCTCCAAGGCTAGCACCCGTTCCTGCACCACGGCTAGCACTAATTCCTGCACCACGGCCAGCACCGGTTCCTGCACCATGGCTGGTCCCCGCGCCAGCACCACGGCAGCCTCCTTCACCTGCCGCTCAAGCTGCAGAGGTGCCTTCTTTTTCGGCGTCAGGTGCCCGCACGCGGTGCCCTCAGTGGCCAATTAATGGTCGCCATTGGCTCAGACAGCAGCGACGCCTACGACTTGGGTGTAGAACTCAAAGGCTGCTGAGATTCTGGCATCACTTGCATCCACCTTCGCCCGCCTCGCCTGCTGCAGCGCCGTTCCACTCGCCGCCACCACTTGACTTGTCCTTGGTGGTGTCCTTGGTGGATTCGGGGACACTTGGCCTGGCGACTCACCACTAAGTCCTCCCTCCGCCCTCCCGTGACTCTTGAACTTGCTTTTTATTTGTGGTATTCTGGGGACATCTAGAATCTGTCCTTAAGGGGGGATATGTCATGATCCGTGACCCGGATCATGTTTTGTTAGGTCATGTTCTGTTAGTTTTGGACTCCCTTAGTTCCTGTTTTAGCACCTCTGGGTTTGTTGTGTACTAATTGGGTTCACCTGCCTCTGGTAAGTGGTCGGCACGTTCACCTGCTGTCGAGCACTAATCAGAGAGCTATTTATTCACCTTTCTCGCCACGCTCAGTCTGGCTTCGTTGTTTGCTATATGCAACATTCACATAGGTTCATGTCTTGTTTCCTGGCTGATTCCTGTGCTAAGTTTTTTCCCTTAGCCTCTCGTGCGATCGGCACGCGTTTCTTTTGTTTGTTTCCTGTTTGTACTGACTGTGTATGATTTATGGAGAATAAATCATCTCCTGCCTTCACGCTTTGTCCGGAGTTTTCTGTCTGCATCCCGGGAGAACGACCCCGCATAAAGATGCGACCCCCACGTGACAAAGGCCATGTAACAAAGTGGTAAAAATGCCCCTGTACCAACTTTTTTGCAATGTGTTGCTGCCATTAAATTCTAAGTTAATGATTATTTGCAAAAAAAAAAAATGTAGTTTCTCAGTTTGAACATTAAATATCTTGTCTTTGTCTTTATTCAATTGAATATAAGTTGAAAAGGATTTGCAAATCATTGTATTCTGTTTTTATTTAAGATTTACACAACGTGCCAACTTCACTGGTTTTGGGTTTTGTACATTCCATAACTAAATATCAACATTACCACAATAAAACCATTTGCTAGGAAATAATATATTCATGATAAAATAATAATATAATATAATTAAAAATAATGTGATAGGCACCATCCAAATTCCGTAATGGGTATCGATTCATGTAAAATCCAACGGTTCTTCTGTGCTCAGCCACATATGTTTTTACGTATGCGGGGTGTTGACTGTTTCTAATTGTGAATATGTAATGAGGGCGGGAGGTACTGTCTTTTAAATGTAAAGCACTTTGTGCTACATTTTATATGCATGAAAAGTGTGACACAAATAAAGTTTGTTTGATTGATTGATTGATTGATATATTGATTGATTGATTGACTGATATGGAAGTATCAAAATTTGGTACCATTGAGTATTGGTATCGATTCAAATGTGAAAGGCACCCATCCCTACCAGTGACATGTGCTCAGTTTAATTGTGGCGGCCGCAGAAACAATATGGTAAGTTTTGAAATATTTCACCAAAAAATTGATTATTGATATGATGAAGATAGGCAGAGGCTTTGGGTGTACACCCTAGATGTTACGCAGGGTTGAATGCTTTGCAGCCACCAAAGTAAACGTGTGAGCCTGTGTGTGTGTGTGTGTGTGTGTGTGTGTGTGTGTGTGTGTGTGTGTGTGTGTGTGTGTGTGTGTGTGTGTGTGTGTGTGTGTGTGTGTGTGAGCGCGCACAGTCCATGATGGAGCCACTCCGTCACAATATCACATATAATTTAGGAACTATGTTGCGAGTTGTCTGTAAAAATTGTAGTTCACCTGTATAATCATTTATGCAGTCAAAGCTGAGAAAATGAAAACAATATTAGAAGGGACAGATATAGGGAGTGACCAGATCAGGAATTGGAGAAAGAGGGCAAGTAAGTGCCGAAGGATGCAAAAGAGAAAAGTCAAGATGATTTATGAGGCTACCAAGAAAATAAGGAGGGCAGTGTCTGCTCACAGCAAAGTTTCAACAAGGCTGTGGGTATGAATCTCAGTTCTGACGTTTCCTTGTAGTGTTTGTATGTTGTCTTTCATTGTAGGGATGCTTGTATGCTAGGTTAGCTGAATAACAGTGTTCAACAAATTAGTTAAAAAAATAATTAATCATAGTTACTTGTTACATTCCCCAAAAAGTAAATGAGTAACCAATTATTCTTTAATTATTATTAATTAATTACTAGGGAAAGTAATTGATACGTTACTTGAAAAAAAAAAAACTAATTTGGCGTACGCAGTTGAGAGATGTCTCATGAGAGCTGAGTGTGTGTGTTTGTGTGTGTCCCTTTAAAAGGCTGTGCCTGTTGCCAAATGACGTCACTGAGAACGTGCTCAGACGAGTAGCATGTTTGCTTAGTAGAGGTAGTTTGCCCGTAGTGCTGGTACCTCCGTTGAATCCTTTCACTGGATTATGTTAGCACGAGTTGATAAAAAGATTGAATGTACTTCGATGTGTTGTCTGCTGCGTGGTGTTGCTTCTTGCCATTTGTTTTCAAATTATTTTAGTATGGTGCTGGTTGTTGCTTTCATTGATAAAAAGTTACTTCATGCTTTGAACTTTCTGTGCTTCTGACACTGTCTTGTTGACATACAACCACATCAAAAGTAGCTTGCCACGTTACATCAAAGGCATCGTTAACAACGTTGTAATAATACGTAAAAGAATTCATTCGATTACTCATTACTTGTAAAAGTAACGGCGTTAGTAACACTTTTCCGTTTTTCCTAACACTGCTGAATATACTGAACATAAGAAGTCAGTATCTGGTGTGTCCATCCTCATGCAGTGCAAGACATCTCCATTGGATATAGTTGATCAGGTTGTTGATTGTGGCCTGTGGAATGTTGGTCCTCTCTTCAATGGCTGTGAAAAGTTTCTGGATATTGGCAGGAAATATACACCGATCCACAGCAACCCAAACATGCTCAATGGGTGACATATCCGATGAGTATGCTGGCCATGCAAGAACTGGGATGTTTTCAGTTTCCAGGAATTGTGTACAGATCCCTGCAACATGGGGCTGTGCATTGTCATGCTGCAACATAAGGGGATGGTCTCGGGTGAATGGCTCAACAATGGGCCTCAGGATCTCGTCACGGTATCTCTGTGCATTCAAGAATGCTATCACTAAAATACACTTGCGTTCGTTGTTTGTAACAAGTTTGTTGTCTAAGTTTATAACATACGCCTGCCCATACCATAATCCCACCCCCACCATGGGCCACTCAAAACTGCATATTTCAGAGTGGCCTTTTATTGTGGGCAGCCTAAGGCACACCTGTGCAATAATCTTGCTGTTTAATCAGCATCTTGATATGCCACACCTGTGAGGTGGGATGGATTATCTTGGCAAATAAGAAATACTCACTGTGGGAGGGGGTGTAGTCAGCGCTGATTGCAGGAGGAAAAGTCACCGCCGCTGTCCATGGTGCTGAGGGCGAGCACCATCGGGCAGGGGCGGGACATGTGCTGACGGCGAGACACAGCTGGCAAGTGATTAGATTTCACAAGTGGTACGTGTTAATCTAATTATCTGCTGTCTTTAACAGTGAGCGGCCGGAAGCAGAAGGAGAAGGAGGACTGGTGAGACTGAAAAATCTGGACAAACGTTACGTTTGAAAACTGGAAAACATTAAACCTTTGTTTAACCCTGCACAACTGGCTTCCAGAGTGTATATACGTGAGTCTGCGAGTATGCGAAGTTTACATCTGGCGCCCAACCAAAAACAAAACAAAAAAAAGAGAGAGGAACAATGTCGACACCAAGCCCGATAGAGGCATTGGGGCAGCTCTTGGCGGAGGTTTCCACGGCGAACCACTGGCAGATGGAGGCCATGCAAGGACAGATTGCTCAGCAGAGCCAAATACTGCAAGCACTGACGGAGAGGACCGGAGCGGGGGCACCCGCGTCAATGAGGTCATCACTGGCGGCCGTTGGGAAGCACCGAATGGCGGAGACAGAGGACCCACAAACTTTTCTGGACATGTTTGAGGCCACAGCGGGAGCATGCGCGTGGCCTGAGGAGGAATGAGTAGTACGGCTGCTACCGCTGCTGGCGGGAGAAGCCCAGCGAGCAGCGCTCAGCCTACCACCAGCTTCCCGGGTGAGGTACCGGGACCTGTGGCGGGCGGTACTGGACCGGACGGGAGGGTCCAAAGAGGACCACAGGCGCCGGTTCCGGGCAATGCGGCTCGTCCCGGAGGAGCGGCCTTTCACCCTGGGCCAACAATTAAGGGACGCGGCGACGAGATGGCTGCAACCCGAGCATGTCCAGGAGGTATTGGAGCAGGTCATATTGTAGCACTTCATGGGGGCGATCCCGGTGCGGACTTCCGCGTGGGTCCGTTACCACCGTCCTTAGGACTTGGCAGCGGCGGTGACGTTAGCGGAGGACCACCTGGCGGTACATCGGGAGAGGAAAAAGGAGAAGGCCGCGGAGGCAGTGGAGCGTCCAGTTCCAGCACTGCGCAGGATGCGTGCGCGGCGCGGCCGGCCGAGGGCACCCAGCAGTGGCTGAGGTTGCGAAACAGTCCAACTGTGCTTTCTCCTCCTCAGGTCCCGGCCGCTACTGATGCTGTGTTTCCTCCGCAAATGGCTCATCAAATGCCTGGGCAGGCGTGCTGAAGGTGTGGACGGCTGGGACACCTGCAGCGGGAATGTCCAAGCATGGAGGTGGGACAGGTGATCCGGGTCGTCGACCCTTCAGCGCCCTCCCCCGGGCCAGGAGAGATGTACTATGTACCGGTAAGGATTCAAGGTAGTACACACCGAGCGATGGTGGATTTGGGCAGCGAGCAGTCCATGATCCACCAGAACTTCGTTCGACCCGGGGCATTGAGAAAGGTTACACGAGTGCGGGTTAAATGTGTGCATGTGGATATTCAGGAGTACCCTATCGTGCCGGTGGAAATTTATTTCAAAGAGAAAAAACATAGTGTGAAGGTGGCTGTAAGTCCGCGCCTGGCGCACCCGTTAATCTTGGGAACCAATTGGCCGGGGTTTAATGGGTTAATAAAGCAGTGCACAGGAGTGCGTTCACGACTGGTAGGAAAAGGGGATAGCCGCGCTGTTCTCATTGGCGACGCAAGATTATCTGACGCTACCGGGGGTGAGGGGGAAGGGGATGTAGCGGGGGCTTCACAAGTGGTTTCCCCGGTTCCCCAATGATGCCCCATGGATGATTTTCCACTCGAGCAGTCTCGAGATGACACTTTGCGCGCGACCCGGGACCAAGTGATATCCATTAATGGGCAGCGGGTTCGCCCGGGGAGAGTGCGGGATTTCCCTCACTTTGCATTGATCAGGGACAGATTATACAGAGTGAGTCGTGACACTCAGACAGGGGAGGAAATCGCCCAATTGTTGGTGCCAAAAAGCCGTCTGCAAATTATTTTCCAGGTGGCGCATTTTAACTCGATGGCCGGTCACATGGGGTATGATAAAACACTCAATCCGATAATGGTCCGTTTCTATTGGCCAGGCATTCGGGCAGACGTGCACCTCTGGTGCGCCTCTTGCCCGAACTGCCAACTAGTCAACCCCGCGGCCACACCCTCGGGCGCAATTGCGGCCATTACCACTCATACAGGGTCCCGTTTGAGCGTATTGGCATGGACCTCATCGGACCATTTCACCCAGGGATATCGCTTTGCGCTAGTCCTGGTGGATTACGCAATGCACTATCCTGAAGCAGTACCGCTGCGCTCCATATCTGCAAAGAGTGTAGCGCAGGCACTCTTTCAAGTTATCTCCCGAGTTGGAATCCCGAAAGAGATTCTGACTGACCAGTGCACGTCCTTTATGTCACACACGTTAAAGGAGCTGTACGGATTATTGGGGATCAAATCCATTCGGACCAGGTTTACGACCCACAGACTGATAGGCTGGTAAAACGGCTGAATAGACCCTTGAAATTCATGATCCGGAAGTTTGTACACGAGGACAAACCAAATTGGCATAAATGGTTGGATCCCCTGTTATTTGCAGTGTGGGAGGTTCCTCTTGCCTCCATGCGGTTTTCCCCATTTGAACTGTTGTTTGGCAGGAAGCCGCACTGAGTGCTGGACCTAATTAAAGAAAGCTGGGAGGAAAGGTCCAAGCCCCAGTAAAAACGAAATTCAATACGTCATGGACTTGAGAGCAAAACTCCACACATCGGGGCACTTGTCTTGTGAGAATTTGCTCCAGCAGCGCCTGTATAACAAGGGGACGCAACTCAGACAATTTTCACCGGGAGAGAAAGTACTTGTATTACTCCCAATATCCAGCTCCAAATTACTCGCCAAGTGGCAAGGACCCTTTGTGGTCACACGATGAGTAAGTGACGTGGATTATGAGGTCAGGCGGTCTGACCGGGGCGGGGCAAACCAAATATACCACCTCAACCTACTAAAAGGTTGGAGGGAGGCGGAGCCTGTCTCCATGGTGATGGTAGCGGAGAACGAGGAGCTGGGTCCGGAGGTTTCCCCCTTCCTCCTGGCCCTTCCCTCTCCACTGTGATAATCATCTTACGCCGTCACAGAAAGCAGATGTGGCCAATTTGCAGCAACATTTTGCTGACATGTTCTTCCCCCTGCCAGGCCGCACAAACCTCACCCAGCATCCCAGCCCAGGCGTGACGGTGAGGTCTCGGCCCTAAAGGCTACCCGAACACAAGTGCAAAGTAGGTCGGGAGGAATTAAAAGCCATGCTGGAATTGGGAGTGATAGAAGAGTCACACAGTGCATGGTGCAGTCCCATAGTTCTGGTAGGGAAGAAAGATGGGTCTGTGCGGTTCCGTGTGGGCTACCGCAAGGTAAATGATGTGTCACGTTTTGACGCCTACCCGATGCCCCGGGTCGACGAGCTCCTGGACTGGTTGGGCACTGCTCGTTTTTTCACGACACTGGATTTGACTAAGGGCTACGGGCAGATTCCCTTGTCTCCAGAGTCTAAGGAAAAAACGGCATTCTCTACTCCGGAAGGTTTATACCAATTTGTGACCCTTCCGTTTGGCTTGTTCAGTGCGCCCACCACATTTCAGAGACTTATGGACCGGGTACTGCGGCCCCACGCGGCATATGCTGCCGCCTATCTGGATGATGTCATCATCCAGGGGAACAACTGGGCAGAGCATATGCAGAGAGTGGGGGCATTACTCGAGTCCCTGAGGCGGACGGGGCTCACCGCCAACCCGGTGAAGTGCGCGGTTGACCGGAGGGAGGTATAGTATCTGGGGTACCACTTGGGGGAAGGTCAGGTGTGGCCTCAGATAGATAAAACCGCGACAGTTGCGGCCTGCCCGACCCCGAAGACGAAAAAGGAGGTGAGGCAGTTTTTGGTGATGGTGGGCTACTACCGGAGGTTTGTCCCCTGGTTTGCGGACCTGACCAACCCACTAACTGACCTCACCCGAATAGGTGCTCCAGATCTGGTCCAGTGGACGGAGCAGTGCCAACAGGCATTCGAGAAGGTGAGGAAAGCACTTTGCGAGGAGCCGGTATTGCACATGCCTGATTTTTCCATCCCATTTTGTTTACAGGCGGACGCGTCGGGCAGAGGGCTGGGAGCTGTTTTATTCCAGCAGCGGGGAAGCACCGACCACCCGGTCCTGTACATCAGTAGGAAATTATCGGAAAGAGAGACCAGATACAGCACAGTGGAGAGAGAGTGCCTCGCCATCCGGTGGGCGGTCGGGGCCGTCCGGTACTACCTGCTTGGACGCCCGTTCAGCCTCTGCTCAGACCACAAACCCCTCCAGTGGCTCCACCGCATGAAAGATGCCAACGCGCGGATCACCCGTTGGTATGTCGCTTTACAACCCTACAATTTCAGAGTGATCCATAGGCCAGGGGCGCAGATGGCCGTGGCGGGAGAGGAGTAGGCGCGGCCGGACGATGTCCCGGCCTAAGTCTGGCGGTGGAGGTATGTGGGAGGGGGTGTAGTCAGCGCTGCTTGCAGGAGTAAAAGTCACCGCCGCTGTCCATGGTCTGAGGGCGAGCACCATCGGGCATGTGCTGACGGCGAGACACAGCTGGCAGGTGATTAGATTTCACAGGTGGTACGTGTTAATCTAGACATCTGTTGTCTTTAACAGTGAGTGGCCGGGAGCAGAAGGAGAAGGAGGACTGGTGAGATTGAAAAGTCTGGACAAACGTAACGATTGAAAACTGGAAAACATTAAACCTTTGTTTAAACCTGCACAACTGGCTTCCAGACTGTATATCCCTGAGTCTGCGAGTATGCGAAGCTTACACTCACTAACACAGATGTTGACAGATTTGTGAACAATATTTGAGAGGAATATTTTTTTCTGTATATAATAAAAGTTTTAGATCTTTTAGTTCAGTACATGAAAAATGGGAGCAAAAACAAAAGTGTTGCGTTTTGTTAGTTGCGCTAGAAAATCTACAAACATTTGTAGAATAATCACTGTTCGACATGTTGAAGCCAACTGCCAGATCTTGGAGCTGCCGTACAAAGGGGAAGATCTTAGCAGGCTCGTATTTCTCACTATGCATATGGAGGACGACTCAACTGGTCTGGAGAAGATAGAGAAGCAACTGACATATGATAACTTTGTGGAGTGGACTCATTTAGAGATGATGGGTGAAGTTTAGGTCCAGGAGGGCCTGCCTCGATTTAAGATGGAGGAGAAGTACGACATGAAGAATGTCTTGCTCAGCATGGGGATGTCAGATGCCTTCAACATGTCGAACAGTGATTTTTCTGGATTTTCTAGCACAAACTAAAAAGCACTACAGAGCAGAGCTGGAGTCTGTGGACATTATAAAAGGACATGAGGCAGTCAGGGTCAACACCAATAAATGGGTGGAGAAGGAGACACAAGGTAAGATTACGGACATACTGATCTTAGGTGTGTTTTACAACTTGACCAGGCTGGTGCTGGTCAATGCCATCTACTTTAAAGGCGACTGGAACAAGAAATTTAAGGAAAGGTCAACACGTGATGCCCAGTTCAGGATTAACAAGAATGCAACCAAACCAATGAAGATGATGCACCAAAAATCCCAATTTCCTTTGACGTTCATCCCTGAAGACTGCAGCGCTGCCTAGGTGGACGATGTAGTGATCTACAGTAACACATGGGAAGTTCATCTGAGCCACCTAGAGTGAGTCTTGGGTCAGATCCAGCAGGCAGAACTGACCCTGAATCCTGCCAAGTGTCAGTGAGCCAAGGAGGAGGCAAAGTACCTTGCTATCGTTTGGGATGTGGAGAAGTGCGACCACAAGTGGACAAGGTAGAGGCTTTCCGCAGCTGCCCGCGGCCTCAGATAAAGAAGGAGGTGAGGTCCTCCTTAGGCCTGGCGGGCTAATACAGGAGGTTCGTCCTGCAGTTTGCCACCATTGCTGCTGCACTCACAGCTCTGACGGCAAAGGAGGAATTCTGTCGTCTGGAGTGAAGCCTGTGAAACCGCCTTCAGGACATTAAAGAACTGCCTATGTTCATCACCTGTGCTGAGAACGCTGGACTTCAAGCAGTGGTTCCTCATCCAGACTGACGCGTCTGCTGTTGGACTGGGGGCAGTCCTATCGCAAGGGTATCCTGGGGAGGAACAACCGATCTTGTACCTGAGTCGTAAGATGCGGAGAAGGGGGGCCTCGGCATCAAGTGGGCCCTGGAGAGCTTGAGGTACTACCGGTTGGGAAGGTAATTCGACCTTAAAACGGACTACCGTGCCTTGACCTGGAATAACTCATTGAAGGACCATTGGTACCTACCACTACTGCCGTACCATTTCCAGATTCGACATAAAGCAGGGAGGAACAACGTTGTCGCCGACTACCTTTTCAGGTTGCCGCACATCGTCAACCTCGGGGAGGAAGGGGATAATGTGACAGTGCGCTCTTATCACGCCGTCACGTCCCTCTCTCTCTCTCTGGCCAGGAGAGCGAGGACGCAACTGCACGCTGACAGCGGGAGCAAGTGCGCTGTCAGAAAGACAATGTCAGTGTCGTGACTTGGAGAAGATAATGTTTTGAGTGGCGTGTAGTCAGATGTACACCACAAAACGAGACCCAAGCACGCACACAGGAGAGACTCACCGGGCAATAGGCTGTCGTCATGGCGTCACGTGGAGTCAGTCAAAAGGACGCTGCACGTTCAGATGACGCCATATAAGTGTGCCTTGGTGCGCTTTGCGAAGGTCATGTGACCAGTGGACCAGACCAAGTGGTCTTAAGGTGCACTCATTATTTATTCATGGAGTTGCTAACTATTAAGTTTAATCTGATGATGTAATGGATATATAGACATATACTGGATCATGTTTAGCATGAAATATTGTCAATTATTATCTAGATATGTACATTAAGGGTACAAGTTTTTTTTTCCACCCTTTTCCCCTGTGAGTGGTATGCCCGAGGGAGAGGCTTGGACTATTTAAGGGAGACTGTTCATAGTAGGTAAGCAGGTTGGTTGTGGAGGGCTTGGATAATCGTGCAAACAGTGATTGGGGATTGTTAAGCGGCAGATGATTTTTATAAATTCCTGCATTTTGTAAATACTTTTTTGTATTTACTTTTAATTTCACCAATTTTTACACTGTATATATTTTTGCACACTGTGCACTGATGACCTGGAGTTGGTCCAATAAACATCCCCAACTCGAAATCTGCGACTGAGCCATCATTGGTTGGTTGCATGTTCATATAGTTTTGGAGCAAACCCGCAACAGTATATAGAAAGAGTCAATGTGAGTGTTAATAAGTTGTTCCATGTGTCACACCAATGATTAACTAGTGATCGGTCCAGCGTGTACCTCACCTCACATTGGTTGGTATCAACTCCGTCTTCCTTATGACCCTGAATGTGGTACAGAAAATATGTGGATGGGAAAAAATGAAACAGTCTACAGTAATTACCAGAGGTGGGACCAAGTCATTGTTTTGCAAGTCACAAGTAAGTCTCAAGTCTTTGCCCTCAAGTCCGAGTCAAGTCCCGAGTCAAGACAGGCAAGCCCCGAGTCAAGTCCAAAGTCAAGACTGGAAAGTCTCAAGTCAAGTCCTAAGTCCTGCATTTTGAGTTTCGAGTCCTTTCAAGTCCTTTTAACCACAGACTAATATATTAACACAGATTGTGTATGCTTTTCAAACGCTGTATTTATTTATTAAAACAAGTGCATTTTAAATTGCAGGAAAGAAAATTGTGCTGGCATTGCACTTTATAATAGCACTATTAACCAGTCATTTTAAACATTAACTCATTCCTTTACAGAACAAACACATTGAAAAATAAAGTGCAAATGTACTTATTTGTACAAAAGTGTTAACATTGAAAAAACATGACATATACGTGAACATAACAAAAAAGTTGTACTTTTTAATATGACAGGGCCCTATGCTGCATTGCATTTGCAAAAGACCAAATTAGCCAAGAGTCTGTCAGTCATTTGTGCACGATGGGGGCGTAGTATGATGCCACCATGGCTGAAAACTCGCTCCACTGGAGCACTGGAGGCAGGCACTGCCAAGACTCTCATGGCCACTCGGAACAGTGAAGGAAGAGTCTTCATGTTCAATGCCCAGAACAAAAGGGGGAGAGAGTTGTTTTGGGTTGGTGCACTACTTGTAAGTGTATCTTGTGTTTTTTATGTTGATTTAATTAAAAAAAGAAAAGAAAAAAAAAAAATTTCTTGTGCGGCCCGATACCAATCGATCCACGGACCAGTACCGGGCCGCGGCCCGGTGGTTGGGGACCACTGAGGTAAACAACCAACAGTATTTCAGAAAGCTAGCTAAAACGGTACACATATTCATAATATAGTATACATTTGAACTGACCTTTATTTTACTATTTTTATCTTTTTTTAGGTGGCTAAAATACGCGGTGCTGCTGACCGGCGTCTAATGTTACGTGTGATATATTGACTAACGTAACCCTGCTTAAAAAAAATCACTGAACAAAAAGTATGAATAAGGTAGTGAACTGCAACAGATTCCCGTGTTTGCAACAACGTTATAACGTTAGCAGTGAGTTTACAGCCTCACTGATTTAACTACACAGCAAATAAAAGTCACGTTACTTAGCCAATAAACGTTATCTTACATTCAAAACTTACCGTTCTTTGTGCAACTTCAAATGCCGGACGAAGTTGGAAGTTGTTGCCTCTCCATCAGTAATTTTCGAACCGCATGTGTTGCATACTGCAAACCGTTTTGTGTTGACCACCTCGTAATTTTTATACCCAAACAAAATTATTTTAGGTATAATTTTTTGTTCACTGGCGTGTGGTTTGGACATGTCTTCTTCGTTGGTTGTCCTGCAATTTGATTGGATGAATGCTGTGTGATGAAAACAAAGTAGATCTAATTTGATTGGCTGTTGTACTGAGACCACACCAGCTGACACACGCAACGCTGATAGACAAGTACACAATGAAAAATACGGAGCGCTCCCGAATAACTTTTTCATCTTTGGGTTTTGGGGAAAGTAGCAAGTCATGTCAAGTCATGTCAATTCAAAAGGCTCAAGTCCAAGTGAAGTCACAAGTCATTGATGTTAAAGTCTAAGTCGAGTTGCAAGTCTTTTTACATTTTGTCAAGTCGAGTCTAAAGTCATCAAATTCATGACTCGAGTATCACTCGAGTCCAAGTCATGTGACTCGAGTCCACACCTCTGGTAATTACATTAAATAGTGATACTTTGATAGAGAGGAAGTTCGATTAAATGTTTATTCTGATTTTTTCCTGCAAAAAATACATTTGGAAAATCAGAAGAGTTTGAAATGCTCCATCCAGAGATCACGTCAACATCCTGCTCTCTCATCCTCATTTTGAAAGTGTTTGATGTTTGTGTATATTTGCGGTGGTGTTAGACAAATTGTGCAGGGAGAGATGTACATTAATTTCATATTCTGACTGAAGCAAGCGGGCGTTCGTTAAAGCGCTCCTCTCATTTCATCACTCCAACGCAATCAGTAACAATGTTAGTTACACCACTTTCATCATCTTTTTTAGTGATCCAGGAATATCTCTAAGGTTCAGTTGTGTTGGTATGTGTGTGGGTGCGGGTGTGGGTGTGTGCGTGATCTTTTTAATTAGCACACTCTGTCCTCTATTTGATCTTTACCACATCTGGTTCCATCAACAATGAGTGACACCGATGGTGGGTTTTGCTTCTTCGACAGTGTCTTTTTTTCTTTAGAAAAATCGATGTATTCTTGCTTGTAAACAGAGTGTATGGGCCATATAGAGAGTTCAAAGAGCGTCATGAGAATGACTAATATATTTATAGAAATGTCCCTCTCTAACTACCATACAGCCTTGGGGTAAAATAAAAGTGATTGGCTGGAAGGTATTTTCTTGAGCAAGTGGCCTTCAGCTGCTTTATGTTTCAAAATAATATGAAAAGCAAGCAAAAGCAAGTGGCAAAAATCAAAAAGCAAAAGGAATATGAAAGCAAGCCATATAAATAGCCAATAAAATCTGTTGGCGTATAGTATATAAAGGCATGTTGCTGTTGCAATATTGTTATGACAATAATGCACCATCAAAATTTACCTCAATCCATCACTTTAGTTAGAGTAATCCATTTGGGACTGCAATTGCATTGCCTGATTGACAAAGTGCGTTTATCTAATTCATAGCAGCATGATAAAATAAGATTATGCAAGGGTGAATCTGCAAATAATTCTATTGAGAACATAGAAAACAGCAGTAGTGTGAAAAAAGGGTTACAGTAGCAAAAAAGATTTTGAGATTCAACCTTGGCTTGAATTTACTGAGCCTTAATGTGAGTTGTGGAAAAATAGCATCTCCACTTGACCTTTTATGTCTGGTTATTGCTTTTGTTAACTATTTATAAATAATGAGAGGGTATAGGACACATGAGTTACTTGTTTACTTTTTGCATTCCTTCCATGACCAGTCGGGGTGTCCGGGTCCAAAAATTGATATTGCACATCAATCCGATATCAGCAAAAAAAAAAAAAAGTATATTGGATGATATCGGCTTGTATGTAAAATCTCCCATATAATCTCTGATAAAAGCTGTCCTGCAGTGTATTTACTTGTGCAAAACTGGACAGCCAGTTAACATCTAAATGTCCTCCAAGAAGCACACAACTTTCATCTTTTCTGGATTTTAGTGATGCCATTTACAAAAGGTAAACATAGCAGACTATACTGTATACCTCAAGGAGCTATGTACTACACAGCAGCTAAGCAAACAATAGCACACAAGCTGGACATGCAAAGTAAATGTCCGTAATTGAACAAAATTGCTTTCTAAAATATGACATTTTCAACATATACAAGTATCGAATCATTATAGCTGCATACTACTTAGAACCTTAGAAATTATCCATCAACAAACGTCTCTGGATCATTCAACTTACTGCACCATGCCCTTAATGTAATGAATTATTATGACTACTGAATGTCACAAAAACAAATTACAAATCATTTTCAAAAGCATAAATCTGTCCTAAAAGGTTAGTGTTTTTCATATGTACAATATTTCTCAGAGTAATTTTATTTGCTTAAGCCTTTTCAAACATTTCACTAGGCCCGGGCCAATAACAAATGTTATATTGACCTACAAATTATTGCTGATAAACAATATTATTGCCATTATTTTTATTCAACCAAATTAACCATAGATGTAATGATAATACATAATAATGCATGTATATCCTTTCAAATGCAATAATGTTGTGTTTCTTGTGTATTTTAACATTGTAAAAAAACAAATAATAACAATAACATATAGTTTGTCTGTTCGCAAAATGTTGCACTATAATAAAAATTACACCCAAAAGCAAAAACATATCTTAAGCAGGGGTTTGGGGGGCTCAATTTAACACAACCATAACAATGAATCCAATAGCTAAATAAAGTATTGACAAACACAGTTGCACTTTAAGGCAATGTCCACACGAACACAGATACTTAATAAATACATACTTATCTCTGTGATTAGGCCTCTTGTCCACATGCAGAAGCATACTTTTGTATTTAAAAACACAGACTTTTGCAAACGTTGGCCAAAGTGTAGAGTTCCAAAACTCTCCGCTTAGCGTATGCGTGTACACGACACAAACGGAGACTTGTGATGACGTCACGGTTGTGCGCTGTCATTTCCAGAGCTCCACAACACTGCCTTGCTGGCTTTAAACACACTATAAGATGATTTACTGTATGTTTGAAAGTAAACATGCTGCTATTTTCACTCGAAAAAGAGACATCAAATTTGGCTTTGCGACACTCTTATATAATAAAAGTGAGCTTTTGTTAAACCAAATATTGTGTGGGTTTTTTCCATGCACAACAACCTATCTGGATTCGATAAGAGAATCGATAAGGAATCGGTTCGATAAGAGGATCCGATAATGGGCTCGAACTCCATAATTTCTTATCAAACATCATCCCTAGTAGCATCCTCCTTTTAGTGTGTACTCATGTTAAAGACAATATGCACTTCATTGTAATATATCACTATATCCATGATTAAATGCGTTATAATTTCACAAGAGTTTTGCAGCGGCAGACGCACTGAGCACTTAAACATGCAAAAGTGTTTCCTTGGCTTGTTACTGTGCGCTGATTTTAGAAATAATGTACACTTCACTGCACACGTAATACATCACCATGTTGCTGAACAATTCTATGAGTGTTGGGTTTCAGCAGCACAGGCGTGCATTCACTCTTTAATAATGTTCCCAGGATTCTATGTACAGTATGTGCAGGCTGGTTTTAAAGCTAATGTACATGTCATTGTACGTCTAAAGTATATCAAAACAAACATAATAGAAGTGTAATGCTTCACCAAGTCAGCTGTTGCTGCTTTTTTCAGGCTTCTGATTGGACAAAATGTGCATGACAGCAGGTGTATGTTTGTGTGTAGACATAGACAGTTTTGAAACTACGCTTGTGTGGATGGAGAATGTTTTAACCCCAAATATGTGTTTTTGAAACTCTGTGTTCGTGTGAACATGGCCTAATATTGAACATGTGGGCAGAGGTCCAGTTGTACATTACTTAACTGACAATCAAGTTAGGACCATTTTAAACAAAAGTGCAAAGTAACAATATAAACACTACAGTTTAAACAGATGTATTAACAAGTTATATGCAAAACTAAATTAAGTTTGGCAGATTCCGACTGAGGAACACTGACATGGCATGACAACATGACAGCAGTATTTAATGGCAGCAGGTCTTTGGCGTTGCATTTAAGCACACTTTCTATGAGCATGCACTATTTTGTACTGTTTTGTTTACACTGACCTGCCTTGTGCACCAAACTCAAAGTGAGTCTGGACTGTCCAGTGGTTGTGTTTCTAGTGGGCCTTGTAGTCGCGCACATTCAGCAAACTGGCTTCTCTGTGTTGATAGGCTCATCTTTGTAACGGGGATGAGGCATGACGATGCGGATTGTTCTTCCGACGATGACAACAGGAACTCTGGAGACAGCGTGCAGGTAGGAGATGATTTATTCTCATAAATCATACGAATAAAGAAAACCAACACAAGGAGAGTGCGTGTCTGGCACAAGGAAAGCTAACGGAATAGCTAATACAAAAACACATAAGGCAAATGTTAGATCAAGGAACACAAGGGACAAACGTAACAGTTGCGTAAAGCAAACAAAAGCACCAAAATGAGTGAGGTGAAAAGGCAGGACTCAATAGCTCACTGATTAGTGCCCGGCAGCAGGTGAGCATGCCGAACACTAATCAGAGGCAGGTGAAAACAATAAATAACCATGGCAACCAAGGAGACACAAAACAGGGGTGCTGAAATAGAACTAAGCTAACAAGAGACATAAAACGTAAACAAACTATGATCCGAGCAACGGACCAAAGCAATATTGTTCCAAAGGTTTAAACTAAAATATTCCCACATTGGTGCGGCGTATTTTGGTTTTATGATCATTTTGTCCATGTTAGCTGTTACATGCTAACTAGTTGCACTGTGTGATGCCAGCGAACCAGCGGTCTTGCGTCGCTGCACAAAGAGTGAAAAGACAATTAATAAGGACAAGATAATGCAACCCCATCTTTACATTCTGCTACGGTACAAACGCACGTAGCCAGTAAAAGCGACGAAAAGCGTAAATGCTCTTGAAGCATGCACGCTGGAAAACTTACCAACTTTAGTTTTCATTTATCTTCAGTTAATTGACTTATCGAATATTGGCCCAGACCTACATTTCACACTACACAATAATCAAACTACCTACTATACTATGATTCATGCTGATATATTGGATTAAAATCGGTACTTGACAATACTCAAGGCACCAACATCGTTATCGTATTGGATGTGAAACATTTTTATCGGGACACACCTAAAAAGCAGCTACATATGCTGACAATGTTGCTCTCGCTCATTTTTGAGCTCAAAATATGATTGTGCGATGGAAGGTTAAAGAGGAACTGCACTTTTTTTTGGAATTTTGCCTATCCTTCACAATCATTATGAAAGACATGACGACAGATGTATTTTTTTTATGCAGTGTAAATATGATCAAAAGTCCACTTACAATGGAGCCTATGGTAGCCGTTCAATTCTGCCTATAGAGCCCCTAAAAAACTTCAAAACACCTCCATTTGTTGGGGTTTCAAAAACGAGTGAGAATACAAGTGCAGATCCTTAAAAGTCTTTATTTAATAACGAAAAATCACTGGAGAAAATAAATCAATTGTAACAAAAGGTCCAGGAAAAGCGGGTCCAAATCTGTCCTCCACCTGTGGAAATACAAAAACTGGATTACTAAAGGTTCAGGGCAAAGGTTGGAGTAAGTGAGCTCGTGGCTAGATTCTACCGCAGGCAACGGACGAACTGGCACCGGCTGAGTGGAGATCCAGGGTTTAAATCTGGTAGTTGATTAGCAACAGGTGGGCGCGGATGACTGGCAGCACACCTGAAACTAATGACAGGACAGACACGAGAGGAGAGGGGAATAGGAAAACAAGAGGGAAAAAAAGCAGGAGAACTGCCCTCATGACACCATTAGGGTTTTAAGTATATATGTTATGTAGTAACGAGCACATTTATAATAACATTTCATATTTACGTATTTTGATCATTTCAAGCATACGCGGCGCATTAATTTGAAAAACACCTAACAACGTTTGCTTTTTTTTTTCTTCATTACTGATCATTACTCACTGCAAAGTTTATGAGAGTCAACAAACATAATGAAACATGACTTATTGTACAAGGTCTGCTGTCATTAGGATGACGAATGCTGGGATGTTCATATATTCCCATTTCAATGAAAAATGTTCTCGCGAAGAGTTTCTTAACATGGAGACATTCTCAATACTTTTCTTTTGTCGAGCACAAAGAAAATAACATTTTAGTTAAATGTAAGCTGTGTCTTGGATCAAAGATCCCATCTACTTAAAGTTAAAGTTAAAGTGCCAATGATTGTCACACACATACTAGGTGTGGCAAAATTATTCTCTGCATTTGACCCATCACTCTTGATCACCCCCTGGGAGGTGAGGGGAGCAGTGAGCAGCAGCAGTGACCGCACCCGGAAATACTGCCCAAAACAGGAATTCAAATCTGCTGAAACAGCTACATAAGCAACATGCTTCGACGAAGCTAGTAAAGAGAGACACAGACTCCGATGCCACTTCAGCTCCACTTAAGGATTTTAACGGACGGACTGCTAGCCAGGACAACATTGATAGAGCCATTGCAGCATATGTGCTAGAAGACATGCAGGCTATTTCTACAGTGGAGTCACCCGCTTTCAGGCAGCTAATTAGCATGATACCGGCGTCAAACAGCAAATGGCACGGAAAACATGTTCCAAGTACCTGGATAGTGAGTACATAAACATGGAAAGCGAGTTAAAGAAAACACTCCAAACTCTGCCTCTGCTCATCATTCATCATTGAAGGTACAAACACTCTGTCAATTCTCTTATATACTCTTTCATTCTAGACTTCTAGAGTGTTTGATTATCACATCACTCTAAATGTATAGACTATAAAGTTCACAAACATAAAGAGGGATCTTAGTGGGCCAGGCCAATCTTTCCTTATCTCTAAACTAAAACTGGGGAAATGTGTAGAGTGTTCTGGGCGTCAGTACAGTGTTGATCTCCTGAAGACATGATTTTATTTCCGAATTTCTTGAGAAAAAATTGCCTGGTTAGGCTTTGTGGATGTCATGTGTGCCTTCCTTGGGTGAAGCCAGTTTTACAGCTATGTTGTTATTATGCTGTTTGTTACTTATGCATGTTATGTTGCAGCTATTTAAAATAGTTTTGTCAATTTGATCTGGCCTGAAATAAATTGGCCCTTTGAAACATATTTTTGTCTTTGTGTGTTGTATGTAGACCACATTGCTTAGCAGAGTTCAGTGATGCAAATGCATGTCAAGTTGATCAACAGATTGTATTATTCTCCAGTGCAATAACAGTACTGAAATGAAGGCTAAAAGGGCATTAATGGGAGCCTTGAAAAAAAAAAAAGAAGAAAAAAAGAAGTAACTAAATAGTCACTTTTCACAGTAACGCATTACTTTTTTGGTGTAAGTAACTGAGTTAGTAACTGAGTTACTTTTGAAATAAAGTAACTGTAACTAGTTACTGGTTTTCAGTAACTAACCCAACACTGCTCATTTGCTACATATGCACACTGACAGCAGGTACTTGTGATTTGCGCATGAATGATCCAGCAGCCGGAGTTTGTATTACAATTTGTCTTTGGCACACATACCCCTATGCTTGTGTGTTTGTCGTACAGACGCACTCCACAACTCCTTACCTGCTACTAGGGTTGTACGGTATACCGGTACCAGTGACGTGCGGTGAGGTTCATGGCTGGTGAGGCACTGACTTCATCACAGTCAGATTTACAAACATATGAACCCTAAAGAGTATCTTATTCACCATTTGATTGGCAGCAGTTAGCGGGTTATGTTTAAAAGCTCATACCAGCATTCTTCCCTGCTTGGCACTCAGCATCAAGGGTTGGAATTGGGGGTTAAATCACCAAAAATGATTCCCGGGCGCGGCGTCGCTGCTGCCCACTGCTCCCCTCACCTCCCAGGGGGTGAACAAGGGGATGGGTCAAATGCAGAGGACACATTTCAACACACCTAGTGTGTGTTTGTGTGACAATCATTGGTACTTTAACTTAACTTTAACTTTACACATACAAACTGTAGCACACAAAAAAGCACATTTAATAAAAAAAACATTATTATGGTCTTACCTTTACTTATAAATAAAGTCCATGTGCCGCTGTTGTGCTGGATTAATGAACCCCCTGATGGGAGTGTTATATCAACTAAAGCCCTCACTTCAACTTTCCACGTGCAAGATTTAATCTATTTAAAAAAGTGTAATCGAGGGTTTATAAATGTCGCCTATACTGTATGAAACTACAAAATAACAAACACGGAGGCTCTAGTTTACACGAGGACCACTTTATTTACCTTCTTTCAAAAACCTCCGCTCCACTGTGTCATCACTTCCGCTTATAGCGCCTTCAAAATAAGAGCTCAAGGCATATACTGTATAACAGCGCATAACAGGAACTTAACATCAAAAAGAGGAAAGCCCATAAAAATAGGTTACAAAAGTTATTTAATAAGAAGCCAAAAAGTGCAAAAACAATAATGTTCGTGTTGGAGGAGTTGTGAATTAGGTACACTTGCAGTCTGCAGGTGTACCTAATGTTGTGGCCGTGCAGTCATTTACAACTCCTCCAACACGAACATTATTGTTTTTGCACTTTTTAACTTCTTATGAAATAACTTTTTTAAATAGATTCAATCTTGCACGTGGAAAGTTTAAGTGTGGGCTTTAGTTGATATAACACTCCCGTCAGTGGGTGCAAATTCTAGGGCGGGGGTGCAGGAGGCGGATTACTGCGAGCCTCACCCAGTGCGTGTTTTGCAGCCGTTTTATGATCGCTCAGCACAAGAAATACGTTACACACATACAGTTGTTGACAAAATACACCGTACATTATATACCTCAGCTAACTAAACTATGGAAATGTATAATATAGTTCATATAGCAATACGGTCTCACTGCACAGCAAGCCAGCAGATAGCCGAGTCCGCAATCCATGGTGAGGCACAAATGAGTGACGTGCCTCAACTGGCTGCTGATCACCGCACCGTCTCTTCTCAGTATTTGAACGGCAAATGTGAAAATTCAGCGATTTTGAATAAAAATAATCCAAAACTGGTGAAGTTAAATGGAAAATAACTTTATAGTATAATCACTGGATACATTTAACAATTTAATACTTTCTTCTTTTTACATTTTTTTTCTTTCCATGATGGCAGGTGAGGCCCTGCCTCACCTGCCTCTAGTGACTGCACGTCACTGACCGGTACTAATAAAGTACCGCGACAGTAATTAATTGAAATTGGTACTATACTCCCTTTTGAAAAATA
Source organism: Nerophis lumbriciformis (assembly GCF_033978685.3). NCBI lineage: Eukaryota > Metazoa > Chordata > Actinopteri > Syngnathiformes > Syngnathidae > Nerophis > Nerophis lumbriciformis. Next base: position 31,364,348 of record NC_084548.2, on the reverse strand, counting down.
CCGGTACCGTTCTTTCATCCGAATGCCGCTGTGCGACGGTGACTACAGAGCCAAGGTGCATGATGTTGAGTGTGTGAAAATTCACACAAAGTGCATACAAGCAATAACATCGTGGAGAGGAAGAATGGCAAAATACAGCATTACTGCTTTAAAACGCCTCGCCAAATATTAGCGGAGTTAAAACCGCCCAATTAGGGTAAACTAATGTAAGTGAAATTACTGAATTCCTACAATTTGTGTTTTATCTTTAACAAATGTGTGTTTTACCTGCTACGTGGCTTATCCATGTACATTTATCCATAGTTTTGTTTTTAGTATTTACTAATAATTGTATTTTTCTTAAAGCACAGACCAAGAGTGGCAACCATAAATCATGAATAATTTAATATAATGTCAGTAGAATTTCTGTTCAATCCTAACTTAATCCTTGATTGTGGCGGACTACATGTAATATGCCATCCATCCATTTTCTACCGCTTATTCCCTTCGGGGTAGCGGGGGGAGCCTATCTCAGCTACAATCGGGCGGAAGGCGGGGTACACCCTGGACAAGTCGCCACCTCATCGCAGGGCCAACACAGATTGACAGACAACATTCACACTCACTTTCACACACTAGGGCCCATTTTTTAGTGTTGCCAATCAACCTACCCCCAGGTGCATGTCTTTGGAGGTGGGAGGAAGCCGGAGTAACCGGAGGGAACCCACGCAGTCACGGGGAGAACATGCAAACTCCACACAGAAAGATCCCGAGCGCAGGATCGAGCCCAGGACCTTTGTATTGTGAGGCAGACGCACTAACCCCTCTATCACCGTGCTGTATATGTAATATGGAAAATTGTAAATTGCTCTTTGAGTGCAACAAGAAAAGCCCAATGTGATTAATGCCTTTGAATTTATATTTTAACCTTCTAAAGTTGATATTTGAGTGCAATAGGAAAAATATGTTTAATGTATTGTAAGACTTATGTTAAAATAAAGCCAATATTGAAATTGTTTGCATTTTCCTTTTTATGGAAAAGTATCAAAGTATCAATATACATGTTCAATTATTGGTATCGAGACAACCCTACCTGCTACACCAGTGTTTTTCAACCTTTTTTGAGCGAAGGCACATTTTTTGCGTTGAAAAAATCTGGAGGCACACCACCAGCAGAAATCATTAAAAAACTCAGTTGACAGTAAAAAGGTGTTGTCGCAATTGTTGGATATGACTTTAAACCATAACTAACCATGCATCACTATAGCTCTTGTCTCAAAGTAGGTGTAATGTCACGACCTGTCACATCACGCCTTGACTTATTTTGAGTTTGTTGCTGTTTTCCTGTGTGTAGTGTTTTAGTTCTTGTCTTGCACTCCTACTTTGGTGGCTTTTTCTCTTTTTTTGGTATTTTCCTGAAGCAGTTTCATGTCTTCCTTGAAGTGATATTTCCCGCACCTACATTGTTTTAGCAATCAAGACTATTTCAGTTGTTTTTATCCATCTTTTGTGGGGACATTGTTGATTGTCATGTCATGTTCGGATGTACATTGTGGACGCCGTCTTTGCTCCACAGTAAGTCTTTGCTGTTGTCCAGCATTCTGTTTTTGTTTAATTTGTAGCCAGTTCAGTTTTAGTTTCGTTTGGCATAGCCTTCCCTAAAATTCAATGCCTTTTCTTAGGGGCACTCACCTTTTGTTTATTTTTGGTTTAAGCATTAGACACCTTTTTACCTGCACGCTGCCTCCCGCTGTTTCTGACATCTACAAAGCAATTAGCTACCGGCTGTCACCTACTGATATGGAAGAGTATTACACGGTTACTCTGCCGATCTCTAGACAGCACCGACACTCAACAACAACACATAATTTGCAGACTATAATTACTGGTTTGCAAAAAATATTTTTAACCCAAATAGGTGAAATTAGATAATCCCCCACGGCACACCAGACTGTTTCTCACGACGCGGCACAGTGGTTGAAAAACACTGTGCTACGCATATCTAAAAAAAAGCCTTTGCTTTGTCCAGCAAATATTGATCAGGGTTTTTGTATAATTTTTAGTTTCACATTCTTCTTTCCCATAAACCTCATCTTCTTTACAGATATTATTGGTCTTAAAACTAACATGACAGCTATCTACTGAAAAGCAGTACAAAGTTGTTGTTTTATAGACGTTCAGCTTGTTTTGTCCAATGCTTTTAACACAATTACCTGGCGGGAAAATGATTGAAAACAACAGTGAAGCTCCCCATCTATTTGATGCGAGACTGTTATTTTGAATGCACAATGCTTGCATCCTGCTGACAGACATTGAGTAGATTTAGATCATTTCCATGGTCAGATCAGTGCTTCACCAGTCAAAGGATTATGTCAACGATGCTTCATTTGGCATCTGCACCGTAAAGCTTTTCCCATTAAGACTTTCTTTTCTAAATGTAGTGCGTATGCGCGAGGAGTTTTGTCTCGTTTTCTTACAAAGACATTTAGTTTATAAAAATGAGGAGGAAAACAGCCAGGGAGAAGTGTTTTCTTCTCATTTAAGCGTGACAAATGGGCATGGAGATGTGAATAACAGACACGGCAGTCGGATTACTGCACCCAGCTGTGGAGGAATAGGAAGGAGGGGCTCTCTCATAGTTTAATGCAGCAAGGCCCAGCCCATCGTCAGATGGAGAGTCGCCTCCTTACTCACAGGAGAGAGAAGGTACGCCACTGGCTAAGGCTAATTGTTTCTTCTGCCTCTTCCTCCCATTGGTGCTTACTTAATCTAGTATGCTTAGATGACCCTCAGAAATCACAGAGTGTGATTAAAAAAATGAACTGCCTACGGCACCATTAAGTAGGACCCTCACACCTCCTCCTGCTCTTTATTCTCCCAACATGACCATCACTCTTTTCCACAGGCTTACACTCTCCAGAACAGTTTAGTGTTGTCCCGATACCAATATTTTGGTACCGGTACCAAAATGTATTTCGATACTTTTCGGTACTTTTCTAAATAAAGGGGACTACAGAAAATTGCAATATTGGCTTTATTTTAACACAAAATCTTACGGTACATTAAAAATATGTTTTTTATTGCAATTTTGTCCTTACAAGACAACTTGTCTTTTACTAGTTAGTAAGCAAAAAAAGGCTCCTAATTAGTCTGCTGACGTATGCAGTAACATATTGTGTAATTTTCCATTCTATTATTTTGTCAAAATTATTAAGGACAAGTGCTAGAAAATTAATTATTAATATACTTACTCATTTACTGTTACTATCTGGTTATTTTCTGTTTCAACATGTTCTATCAACACTTCTGTTAGAATGTAGTACCGTATTTTTCGGACTATAAGTCGCCGTTTTTTTCATAGTTTGGCCGGGGGTGCGACTTATACTCAGGAGCGACTTATGTGTGAAATTATTAACACATTACAGTAAAATATCAAATAATATTATTTATCTCATTCACGTAAGAGACTAGACGTATAAGATTTCATGGGATTTAGCAATTAGGAGTGACAGATTGTTTGGTAAACGTATAGCATGTTCTATATGTTATAGTTATTTGAATGACTCTTACCATAATATGTTACGTTAACATACCAGGCACGTTCTCAGTTGGTTATTTATGCCTCATATAACGTACACGTATTCAGCCTGTTGGTCACTTTTCTTTATTTATTTTAAATTGCCTTTCAAATGTCTATACTTGGTGTTAGATTTTATCAAATAAATTTCCCCAAAAAATGCGACTTATACTCCAGTGCAACTTATATATGTTTTTTTTCCTTCTTTATTATGCATTTTCGGCAGGTGCGACTTATACTCCGGTGCGACTTATACTCCGAAAAATACGGTAATCACTTAGTCTTCTGTTGTTTGATACTTTACATTAGTTTTGGATGATACCACAAATTTGGGTATCAATCCGATACCAAGTCGTTACAGGATCATACATTGGTCATATTCAAAGTCCTTATGTGTCCAGGGATATTTTTCCTGAGTTTATAAACATAATATAAATACATAAAAAACTAAAGAAGATGTTTGTTGTGATGCCAAAAAATATCGACGTAATCATGGTAGTATCGACTAGATACACTACTGTACTTGGTATCATTACAGTGGATGTTAGGTGTAGATCCACCAATGGCGTTGTTTACATTTTGACACCGGTGAGCAACGGTGTGTAGTGAAACATGTTTAGCTATTCTTCGTCCTGTAAAATTAGAAGAAACTTCTTTTATTTGTCGCCGGCGAAGATTAGTGATTTAGAAGTAGTTAAAACTCTGCAGACTGGGGCTGGACTTTAGCCGCTAGCTAGCTAGCCATGTCTTAAAGCACCTCTTCCGCTGGACATTTCAGTGTTATAACTTCACCTTTATCGTTAGCTTTTAAGCCAAAATGCGTCCGTTCTCCCTTTTCTGTCTACACACTGTGTCTGCTTGTAAATACTCCGTGATTGTGTGCCGCCGGACATGCTCGTCTGCTCGTAAACCAGCAATGACACGACGGTGGTGCGGGGCGGGTGGCGGGCCGGTACTTTTCAGAGGCGGTATAGTACCGAATAAGATTCATTAGTATCGCGGTGCTATACTAATACCGGTATACTGTACAACCCTAGAACAGTTGTGCATTTGCAAAGGACACTTCCTTTTTTTCCTGCAGAAGCTCATTACTAAGAATACTTCATCAGTTACAACACTGCCACCAAAACATGAGCCTGAGGCTACGACATGTCATTGCTGCAGTCAAATGTCTAATGAGCTGCACAGGAGAGGATGTTTTACATTTTCAAACCAGTGACAAGCTCCTGCTTCAAAAAACCAGTGAACGTAACAGTAGCACCCACTAAGTCTAACCTGAAGCGTTTACAAGCTGAAGCCTGTCCTCATGAAGAAGAATAGCTCTATAAGCGAAGCCTTGTTCCCTTTAACATGTGACACTGTGATCTCACTCATCAGGTTGATTCTGAAAGTTTCGGAGGTGACTGTCGATCCAATCTGCACATCCCCTTTTTATCTTTCCTGCTTCTTATCATTCTCTGCGCCTGGCCTATATTCAGTAACTATGGTACTTATGTGAAAAAAGAAAAGAAAAAGACAAGCCATTTTCCCCCTGTGGTGTTAAACGTGTTTGAGAAATAATAACTGAGATGTTGCCCCTGCAGGCAAACATGTGCTACGTGGGAATAGTTTTTTACTGAAGCTCACTTCTCTATGAAATAATCAAACGCATAAATAGTAATGGAAAAAAAGGAATAACTGCACCACTGAGAAAACGTAATTAGATTCATTCTTACAGTGTTCATTCCTACTTTTATTAAAGGTTGTCATTATCGTTGCTTCCATAACTGCAGATTACAAGTGGGGGGAATTTAAATCAAATGCACATTCACCTGAATTTACTCCCCCACAAACGAATGCACAGGGACAGATTATTAAATTCAAACACACCCACATATTCAGGTATTCAGATAATGTCTTGTATAACTATAAATAAAAAAACATTTACAACTATCTCCATACTTGCCAACCCTCCCGGATTTTCCGGGAGACTCCCGAAATTCAGCGCCTCTCCCAAAAACCTCCCGGGACAAATTTTCTCCCGAAATTCAGGCGGACCTGAGTGAGCCTGTTTTCACGTCCGCTTTCCCACAATATAAACAGCATGCCTGCCCAATCACGTCATAACTGTAGAATGATGGAGGGCGAGTTCTTGGTTTCTTATGTGGGTTTATTGTTAGGCAGTTTCATTAACGTCCTCACAGCGCGATAACAACACACAACAACAGCAGTCACGTTTTTGTCTATCGTAAAGCAGTTTGTCTGCCGTAAACAGCAATGTTGTGACACTCTTAAACAGGACAATACTGCCATCTACTGTACATGCATATGTGACAATAACATCTAGGGCTTTTAGAGAGTGCAGTGCACAACTGTGCACACAACAAGGAGACGAAGCAGAATGCATCATCAGAGAGGGTGTTCAGCATGGTTAGAAAAATAGTGACAGAAAATAGAACAAGAATGGACAATTCAACCCTTAACTCAACAATGAGTAGATGAATGTTATGTGTGTGTATATGTGTAAATAAATGAACACTGAAATTCAAATATTTATCTTATATATATATATATATATATATATATATATATATATATATATATATATATATATATATATATATATATATATAGCTAGAATTAACTGAAAGTCAAGTATTTCTTATATATATATATATACGCCACAGCCAACAAGGAAGCCTTCATCACATTGAAGGACCACAAACCCAACTTCGCAAATAACCCAACATGCCGACTAATAAACCCAACTAAATCTGAAATAGGAAAAATCAGCAAAATAATCCTGGACAGAGTCAACACAAAAATCAAGGACAAAACACCACTCAACCAATGGAGAAATACAGCAGCAGTAATCAAATGGTTCAACAACATCCAAGACAAACAACAGCACAACTTTATCTCCTTTGATATCGAAGAATTTTACCCTTCCATCACGCAAGACCTACTGACTCAAGCACTAGACTTCGCCTCAGACTACGACTCAATCACAGGCAACGAAAGAAACATCATCATCCACGCAAAAAACTCCATTCTCATCCACAACAGTACACCATGGCAAAAAAAGAACAATGCAACATTTGACGTCACTATGGGAAGTTTTGACGGAGCAGAAACGTGTGAACTCGTTGGAAGTTTCCTCCTCTCCCAGCTCGCTAGCCTCAATCTGAACCTTGGTATTTATCGTGATGACGGACTGGCAGTGTGTCGCGCCTCGCCAAGGAGCAGCGAGAATACCAAGAAGCGCATATGCCAAATTTTCAAAGAGAACGGCCTACGGATCACGATTGAAGCCAACAAGCAAACCGTCAACTTCCTTGACGTCACTTTCAACCTGAGAAATAACAGCTACCAACCATTCACGAAACCCAACACAACACTCCAATACGTGCACCATGACAGCAACCACCCACCCACCACCACGAAAAGAATACCTACCGGAATTAATAAAAGGCTATCGATGCTGTCATCTAGCAAAGCTGAATTTGACCAAGCAACCCCCCGTACCAAAAAGCCCTTGATGAAAGCGGATACAATTTCACCCTCACCTATGAACCCACGCCAGGAAACCAGCCAAAAAAGAACAGAAAACGAAACGACATCATCTGGTACAACCCCCCATACAGCAAAAACGTCTCAACTAACATTGGACATAAATTCCTCAATTTGATTGACAAACACTTTCCCAAAGACAACACCCTAAGGAAAGTATTCAACAAGAACAACATTAAATTGAGCTACAGCTGTATGAACAATATACGACAAATCATCTCAAACCACAACAAAACAATTGCAAATGAGCCGTCGGCCCCCGGACAGAGCGACTCCAAAACCAACAAAGGCTGTAACTGTCGAAAGAAACCTGATTGCCCTCTCAACGGGGGGTGCTTACAAACATCAGTTGTCTACCAATCTAAGGTAATACGCAAGGACATTAACACGTCCGACACATATGTAGGATTAACCGAGGGAGAATTCAAAACCAGATGGAACAATCACAAGGCTTCTTTCAGGAACCAAAACCTGCGGAATACCACAGAACTCAGCAAACACATTTGGGACCTCAAAGACAATAATGTTGAATATTCAATAACATGGCAAATTCTTGCATCCAGCACACCTTACAATAGTGGTAATAAAAGATGCAACCTATGCTTGAAAGAGAAACTGTTTATTATTTACCGTCCAGACCTGTCATCCCTCAACAAGCGCAGCGAAATTGTAACAGCATGCCGCCACAGACGGAAACACCTCCTAGGTAACACATGAGCCAATCACCACGCCCCTACGCCAGCCTGTACCCACCCACTCTGTGCCCTATATAAACCATGGTATGTGAATGCTCCCATTAAAATCTCCTGATGATTGAGGGAACCCCCCCTCATGAAACAGGCCTGTAGAGATGAAATAGTCTTGTGATTTTTTTCCCACACATACATATATATATATATATATATATATATATATATATATATATATATATATATATATATATATATATATATATGTATATATATATATCCATCCATCCATTTTCTACCGCTTATTCCCTTTTGGGGTCGCGGGGGGCGCTGGAGCCTATCTCAGCTACAATCGGGCGGAAGGACGGGGTACACCCTGGACAAGTCGCCACCTCATCGCAGGGCCAACACAGATAGACAGACAACATTCACACTCACATTCACACACTAGGGACCATTTAGTGTTGCCAATCAACCTATATATATATATATATATATATATATATATATATGAAATACTTGACTTGGTGAATTCTAGCTGTAAATATACTCCTCCCCTCTTAACCATGCCCCCGCCCCAACCACGCCTCCACCCCCGAAAACGCCCACGCCCCCCCACCTCCCGAAATCGGAGGTCTCAAGGTTGGCAAGTATGACTATCTCCATCTATGAGAATACTGTTGATGACAGTCCACATTCGACAAGTCTAGTTCAGTTACAAAAAAATCAACAAACAAACCACATTCAGTGTCCATGTGGTTAGAGTGTCCGCCCCGAGACTGGGAGGTTGTGAGTTCAAACCCCGGCCGTGTCATACCAAAGACTACAAAAAATTGGACCCATTGCCTCCCTGCTTGGCACTCAAGCATCAAGGGTTGGAATTGGGGGTTGAATCACCAAATGATTGCTCACTGCTCCCCTCACCTCCCAGTGGGCAGAGGACAAATTTCACCACACCCAGTGTGTGTGTGTGACTATCATTGGGACTTTAACTTTAACTTTCAAGTTTACCTTATGCATTGTCAACACTTCGTCCGTTTCCATGCACATTGATTTCTCAAATAATTCGGCTCCAAATATGCCCATCTATACAACACATAGAAACACCTTAATCTGATCGTGTTTGGCATGTTAAAAAAAAACACCTAGAATATGCAATTTGGAAACAGTTCTGTCTGGCAGTTCTCTCCGTGGGGGCTCAACACGCCGCTTGTTTACGACATTATTCACAGGCAAATGAGAACAAGCCAAGGGTGTGTGGAGACTGTTTATGTCAACAACCATACAAATTAAACATGTAGAAGTTAATATTTTTAAAGTGTATGACAAAATAAGACCAAACCTGTTACATAATTGTCAAAATGTTCCTAAAGAAAACACTTAAAATTAGGGATGTCCGATAATATCAGACTGCCGATATTATATTATATACATGTAATATCGGAAATTATCCGTACCGGTTTCAAAATTATCGGTATCGGTTTCAAAAACGCTGCTTTGTACACGGACGTAGGGAGAGTTACAGAACGCCAATAAACCTTAAAGGCACTTCCTTTGCGTGCCGGCCCAGTCACATAATACCTACGGCTTTTCACACACACAAGTGAATGCAAGCATACTTGGTCAACAGCCATACAGGTCACACTGAGGGTGGCCGTATGAACAACTTTAACACTGTTACAAATATGCGCCACACTGTGAACCCACACCAAACAAGAATGTCAAACACATTTCAGGAGAACATCCGCACCGTAACACAACACAAACACAACAGAACATATACCCAGAATCTCTTGCAGCACTAACTCTTCTGGGTCTCTAAAATATACACCCCCCCCCCCCCCCCGCCCCCCACTTCAACCCCATCCCCGCCCACCTCAACCTCCTCATGCTCTCTCAGGGAGAGCATGTCCCAAATTCCAAGCTGCTGTTTTGAGGCATGTTAAAAAAAATTATGCACTTTGTGAATTCAATAATAAATATGGCAGTGCATTTTCCATAACTTGAGTTGATTTATTTTGGAAAACCTTGTTACATTGTTTAATGCATCCAGCTGGGCATCACAACAACATTTGGCATAATAATGTGTTAATTCCACGACTGTACATATAGGTATCGGATGATATCGGAATCGGTAATTAAGAGTTGGACAATTTCGGGATATCGGCAAAAAAGCCATTATCGGACATCTCTTCTTAAAATACATGACAATTTCGATTTACTTTACAGCAGTAATATGGCAGCGATGTTTTTGCATGATCGTGCACGCTGTCAGTGTTAGGTGGTTTTATTTTTTCCAATGTCTTTATTTTGATAACATTGTTGTTCAAAACATTACATGGTAAACATACATTATACATCAATGATAAAGTCAGATCGGTACGAAAACTCTACAACAAATGTAACAATTTACAAAGTTATCGATACTACTTTATTTCTATTAAATACATCAATTCACATCAATTGCAAAGTGTGCTTCTTTTTTTTTTTTTAAATGAAGTACGTCGTAAAAAAAAAAGAATTCGTTGGAATTCAGTTAGGATTTATTTTGAATTTTTACATCTTGTTTGTTTTTATATTAATGGTCTGTTTTTCTATTGTGTATGCTTTTTTTTTTTAATTGAAAAAACAACAACATTCAAATATCACAACACATGACATCACAGAAGCTCTATCGTGAAAAATGAATGTGATGGAAGTGACATAGTCCAGGCGCATGTGTGACACCTACAATTAGTAGTCAAAACAGTTTTTTGTAAATTGAATGTGTAAATTGAGCATATGAATTTAGATTTATGTATTCTCATTTGTAGGTCACAGTTAAAGTATATGTTGTAAGTTTGATGTCACAAGACGCAAATAAAAAATGCTTCATGTAAACACAACATTCGGAATATGCTGACATGATCACACACGTTCACATCAAAATGTCCTTCCAATCGATAGCCGATAGGCATTTAGATTGCAGCGCATGTAAACACTTCTTCTGAAGTTCGGGTCAAAATTATCCTTATTGCGCATGACTTTGACGTCAGCTATACTTTAGTGGTGAAACGGGGACTAAATTCAATACTCTGGTAATGACTGTCCTGCTGCTGTCTCTCCTCATTCAACATTTACAAAACCCGTTTCCATATGAGTTGGGAAATTGTGTTGGATGTAAATATAAACGGAATACAATGATTTGCAAATCCTTTTCAACCCATATTCAATTGAATGCACTACAAAGACAATATATTTGATGTTCAAACTCATAAACTTTATTTATTTTTTGCAAATAATAATTGAATTAGAATTTTATGGATGCAACTCGTGCCAAAGTAGTTGGGAAAGGGCATGTTCACCACTGTGTTACATGGCCCTTCCTTTGAACAACACTCAGTAAACGTTTGGGAACTGAGGAGACACATTCTTTCCCATTCTTGCTTGATGCACAGCTTAAGTTGTTCAACAGTCCGGGGGTCTCCGTTGTGGTATTTTAGGCTTCATAATGCGCCACACATTTTCAATGGGAGACAGGTCTGGACTACAGGCAGGCCAGTCTAGTACCGGCACTCTTTTACTATGAAGCCACGTTGATGTAACACGTGGATTGGCATTGTCTTGCTGAAATAAGCAGGGTATAGCATGGTAACGTTGCTTGGATGGCAACGTATGTTGCTCCAAAACCTGTATGTACCTTTCAGCATTAATTCCGCCTTCACAGATGTGTAAGTTACCCATGTCTTGGGCACTAATACACCCCCATACCATCACAGATGCTGGCTTTTCAACTTTGCGCCTATAACAATCCGGATGTTTCTTTTCCTCTTTGGTCCGGAGGACACGACGTCCACAGTTTCCAAAAACAATTTGAAATGTGGACACGTCAGACCATAGAACACTTTTCCACTTTGTATCAGTCCATCTTAGATGAGCTCAGGCCCAGCAAAGCCGACGGCGTTTTTGGGTGTTGTTGATAAACGATTTTCGCCTTGCATAGGAGAGTTTTAACTTGCACTTACAGATGTAGTGACCAACTGTAGTTACTGACAGTGGGTTTCTGAAGTGTTCCTGAGCCCATGTGGTGATATCCTTTACACACTGATGTCGCTTGTTGATGCAGTACAGCCTGAGGGATCGAAGGTCACGGGCTTAGCTGTTTACGTGCAGTGATTTTCTCCAGATTCTCTGAACCCTTTGATGATATTACGGACCGCAGATGGTGAAAACCCTAAATTCCTTGCAATAGCTGGTTGAGAAAGGTTTTTCTTAAACTGTTCAACAATTTGCTCACGCATTTGTTGACAAAGTGGTGACCCTCGTCCTATCCTTGTTTATGAATGACTGAGCATTTCATGGAATCTACTTTCATACCCAATCCTGGCACCCACCTTTTCCCAATTTGCCTGTTCACCTGTGGGATGTTCCAAATAAGTGTTTGATGAGCATTGCTTTATCAGTGTTTATTGCCACCTTTCCCAACTTTTTTGTCACGTGTTGCCGGCATCAAATTCTAAAGTTAATGATTATTTGCAAAAAAAAAAAGTTTATCAGTTTGAACATCAAATATGTTGTCTTTGTAGCATAGTCAACTGAATATGGGTTGAAAATGATTTGCAAATCATTGTTTTCCTTTTATATTTACATCTAACACAATTTCCCAACTCATATGGAAACGGGGTTTGTACATACAGTAAGTAGCGTTATATGCTGTTGAGTTGGTTGCTCTAAAACTGAGACTATCAACAACACAAGTATGGTCTGGAGTGTCATGTGTCGATGTAACAATAAAAGTAGGGATCCAGTTGTCGTCTAAACAAGTTGTTTTATTCACGGCTTTACAGCTACTCCAAGTACTAACTGCTAGCCTCAGGCACGTACACAGAATGTTGTAACATGAAGACACGCTCCAACCCGAACATATCACAACCTGGGGTGCACAGAACAGCTCCATTTAAAAAAGAGAGGGAAAAAAAACATAGCGATCTGAAGGAAACATAAATAAATAAATAATGTTTATGTGTTTATTATATAACAAGTTTGTTTACTGTTGTATTGCTTCTTCTTCTTATAGTTCCATTCACGGTATATGCTGTGCATGTCAAAATAAAGTATTGCGATGTCAGGTGTGATGCATGACATTGCACGTCATAACTGGATTTTTTTTTTCAGGGTCCATCAGGGTAGATGAGATCCGCCCGGAGTTCCTTAAGGCTCTGGATGCTGTGGGGCTGTCTTGGTTGACAAGACTCTGCAGCATCGCGTGGACATCAGGGGCGGTACCTCTGGATTGGCAGACCGGGGTGGTGGTTCCTCTCTTTAAGAAGGGGAACCGGAGGGTGTGTTCTAACTATCGTGGGATCACACTCCTCAGTCTTCCCGGTAAGGTCTATTCAGGTGTACTGGAGAGAAGGCTACGCCGGATAGTCGAACCTCGGATTCAGGAGGAACAGTGTGGTTTTCGTCCTGGTCGTGGAACTGTGGACCAGCTCTATACTCTCGGCAGGGTCCTTGAGGGTGCATGGGAGTTCGCCCAACCAGTCTACATGTGTTTTGTCGACTTGGAGAAGGCATTCGACCGTGTCCCTCGGGAAGTCCTGTGGGGAGTGCTCAGAGAGTATGGGGTATCGGACTGTCTGATTGTGGCAGTCCGCTCCCTGTATGCTCAGTGCCAGAGCTTGGTCCGCATTGCCGGCAGTAAGTCGGACACACTTCCAGTGAGGGTTGGACTCCGCCAAGGCTGCCCTTTGTCACCGATTCTGGGGGGGGCACAGGTCCGGTGGCCATGGATGAAGTGCTGGCTGTCCAGAGTCGGGACCCGGGGTGGACCGCTCGCCTGTGCATCGGCTGGGAACATCTCTACACTGCTGACCCGTCTCCGCTCGGGATGGTGTCCTGCTGGCCCCACTATGGACTGGACTCTTACTATTATGTTGGATCCACTATGGACTGGACTCTCACAATATTATGTCATACCCACTCGACATCCATTGCTTTCGGTCTCCCCTAGAGGGGGGGGGTTACCCACATATGCGGTCCTCTCCAAGGTTTCTCATAGTCATTCACATCGACGTCCCACTGGGGTGAGTTTTTCCTTGCCCGTATGTGGGCTTTGTGCCGAGGATGTCGTTGTGGCTTGTGCAGCCCTTTGAGACGCTTGTGATTTAGGGCTATATAAATAAAGATTGATTGATTGATTGATAACTTTTATGGACAGAATTTCTAGGCGCAGTCAAGGCGTTGAGGGGATCTGGTTTGGTGGCTGCAGGATTAGGTCTCTGCTTTTTGTAGATGATGTGGTCCTGATGGCTTCATCTGGCCAGGATCTTCAGCTCTCACTGGATCGGTTCGCAGCCGAGTGTGAAGCGACTGGGATGAGAATCAGCACCTCCAAGTCCAAGTCCATGGTTCTCGCCCGGAAAAGGGTGGAGTGCCATCTCCGGGTTGGGGAGGAGATCTTGCCCCAAGTGGAGGAGTTCAAGTACCTCGGAGTATTGTTCACGAGTGAGGGAAGAGTGGATCGTGAGATCGACAGACGGATCGGTGCAGCGTCTTCAGTAATGCGGACGCTGTATCGATCTGTTGTGGTGAAGAAGGAGCTGAGCCGGAAGGCAAAGCTCTCAATTTACCGGTCGATCTACGTTCCTATCCTCACCTATGGTCATGAGCTTTGGGTTATGACCGAAAGGACAAGATCACGGGTACAAGCGGCCGAAATGAGTTTCCTCCGCCGGGTGGCGGGGCTCTCCCTTAGAGATAGGGTGAGAAGCTCTGCCATCCGGGGGGAGCTCAAAGTAAAGCCGCTGCTCCTCCACATTGAGAGGAGCCAGATGAGGTGGTTCGGGCATCTGGTCAGGATGCCACCCGAACGCCTCCCTAGTGAGGTGTTTAGGGCACGTTCGACCGGTAGGAGGCCGCGGGGAAGACCCAGGACACGTTTGGAAGACTATGTCTCCCGGCTGGCCTGGGAACACCTCGGGGTCCCACAGGAAGAGCTGGACAAAGTGGCTGCGGAGAGGGAAGTCTGGGCTTCCCTGCTTAGGCTGCTGCCCCCGTGACCCGACCTCGGATAAGCGGAAGAAGATGGATGGATGGAGGGTCCATGTACACAGTTCGAATTATGATCAGATTAAATGTCCGGTTTGTCACTGACAGTTTAGTTATGTTTTGGTTTTTCCTCTGTTTGTTTTTATTTCCTGTCAGCACTCTTATTTTGGTTCAGTTTCCTGCTTTTCTCCCTGAGCGCTGTTTCCCCTCAGCTGCGGCTGATTGGTACCTGGCTACACCTGGTGTCAATCAGCTGGCTGCTATTTAGACCTGCTTTGCCCTCCAGTCAGGGCTGGAGTATTGTCGTTGTAGCTGTAGCTACTACCTGTATGCTGAATACGGATAGCTGTTAGCCATGTCCTGTATACTGTCTTCCGGTTCCTCGTTTCCTGTTTTCCTGGTATGCTGTTTCCTGTCTCCTAGTTCCTGGTTTGTGTTTTTTACCATTATTTTGGACATTAAATTATGTTTTCCTGCACCAAGCCTGCCGTCTCTGCATCTTGGGGTATGTCATCAACACCTTGTGACATTAACTAGATTTTGCCTATGTACATGCTAGTGTTTCCTTGTCTCAGACAAGCTATAGCCTGTGATGTGAACGCAATCATGCACTCTATGTCTTCTTTTTATTATTCCTAAACAGGTTGGTAACGTTAGGTAATGGCAGGCCTGTCACTAGGTTTTAAGAACAGTGGGGCTTAGCCTCCTGGAGAGTAACACGATGCAAGCGCGCGAGGTAAAAACGTTTGCACTTGCAAGATCGTTTCGCTCACAAGAGGTGGGAGTCATTGTTATTAGTGTATCATAATTTCTAATGATAATCATGCGTGAATGAGCTTGGCTTTCAGATTTAAAACAATTGACAGAAATCAATCACCATCATGCTAACAATATGACTTAGTTTGCTAGCCAGGTTTTTATTTATCAAAATGTGGCTCACCTCATTAATTACATGGGACTATTAGCTACTAGCTCTTAGCTGGAGCCAATTGTTACTTCCAGCAGATGTAAAAATTTAATTTCTTGAAAAACTTCCATATGTACAAAACATCTTGTAGGCTAGTTCTCTTAATGTTGCTGCTCTCTGTCTGGTTCTGGCTGTCTGCAGTATGTACACTGTAGCAGGTCCGTAACTTGGATTTGACAAATACTGAGGTCAAAATGTGGTGGTCCAAGAAGGGCTTTAAAAGGCTGAAATCGTGGCTATCCTAACACCATATAAATAATATTACACAATGAATTTCCAAAATAAAAATTGTCATTGGGGTAGAACTAAGTGTTATATTATCTAACATCTTTGACAATCAGCATGATGTTGTAACGGTCCACTTTTTATTAATATGCTGAAGTTTAGCGTAATAAACGTGTTTAACATAATAAAAACAAATATAAAATTACTATAGTACACTTCGGGTAAAATTTTATATGAAGCGCCTCTTGTCATTCAATAATTTACATATGGCATGTGTTTCTTCACGCAAAACGGTAAATGGTGAAGTCGATCTATGTCTCTACACAATGACAAGCATCATCATCAGTCTTGCAGCTGAAAAGTTTGGAGATAGGAGAGGAGAGATGCAGCCAGTCACTCTTACACTTTAAGCAATAGAGCAAAAAAGATCCACCAGCTCCGGCAGAAGTGGAAGAGCCCGAAGTTCTGGGAGGCAAGGGAGGAGGAGTGAGAATCGCTCTCAGAGTTTTGTAACATCCTCCGCAAAAGACTAATGGCTTTGAGGTAAGCTGAGTGCCATCAGAGGAGGAGGAATGAGAGGGTCAGGAAGAGAACGGTATTTTTGGCCAACCCCCTTAGCTTCACCAAGCAACTGCTCGGTCAGAAACGCAGTAGCCAGCTAACCTGCTCCAGAGAATAAATTGATCGCCACCTAATGAACACCTTTAGTGATGGCTCTGGAGAGAGATCCAGGAGGTGGTCAAGAACCTCAGCCCCATGGCCGAGCGGGGTACCCTACAAGGTTTACAAGAAATGCCCAAAGTTACTCCACGGGCTCTGGAAATACTGAAGGTGATATCGCGGAGGGGTAAGCTGGCTGACCAGTGGCGATTCGCAGAAAATGTGTGAATTCCAAAGGAGGAAGAGTCAAAGACCATTGATCAGTTTGGATCCACCTCCCTGCTCTCAGTGTTGAAGGGAAAGTGTTCTTTAACATTATTGCAAGGCGCCTGACAGACTACCTCCTGAGGAACGCCTACTTAGACACGTTGGTCCAAAAAGGTGGAATACCGAAAGTGCCAAGGTGTCCGGAGCACACAGGAGTGGTCACCCAGCTGATCAGGGGAGCTCGGGAGAACAAGGGGGATCTGGTGGTGCTGTGGTTGGACCTAGCAAATGCGTATGGATCCATGTCCCACAAGCTGGTCGAGGAGGAATTAGGCCAACACCATATTCCAGGCAGGTTCATAAACTTTGTTATGGACAACTAAAACAATTTCAGTCTCAGAGCTTCTAATCGATGTATGTAACATCAGACTGGCACAAACTCGGGAATAGATTTCATCACAGGTTGCACTGTGTCGGTGATTCGTTTTGCACATGCCATAAACATGATTTTGAAGTCAGCTAAGATCGAGTGCAAAGGGCCACTTACCAAGTCTGGTGTTCGCCAGCCACTGATTAGAGCCCTTATGGGTGACCTCACAGTAATAACACCTCAAGGTCCTGGGAGAAAATGGATCCTCAATGGCTTAGAAGAGCTTTAAGGTGATACGAAGTAGGGAAGTGCTGCAATACCGAGATTCATCCAATCAAAAAGTCTCTCAGGTTGGAATCGAAGTGAGGACAGAAGCAAGTGGAAGGCATCAGAGGCTGTGTACGATGCTGAATCACCATACTTGCCAACCCTCCCGTTTTCCCGGGAGACTCCCAAATTTCATTGCCCCTCCCGAAAATCTCCTGGGGCAACCATTCGCCCGAATTTCTCCCGATTTCCACCCAGACAACAATATTGGGGACGTGCCTTAAAGACACTGCCTTTAGCGTCCTCTCTCACCTGAAACCTTCACCCCTTAACAGCCGCATGCTGTCCAGGCGTCCGCTTTTCCTCCATATAAACAGCGTACCGACCCAGTGACATAATAATGTAGCGTTAGACAGGTTTAACAATGGTCTTTACTCGAAGTTGTCAAGCAATGCTGACACGTTGTATGATCTTTTAGCTGGTTTAATGATAACGCAAGGCATACTTGTTCAACAGCCATACATGTCACACTGACGGTGACGTACAAACAACTTTAACACTGTTACTGTCACGGCCCTAACGCGCACCAGTGCGCGTTCATCTGGGAGCCGCGCTGAGCACACCTGCGCTCGCGCGCGCGTCACTCAAACTGCTGCAGGCAGCTGCGTTTCTTCAATCAACACACCGGCAACTGATGAGAGGGACGACTACTTAAACAACCGCCACCAGAGATCCTTTGCCAGAACGTAGCAATCTGTACATCGTACCGTAAGCTCGTCTCCAGCTTCCTAGTGCCTTTTTTGATCCTGATCTCTGTGCATTTTTCCCTGCGTTAATTGTCGTGTCTTCCTCATCCCGCAGCTTCCTGTGTGCGTCCCCGAGTCACGCTGTGTGTCGTGTGCTCCTGGATCTTCCCTGTCATCCTCTTGCTTCCTGGTTCTGGACTCATCGCTCCCCCCCCCCCCCTCCCCCGGACTACGACGACCCACTCCTGCCTCTCGACCAACGCTTCCGCCCCTGGACAAACCCTGTCTGACAGCACCGCTCCTCTCAACACGCACCTCCAACACTTACGGTAAAACCCTCCAGTTAAATTCCACACATAGTCTGACACCCATTTCCTGTTTGGTTACATACACATCTAATATATATATATATATATATATATATATATTGATATATATAATATAATATAATATAATATATAATATCATATAATATATTGGATAATATATTGTATGAATTATACATATATATTATTATTATTATTATTATTATTATTGTTATATAGATATATATTTATATAGAGATATATATATAATTCCCTTTTGAATAAATACGCCCCAGGCTAAACGCTCTCCCTGTCTCAGTGCCGTCTCCTTCTACCCGGTACCATCACAGTACGTTCTGGCCATGTCGGAACCAGACGGCACGAGAAGAGCACGCTCCACTCCCTCTCCCCGACCCCCCACGAACCCCGATCTTCCCACCGTGTACACTATTGTCCAGCAGCAACAGTCTCGCTTCGATCACTTGGAGACCCAGCTTACTGCTTGCTTTGCCAACCTGCTGTCAAGGCTGGACACCATTGATCCAAGACCCCCCCCTCCACCTGCGCTGAATACGGGTGCCTCAGCGGCTGCCTCAGCGGCTGCCACATGGGACACCTCCCTCACCAAGGAACCCAAGATTGCCACCCCCAAGACATTTGAGGGAGATTTTGAACTCTGCCGGGGATTTTTGGTCCAGTGCGAGCTCATATTTCAGCACCAGCCTTCTCGCTACTCATCTGATGGGGCAAAAATTGCCTTCCTGTTCTCCCTCCTGTCAGGCAGAGCGCTGCGATGGGCCACAGCGGCAATCGACCAGAGCAACGGACTCGGTACTGACTACTCAGCCTTCCGCGCCGAGTTCCGCGCTGTTTTTGACCACCCAGTGGACGGGGGGGATGCCGCCTCCCACCTCCACTCCATTCAGCAGGGCTCCCGCTCCGTTGCTGATTACACCCTGGAGTTTCGCACCCTCGCAGCTGACAGCGGGTGGGGGGACAAGGCACTCCAGAGCGCGTACCGACGCGGGCTCAGTGACTCAGTGAAGGACGGACTTCTTCGGGACCGACCAACGTCCTACCAGGCCTTAATTGACCTCGCTCTCCAGATGGACCAAAGACTAATCGAGCGAGCGGCAGAGCGAGCACACAGCAGGTCAAGCCCAAGTGCTCGCACCAGAACGCCCGCTGTCATGTGGCCACCACTATCGGCCCCTGAGACCACCGGCACGGATGATCCCATGCAGCTAGGCAGATCCCGCCTGGCAGCCGAAGAACGAGAGAGACGCTTCCGGCAATGCCTCTGTCTCTACTGCGGGGTGGCAGGTCATGAGATCAGGAACTGCCCGATACGGCCAAAAGACAAGGCTCACTAGTCAGGGGAATCCTGGTGAGCCATACGTCCGTTCCCCACAAGCTGAAGAATCCAGGCATCCTTTTCCCAGCGACTTCATCATGGAACTCCAACAACTTAACCATCGGGGCCTACCTGGATTCTGGAGCGGACGACAGTCTCATGGATCGGGAGTTCGCACAACAGGCTGGTATACAGCTTCCACCCCTTGAGACCCCCCTACCGGCTCAAGCCCTGGACGGACACCCCCTCGGTCCCATAACCCACCGGACGGAACCCCTCTCACTTACCCTCTCAGGGAACCACACTGAAACTATTAGTCTCTGGGTTCTGGATGCCCCCATTTCCCCCCTAGTCCTTGGTCGCTCTTGGCTCTGCAAGCAAGATCCCCACATTGCCTGGTCTACAGGCAAAATCCTGGCCTGGAGCGCTACATGCCACGCTAACTGCCTCGGATCCGCAGTTCCTCCGAGTGGCAGCCCCAAGGCCACCTTACCCCCCACAGACCTCTCTAATGTGCCCCCCGTCTATCACAACCTTGCCGCGGTCTTCAACAAGGAACAGGCACTCTCCCTTCCCCCGCATCGACCATATGATTGCTCCATAGACCTAGTTCCCAATGCTGTCCTCCCATCTAGCCGCCTATACAATCTGTCCCTGCCCGAGAAGAAGGCCATGCAGGACTACATTTCGGACTCTCTCGCCTCCGGCATCATTACTCCCTCTAAGTCCCCGGTGGCAGCAGGATTCTTCTTTGTGGGCAAGAAGGACGGATCTCTACGCCCTTGTATTGACTATCGGCAACTAAATAACATCACAATCAAGAACAGATACCCCCTCCCCCTCCTGAGCTCTTCCTTCGAGCCACTCGCACCCGCCACAGTTTTTAGTAAATTGGATCTCCGCAACGCGTACCACCTGGTACGCATCAGGAAGGGGGACGAATGGAAAACCGCCTTCAATACGCACCTGGGCCACTTCGAATACAGGGTAATGCCCTTCGGCCTGACGAACGCCCCGGCGGTTTTCCAGGCTCTGGTCAACGACGTATTGCGGGACATGTTGGACCAGTTTGTGGTGGTGTACCTTGATGACATTCTTATTTTTTCTAAAACCCTACAGGAACACCAACAGCATGTCCGACTGGTCCTGCAGCGTCTACTGGAGAACCGCCTGTTCGTCAAGGCCGAAAAATGTGAGTTCCACAATTCTGCAATTAACTTTCTGGGTCACATTATACAAAAGGGACACATCAAGGCAGACCCCAAAAAGGTCGAGGCAGTAATGGAGTGGCCACAGCCCTCCACACGGACGGAGTTGAGACGCTTTCTGGGCTTCGCAGGATTCTACCGCCGCTTCATAAAGGACTTCAGTAAGGTGGCCGCCCCTCTCCATAACCTCACTTCCACCCTCATCCCATTTCAATGGACCAAGAAAGCCAATGTCGCCTTCCAGGGGCTGAAGAGGAGCTTCACCTCCGCACCTGTGCTCGTCCACCCCGATCCTGATTGTCCATTTATCGTCGAGGTGGACGCATCAGATTCGGGTATCGGGGCAGTACTCTCCCAGCGTGCCCGAGAGAATAATGTCTTGCATCCATGTGCATTTTTTTCCAGAAGACTCACACCATCGGAGCGCAACTACGACGCAGGTAATCGGGAACTGCTGGCAGTTCACGACGCCCTAACCGAGTGGAGACACTGGCTGGAGGGGGAAAAACATCCGTTCCTGGTACTCACCGATCATCGCAACCTCATCCATATTCGCTCTGCCAAGAGACTTAATGACCGTCAGGCACGATGGGCACAATTTTTCAGTAGATTTGACTACACGCTCTCATTCAGACCAGGCTCCCGCAATACAAAGGCTGATGCCCTCTCCAGACAGTTCTCTGTGGAGACCATCAGCACACACTCAGCGGAACCCATTCTCCCCCCTGCCCGGGTGGTGGGGATGGTCACCTGGGAGATCGAGGCACTGGTAAAAGCGGCACTCCTCGTGAACCCAGGACCTGGTGGTGGACCCCCCGACAGACTGTTTGTTCCACCTGACCTTCGATCCAAGGTACTGGACTGGGGTCACTCCAGTATTTTCGCTTGCCATCCGGGGGTCCACCGCTCGCTATCATTTATCCGGCGCTCATTCTGGTGGCCATCTATGGAGACCGACACCAGAGAGTTCATTGCCGCTTGTTCCACGTGCGCCCGCAACAAGGCTTCCCACAGCCCTCCGGCGGGACTCTTACGCCCCCTACCTATTCCTGGTCGACCCTTGTCTCACATTGCTCTGGATTTTGTGACCGGATTCCCCGCCTCCCAAGGTAATACCATTATCCTAACCATAATTGATAGATTCTCCAAGGCTGCACATTTTGTCCCCCTCCCCAAGCTTCCCTCCGCAGCTGAGACTGCCGATTTACTCATCAGACATGTGGTCAGACTGCACGGCATCCCCCAGGACATCCTCTCTGACCGTGGCCCCCAGTTCACCTCCCGTGTGTGGCAGTCATTCTGCAAGGGAATTGGGGCAACAGTCAGCCTTACCTCTGGATATCACCCACAGAGTAACGGACAAGCAGAGAGAGCCAACCAGGGGTTAGAGACAATGCTCCGCTGTGTCTCCGCCCGCCAACCCTCTCACTGGAGCAAATACATACCCTGGGTGGAGTATGCCTTTAACTCCATGACCAGTTCCGCCACAGGTATGTCCCCTTTCGAGTGCTCTCTAGGCTACCAACCACCCATGTTTTTACAGCAAGAGGTCGAGGCAGCGGTACCCTCCACCCGGGCCCACCTTAAACGTTGCCAGACCATTTGGAAGACTGCTCGGGCTGCCTTAGTGAAGACATCAGACAGGATGCGCCGCAACGCCGACCGGCACCGCATCCCGGCACCCTCCTATCAGCCCGGGCAGCAGGTGATGTTACGGGCCAAGGACCTCCACCTCAAGGTACAGTCCTCTAAATTGGCACCCCGCTACGTGGGACCTTCCCCATCAACGCCATTGTCAACCCTGCTGCCGTTCGTCTCTCTCTCCCATCTTCCATGAAGATCCACCCAAGTTTTCACGTGTCCCAAATCAAGCCTGTGTCTATCAGCCCTCTCTCACCCCCCACCCTTTCCCCCCCTCCTCCCAGGGTCCTCAAGAGCGGTGATCGGGTTTGGACTGTTAAGGAGATCCTCAGGGTTCGTCGGCAGGGTAGAGGGTTGGTCTATCTGGTCGACTGGGAAGGCTATGGACCGGAGGACCGATCCTGGGTGCCGGCCTCCTACTTCGCGGACCCCTCTCTTATAGAAGATTTTTACCATGCCAACCCGGATGCACCCCGTAGCTCGTCTGGAGTCTCGCATAAGGTGGGGGGTACTGTCACGGCCCTGACGCGCAGCAGTGCGCGTTCATCTGGGAGCCGCGCTGAGCACACCTGCGCTCGCGCGCGCGTCACTCAAACTGCTGCAGGCAGCTGCGTTTCTTCAATCAACACACCGGCAACTGATGAGAGGGACGACTACTTAAACAACCGCCACCAGAGATCCTTTGCCAGAACGTAGCAATCTGTACATCGTACCGTAAGCTCGTCTCCAGCTTCCTAGTGCCTTTTTTGATCCTGATCTCTGTGCTTTTTTCCCTGCGTTAATTGTCGTGTCTTCCTCATCCCGCAGCTTCCTGTGTGCGTCCCCGAGTCACGCTGTGTGTCGTGTGCTCCTGCATCTTCCCTGTCATCCTCTTGCTTCCTGGTTCTGGACTCATCGCTCCCCCCCCCCCCCCCCCCCACCCCCGGACTACGACGACCCACTCCTGCCTCTCGACCAACGCTTCCGCCCCTGGACAAACCCTGTCTGACAGCACCGCTCCTCTCAACACGCACCTCCAACACTTACGGTAAAACCCTCCAGTTAAATTCCACACATAGTCTGACACCCATTTCCTGTTTGGTTACATACACATCTAATATATATATATATATATATATATATATATATTGATATATATAATATAATATAATATAATATATAATATCATATAATATATTGGATAATATATTGTATGAATTATACATATATATTATTATTATTATTATTGTTATATAGATATATATTTATATAGAGATATATATATATAATTCCCTTTTGAATAAATACGCCCCAGGCTAAACGCTCTCCCTGTCTCAGTGCCGTCTCCTTCTACCCGGTACCATCACAGTTACTAATATGCCCCACACTATGAACCCACACCAAACAAGAATGACAAACACATTTCGGGAGAACATCTGCACCGTAACACAACAGAACAAATATCCAGAATCCCTTGCAGCACTAACTCTTCCGGGACGCTACAATAAGATATATGGCTTTTGGAGCTCAGTGCACAACTGCTCACACAACAAAAAGGAGACGAAGCAGAAGAACGAAGAAGAGACATGGCGACGACGAGTAAGAAGAAGAAATACGCTTGCAAGTTCCAAAATGATTGGAAAAAATAATTTCATTTCATCCAGAAAAGCTCGAAGGGTAGGGGTATGCTGCCTGCACCTCAACCCCGCTCCAACACCATCTTGGCGCAAAAAGCGTCCATGTATAGGCCACCGCGGGAACCGCTTGCGGGTGCCTGATGGCCGCTTGCGCGGCAGGCCAGCTGGAGGTCGTGGAGGCGACGATGCTGGAGGATGCTGGAGGATGAGGAAGATGACGGCGCCGTGGGAAGGCCCGCCAAAGACGATGAAGATGGCGGGGCCATGGGAAAGCCCGCCGAAGACGAAAAAGATGGTGGAGCCGTGGGAAGGTCCGCCAAAGACAAGGAAGACAGAGGCACCTCTGAAGCTTGAGCGGCATGCGAAGGAGGCTGCCGTGTTGCTGGCACGGTGACAAGCCGTGGAGCAGGAACCGGAAGCAGCCGTGGTGCAGGAACCGGAATCAGCCGTGGTGCAGGAACCGGAAACCGCCGTGGTGCAGAGACCGGTGCTAGCCGTGGTGCAGGGAACGGTGCTAACAGTGGTGCAGGGATCGGTGCTAACCGTGGTGCAGGGACCGGTGCTAGCCGTGGTGCAGGGACCGGTGCTAGCCGTGGTGCAGGAACCGGACACAGTCGTGGTGCAGGGACCGGACGCAGCCGTGGTGCAGGGACCGTATGCAGCCGTGGTGCAGGGACCGGACGCAGCCGTGGTGCTGGTGGGAACCAGCCTTGGAGCAGGTACTGGCACGGGAACCAGTCTTGGATTAGGTACTGGCACGGGAACCAGTCCTGGAGCAGGTACTGTCACGGGAACCAGTCTTGGAGCAGGTACTGGCACGGGAACTAGTCTTGGAGCATGTACTGACACAGGAACCAGTCTTGGAGCAGGTGCTGGTACGGAAACCAGTCTTGGAGCAGGAGCAGGTGCTAGCCTTGGTGCTGTAGCAGGTGCTGGTCGTGACTTTGGCGGAGGTGGCGGGGTTGCGGCTTGGCATGCCGAAGGACAGGTGGTGGTGGCCGGGCCGGAGGTTGCTGCCTGGCTGGGCGCAGCTGTGCCACCCCACTAGCACAGTTCCCAGCACTATCCCCCCCCACCCCCCTCCGGAAGCGGATACCAGATGCCTTCCGGGATATCTGGAACAGTCTTTAGGGATGGGTGGGGGAAGGTCAGGAAGGGGATTGACTCATTCCTTTATGATTGTCCAATATGTCTATTCAACACCCCAACCTGGGACTGTCGAGGAGAACAAGAGGAAAACGTCTGTGCAGTGGGAGCTTGAGTCCTTGAGGACAGGGACAGACTTGGTGAGCGGGTCTGTAAAAAATGTTTTTGATAGTGTTCAATCTTGGAATTAAAATCCTTAGGAGGCGGCTGACAGAATGAACATTGCAAAAAAAATTATTGCTCTCTGACATCATCACTAGTGGGCGCAGTGATGTCTTTGGCGCCAATATCTAGTTGGTTCACAGCCCAGTCGGTGAAATGTTTGGCAAAATGATGCATTGGATTACCAAACATCGGCGGCGAGGATGACTGGGCTGCTTGAGGCTTTCTTCGGTCCGGAAGAGGAGTTTAAGGGAGCGGCGCATCCTGACAGCGAGGCGAAGCCTTTTTGGGTGACTTCGGCTTTCGCTAACGCGTCCGGGTTGGCTGTGAGATGACGTCCCCAGGCCAGATGGAGTTAATGGAGACCAACGAACCGTTAGGACCCCACATCAAGTCCTCTCCGCTATTCCCCTGTGGGAATAGCGGAGAGTCTCCGCCTCCATCCATCGCCTTCAATACCAGCCACGTACCTTCTTCATCCACCTCCTCCACGTCCGTTGCAAGAGAACTGTAGCCTGCAGGCTTCCTACTGTACCGAACGGGTCGCATGGTGATGCGGAGGTGGTTCTCCCAAGATGCAGACGGACTCCGGACACAGCGTGCAGGTAAGAAATGATTTATTATTCATGAATCATACATGGAATAAAAAAGACGTGCCAATAGCACGGGAGGCAAAGCTAAAGAGGCTAGCGCGGGAGCTAGCATACAAGGAGGAATCAAAACTAACCGTCGTTAACTGTTGCTTGTAGCAATCTAGGAAGCCAGACAGTGTGTGGCGAGCAACGTGAATAAATAGCACTCTGATTAGTGCCCCGCAACAGGTGAGCATCCCGGACACCAATCAGAGGCAGCTGAAATCAATCAGCACCCATGGTAACTGAAACACAAACCCAGGGGTGCAGAAAACAGAACTGAGGCAGTCAAAACTAACAGACGAAAACCATGATCCGGGCAGTTGATCATAACACACCGAGCGCATACAATCACAATAATCGTCCAAAGGAATAATGACAAAGTAACAACAATTCTAAAGGTTCATAAAAAGGGCGCGTAAAGGAAATATGAAGGTATTTGGGCTTCATAACTGGCAATAAAGATGATTCTTTAAACACGGAAGCTGCTTTAAAACATGCCTCGCCAAGTGTGTCAATACAGCATTACCACTGTTGCTTCAAATTTAGGTAAACATTTAAATAATAAACATTCAGACCTACTCAAGGAGTTTAAAGAGTGGCAGGTAACATAGTTAACAGTTTCCTCAGTGCACATATAGAGTAGATACGGGACACGCATACAGCTGGTTGGCTTGTTGAAAATTATTAGAGCAGTCCAAACCGCCCATGTAATGTAAAATAATGCAGGTGATTCGACTGAATTTTGTAACAAATTCCCACTTTTTCATGTGCGTTTTAATAGCCTTGTTTTCAGTGTTTACTAATTATTGTATTTGTCTTAAAGCACAGGTCAATATTGGCAATCATAAATCATGAAGCATTTAATACAATGTCAATAAAGCTTTCTGTTCTATTCCAACCTAATTCTAAATTATGGCAGGCTTTATCTAACCTGACTCTCGCCAGATCTTTGTAGTTCGCTGAGCTCCACACAAGGACCTGGGCTCGAGGGCAATACTAATTCCTTCAAGATAGCAAAAAATAATGAACCAATCTGGATCACCGGGCGGGATTTCATAGATGTGACATAGGGCCGAAACGACAGTTTGATTCAAACAACAAAGGCGGCACGCAGCAAGGAGTCGTGTGCTGACATTGATTCTGCTATTGCAACTGTTTTGTCAAATCTATCGAATATTAATTCTTTAAAAGATGAACAGAGAACGGTTTTCAAAGGTATTTATTAACTTTTCGCTCTGTCGTTATCCAATATGTCGGCTGTTCTGTTTTGGATTTCCCAGCGTCGCTCTCATTAGCTTCACGAGTGGATTTCGATGTGAGTGGTTGAAGTAGCGCGTCATTCAAGATAAAAGAGAAGTGGTTTATCCAATCACATACAATGATTGTTTTTACAAGGCCCCACCTTCTGAAATACATCTCCTATTGAGATGTCCCAGATCCTTGTGTGGAGCTCAGCGAACTACAAGGATCTGGCGAGAGTCAGGTTAGGCTTTATCCAATATTTAAAATAATTGTAAACTGTTATTTGAGTGCAATAACAAAAGCCCATATGTTAAATGTGCATTTTAATTTTAATTATAATATTGATCTTTGGGTGCAATAAGAGACATATGTTTAATCATCAATTTTATCAGACATGTTCTGTTAAAATGTGTCATGACTTGAACTATGGCGTGATTTGTTCTCCCGTGGTGCAAATGATTTGGACCATACGTGGCGTGAAGGGGAGTACATGATTTATTTTAACACTATAACTACAAAAAAAAGAAGCAAACAAAAGGCGCGCACGATGGCGGAGGTAAAAAACTTGGCTAATGAAAACAAAACTTGCACAAAGGCAGAAACTGTGAACAATGAAACAAAAACTTACTTGGCATGGGACTGTGAACATGGCATTATGCAGAGTGACGATAAAGAGTGTGCAGAGCATAAATGCGATGTCGCCAGGCTGACCAACAGAAAAAAAAAAGCTTAAATAACACAGGCATGATTAACGAAAACAGGTGCGTGACTCAAAACGTGAAACAGGTGCGTGACGTGACAGGTGAAAACTAATGGGTTGCTATGGAAACAAAACAAGGGAGTGAAAAACCAGAAACTAAAGAGTCCAATAACTAAACAAAACAAAACATGACTAAAACAAAGCATGATTACACAGACACAAAAAATGTAATCATTGGCTTCATTTTTGTCATGTTTTCCTTTATTTTGAAAAGATTCAAAAAGTATTGAAATACATACAGATAAACATTTTGGTACCAAAAGATCGGTGTCGGTACATTTCTAGGTAGGACGTTTGTGCAAACGTAATTATGAAGGCGCATACGTGCCCGAACGTAAACTATGCAGTGACGTAGAAAATGGTGGCCCAATTCCTAGGGAAGGTCACAAAGCTCTACCTCTTCTTTTCTTCATTTCAAGGGTGTAGTGGTAGTGGGTGAGGACTAGTGGTAGTGAGTGAGGGCTACTGGTAGTGAGTGAGGGGGTGTATTGGGCCTAATTACCTGAGTATTGTGCACCTCTTGTTAACATCAAAAACGTTGCGCCCTTTGTAGCTGATGTGTATGGATTTCTTACTTGTGGTGCAGCTGCTTTAAGGCCTCAGCCTTTAGAGTCCTGAACCATCCAATAGCTTTGTGAAATACATAATAGGCATCAACAAGATAAAAAAAACATTCTCTATCACGCAAAAGAAAATTCTGTTAAACGGTCCAACTGAACATTATTGGACATGTTAGAAATACTGACTCAACAGGAAAAAACTCATTGGAATTATTTTGTAAAACCTTTAGTGCATGAATATAACTGCACAAAAAATCTTCCTATGTACACAGTAAGACCAGAGGACCAAGAGAAGCCATTGAGAACACTGCACAGAAATCTCCTGCTGCCAAAAGGCTACCTACCTTCTCCGTTAAAGGAACTACAAACATTTGTACTACCTCACAAGCAGAAGAGAACTGTGCATGTGCCTGCTGCTGTACTTGACAATAGTGAGAAAGATTCATCAAGAGATGAACTTACCATACGTATGCACGTTCCATACACAATTGAACCTATGACTTTTACAACAATACTCACTGCTCAGCCTGTTCCAACCATAAACCAGCCTGCTATCCCTGCACAGTTGTCATCATGTCCCACTAAAGACGACCCTGGGCTTGTGGAAGAGGAACCTCAAGCTTCCCAAGGAGCGAACCTGAACAAACTACATCAATTGAGAACTCCAGAGCTGAGGAGACCCATTCTCCTGAATCTGATAATCTCAAACCTTCCGTTGATGACTTATCCATTGATGAATCAGAACCGTTAAACCCTGATATTGAACCACCATTGCAACGTTCCGACCACACAAGAAATGCACCTGAGAGACCAAACTCGGTCACCTCCACTAAAGAGCATTCAAACTTTATTTCATGGCATGAGTACAGCCTTCTCATTTGCCCTTTAACAAGGATGAATAGTTACTTCCTACTCACTCCAGTAAGCCAGTTATCCGCTGCCAGCCTGGTCCATGTCTGAGGACGTACATGAGATCGGGGGGGAATGTGTAACCAAGTGACGTCACATTTCTGGTTGACGCAGTTGGCGCACTACCTTTAAAATTCCGGTACCACCTGCACAACAGTTGCTGATCAGCATGGCTTCTGTGCTTTGTTTGGCGTTTATGGTTAACTCAATCGAAATTGGAACAAACCTGCTCACTAGACACTCTCTTCATCTTTTTTAGACACCTTGTCAGTTATTTATTTCCTTGGTGATTTGCTTCCTGAAATGATGGCAAGCTACCAATACAGCGCTTCAGGGAAAGAGCTAATTATTTATTCCCCCCCCCCCCCCCTCCCTCCTCAGACCTATTAATGTACTATTTCCTCTTCTGCTTATAACTTCTGGAATCACAAAGTTTTGAGTTCAGACGCAAAAACGGATATCTCCAATGTTCTCGTTTTAAATAAATTATTGTTTTTTGTGGAGCTTTTCATGAATCAGCTATCCTGCTGATGTGGGTTGCAATTGAATCGTTGTTTCCCAATACATAAATAGTCTCAATTTGAAAAATGCAAGTTTATTACTTAAATGAAGTTTTGATAATTGTGTACAAATTTAGCAGCAAAAACAAATAACTCCAAAAAACATCTCTATGCAAAAACAGACTAATTCTATACTGTATGGCTTTTTTGGGTCATCCCTGGACAAGGGGGTCCAGGGTTTACATTGACCCCTGCATCATGACATCATTACATTGACAGCTGAATCACAAAATAAAGGCAGGGTAAACAGTTCATCATAAATGATAAATAAATGATAAATGGGTTGTACTTGTATAGCGCTTTTCTACCTTCAAGGTACTCAAAGCGCTTTGACACTACTTCCACATTTACCCATTCACACACACATTCACACACTGATGGAGGGAGCTGCCATGCAAGGCGCTAACCAGCACCCATCAGGAGCAAGGGTGAAGTGTCTTGCTCAGGACACAACGAACATGACGAGGTTGGTACTAGGTGGGGATTGAACCAGGGACCCTCGGGTCGCGCACGGCCATTCTTCCACTGCGCCACGCCGTCCCCATCATTCAAAAGAGTAGTGGCTACAAACGTATCCTGTACATTATGTACACAGGCAATAAATATAATTTTCCCACCGCACTGTCGACCTTTCTTGCGCTCACGGACCGCTCAGATTTATCAGTACAGCATCTCTTTTTGCGCCCAGCAGGCGAGAGTGCCACACGCACAATGATTTCATCAAATGTACTCAATATTGATGCTTTAATTAAGTTAAAACGACGGCAAACCAGACACAGCGAATATGAGCGCTGATATTAGATGTCGTCATCAAATTTCGATGCACGGATTTGTCCTGATGGATATGGCGCTTGTCGGTTTCTGAAGTAAAAGGGAATATTCGACAGTGAAATGTGAAAGATGAGTCGCTTTTGCAGATAATTTGATTGTACCTCCTGGAAGGGAATGGTGTAAACTAGGCCGCTCGAGATTGTACATTTTTGCCTCTATTGCTGAATTTCCATTGCAGTTTTTTCGCACAATAATAGCGATATTTCAAAAATTTCGAGTGAGTACATTTGCCACTTGTAGGTATTTCCATTAAAGCGTGTTTTTGCCTTATGAGCCATAATACTCGTAAAATCTCATCCCGTGAGACTCCACATTGAGGAAGTGAAGTGAATTATATTTATATAGCGCTTTTCTCTACTGACTCGAAGCGCTTTAAATGGTCATTATCTAAGTTACATTTAAACCAGTATTGGTGGCACTGGGAGCAGGTGGGTAAAGTGACTAGGATGGCGAAAGCGGGTATCAAACCTGGAGCTGTCAAATTGCTGGCATGGCTGCTCTACCAACCGAGCCACGCCGAAGATATTGCAGCCAATGCTGTTGCCGTGATGTCAATAGAAGACGAAGGCAGCGGGTGATTGCTCAAGGGCAACGTTTTTACGGCCCCCTTGACATTTGTTCGGGTATGTGGGTCTCTCCGAGCCTGCGAGTCGGCCTCTATTGTGGATAAGGGACCCGTTGCAGCAATGCCGCCTCGCTCGACCCCGGCCGACTGATCGAAACGAGGCCATGATGACCCGTCTGTCCTAGTTTTCCTGCAATAGCGCTCCGCCGGTTCGGTGTTTAGGTGCCGTCTGAATGTGAAAAAAGTGTTTCCATCATCCTTTTGCAAAAAAACTTCAATATCGAAACGTCTCAAAAGGCACCTCATGTGAGCGCAAAAATGTTTTAGCGATATTTGAGAGGTTTTTAAAAAATAATGGTGTTTTCATTACCAGTTTCTTATTGCGATATTTAGGTTTTGAGCACTTCTAGGGGTAATGGAAATGCAGTGAGTCACACTGATAGATAAATATTAAACAGTGAATCTGAAGTGGCAACCGCTTAATGAGTCTTTATTTGACAAGTAATTATTTGGATAAAGGCTTACAGCTGTATTAAATGAGGACTTGTTTGTGCTGAAAAAGACATATAAAGCCATCCATCCATTTTCTACGGCTTGTCCCCTTACGGAGTCGCAAGGGGTGCTGGAGCCTATCTCAGCTGCACACGGGCGGAAGGCGGGGTACACCCTGGACAAGCCGCCACCTCATCACAGGGCCAACACAGATAGACAACATTAACACTCACATTCATTTAGTGTTGCCAATCAGCCTCATATATATATATATATATATATATATATATATATATATATATATATATATATATATATATATATATATTTATATATATGTATATATATTTATATATATATATATATATATATATTTATATATATATATATATATATATATATATGTATATATATATATATATATATATATATATATATATATATATATATATATATATATATACCATGCAGTCCCACGTGCTGCTCTCGGACTATCAGATCACGTGATGGTGCACTTAATCCCTTCATACAGACAGAGACTGAAACTGGCTAAACCTGTTGTGAAGACCATTAAGTTTTTCACCGCTGAGGCTTTGGAGGAGCTGCGTGCATGTTTGGAGACGACAGACTGGGAGGCAATTGGAGCGACCACGGACAATCTGGACGAGTATACGTACACTGTGACCTCATACATTCAGTTCAATGAGGCGTGTTGTTATAACAACGACAAGCCCTGGTTCACACCCAAGCTCCGACAGCTGCGCAAGAAGAAGGAGGCTGCATGGAGAAGCGGGGACCGGAGTGCCTACAGAGAAGTGAAGTACTACTTTAACAGCGAAGTGGAGAAAGCTATATCTGTGTACTCTAACCGTCTACAGGAACAGTTCAGCTCCAATGATTCTGCGGCCGTTTGGAGAGGGCTAAGGGCCCTTACGAACTATAAATGGTAAATGGGTTGTACTTGTATAGCGCTTTTCTACCTTTTTAAGGAACTCAAAGCGCTTTGACACTATTTCCACATTCACCCATTCACACACACACATTCACACATTCACACACTGATGGCGGGAGCTGGCATGCACGGCGCTAACCAGGCCCATATAAGCCCAAAGACCCCCAGGCCATGAATGACCGGACTCTCGCTCAGGGCCTCAACATACATTACTGTCGTCACGAACGGCCTTCAGCTCATCAAAGCTCTGCTCCCCCCACCATCACCCTCCCCACCAACGCCAGCACTTCATTAAAGGATTTAAAGGACTCCAAGGACATCACAGGACTCCAAGAACATCACAGGACTTTAAAGGCCCTCTCCATCTGAGAGGAGGATGTACGCCGGCAGTTCTTGAAGCTGAACACGCAGAAGGCCCCTGGGCCGGATGGTGTCTCCCCTTCCACCCTCAGACACTGCGCGGATCAGCTGGCTCCTGTCTTCACTGACATTTTTAACACCTCTTTGGAACTATGCCGCGTGCCGTCCTGCTTCAAGACCTCCACCATTGTCCCTGTCCCCAAGAAAGCATGGATCACAGGACTTAATGACTACAGGCCGGTGGCGCTGACGTCTGTGGTCATGAAGTCCTTTGAGCGCTTGGTCCTGCCTCACCTCAAGGACATCACTTCCCCCCTCCTGGACCCACTGCAGTTAGCCTACAGAGCCAACAGGTCTGTGGATGATGCAGTGAACCTGGCCCTCCACTTCATCCTGGAGCATCTGGACTCCCCAGGAACCTACGCCAGGATCCTGTTTGTGGACTTCAGCTCTGCCTTCAACACCATCCTCCCTAGACTGCTACGAGACAAGCTCTACCAGCTCAGTGTGCCCAACTCCCTCTGCAGTTGGATCAATGACTTCCTGACAGACCGAAGACAGCACGTGCGGCTGGGAAAGATTGCTTCGGACAGTCGAACCACGAACACTGGTACTTCTCAGGGCTGTGTACTTTCCCCCTGGCTCTTCTCCCTGTATACAAACGGCTGCACCTCCACTCACCAGTCCGTAAAGCTGCTCAAGTTTGCGGATGACACTACCCTCATCGGGCTCATCTCGGATGGCAACGAGTCCGCCTACAGGAGAGAGGTGGACCGGCTGGCATCCTGGTGCAGCCTCAACAACCTGGAGCTGAACGCCCAGAAAACAGTGGAGATGATCATGGACTTCAGGAAAGTCACAGCCGCAACATCCCCCCTCACCCTGATTGACTCTCCCACCACCGTCTCCATTGTGGACTCCTTCCGTTTCTTGGGTACCACCATCACCCAGGACCTCAAGTGGGAGCCGACCATCAGCTCCCTCATCAAGAAGGCCCAGCAAAGGATGTACTTACTGCGACAGCTGAGGAAACTTAAAGTGCCAATCGAGATGCTGGTGCAGTTTTACTCAGCCATCATCGAGTCCATCCTCACCTCCTCCATCACCATGTGGTTCCCCGGCGCCACAGTCCTGGATAATCATCGACTGCAGCGAATCGTACGTGCTGCTGAGAAGGTTATTGGCTGCAAGCTCCCATCCCTCCAGGACCAGGGGGCGTGTGGGTCGGATCACAGCTGACTCTTCTCACCCTAGACACAAACTATTCTCCCCTCTCCCCTCAGGCAGGAGACTACTGTCCACCTCCCGCCACCTGAACAGTTTTTACCCTCGGCCATCAGGCACATGAACAATAACAAGATCTGATAGCTC
This sequence comes from Nerophis lumbriciformis, assembly GCF_033978685.3. Classification (NCBI taxonomy): domain Eukaryota; kingdom Metazoa; phylum Chordata; class Actinopteri; order Syngnathiformes; family Syngnathidae; genus Nerophis; species Nerophis lumbriciformis. The sequence continues at coordinate 31,329,414 of NC_084548.2, read as the reverse complement.
AGTTACAGCTCTTTTTATTACCTATTCTGTGTTATATGTGTTTTATGTTGCACGATTGCACCAAGAAAAATTCCTAGTTTGTGAACCCGTTCTCAAACAATGGCAATAAAAACTATTCTGATTCTGATTCTGATTCTGATTCTGAAGTACAAGAACAGGCCCTAAACACAAGATCAAGAAAGGCCGGGGTCTGCAACATCAGAAAGTACCGTAAGTGCAGGTTGTGCAAAAAATCTTCAGAGACAGTGCAGGACATCACAGCAGGGTCTAAGAGGCTGGCAGGAAAAGCATACATGGCCATATCCAGGTAGCAGACATAGTGTATCAATCCATCAAAAGTTATTTATATAACCCTTAATCACAAGCGCTTTAAAGGGCTTAAAAGACCACAACAACATCCTTAGATCTGAACCCACATCCGGGCAAGAAAAAATTCAACCCAATGGGAATACCGGATGACCAAATAGTGTACCGAAACATCTGCATCAAATATGGACTGGACGTCTCAGTATCAAGATGGCAGATACTACCAAATGTAGTTGAGGACAACCCGGCCAAGATCCTGTGGGACTTTCATAGCCAGACTGATAAAATGATGATGGCAACCAGCCTGACATAGTGTCGGTGGATAAACATCAGAAGACAACTTTGGTAATAGATGGAGCAACAGCAACATCCTAAAAATGGAACATGAAAAGCTGGAGAAATACCAAAGGCTGAAGGAAGACGAGAGAAAGTGTGGGGTGTGAAGGCAACACTAGTGAAAATAGTGATCGTGGCATTTGGGCCAGTAACCTCAAGCTAGGCGATAGCTCCAGCAGATACCATGAATAACATCTGATATATGACGGCTAAGATATTGCAAAGAACCCTGGAGCTCTCAATCCTCTGGTTGAGGACCCGAGCTTGATGGAGATACCGCCCAGGTGGTCAAGAGAACATATTTTTTTAATATAGGCCTATTTGATTTGGACAGCCTTCACACAGCGCAATGATGTTCAGCCGCCCACAAGTGTGCACTGATCAGGCTGGAAACTGCGGATTTTGGACACAGCAATGATCTCACAGCTCAGTCAAACCACTGAAATTCTAAACACAATGGAGGACATAGAGACCCATGACTGTCCATAAAGTGCGTCACTAAAACAACAGTCCCTTGAAACAATTTACAGTTGTTTTTGTTGCCATCAAATAAACTTGTTTAAACTAGCAGAACAACAGCAAGTAAGTGAAGCACAAATCAGTTTTTGTTTTCCCCCAACTGATGATGTTATTTGGTGTACTTTAGAAGTTCTACTTTCTATTCATGCATTTGGCTGGGAAAGCAAGTTTGTCTAAAATATGTTGTAATTGAAGTAGCTAGCTAGCTACAGTTGTCATCTTCTGGTTAAATGATGCATGAAAGTGAATATCCATCTTCAGCGATCGGAACCTGTTATGTGGTGGCGGCATGACTCCTGCTTTACAATCACTTTGCCTGCTTGCACAAAAGCTGAAAGAGGAATTTGCAGTTTCCGGCCTTGCTTTATGTTTTTAGCTTAACCGCCATAGCACGTTTTTTTTGTCATTCTAGCTTTCTGCTCCAGTTGATCAACGTACAGACACACTCGCCAACCAACTCCCACGATCAAGCCACTCAAAAGTGCTGCAATCCCCTTTGAAGTGTTATCCATCCATCCATCCATTTTCTACCGCTTGTCCCTTCCGAAGTCGCGGGGGTGCTGGAGCAAATCTCAGCTGCATTCAGGCGGAAGGCAGTGTACACCCTGGGCAAGTCGCCACCTCATCGCAGCTTTGAAGTGATTTGTCGCATACAATTAAAAGAAGGCAGCAAAGGGAAGGGATCATTTGCTAACATTAAGCCTGTGATGCTGAAAGAAATAGCCTGCTGTGTGAGAATAAGCTACCACTATGTGATGTAACAAGCTTATTTATAATAATGCAAGTGCAGTGGGGGGGGGGTCCACTAAAGAACACAGCAAGAAATCACTTAGGCCCAAGTCTCCAGGTGGTACACACTGTGTTGGAAATACCACAGCCATTAATGTCCTCCCAACACTTGTGTGGGTCTCTTAAATTGAAACTGGCTGACACTGGGGAGCAAAAGAGTGAAGAGGAGCACAAATCTGAACAGACGGATGCTTTGAAAAAAATAGATGGGCTAAGGACAGTAAAAGGACAGAGAGCCCATGTGTAATATTAAAGAAATTGCCATTCTTGTTATGGCTATGCTGTTAAATGCCTTTAAGGGAGTGTGGCTTCATATCATCATTCAAAAAAACCGTGCCCTCTAATAGATTTTTCATTAGTTTAGCCATTCAAATGCAACCTTACAGTTTTGATTATCTGTGTGTGTATAAGCGTGGGGGTTTTACAGACTGAGAACTTTGTCTCCGTTCTTGTGTTGTTGCACACAGAATGGGGTTAATTGCTTTTCTGACCTTACGTGGAGGCTGAAGGAAATATTTCAATCATCGTTGAATATATAGTGCTTAGTCGATGGTTGCACAGAATTAAAACTTTGTACAATCTTTAAAGTCTGACTTTATTTACTTTTGGCATTTATTGGATGTCTCAACAGAACTGTTGGCAAGTTTAATTTATTGCTTAGGAACTGACCAACTGGCAACCCTGTCACATGTACAGTACAGTACATGTAGTACAGCGGCATCTCAACGGTCAAACATCAGAAATGTGTAAACTGAACAAACGTCTTGGGTAGAGATATAACGATATGAACATTATACATCACGGTTATAGTGACCAAAATGTTCATATTGCTAAATATGTTAAAAAAAAATGATTATACATACACTGACATATTTTGACCAAGTAATTGTGTCAGATAACTTAAAAACATTGTTGGAGAAGCCACTATTTTTCATGTTATTTGTTTTTATGCTTCACTGGTAGTGTTTTAGTTGCTCAAACAGCAATATATTATATAAGTTTAGATTGGAGTATGTTGTTTATTAAGGGGGAAAGACATTAATGTTTTTTGTTTTCATGTTAGCATTTGAGCTAGCAAGCCGGCGCCAGTCGGTCCATGAGTTTATCAAAGTGCAGTTATCAATCACGGTTTTTGGATGATTTCAATTTAAAACGATAATACTAACTGTCGGGACTTTTACCACGGTTATCATAAATATTGTTTATCATTACATCCCTAGTCTTAGGCAAAACATGCATGATGTCAGCAAATAACACAAGTCGACTGTGCAGCTCATTTGACTTTCTTTAATGCAAGTCATTATTTCCAAGTGGATTTTGGTTAAGGTTAGATCTAATGGCACTCCGTAATAGACCTATGTGCATCTGCTTTTGTTTAGAGAATAATCTTTACAATTGTCTCTGATGTTGTGGTGACATCTTCATGATGTCGTTGACTGTAAAAAATACTTCAACACATTTACTGATTATACCCTTCGGGGTAAGTACTTCGGTCAGACAAATGACATTGGGAAATCTCTGTAAAGCCAAATGAGTATACCGACCATTTAGAAATTACTTTTAAATCCAGTAAAGGAGGATATTGAATGTAAAAAAACTGACCTTGTTTGATGAAACATTGTATAACCATCCATTTCTTGTTAGAAGTCATTTTAAAAGATTAAGATAAGTGGTTGTGCCATCTTCTGTGTATGTGCACATAGAGTCAGAAATACTGTCACTGTGTCTTTATTGTTTATGGATGTTAAGTTTGTTGCTTTCTTGGCAACCAATCTTATTCTTTTGCCGCTTAATTAGTGAGAAAAATTAAAGCATCAACACTTAAAACTGACGTAGCTATAGCAGGTGACAAAGTAATTATACTGAAGGTAAAGGTGAATATGGGGGAAAATAAAAATAAAAATAATTCTAGATGTGGTTTCTGCAGGGCAGCATGGTGGTACAGGGGTTAGTGTGTGTGCCTCACAATACGAAGGTCCTGGGTCCGATCTGTTTGCATGTTCTCCCCGTGACTGCGTGGGTTCCCTCCGGGTACTCCAGCTTCCTCCCACCTCCAAAGACATGCACCTGGGGATAGGTTGATTGGCAACACTAAATTGTCCCTAGTGTGGGAATGTGAGTGTGAATGTTGTCTATCTATCTGTGTTGGCCCTAAAATGAGGTGGGGACTTGTCCAGGGTGTACCCTGCCTACCGCCCGAATGCAGCTGAGATAGGCTGCAGCACCCCCCGTCACAGCGAAAGGTAGAAAATGGATGGATGGTTTCTGCAACAAACACATTTTTGAGCACAATGGAAACATATGTTCTATTGATTATTCATCTCTGAATGTGGTTGTTATTGTTTAACACAATGGACATTTTTGACTATGGGCTTGTACAGTTGTGGAATGTTGTTTTATGTGTTTATTGTTCTGCTGAGTACAGGTCAATGTGCCATCAACAGAACTGAAGATGTGTTTTTTTGGAACTGTACCACATATTGTCATGTTAGGAGTTTGTCAGGATTATCATTTTCGAACGCTTTTAATTCCGCAGGTGATCAAGGTTGTCAGTGTTGAAACAAACTAATTCCAGGTTTTGATCATGCAATTGAATATTTTCAAAAGGGAGATTTTAAGCATCTATCTTGAAATATTAATTGCAGTAGTAGTGAAGGCATAGTATTAGTTCAACTTCATAAAAGGGATGGTCTTCCATAGTGAGTGTGTAGTGATATAAGCAAAACAAACACTTTGTTGTCCATTGAGACTGAAGTTGTATATTTATCCGTGTTACCCAGATGCGAAGGTCACTCGGAGTCAGCTTTTAGCAGCTGAATGTACTAACAGCGTGGTGCTGGTGCTCTGTTATTATAACAAGGCCAACCAAAGAAACCTAACATCACCTTCAAAAAGGGTTTGTACCATTAAAGATGACTTCCACCTGCAATGATGTTATTGGTCTGGTTAATAGCAATAATTAACATTTAATGCATCACAAATAATTGCGTGTGTCATGTTAAAGACTTCACACAGTGATTCACCAATACAAATTCAGAGCTCTTTAGAGTTTAGGTTTTAGAAACCAGTTATATTGTTGTGCTTCAGGTACTGTATGGACAATGAACCTTGCTATTACAGAAATAAATCAAAATTGAACAAATTGGCAAAAAGTGGACACTACAATCAATGACTACAAATAACTATTTACACATTTTACTGCACATTGGGAAATTAAAAAAGAAGAAGCTTCAAACTAAATCATAAAAGAGTGCCCTTCCTGTTCAGAAAAGTATACATTGTATGAAGGAAAATGAAGATCTGACTTATGAAAGATAATTGTTATGCTTTTATTGCAGTATCACAACAATGTCCAATGCTATATTTATTGTCAATTATTTATTTAAAAGGTGACATATGATGAGTTCTCTCTTGTCTGACTTATAAATGTCAGGCTTGGTAAAAAGGATAGGACTCAGATGCAGAGTAGGCACCTTTGACAGGCTTTTATTTTGACAGCTTCCTTTCACCTCCAAAGTCAAGGAATTACAATATATATATTAACCAAAAAACTATTCGGCGAAAAAGGTTCCAAAAAATAGGAACAACCGAAAATCACTCCGAACGGAGGAAAACACAAAAGCAAAGACGAACTATAATTGGCGCCGTATATGCTATAAAATGTATTAACAAAAAACGCCCCAACAGGAGGAAGAAACAACAGCTATGAAAAATTCTACACTATCTAATCTAATAAAGTTTAACAAAAATTGTCACTCAAAAATTTGAGGAAAGAATATAAAATAACTGATAACTCACCACTTCGGCTGAATAAACTAAATAACAAAAAATCACTCTGCTGAGGAGGAAGAAAGGAAAACTCAGAATAGCAACGAAGGGATTCAGGATCAAGGAACATAAGCACGAGACGAGGCAAGGTAAGGCAAGGCATGGACATGGACATGGACGCTACAGAGCACGAATAAACGAGACAATCTGGCACAGAACAAAGGGGGGAGTGGGCTTATAAGACACATGAGGGTAATAGGGAACAGGTGGAAACAATCAGGGAACAGGGATGACGTCAAACTGATGACAAAAAAGGAAGGGCAAGTGGCCTGAAACGAGAGGAGAGTTACTTTTCAAACTAAAACATGCAAATCACAAGACAGAAAAAACCAAGACAAGACATCCCTCACCGCGGTGTGACAATAAATGTTACAATGTTGGATACTTGTATTAAACAGTACAAAAGCATCAAAATCATAAGGTTGTTGCATTTGGTTGTGAGCTTGTACAGAGTTTTTGATTCCTCCTAACGCTGTGTTTTGCAGTCTTTTTTTTCTTAACAGCGGGACATTTTGATGTCACACACTGTTGGACGTACTTATGTGGGCATTTCAAGTACATGCTCTCTGTCTGGCCTCTCCTGTCTGTTCTCTTGTACCAAGACAGTTGGCTGCTGCCTGGAGCCTCCCGTGTCATGCTATCTCGCATCCAGCCCTTCAACAGGACTGTTTTGTCAACATGGACCAGTAAGTACTAGTTGGATGAGCCGCCAAACTAACCCGAACCAAAACGTCTATTGAGCCTATCACAGCAGCGCTCGGGCAGAACTGCCTTCTGCCCTTCTGTATATCCTGTAAAAGTCACCACCTCATCATAGGTCAACACAAGCATTCACATTCACACACAAGGTCCAATTTAGTGTTGTCAATCAGTCTATCCCCAAGTGCATTTCTTGGAGGTGGGAGGAAGCCAAACTACCCGGACAGAACCCAGGCAGTCTCGAGGAGAACATGCAAACTCCACACAGTAAGACTGCATGACCTAGGACCTTCCACTGTGAGGCACAAGCGCTAACTGCTGCTCCACCGTGCTGCCCGATAAATTCAGATACTTTTGGAGAGGGTGGGACATGGATTGGTTAATATGCAATCTATAGGAAAAGCCTCCACATCATTAGCAGACATTCTGAGAAAGGAAGTTATAAATGTGGCTGCAGAGCAAAATTCCCACCAAAACATCCAATACATATTACACAGAAAGAAAATATTTAGGCCTCGTCTAGATATACCTGAACGAAAATATAATCGCAACACTTGTTTTTGCTACCAACTTTTACTATCTACACAAAATACCTTTTTCTCTCAAACATTGTTCACAAATCTTTCTAAATCTGTGTTAGTGAGCATTTCTTCTTTGCCAAGATAATCCATTCAACCTCACAGGTGTGGCATATCAAGATGCTGATTAAACAGCATGATAATTGCACAGGTGTGCCTTAGGCTGCCCCCAAAAAAAGTCCACTCTGAAATGTGCAGTTTTATCACACAGCACAGCGCCACAGATGTCACAAGTTTTGAGGGAGCATGCAGTTGGCATGCTGACTGCAGGAATGTCCACCAGAGCTGTTGCCCATGAATTGAATGTCTATTTCTCTACCATGAGCCATCTTTGAAAGTGTTTCAGAAAAATTGGCAGTACATCTACCCGGCCTCACAACCGCAACAATTGGTTTGCATAACCAAAGGATTTCTGCACAAACTGAGAAACCGTCTCAGAGAAGCTCATCTGCATGCTCGTTGTTCTCATCGGGGTCTCGACCTGACTGCAGTTCGTCATAACCGACTTGAGTGGGCAAATGCTCACATTTGATGGCGTCTGGCACGTTGGAGAGGTGTTCTCTTCATGGATGAATCCTGGTTTTCACTCTTCAGGGCAGACATGTAAACATAACATTAATACAGAAAATATAAAAACAAGGGGATACAAATGTTCTTTAGCAAAGTACTGTACTGATAAAACATATTTATTTGACATGATCTCATGTTTATCATCTCCCTCTAGTCTTTTTAGTTGAAACTGAGTTGTTACAGCACTTTTCCAATATGAAACACAGCAACTATTTCCTCAAAACGAGCATCAAGATCAGAGATAAAATGAAGCAGTTTATTCTAAGGGTACAATCATATCATTTTTAACAGGACTTGAGCATGCATGACACCTAAAATCTGATTGGTTTGAGCAGTCCAATCAGGGCTCAACAGCAGGTCACCTGGCCCTAGCACAATTCAAAGATAGTATCTTCTATGACATAAAAATATTCTTAGTAAGTGTACACTTTAAAAACTTGACAGTACTTTGTTATTGGTTGTGCTCCAAGCATGCTGGTGAAGTGTTGTTTTTTTTCTGGTCTTGCCGTTTCACTGTAGAAGGAAGCTCTTGGATGCATCTCAATAGAATATTTATTGTTACGTACGTCAGGGGAAGGAGACGACACCACAACCAGAATCAGGTCAACAGGTTTATTCAAACCTTTGGTGAGTGTGTGGGAGGTGTATGCTACTCTAAATGTTTGGTGCAAAACAATGTGTAGTATTAACAATGTGAATGTTACCAGGATTTGTTGTAAGTGCAAGTGCGTGTTGGATGAATCCTCCGTCAGTCCAGAGGGGCAAGGCAAGAAGGAAGTCCGTGGGCAAGCAAGCGGTCGGGGGCTGGAGAGAAACAATGAGGTCCGTGTCCAAGCAAGGGTCGAGGATCGAGGGAGGCAGTCCAAAGTCCAAAGAGTAGTCGAGGCACACAGCTCAATCACAGGGAATAGGAAGGACACTGCGGGGAACACAAAGGACATAAGACACGGGAACAAGGAAGTAACAAGGAGAGCAAGTACGCGGGAGGGAAGCCAGAGACGGGATGTTTACTACTGAGAGTGAAACTACGTTCCAGCGTAGGCTCCATGGGTCCGCTGGTCTTTATGCTGCCTGTCATGATTAGTCCCAGGTGCGCTGATTGTAGATTGCTTGCAGCTTTGCCGGTGCGTGGCCATGAAGTGCCCAGCGCGAGCAGGGGCTGCCAACTGAGGTGCTGGCAGAACTTGCTGCTGATGAAAAGCGGGTTCGAGCCCGCGCCGTGACATTTATCTGGTTGCTAAACTTTCTCAGTGTTAGACCTCCAATAGAGTGGTATACGCTGTGATCAAATGTTATTATGTGTTAATTATTCTTCACTGCACTGCAGTCATTGCACATGAAGTGGAAGACGTGTTGAACTTGCTTCTTATCTGTCTCTGTCCTTGGTTCTGAGTTTCCTCCTGATTTTCCACTTCTCTCTCACTGAAAAACAACCTGATAAAACCGCAAGCCCCGGGACCAGCAATGAATAGCCTTCCTTATGTTGATAAACAGAAAATGCAGGGCTTATTATGAGAGATTAGCCCTATTATAAAAGACATTGATCCTCAGGCAGAGAGCACAGAGCTTCACATCATGATCAATAAACACGGATTAAAGCACAAAGCATCTTGATGCTTGAATGTTTAGGGGATAGCCAGCATCACATCCCCGGGCTACCTTTGTATCTTTAGTCTTGGGCTGTTTGGAAGACCTGCGTTTAAAATATCCATGTTAACCATTCAGTTAGTTTAAGGAGTCACACTTCCAAAAAGTTATAAAGCCATGTTAAATGAAGTTGTTTGCTACTTGAATATAAAATAGCTCGACTAAACTAGAGAGCTGTATTAATTAGAGTAGTGTTGTTTCGATACCAATATTTTGGTACCGGTACTAAAAAAATGTCGGTACTTTTTGGTATTTTTCGGTACTTTTCTAAATAAAAGGGTCCACAAAAAAATTGCATTATTGGCTTTATTTTAACAAAAAATCTTAGGGTACATTAAACATATGTTTCTTATTGCAGTCAAATCCTTAAATAAAATGGTGAACATACAAGATAACTTGTCTTTTCCTAATTAGTCTGCTGACGTATGCAGTAACATATTGTGTCATCTATCATTCTATTATTTTGTCAACATTATTAAGGACAAGTGGTAGAAAATGAATTATTAATGTACTTGTTCATTTACTGTTAATATCTGCTTACTTTCTCTTTTAACATGTTCTATCTACACTTTTGATAAAATGTGGTAATCACTTATTCTTCTGTTGTTTGATACTTTACATTAGTTTTAGATGATACCACAAATTTGGGTATCAATCCGATACCAAGTAGTTACAGGATCATACATTGGTCGTATTTAAAGTCCTCATGTGTCCAGGGACATATTTCCTGAGTTTATAAACATATAATATATTTTAAAAAAACGAAAGATGTTGTGATGCCAAAAAATAGCAATGTAATCATAGTAGTATCGACTAGATACGTGCCTGATCTTGATATCATTACAGTGGATGTTAGGTGTAGATCCACCAATGGCGTTTGTTTACATTTTGATGCCGGTGAGCTACGGTGTGTAGTGAAGCATGTTTAGCTATTCCTCGTCCTGCAGGGATGATACTTGTAAAAACATACTTTATTTGTTGCCATGGAGGCCAGGATTAGTGATTTAGAAGTAACTAAAACACTGCCGACGGCGGACGGACTTTAGCCGCTAGCTCGCCAGCCATGTCTTAAAGCACCTTTTCCGCTGGGCGTTTCAGTGTTATAACTTCACCTTTAGCGTTAGTTTTTAAGCCAAAATGCGTCCGTTCTCCCTTTTCTGTCTACCCACTGTGTCTGCTTGTAAGTACTCCGTGATTGTGTGCCGCCAAACATGCTCGTCTGCTCGTAAACCAGCAATGTCGTGACGTGACTTTGACGCGGGCGCGGGGGGGTGCGGGACCGGTACTTTTCATAGATGGTATCGTACCGAAAATGATTCATTAGTATTGCGGTACTATACTAATATTGATATACCATACAGCCCTAAATTAGAGTGGGTTTATTTATTAGCTTCTTGTTGGTTTGGGTGCGGGATTACACATAAATGTGGAAAATATTTCCAGGAAACATTGTGTAGGCTCAAGTAAGAAACTATTAAATCTAGTTGAAGATTAGTCTGGCCTTGGTGGAGGTATACCATTGACAGTTTCCTCAAACATTTTAAAAGCCTTGTGTTTTTTTTCCTATATTGCCTTTGTCACTTTGCGTCTGTGTTTCTAAAAGTGTTATATCTTCCAGTCATTTTGTCAGCGTCTGGAGCTTTTCACACTGACTGTCTGGCAGGCGGAGCAGCCATCGCTTCTCCTTCCTCCATCTCTTCCCTCCCCTGTGGGTGTCAGCCCCAGCTGGAGAGGGGCAGTCAGGCTAAGCCGTGAGAAATGACTCTCTCCCCCGGAGGACCTGCGAGGTGGATCTGGGTTCAGCTGGTCCAAACGTCGCTAAATGCAAGGGGACAGCTCGCATCCGACAAGTTGGGTCACAGGCAGGGGGATTGCAGTTGGCTACAACGCAGACAGCGATGTGACATACCTTGGAATTATATCTTTTTTTTTTTTTTAAAACATCTATCCATCCATTTCCTACCGCTTGTCCCTCTCTGGATTGCGGGGGGCTGGAGCCTACCCCAGCTGCATTCGCTATGTATAAATATAAATTATGTAATGTGGTGTTTGAATTTAATAAGGTTTAAGTTCTGGTTATATTTTAGCACGAATGTAGCATGAAAAGGGACAAGCGGTAGAAAATGGATGGATCGATGTATTGCAATATTCCTTAAATGCAAACCATTTTCTGATGTGTTTTGAACAAATCAGGTATACATGCATGAACTTGACCACTATCCAAAATAAAACATGAAAATCATCAACAGATGGGTTTGTTTTGAAGACAAAGTGTGACAGTGTGAATATTTGTAACAACCCATTAGGAGATTGAGAACGGAGGGAAATTACCATCAGAGCACATTTCTTTTCCCCCGCATTTGCAATATTTTCCTCGCTGTCGCTCCTCTTGAAATGGAAGAAGAAACTATTCAATTTCACACATTTTAACAGCTCTCCATATTGACTTGCTGAGGAGGAAACCTTACTTGCAGCAACATACCAAGTGCAGAAACATGAGCATGCTGTGCTCAGGTCATGACAGGATGAATGTAATACTGTGAACGATATAGTAGTAGCTTGACCTACGAGCACATTTGGCTTCCACGACCAAGCTCGTAACTCAAAATACTCGAGATCTCAAAGCAGTTTCTTGTGTAATGAAGCCAAAACATTAAAGGCCTACTGAAATACGATTTTCTTATTTAAACGGGGATAGCAGGTCCATTCTATGTGTCATACTTGATCATTCCGCGATATTGCCATATTTTTGCTGAAAGGATTTAGTAGAAAACATCGACGATAAAGTTCACAACTTTTGGTCGCTGATAAAAAAGCCTTGCCTGTACCGGAAGTAGCAGACGATATGCGCGTGACGTCACAGGTTGTGGAGCTCCTCACATCTGCACATTGTTTACAATCATGGCCACCAGCAGCGAGAACGATTCGGACCGAGAAAGCGACGATTTCCCCATTAATTTGAGCGAGGATGAAAGATTTGTGGATGAGGAAAGTGAGAGTGAAGGACTAGAGGGCAGTGGGGGGGGATTCGGTGAACAAATTTTTTGAACGACTAAATTTAAGGAACTGATTCTAGTGATTCAGTACAGTCAAAAGAACTGCCGATCCCATCACTAAACAGAAGAGGAGCAAAACTAAAGAGGACTTAAAGATGAACTGCACTTTTTTTGAGAACTTCCCCTAATCATTAATGCATTCATTTATGCAAGTCGGCATATCAGGGTGGCTAACAATACAGCGAAATTGCAACCATAAAGCTTTCTAAAAACACATCTCAAAACCGCCAATAATACTCCATTTACTTCTTGTGACTACATATATATATATATATATATATATATATTTATTTATTTTTATTTTTTTGCGGTGCTGTGACCACAGAGAGCTAACTAGTTTGTGCTGCTATACTGACACAGTGAGCCGGTGAGCTGGTGAAAGTTCATTCCAGATTATAAATCATCCCTTTCACCTGGATAGTTGAAGGTTGTGACCATAAATCGAGAAACTGGTAAACTTTTACATTCAACTTAGATAGCGATAAAGACTCGAAAAAAACACTAGTTTGTGGCCCCCAATTTATTTATTTTTAACTACGAGTGCATTATGATTAATTGTTCATCTAAAAGGGGAAATACGAACATCCCATCAGTCGGAATGCCAGTGAGAGCAGACATTGTACAGAGAGTGCTTGTAGTATTATGTTCGTAGTTTGTATATCTTGTTCAGCACTTAGAATTAGTGCTACTTGATGCTTGTTTTTCACTAAAGCTGGATCTATTGAGCACACACCTTCTAAAACGTGTAGCTCATCCTTCTTATTTTTATGCTAAAAAATATTAGGTTCTAGATCATCATTTGTACCAAAGTAATCTTTGATGACTTTCTTGAAGTCTATCATGAGTAGTGGTCGTAGTTGTTGTTGAAGGGAAAAGTGAATGTTGTGATTCAACTGTAAAATTAATATGCCACCATATGCTTAAAATGATCAAAAATACGTAAATACTACATGTTATATTCAATGTGGCTATTATTACATTACTTACACAGCATGTATACAAAATGTTGGAGGCCTTTGGATGGTTTTTAGAGTGCTGTATAGGTACAATAGAGCGACTCACATTGGCTGCATTGTTATTTCACTTTTGGTTAAGGTTTCTTTACGAGTTAGAATAGTTTAAAAAAAAGATAACCACATGTGTTCTTGTCAATGATAGGCTAAACCCCCCCCCAAAAAAGTGCTGTCCTAACAAGGATGATTTTTTTTGGTCTGTTTTTATGTCAGAAGTCTCGTTGTAATTGTTTAACTATTTGCACAATACAGCACAAAGAAGTAGACGGATTAAACATGCAGCAGTGTTTTATTTAAAACGTCATTTGGATACAGGAGTGAATATAAAAGAGCTTGAGAGTGAATTGTCTTTCCCTTTAAAGATAATTTGAGTGGTTTGGCACATTTACTATGTTGCATAATTTTCTGCTTTTCTGTTTAACATGTCTGAAATACTTTCTTAGCCTCCTGTCATTTAAAATCATAGTTACGCAGTTGCCTAACATCAGCACTTTCACCCATCGACTATCTTGAAAAACAGCAGGGACTGTTATAAAAGTGTTTTCCACCTCAACATGAGATTTTCAATTAACATAAACACTACAAAAGAAAGGAAAGTTGTAGCTTGTCAATACAAAAATATATGTATTTAAGGAAGTCAGTGTTTATCAGCCAGTGTTGATAAACTTTCAAAATGAAGAAATCTTGTTCAAGGGTAGCAGCTATAAGTCTTTGGATGACCTGGGACTGTTTCTGCCTTATCTCAGTCTTAATCACATTCTAAAAGTATCCAAATATGTCTTGTGAGCACTTTTTTTGCACTGTAATGTCTCACAGGCCCATTAGCGGTACGTTAAAAGCCTGCTCTCAAACTTAAATCCGCCTACCTCACCCACCTCCCACCTCCCAGAGCAATCCCAAACAGAGCACTTAGCCCAGGGACGCTCAGTCAACAGTCTGCTGACCTTGGAGAAGCCCCAGCCGGCACCTTGGTGGCGACGGTCCTTGCAAGGCAGGCAGACCTTTACCCACCGAACAATCCCAGACACTCTCACAGGCTTCTGACTCACAAGAGCTATTCCCCTGACAAACAGACACGCTGCTAAAAGAAGTCAGGCTCTGACAGAATGTCAGACTGAAAATAAGTGTAAGATTAGACACTACAATCATGGATTTGAAATAAAAAGATGTGATACTTAATATATATGACCATTTAGGAACCACAGTAATCCTAAAAACGATTTTGTGTAAAAACGTATGGACCTTAATATTGATAAGAAATTGGTTGTAAATCTAAAGTGTTTATTGGCACCATTTGATCAAGGTCACTTGTGAAGAGGATATAAATAAATGATAAATGGGTTGTACTTGTATAGCGCTTTTCTACCTTCAAGGTACTCAAAGCGCTTTGACACTACTTCCACATTTACCCATTCACACACACATTCACACACTGATGGAGGGAGCTGCCATGCAAGGCGCTAACCAGCACCCATCAGGAGCAAGGGTGAAGTGTCTTGCTCAGGACACAGCGGACATGACGAGGTTGGTACTAGGTGGGGATTGAACCAGGGACCCTCGGGTCGCGCACGGCCACTCTTCCACTGCGCCACGCCGATATCACTGCAATGATAGATGATAGAGAGGAAATCTTCCATTCGCGTGCATGTCAACTTAATTGGATTGTCCAAAGTAAAATATTAGACACATCGTCTATTCAACAATGACATTTTATAATAATATTTAAGTAGCTGGAGAAAATATCATCAATATTGACATTCATTGCATGTGTATATATATTCTATATGTGTATAATTTTAAGAAAACAAATCTATATCATGATATATATCATTATTGGGATATAATTTATTTATAATATTACTGAGCTGTCAAAGTTACGCGATAACGCTAATTATATATTTCAATAATAGCACTAATTTTCTCAACAGGCGATTGACGCACACGCATCCGTTTTGACCCGTTTTGGCTGCAGTTCACTTGTTACTGATGAGCCACAAACGAGCAGAAATCGACAAAGAAAAGGACACATTATGGAAATATCAGTTTAAAGCCATAGCAAGTTGTTCTACTGACAGCATAGTTCTATTTTCCGCACAGCAATAAATGCCTGCTGTGCACGTTGTTCAGAGGTGGGTGGTGTTTCACTTCCATGTTTCGAGTACAGTTAAAGTGCAGGGATAACATCATATTTAGAGTGATACTGTGACTGCTGTAGTAAGTAAGATTACATAAAAGCTCAACATAAATGAAAGACAGTAGGCAGGAAGTGGAAAGGGTACTTTTTTTTTATTGCAATCATGATGGACATGATGTGACATTTTCTCAAACCAATCACACACTTTCTGTCTTTAAAATAAAAGTGCTACGTAATACATCGAGTTTAACTACATTATCAAAGTAAATATGTCTTACATTACTATCATGCCTTTTCAAAAAGTTTTGTAATTTTATTCTGTGATATTTGCACTTAAAGAAATGAGGAATATCGGTGGGCAGGGTGCTGGGATTTTTGGGCTGGCTAAAATATTATGTATATTCTTTTATAACATGTACCAGTGGAGTCCGTATTAACAGAATGATTAGCAGGCTGAATATTATATTTTACTAATAAATAGAGAAGGTTAAAACATTGTCATGCAGCAATTTGAATACGATTAACTTTTGCAACATTTAATCTACAGATTATCAGAAGCATTTATTTAGGTAGATATGTCACAGATTATATTACCAAACATATTTGACAATCATAGCATGATTGTAACAATCCACATTTTTTTGTTATTAATGTGTGAAACTGTTATCTAAACATGGTGTACAGTAGATTCTTCTCTGAATGCAAGTGCTCCTAAAGCAGGAATACAAATTCTGTATTTTTACAAAAAAAAATCTGGCAAAACATCAACACACTGCAGGCAATTGTTTCTTATTGTCAATAAAAGCTTGTTTGTCCTTTTTGTGTTGAGCTATTTAAAAGGGCATAATGTTTGAATACACATTTCATTAAAGCAAATTCATTGTCCAATCATGGCGTTAAAACTTGAAAATGACCTGTTTAGGATACACTTATTAGTAATGAAAAATGTTATCTATCTGCGATTAGTTGCAAGTCAACGATCAAACGGGATTAAATATTTTAATCATTTGACAGCCCTTAATATTACCTGTATCCGGATATATTTTTGTCCATATCGCACAGCACTACTCCAATGGTACGCATCCCTATGACAAAACTTTTAGCAAAATCTATCTTGACAAGACAAGATGCATTTTGGTTTCCAGACAACCCCATCACAACACCCTCCCAGAGAACCCTTTTGGCATGGTAAAAATAGGTTCTGTTGTCTCGATCATATTTCTTTATTGCCTTAAAAAAGATAGTACAGCTTGATTTGTACATTACAAAACATTACAGGTACATGATGCAATGGATGTGCAGGAAAGGAGTGTCTCCATGGGCACAGCTGGTTGTACACACAAAATCCTTATGTAAATATATTTTGCATTGTACCTCAGGCATCAATAATGGTACCAATATCTCAATATAAATGACATTAGAAAAGTTATAAAGGATTTAAAGTTAGTACTATTTGCAGACGATACAACCACATGTTGTTCCAAGGAGAACACGAAAGCTAATACAAGTAACAGAAGAAATAAATTAGAGAGATGGTTTGACAAAAAACAGTCTATCCTTGAATCTCAGTAAAACTAATATAATGCTATTTAGTAACGGTAGAAGAGAATGTCAAACCCAAAAACAAAAAAAACAATAAAACATTAGTATGCACATACAACACGTTAAACCCTTTATCATATCAGTATGTGGAATTAAATTATGGAATGGATTAAGCAAATAAGTCAAACAATGTCAGAATATGATCCAGTATCAGAAACTGTTCAAACCCAAAATATTTTTTTAAAGTATGAGCAAAAATAACATCGATACGTTTTTTGAATGTTATCAAAAATTGAGAAATAGTCTATCATCTATAACAGTGGTTCTCAACCTTTTTTCAGTGATGTACCCCCTGTGAAATTTGTTTTAATTCAAGTACCCCCTAATCAGAGCAAAGCACCTTTGGTTGGAAAAAAGAGATAACGTTTCTGATTTATTAAATTGTATAAAAGTGCAAAATATTGCTCATTTGTAGTGGTCTTTCTTGAACTATTTGGAAAAAAAGATAGGTTATTACTTATATTTATAAAGGATTTTTGAATTGTTGCTATTTTTAGAATATTAAAAAAAAAATCTCACGTACGTACCCCTTGGCATACCTTCAAGTACCCCCAGGGGTACACGTACCCCCATTTGAGAACCACTGATCTATAATATATTGAGTAAATTATTGGAATCCCCATTTATTGATGACTATTCATTCATGTGAACTTTATTATTTAGTCATTGTTTGTGTTACAGGAAGTGAACAAATATGTTAGCAATTGGTATGAAACAGAAAAGAAGAAGGATTGAATAAGCTCTGCTTCTTCCTACTCCTTTACAGAGATGTTGAAATGTGAAACTGTAAATATGTGAGGTACCATGTTGTTTGAAATAAACTAATACTATAACCATAAAACAAATACTGTAGGTGGGTCTGCATCACCTTTGCACTTGTTATCAGTTGTACACAAAGTCTTAGTAGATCAACCGTAACACATCCACTAATAGTACACGCAATTTTATAGTTTGCACTCAATGTTTATCACTTGTTATCAGGTCCATAGTGTAAATTGATGAATATTCAAAATCCGTATGATAGCCTAACTATGATCAATTCTAATCAGTTCTGGCCCTGAACAATGTGTATGTTGTTGAAAGTCACCTCTGTTATGTCATCTTGCTGCTGTGATTCTCCAATGGGATGTGGTTAAGATGATAATGAAAGCAGGCAGGATGTCTGTCCATGAAGACTTCAAAAATGTAGGAAAATCTGCATGACGGTCCTGTGAAACTGAGCTTGCTAAGAAGGCATTTATGTATATTAACCCTGTAAAGTAGCCTTTTTAAATTCATGAGAATCAGCAAGTTTATTATCCCTGTTCTCTGCTATCCCCCTATTTTGCTCTACCAATCATCCTAACCCACCCTTGACAACCACTACAGGTTCTTGTTCTCGTCAGTAAATGGGAAAGTTGGCCGAGAAGTGGGCAACTTTCCGTGTATACATTTGTACCAATAATACGCATATGGAAAGTCACAACTTTTTGCCTTTACGGGGACATTTCCATGAATTTCATCTTCAGCGTCTATCTGACAGTCTCGATAGTGTAGTTTTAACAATCTTGTTGGTGTGCTGCAATGCTGATTATTTCAAAGGTCAAGCTTGTTTGTGGACATGAAATAATGAGCTACAACAACAACAAAACCGTAAACAGAAATATTGTTCTGCCTTCTCCAGTGGCTTTAACACTCAGCTCTGCCAGAGGCTGCTCCTAATTACAGCAGTGACTTATGTGTGGGCTGCAGGGTTGCAACTAACATCACCAATGTTGTGTGCACATTATACTGTACTTCTATCATGTCTATACAGTGTGTACAAAACAATTACAAGGAAGAGGAAGGTCTTGGGTCCATGATGAGATTTGGAGCAAGTGTGTTCAAAGAAAGGTTCAGGTGACCTAAAGGTGTCAGCATTTACTCTGTCACGGCATATTGAGCAGTGCTGTGCAAACACACTCAAAACCCTCGTACACACACACTAAGGGAAGGAAGGGTGGTAAGTGTGGTTCATAGTAAGAGAAAAGTATGATGGAGTGTGAGCAAGATGGAGGGGACGCATCTACTGTCATATCAAGACAGTTCATGGAGGAGGAGAGGATGCTGAGAAAGCACATTATACAATCTACAGTCTCGCACACACACGGAGGACTGGTAACGAGTCAAAGTTCATACATCTATTTTCTATTACATTTACGCAGATACTCATATACAGTATAATAATTCATTTTATATTCAAATATATATTCTGAACTGGCATATACTATTTAGCACGGGAACGTACAATTTGAGAAACCGGACAAAATAAAATGTATATTCTATGAAAATAAATGTATAAAAACTATATGAAACTAGGCAGGTTGGTCAGAGGCATCATTCAATTCCCACACATAGTCACACACCACACACTGTTGGATTTAGTTTCACACTTAATTTATTATTTACATATATATATTGTATGTATATATATATATATATATGTCTGTGCCGTCTCCTCCTCCTGTACACGTAACAACTGGGTGTGTAACGATTGATCAATATATCGGTAGATTGACTTATATTCTTAAATTTCAGATCATTTCATACTTGCCAAACTTGAGATCTCCGAATTCGGGAGATGGTGGGGAGGGGTTGAGGTGGGCGGGGTTTTGTAGCGGGGGTGTATATTGTAGCGTCTCGGAAGAGTTAGTGCTGCAAGGGGTTCTGTGTATTTGTTCTGTTGTGTTTATGTTGTGTTACAGTGCGGATGTTCTCCCGAAATGTGTTTGTCATTCTTGTTTGGTGTGGGTTCACAGTGTGGCGCATATTTGTAACAGTGTTAAAGTTGTTTATATGGCCACCCTCAGTGTGACCCGTATGGCTGTTGATCAAGTATGTATGTATTAGGGATGTCCCGATCCGATATTTGGATCGGATCGGCTGCCGATATTTGCCAAAAATTGCGTATCGGTAAGGCATGGGAAAATGCCGATCCAGGTCCGTGTTTTCCAACGCACCGATTTAAATAATACATTCCACTTTTCTGCTGCTCCGTAATTTCCGTTCCGCATTTTCCAGCACACCTTCAACACATCCACAATTCTCACGCAGTTGCTTTTTGCTGCTGGCATTACACGACAGGCTCTTCTCACTCTTTCCTGTGTCTCCCTCTCACAGACAGACAAGCGCACCTTCTTACACACGTCACATACTGTCACGACATACGTCACATACGTATACGTCCTCTCCCAGCAGAGAGGTAGCAGCATGGCTAACGTTAGCTGTGATGCTAGCGCAGCCGTGCGAGCAACGCTCCCTCTAAGGTGCTCGCATATCAAACTCTTTTGGCTGTCTTTTTGACACTTACATCCGGCGCCCCCCTCCACACCCTGGATTATAAATAATGTAAATAATTCAATGTGATTATCTTGTGTGATGACGGAAGTCCACGCAGGAGAAAAATGACTACAAAGATGGTGTCTGGGTTTTTCTTAATATATATATATATATATATATATATATATATATATATATATATATATATATATATATATATATATATATATATATATATATATATGCAAGGTCGCAAAGAAAATGCGGACTGGATTTTGAGTGATGTGGGCATTTTCTATATGAACAAGTGGAATGGATTGGATACCGACGCACTAAAGGGGCTCTCTACCTTATGCTATGAAGTGAGGGGAAACTGTGCGAATAATGACAGGTTATATAGTTATGTATTTAAACTCATATTCGGGCCACTTTATAATGAATATGTCGGAATGTATTTGTAAAAAAAATTGTCCCCAAATTATTTAGGGGGGCTTAAGAATATTTTAGGGGGGGCTTGAGCCCCCCTAAAACAGGCATAACAACGCCAATGAGGCATAAGGAACATTTTTTAGCAAAAAAAAAAGGATATTTAATATGTTTATGTGAAATTGATTGAATATTCCAATTAATATATTTGTGTGCAGAGAAGTTCCATGAATCCAGAGGTTGTTTATTCTGTCCTTGTTGAAAAGGTCACGCAGCTGTGTGGTGACTCTGGAATAAGAATGTAACAATCAGATCACATGAAAACAGCCAAGACAATATAAATCATACAGGGAAATGCATTTTTAGACAATATGATTTGCCTGAGCGGCTAGGGGACACCAAAAAATGGATTAAAAAAGACAGATTGAAAATAATAATACAACTTTTTTTTTTCCCAGCGGACCAGATGTTGGACTTTGGTGGACCGTAACCGGCCCGCGGGCCGTAGTTTGGGGACCCCTTATCAAGTCGATAGAAAAACGCTTAATAATTGTAATCCATTATCATTAGTATTTGATTAGCTACTGACGTACCACGACGTGACTCACATTTCGACATGTTACCATTGTAGCGCACTACAATGCCATGTCGCCTTACATTTCGAGGGATTCAACAATCATTTAGAAATAAATAATGTCTAATTACCTTTTCCTCCTCTTGCTTCGATGTCCATGAACTGAAACGTTGCACTTGATGATGCTGCAGTGTAAACTCGCAAGGTAACATTTGCTCCAGGCTGCTTGGCTGTCGGGAGGAGAAAGGCACCAAACATTAGAACGAATCATTACACCCCTATGTTAAACACTTTCTTGTGGTCTTCATAACATGTACTGGTGGTTCTTTGGTCAAAATTTTGCATAGATGATGTTTTACAGATCAACTTCAAACCGCTTTCTGGATACAGCCTTTTGTGGGCGGTCTTATTTACGTGCCTCTATTTCAAATTAATATTTTCCCCGTCAGCCATGTTGTAGTTTTTAGCACTTCCATATGGAGTCTACTGAGAGATATTCATTTTAACTATATGCCAGTCTGCCCTACAAGAAGAGGAGGACGAAAAATAATTGATCTAACTCTTAAACCACTCATGAATACGTGGCACCATTTAGGTTATTGTGTGAGAAGGTGTAGCAACTGATTGTTGACTCTTTTGGTACTTTAGCAAAGAAATGCCTCTCACCATCACTTAAGTGGCGCAAAAGACAGCATACAAAGCAGCAAAAGTCCTTGACTGCAGATTAACAGTAATCAAATCCCCATGCATGTCCCCATTACAGGTAGTTATTGTGTTGGTTAGAGGGGATGTTTTCCAGTCACTGCACAGGTGTCTTATGACTGGAAGGAGCAAAGCATCTGTTTGACCTGTGCCTTGCATGAATCTGACAGCAGGTTGCAGCAGTCTCAATTGCTTTCAGTTTAGCCTCTCAAACATTCATCTGGACTCCTAATAGCAGGCAAATCAATAGAGGTAAATAAAGACAACATTCTGTGATTGAGTCAAAGCTTACTGTATGTTCTACCAAAACAGCTTGACGGTGTGATCATGTGAAATCCGTTTATACATACTAGTGAAACATAATTCCAGGTGTGTGTGTGTGTGTGTGCGTGAGACAAAAACATTTCAGTAGTGTTTATAAGAGTGTTTCAGTAGTGTATGTAAGAATGTTTCAGTAGTGTTTATAAGAGTGTTTCAGTAGTGTATGTAAGAATGTTTCAGTAGTGTTTATAAGAGTGTTTCAGTAGTGTATGTAAGAATGTTTCAGTAGTGTTTATAAGAGTGTTTCAGTAGTGTATGTAAGAATGTTTCAGTAGTGTTTATAAGAGTGTTTCAGTAGTGTATGTAAGAATGTTTCAGTAGTGTTTATAAGAGTGTTTCAGTAGTGTATGTAAGAATGTTTCAGTAGTGTTTATAAGAGTGTTTCAGTAGTGTTTATAAGAGTGTTTCAGTAGTACATGTAAGAGCATTTCAGTAGTGTTTATAAGAGTGTTTCAGTAGTGTATGTAAGAGCATTTCAGTAGTGTTTATAAGAGTGTTTCAGTAGTGTATGTAAGAGCATTTCAGTAGTGTTTACAAGAGTGTTTCAGTAGTGTATGTAAGAGCATTTCAGTAGTGTTTATAAGAGTGTTTCAGTAGTGTATATAAGAGCATTTCAGTAGTGTTTATAAGAGTGATCATGTTTAATGTGTGTTAGAGTGCATTTACAGTCATGTGCAATGTGAGCGGGATGGGATTTTGGGTTGCACTAATCCCTTATTTTCTTTTTCTTTTCTCATCCTATCAAGTGCCTTGCAAAAATCTCTGTTTAAGAACAGATCAGAACTGTTTGAAATCTTGGTTTAGAGCAAAGATCTCTGGAAAGCATGCAACACTTGCTAATGCAAGATGTTCTCATTTCTTAACTAGATTATACACTGTAGCAGATAATAAAATGCCTCAAGCAAATTAAAACTTTGCAACGAGAACTTGATGCTCTGGGAAAACTATTGCCCTTCTTTACCTAGATTGTTGTGTTGCACAATGTTTGATTTTATTCTAAATTAAGTATTTTGTGTTTGTGCAATACAATCACATTGAAACAGAGGGCACAAATAGTTAAGGACTGATGAGGAACAGCTGTTTCACACCTTGCAACTCTGTCCACCACAGGAAGGCTGGTATCTAAAGAACACAAAATGGACGCTGTAAACAAAACGAGAGGGACCAACCAGAACAAAGTAAAATGACTAAAGTAACTACCGACAAACGTCACAATATTCCTACCCTCTCAATCAACGAACGCCACATGGCGGACCTCCTGGCTTGTCTATGATAAAAGTCAGATAATAAAGTATTATTATCGTGCATGAAAGAATGTGATACCCACAAACAGTGCTTGGGACCATAACCCTCCCAGTCGATCAGAAATTAAACAACCCTGCATCATCTCCTGGCATCCAGGATGGTCTTGACGGTGAAGGCCGGATGACCCTCCACCTGTGGAGCTGGGGGGAGGCACTGGCGGGGGCCCAAGGGCACTGGATGCAACTAGCTTGAGACGTGAAACCTGAAAAATGGGGTGAGTCTTAAAAGAGGCTGGAAGTTTCAGCTGTGCTGTTACCGGGTCATATAAACAAACAAATCTGGGACGCAGTAAGAGGGGATGTCCTGGGACGATAGCCAACGCTTTGCTATTTGGGACAAGGTTGCTTTGGTGTTGCGCCAGACACGATGAACGTGGCGGAGTTTTGTGGTCACTGAGGAAACCGCTGAACTGGCTTCCTGGGATGAGAACACTGGGACAGGAAGTCGTGGAACACATGAAACGGACAAAGTCCCGGAAAAAATTAGCAAACCATGGTGTTGTGGATGTACTCTATCCAGGGGAGGAAGACAGTCCAAGTGTGGAGTCTTGGTGAAAAACGCAATGAAGGGTAGCCTCCATGTCCTGATTTTCCCGCTCTGACTGGCCATTGGTCTCAGGATGGTAACCTGAAGAGAGACTCACAGTGGCCCCAGGGACTGGCAGAAGGTCTTCAAGGTGGCAGAGGAGTATTGTGCCCCCCTGTCCAAAACCACATCAATGGGTATCTCGTGTAGGCGGACCACATGCCGAGTTTTTGCAGTCTTCAGTGAGGAAGAAAGCTTGTGGAGCGGGATAAAGTGGGCAGACTTGGAAAAACTTTCCACAATCATAAGGATGACAGTAAACCCCATTGAAAGAGGCAGTGCAGTGACAAAATCTAGGGTGATGTGTGACCACGGGCGGGAAAGAATAGGGGAAATAGCAGCAACCCTGCTGGAGCCTTGTGGGAGGACTTGTTCCTGGTACAAACAGAGCATGCAGCCACGAAGCATTTGGTGTCAGTATGGAAGGACATACTGACACCACAAACCATTGGGTCTGATCCCTGGGTGACAGGATATTTTGGTGGAGTGAACCAACACCAGGGTCGCAGAGTGAAGTGATGCTGGCACAAACAGGTAAGCAGAAGGACAGCGATTTCCACTTGCAGAGCTCACAGGACAGATAGTCTGGAGTGTTGAGTCCTCCACCACCGGGGAGTACATCTTGGACAAAGCATCGGGCTTTCCATTAAATGGCCCAGGAAAAAAGGTGATGCAGAAATTGAACCTTGTGAGGAAGAGAGCCACACATGCCTGGCAGGGATTAAGGCATTGGGTGGAGCAGATGTAGGAGATTCTGATGGTCCGTGCTCAGGGGCCACATTGACTTTTGATATTGGACAGAGGGGCCGGGCAAGGGCATGATGCATTTCAAAGCATATATCTGTCGGAACTAAGAGTAAACTTCTCAAACATGGGCTATTTTATTCATAATACATCTATTTTTGAACAATATAATATCAGAACATCAAAGAAACATAAAAATCGTATTAAAGGGTTAAAACATTTACATTCTCTTTTAGGGGCAGCAGTGTTGTTGATCACCCTTTTTTGCCAGTGCGTGGAAATCTAGTAGCATTTTGTTGTGGCAATTCTCAAAACAGATCTTTGCTCAATTCTGTTTTAATTTTTGGCGGGCCGGATTAAAGGGACCAACAGGCCGGATGTGTCCCACGGGCCGTAGTTTGCCCACCCCTGGGCCGTAGTTTGCCCACCCTAGGTGTGGATGATATAAGGCTCTGTGGCGCCCTCCTGTCAGTGCCTCCATTTCCTCATTATGTTTAAAAATGCAAGATTTCTCTCTGAGCATGAGATAAATCTACCAACAGCAACACACATACGCCTACTCAAGATAAATGTAAAAAACAACTTTTGCCTCATAATTTCATATTTTGAAACTTTTTATTCAAACAATAAACCAGACATCTGTCGGGCCAAAGGGCGCCAAAAGTTGGCTGACCCGTCAGCGGTCCTGTTCTGTTGAGTAGGACTGTACTGAAAATGTAATTTCGATTCCTTGTATGTCTTGCACATGTGAAAAATTTACAATAAAGTTGACTGTTGATTATATGCTGTTTCAAGTCGCGGCATAAACAATGTCCTCATAAAAACAACAGATCGCTATAACATATTTTATATCTATATATACAGTATATGTATTGAGAAAGAGACAAATGGACTACAGGTTTGTCCAAACACGACTGGGATGAACCTGTAGTCCGTTTGTCTCTTTCTCATACTACTAAATACTACGCTTTACACCTGTGATGTCAAACATGCGGCCCGCGGGGCAGGTTTAACCTGTTCACGGGCCTGATCCAGCCCGCGGGGCGCATGTTTGACGTCCCAGGTCAAATCAGGCCCGTGAACAGGTTAAACCCAGCCCGCGAGATAAGTTTGCTAAGTGTAAAATTGAGCTGCATTTTTACATTAGGAAACTTCAGTTCTAAATATGTCCACTGGATGTCGCAAGAGTAATTCTGTTAGGCCAGCAAATAGTTTATATCGGGGCGAGCAACTGTACTAAGCAAGAGGTAACAATTATACCAAGCCAGAGGTACACTCCCCCTCGACCCAACGTAAAACAAACAATTGGTAACCCCACTTAAAATGCTGCATGAGACACTGCACATTGATATAGTTCTGTGAAAATTGTCTTCTTTGCAAATTTAAAGAAAGTGAACACTGTGTCTTTTAAGTTAAAATGTTTTGATTTGTTGAAATTATTCACACATTGCACAGCTTTTATTTGAGTTGAGTTAGCACAGGATTAATATTAGGAAATGACAAATGTGGTAGTTGATACATATCATTTTTTATTTATGCTTTATTTTGTGTTTTGTTCCATCCTAGATGGGCTGTGACTTAATGTTTAATTGCTTTTTAAATACACTCAGATTAAGTCTAAGTTCATTGTGTTATTCATGGTGTTTTTGAAACTGCACCATTTTTTTCCTCAGAAGTTTAAACGAACTTGAAGTGTTTTGTCAAGAGGATCGTTTGTGGTATGTACATTTTCAGAATGTGCTTATTTAAATTTTAGGCCAAATTAAAGCAAACAAAACAATCTGAAGTTATCGTAGTTGTAATTGTAAGTTATTATGCCATGATTTTACCATGTGGGAATACATTTCCTCCATGTGGCCCCTGAGCTAAAATGGTTTTGACAACCCTGCTCTACACCGACGTATTGAGCACTGTTTTACAGAAATCTATCCTATGCTATATATTTCAATTGTTTTAGACCCCCTTCGGTTCTCCTGTCTTCTTCTACAGTGTTTTACCTGCATGCCCAAGTCTAGTAAAATTGCTCCCGGGTAAATTTTTTGTAAGCCTCGTCCACAGGCACTCATCCTTACATGTCAATTCACTGCCATTAATATGAAACCATGGTCGGCACAGTGAAAAAGTTTGGGAATCACTGAATTAACCTAACATGCATGTTTTTGGATCCAAAGAAAACCTTTGGGACTCCACAAAGAGAGGTCAGTGCTAAGATTTGGAATTCAGAACCTCAGGACTGTGAAACATATACATTCCAACTTGATTATTAAGGCCATAATAAATTAGAAAAATTAATTTTACTGATGAAACAACCATACCAAGCAATCAAGGACAGCAGGGAAGTAGTGTTTGTATCTAAGATGGTACATACAGTAAATGTCTGACCTTGAATTTCAGCCAGCAATCTAGGGTTTCTTTTTGATACAAGAGAACCATTTATGAATTGAATTTGAACAGGATTTGTAATAGAAAAGTCCATAGATTGAAGCACAGTTCTCCATTAGACACAATGTAAACATGAATAATGGATTCCAGCCTTGACAAAAGTCCATATTTTAGTAAAGGTCTGTACACTTTGAACACAATATAAAGGACTACTTTATATCAAACAAACATAACCATGTGGTGATGGATCAACTGTGTGTTTATTAAAAAAGCTCAAACAACAACTAGCTGGACTGTCCTCTTATGCAGCCACCCTACAGGGACACGTACGCTGTCACTAGCCCTGTGGTCCACTCAAAGTTTGAAATCACAAAACTCCTTAACATAACCAACAAAGTCGTTAAAATGATTAGGAATTTTTTTTAAAAATCCACTTTATCTTGTTTGTTAATCTTCTTTACTTGCAGCAGAAGGTGGAGAGAGGCAGTGTCGACAATGCATTGGATACTTCCTGAATGTTTCAACCCACACATCGCTTATCCATTGCTTTCTGGTCTTTTTTCTTTTCTTAAAAAGCACACAAGGTATCACGTAGCATAGCAGTTAATGACAGCACTGACCGAATGATCACTGGAGATCGATCACCCCGCCCAAAATGGATGTGCTGCCGGGCATAAAATAGCTGTGCTGTAGGCACACAATGGTCAAAGGAAACATTTGTACACTGAGACAAGGTTAGTTTTGTACACCAAAGCATATTAATATTCGGTCTGCGGGTCGTAAATTGACAGGTTCGTATAACGAGGAGTTCGTAAATTAAGGTTCCACTAAATAGGTTTGATGAAGATTGATTGAGAGTTGCTTCTTTATTCACACTCATTTGAATTTAGCAGGACAATCCAGAGTAAAAATAACACAACATATTTTGACCCTGTTGCATTTGGTAGCACTTCAGTGAATATTAAAACAAAAGAAAAGCAAGTCATAGAAAACAAGATGAAGGCAATGTCGAATTTCTGAATAGCTTTCAGCTTCTTTTTTTCTTATGCTCTTTTTTTGTCTTGGAACACGAGTTTCCACAAAAAACGTCTGTCAGCAAACAAAGCAAACAAATTACGCAGTCAGACCTCATTGTGAAAGAGCACTGATGGATGATGATGTGCCCTGAAAACATTGTAAGAAATATGTTTGCTTTTTGGAAGTGCTTTCAAATAGTAGGAATGTTTTTGGACTTGTATTGTTGTCTTACACAAAACAATCTGGATGTAATATATCAAAGTTAATTCTTATATTTGCTTTTCATTATGGGGAAGAAAATGACAGGCAACACAACAGTTAAACATATCTTGCAAATCGACTGGAGATGCACTAATGTGATTGATGTGAGCTCGGTTTGCCACATTAGCTCCTTCTTCATTCAGAAAAAAACTATTAAATTAGATCTATAACTTATGGGTAATTTATTTTCAACATCGAAGGAAAAGCCTAAGATGCAGTTATAAATATTCCACAAAAATTTTAGGAAAATGTTACTGTCCCTTAATGCCCCGTTTACACTAAGCTGAATAAGGTTATCCAGGGTAAATCACACAACAATGCCACCGTTTAAGACCCCCCCCCCCTTTTGTCCGCTGGCGCAACGCGACCTAATACGCATGCGCGGAAAATGCGCACGTCATAGTCACCTCCAGTTTTGCTTGGTGTGCAAGTTCTTAAATTTAACTTATCTGTGTTACCGCGCATTCGCAGTCTGCTTCTCCCTCCTCTGCGGAAGCACTTGGAGGCTCCGCGGACACGCCCCTGCTCGCGCTGAGAGCAGCACGCCCACGCAGCTACAAGCCTGCAGACGATTGGCAATTGACACACCTGGAATTGATGAGGGCGAGCCGCTTAAAGGACCAGTGGACCCAGGGATCCTTGCGGGAACTTAGTTTTCATATGGTGTACCGTAAGCAACAAGCGTGATGCTCTCTCTCTCTCTCTCTCTCTCTCTCTCTCTCTACTGTCTCGCTCCGTGTTTCATTGTTCTTCCTTGTCCTTCCAGCGTCTGCCCTTGTTCCTGTGTTGGCGAGCTGTGCGTCTCGTCACCTTTTTGTTCCCTTGCTTCCCTCGTGC
Source organism: Nerophis lumbriciformis (assembly GCF_033978685.3). Lineage (NCBI taxonomy): Eukaryota > Metazoa > Chordata > Actinopteri > Syngnathiformes > Syngnathidae > Nerophis > Nerophis lumbriciformis. The sequence goes on along the minus strand of NC_084548.2, from coordinate 31,299,886 downwards.
CTCCTGGATCTCGACTGCCTTCCCGGATCTCGACCCCCTTGCATGGACTCGGACTCTGACACTTCTCTCTCGCCCGGATCACCTGCCTGTCCCACGGACTGCCTCGTTCCGTCGCTCATCAACACTTGGTAAAACACACTTCAGCTAACTACACACATAGCCTCACACACACACACACACTCTTAGGTTTGACACACTCCATTTCCTTAGGTTAGCTTATTTGTTAGTATTGTTTTGCATTATTATATATATGTATATTGATTATATATATAATAATTTATTGTACATACCGGCGTCTGGTGTCTGTTGCCGTCACCTCCCCCTTAGTGATACATAACAATCTGAACAATATCCAGTGTTGTGGTATTTCAATTAACTGGAATCCAGTGTGCTGTGGGGCCCTATTATAGTGAATCCCACTTGAGCCATCATAAATTAATCAAATATTTATTAGACACGTAAACAATGTGATAAAGAACATTTTACATCAATCAAACTAGGGATCTAGATATCTGGTCAGGACACTCCTCACTCTTTTGCCTTCACCTTCATTGTCCATTCCTTTTTGGTGACTTTATATACTCTGGACCTAGACGTTGAGTCTGCAACATACATGGTGGACAATAACTGATACAGTCTGCTTTGCAAGTCCAAAAGCAGTTTTCCGTAGTTTTCCCTTGACGGCCAGGTAATACAAAGCACACGCTACCTTTTTTATCACATCCACGGGAGCTCGCATTCTCGTTGTCTCTTCTTCGACAAATGGACAAAGTTTTTTGGTAAGTACAATCACAGCTGACCTGGACATTGGAAAGTTATCTTGCCATCTGAGATGTGTTGTATCCGAAATAGCTGCAATCGCTTTCTCTTAAGGTATTCATGTGTGATTTCCAAAGGCGTCTGTACAGATGGAAGGAGAAACACGGGCATGTCTGGATGACTCGCCTTCATATTTCCAGTGGTTAGCTCCGAGTTACGAAACCACTTTATTATGAAGCTGGCTGTAGCGCGTTATTTCTGACGTCACCTCCTGTGTGGGGCGCTGTCTTTCTGACTTCATTTCCTCTCCGAACTCAGTTTGCATACAATCGATGAGTCCATACAAAGCTAAGTGCTGGAGATTCAAGAAATACACGGCGCACTTACCCGTGTAAAAATTTGCCTGAAGAGAGGGACCTTAAACTGTTATGTTTGTTGTCTTCTCCCTGCCTTCTCTATTGGTTTTTCAGTTTCTTCCCCAGTCTTTTGTCCCCAACGAGGCACACTTGCTGCTAATCACTTCCTGGTAGCATTTAAGCGCGTCTCCACCAGCTGGTCCCTGCCGGTTATTGTTTCTGAACTCCGCTCTGACATGTGCTACCTTGATTCTGCTTCCCTGGTATGTTGCCTTCGCATATTTCTGTAATATTGACCTCGTTGTGTTTTTGTTTTCCTAGCCACCTTGTTTTGAGAGGACTAGTTTTTGCCAAGCTGTGTGCGTCCTGACCTTTGCTCCGCCAACCTCTGAAAGAGACTACTTTTGTTATATTTCCCATGGTGTGCACTTTTGCCCCATCACCCTTAGTTACCATTTTGGACTTATTAAATATTTTCATTTTTTATCGCATACCTTGCCTCCATTCTCTGCATCCCACCCTTGAACTCAATCCTAACATAAACGATGGTTTAGTGTGGCTGAAACGGGGTTTAGGCAAAAAAAAAAATTGTTTAAGGGGATAAACAACTAAGTGTATTGATTGATTGATTGAAACTTTTATTAGTAGATTGCACAGTACAGTAAATATTCCGTACAATTGACCACTAAATGGTAACACCCGAATAAGTTTTTCAACTTGTTTAAGTCGGGGTCCACGTAAATCAATTCATGGTAGACATGGCCTAAATTGAGTTTAGAGTCTCTTCTAAGCCCTGCAATGGTTGCATGTGTTTGAATGATAATGTATTTAAACACCTACCTTTCTTATATGCTGTTTGTCACATTTGAAGCATCTCAATTATCAGTGAAGCTATCAGGAGCCAAAGTGAGGCACTTCGTTAAGTGGGCCGCTGTTGTCCAGTTCCAGGGTTAATGTGAAGTGTGAGCTAATCCACTGGCCACTCAATACCTCTAACAGTGCATGAAATCTCTTTTGTTAGTAAACCTGGTGCTCTGGGCCATATCTGAAATTGATCACTGTTCACTCATCCTTCCTCTTGTCATGGGGCTGTGGTGGAGGGAGTATTGACAGATATCCAGCTTGAAGGGAAATAGGAGACACACTGATAGAAGTGGTGATGAGGATGAGCTAGAAATAGAGCAGGGACAAGAAAAGTCTCAAAGGCAGGGCCTGATGGATATATTGCTACATCTATTGCCTTGCAGATAACAAATTAAAGCAAGAGGATATGCTCATTTTATCCTTAAACACTTTCACATACATTTCATAACTAAAACCACTTCAAAATCCTGTTCCTGATATATGCTGTATAATAAAAAAAAGAATAACGCGCGTCATTGCCTTGGAGACCCCAGGCCAATACAGTGGCACCTTGGCTTACAAGTGCCCCACGTTACAAATCTTTTGAGATACAAGCCGCCTCTTTGCTATTTGTTTGCTTTAAGCTGCGAGCAAAAATATAAAGCAAGCCGGTTTCAAATACCTCTCTATTGTTAGTTGGCATAGCGAATACCACAGTGAGCCCTGTAAGATTGTCTCAAATGCACCAGCATTACCTAACAAGACAGAAAAAACTTTCTTTGTCTAACTTGTGTAGCCTTTCTTCCTCAAATTCGATTGTCTGTGCATATAAGCAAGCAGGGAGGTAATGGGTCCCATTTGTATAGTCTTTGGTATGACTCGGCCGGGTTTTTCTTTTTCTTTTCACTCCACCCTGGAGAAGATTTCTACCCCTCACTTTTTTAAGGGAATGTTTAGCGCCGATATGGGGATGGAGGAATTTACCCACCTGACCGCCCGCCTCCCGCCTCCCACCCTTAGTAACTGTTCCTCAGTGTGCAGGATGCGTCTGGCATCCGCTGTCGGAGTGGGGGGGGGATGGTACTGATGGCTGTGCGGCTAGCAAGACCACTACCACCGGTCTTTTGGTTTGCCTGGCTGCAACCACCAACCAGACTACCAGCACATGCTCCAGAACTGGTACCCGACCCAGCACACGCTCCAGAAATGGTCCCCGACCCAGCACACGCTCCAGGACTGGTCCCCGATCCAGCACTCGTTCCAAGGCTGTCCCCCGAGCCAGCACCCGCTCCCAGGCTGGATCTCAGACCAGCACCTGCTCCCCGGCTGGATCCCAGACTAACACCCGCTCCCAGGCTGGATCCCAGACCAGCACCCGCTCCCAGGCTGGTGCTCATGCCAGCACCCGTTCCTAGACTGGTGCCCATACCAGTACCAGCACTCGCTCCTAGACTGATCCTCGAACCAGTACCAGCATCTGGACTGGTCCTCGAACCAGTACCAGCACCTGCACCCAGGCTGGTTCCCGAGTCAGCACCACAGCCAGCAGAGCCGGCTTCAGCACCACAACTAGCAGCGCCGGCTTCTGCACCTCGGCCAGCAGCGCCGGCTTCTGCACCTCAGCTAGCAAATGCTTCAGCCAGCTCCTCCACGTCTCCGGCTCTGACGATATCGTCCTCCACATCTCCGGCTCCGACGATATCGTCCTCCACATCTCCGGCTCCGACAACATCGTCCTCCACGTCTCTGGCTCTGACGACATCGTCCTCCATGTCTCCGGCTCTGACGACATCTTCCTCCACATCTCCGGCTCCGACGACATCGCTCAGGCGGCCATTGGGCCAACATCAGCGATGCCCAGGACGTGGACGTAGATCTCGTTGGCTGCTGTGGGTCTGGTGCCACTCGCGTCCGGTGGCCATCCGACTCACCGGCTGCAGCAGTAGTCTACTTGCCGCCGCCACCAGACTTGTGCCCGATGGATTCGGGGAAACTTAGGCCGGCGACCCACCACCAGTTCCCCCCTGCCTTGTCCCTTGATCTTATTTTTCTGCTTTCAGTCCAAGGACATCTGGAATCTGTCCATAAGGAGGGGGTTACTGTCATGGTGCGGGCTCGACCCACTTTTCTCCGGCAGCTGTGGGCGATCATCAATCTGCACACCTGGGACTGATGAGGGCGAGCTGTATAAAGACCAGTAAACCCAAGGATCCTGGCCAGAACTTAATCTTCTGTCGTGTACCGTAAGCCGACTACCCAGCTTTATGCTCTCTCTCTCTCTCTCTCTCTCTGTGATTCTCCTCCGTGTTTCATAGTTCTTCCTTGTCGTCCTCCCCAGCAGTCTGCCTTTGTCCCCGCGTGATCGAGCTATGCGCCTCGACTTCCCCTTTTGGACTTTAGACTGCCACCCTCGATCCTAGATCCCACGCTTTGCACACGGACCCCTTGACGTCAAGAGTGTGTGGTGTTAGACTAGGTGTGGGTAAATACCTGAGTGTTTTACCTAGTGTTGACTGGTGAGGAGGGACAAGACATGAAGGCAGTCCGTGGGGGCAAGCAGACGGTCAGGGCGAATGGCGAGGCATAGGAGGTCCCTGTCCAAGCGGGTGGTCGAGATCCAACAGGCAGTCAAGGAAGCAAAGGAAATGCGGGGTTGAGACGAGACACATAGCTCGAAAACAGGAACGGGGATCTGTGTACAGGAACGGATGGTTAAGTTCCGGCGAGGATCCTTGGGTCCACTGGTCCATATACAGCTCGCCCTCATCAGTCCCAGGTGTGTTGATTGCTGATCGCCCACAGCCTTGCCGGCATGTGGGCGTGATGCAGCCAGCGCGAGCAGGAGCGTGTCTCGGCACGCTGCCAACAAAGGTGCTGGCAGACCCAGCTGCCGGAGAAAAGCGGGTTCGAGCCTGCGCCGTGACAGTACCCCCTTTAATATGGACAGCTTCCAGATGTCCTTGGACTGACAGCAAAAAAACGAGATCAAGAGATAAGGGAGGGCGGAGGGGGGAACTGGTGGTGGGTCGCCGGCCTAAGTGTCCCCGAATCCATCGGGGACGAGTCTGGTGGTGGCGGTGAGTAGACCGCTGCTGCAGCCAGTGAGTCGGGCGGCCAAGGAACGGCCACTTTCTTGGCCGTCGGGAAGGCGGATACGAGTGGCACCAGACCCACAGCAGCCAACGAGATCCGAGTCCTGGGCGTTGCTGCTGTTGGCGCAGAAAGCGTTTATGCCCTGGCCACAGAGGGCGCTGCGTGCGGCCGGTCAGCCGGAAGTCACAGGAGCGACAATGCAGGAGACGAGGAGGCTGGCGGGGCTGTGGAGATGTCCGCCAGAGACATGGAGGACAATGTTGTCAAAGCCGGAGATGTGGAGGACGATGTCGTCGAAGCCAGAGAAGTGGAGGACGATGTCGTCGAAGCCGGAGACGTGGAGGACGATGTCGTCGAAGCCGGAGACATGGAGGATGATGTCGTCGAACCGGAGACGTGGAGGACAATGACGTCAAAGCCGGAGACGTGGAGAACGGCTGAGGAGTTGGCTGTTGTGCAGAAGCATGTGCTGGCCGAGGTGCTGAAGCCGGCGCTGCAGGCCGAGGTGCTGAAGCCGGCGCTGCTGGCCGAGATGCTGAAGCCGGTTGAGGTGCTGAAGCCAGCGCTGCTGGCCGAGGAGCTGGTGCTGACGCGAGGGCCAGCCTGGGAGCTGGTGCTGACGCAAGGGCCATCCTGGGAGCTGGTGCTGACACGGGGGCCAGCCTGGGAGCTGGTGCTGACTCGGGGGCCAACCTGGGTGATGGTGCTGACTCGGGGGCCAGGCTGGGCGCTGGTGCTGGTAGTGTGGTTGGTGGGTGCGGCCAGGCAAACCGAAAGACCGGTAGTAGCGGTCTTGCTGGCCGCAGCTGTGCTACCCCACCAGCACAGCCGTCAGTACCATCCCATTCCTCCGACAGCGGATGCCAGATGCTTCCTGTAGACTGAGGGACAAACACTGAGGGTGGAAGGAGAGTGTCCAGACGGCGGGTAAATTCTTCCTTGCCAATATCACCACTAAACATTCCCCTCCAAGATAGGTTATCGGGACAAGAAAAATTTCCCCGGGTGGAGTGGCAAACCCCCCCCACCCCCCCCAAAAAAAGCCACTGGGGCAGGGCTAAAGTCACTGGGAGCGGGGCTAAGAGAAAAAAAAACCCTGTGCCGTCAGGTCCTTATATTTAATTTGGCCGGAATATACTGTTATATATTGCAGGAGGGAGTTGACGGCACAGACACAAGGGGGCAGTATAGCTCTATGAATTGTATTATATATATATGATAATACATATAATAATCAACAATAATATTATAAATAAAGTAGGCTAGAGAATGGAGTGTGACCAAAATCCAAGAGTATGTGGTGTTTGACTAGGTGTGGGTAATTACCTGAGTGTTTTACCTAGTGTTGACTGGAGAGGAGAGACAAGACATGAAGGCAGTCCGTGGGGGCAAGCAGATGGTCAGGGCGAATGGCGAGGCGTAGGAGGTCCGTGTCCAAGCGGGTGGTCGCGATCCAACAGGCAGTCAGGGAAGCAAAGGAAACGCGGGGTTGAGACGAGACACACAGCTCGAAAACAGGAACGGGGATCTGTGTACGGGAACGGATGGTTAAGTTCCGGCGAGGATCCTTGGGTCCACTGGTCCATATACAGCTCGCCCTCATCAGTCCCAGGTGTGTTGATTGCTGATCGCCCACAGCCTTGCCGGCATGTGGGCGTGATGCGTCCAGTGCGAGGAGGGGCGTGTCTCAGCGCGCTGCCAACAGAGGTGCTGGCAGACCCAGCTGCCGGAGAAAAGCGTGTTCGAGCCCGCGCCGTGACAGACTTAATTTTAAGACTTTAATGACTGAAACCCCTATGGGTCCTCAGACCTATAATGTTTTCTAACATTGAAGGACTCCCTGAGGGTGAAGCTAAGTTAAGTGCCATATTTGTATTGTGAGTTACATCTTGACTTCATGTGCTGTATTAAGTTGTATTTCAGATGATCAGCCAATGTCATCTCTTGGGGTGTTCTTGTCACAATTCTGCTGCAGTTAAATTAAACTAAAATTAAATTTTAGATTGTAGATTGTTCTCATGTACAGGTTCCAAAATCTACAGTACACAAACATACTTATGCCACACAAAAATGGATGCTACTATATTCATTATTTCAAGGATGGATGGGCTTTATTTCGTCGTTGATGCTCTTTTGGTAAACTCTACTCAAAATAATATGTTTGCAATGTGAAGTTTTATATTTTATAGCTGAGGGCGTAAAATATATATCCTGACTTTTAGTTCATGGCACATGCTTTCTTGACATCATTAGAGCTTGTAAACTTTGCCCGCATCATTAAAACCCCTGGCGCCCAATTTATGTCAGACATTTCGCTGTACAGGAAAACCTCTTTGAGGGCAATTGCATCATCTTTATTATCTTCAGACATTGTAAAGCTCCTGCAGAGCCATAGAAAGCACATTTTCAAAGTTGTCGTTGTACCAGCTGTGACAAGGAAAGTGCCTTGTCCTGTAAGCGCCCCTTTAATGGGAAATTAATTGACATATTACAGCATGGTGATTATTAGCACTCTAAGGGCTTCATTTCTGCCATTAGTTTGACACTTGGCACATGAAATTGACTTATTTAGACCTCTAACTTTGTAAAGATGGCACATTGTCACCTACCTCAGTTGGTGATGTTGTCCATTGATGTTATCCATCCATTCATACGAGGGATGTGATGATATTGAAATCTCACGGTACAATATTGTTACGGTATTAAAGCCACGGTATGATATTATTGTAGTATATGTCCAAAAAAAAAAATACTTAAAATTGCCGTAGTGTGTAAAATGAAGTGGCAGCAATGTTTAGGATAAACACATTTACTGTAATTGAACACAAACATAATGCTGAAATGTTCTAATCATATTTATTACTACAAACAAGTATTTTTAAGTGCAAAGAATTGTGCGGGACCATCCACTGTGTCTCTCAACTTTTACTTTCAAAGAGGCAGTGTTCTCTACAGTGGACATTTTTTCTATTAAGTGATTATATTTCCTTGTCTCTTGGGGCAAGTCTCATTCGCCCCTCTTCCTCTCCATTGGGGGCCTTTTGTTTTTGTAGAGAAAAAAGATAAACCTTTGTCGCCCTGTAATGATGACCGTGGTCTAAACGAGTGTTTTTTAACCACTGTGCCGTGAGATATAGTCTGGTGTGCCGTGGGAGAAAGCGGTACAAAATGGATGGATGGAGGGTTAAAAATATTTTTTGCAAACCATTAATTATAGTCTGCAAATGATGTGTTGTTGTTGAGTGTCGGTGCTGTCTAGAGATCAGCAGAGTAACCGTATAATACTCTTCCATATCAGTAGGTGGCAGCAGGTAGCTAATTGCTTTGTAGAAGTCGGAAACAGTGGGAGGCAGTGTGCAGGTAAAAAGGTATCTAATGCTTAAACAAAAAATAAACAAAAGGTGAGTGCCCCTAAGCAAAGGCATTGAAGCTTAGGGAAGGCTCTGCAGAACGAAACTAAAACTGAACTGGCTACAAAGTAAACAAAAACAGAATGCTGGACGACAGCAAAGACTTACTGTGGAGCAAAGATGGCGTCCACAATGTACATCCAAACATGACATGACAATCAACAATGTCCCCACAAAGAAGGATAAAAACAACTTAAATAGTCTTGATTGCTAAAATAAAGTAGATGCGGGAAATATTGCTCAAAGGAAGACATGAAACTGCTACAGGAAAATATCAAAAAAAGAGAAAAAGCCACCAAAATAGGAGCGCAAGACAATAACTGAAACACTACACACAGAAAAACAGCAAGGAAGTCAAAATAAGTCAGGGCGTGATGTGACAGGTCGTGACAGTACACCTACTTTGAGACAAGAGCTATAGTGATGCATGCTTGGTTATGGTTTAAAGTCAAATCCAACAATTGCGACAACTACTTTTTACTGTCAACTGAATTTCGTTTTTTAATGATTTCTGCTGGATGTGCCTGCGGATTTTTTCAACGCAAAAAAATGTGCCTTGGCTCAAAAAAGGTTGAAAAACACTGGTCTAAACAACATAACTGTGAAGAATAGCTACCCTTTGCCACTTATGGATTCGGCATTAACTTCTTTATATTCTGCTGCTGTTTTCGCTAAATTAGACTTGCACAATCCTTGTCACCTGATGAGAATTAAGGAGGGATATGAGTGGAAGACCGCTTTTAACACCCCTATGGGGCATTTTGAATATTTAGTTAAGTCTTTTGGTCCCACTAATGCGCCCTCGGTTTTTCAAAATCTAATTAACAACGTCCTCAGGGACATGATCAATCAAATCTGTTGTGTGTACCTTTATGACATTCTTATCTTTTTCCAGAAATATCCGAGAACATGTCCACCAGGCCCGTCTCGTATTACAGCGGTTATTGGAGAATCTGCCATACTGTATGTCAAAGCTGAGAACTGCAAATTCAACTCGCCATCAGTGTCAGTAGATTCCTGATGGTTAACCCTTCCAGTCATGTTTATCTCCTCTCTCTCAACTGTGTAGTGTTAACTGTTTCTGCTGCACACCTTTCGTGTGCGATTTCTGTTTTCCATACTTTTTGTGTGCATCCTTAGTTAGTTGTTCTCACTCCTTTTTGAGTGTGCTTTTATTATTATTCTTCACTATATTATTTTTGTTTTCATCTCTGTGTTGGGTCCTACCCCGGCAAAGCTGATTGTGACAGAAATTGGTTCAATACTACTGTACTATTTTATTTTACGGTACAAGTGTTTTGTTTTGTGACACTTTTAAAAGGCAGTAAAAAACTTGCATTCAAGTAATATCCTTGTAATCTCCCATTTTTAATTTGTGTTATTTTAAATGCTATGTTTCATTGTGCTACATGCTGATGTTTAATTGTTTGTCTTATAACTACAGTATGTGAAGCACTTTGTGAGCTTTCTCTGTGAGAAATGCTATTTAAATAAAATGTACATTTTCTTTTGGTATTACTACAATGTAAAGGAATACATAATCAGTTTGTGAAGACGAAGTGTACAAGCCACACTGAATTTGCTCCAGTTAATCTATATTTTCTTCTTTTTAAGTTATTGCAAAAATAAATATGCCTGTGCTGCACAAGAGATGAGTTTGACCATCATTCTCTGCAGTGTAACACTAGCTTCAAAAGTGGAGCCTTACTTCCGAGTGCGTTCTATCAGACATACTTGCTTTGTTGGCATCGAACAGTGCAACTTACCAGCATGCAGTCCTTTTGAGTCACTTGGTTTACCCGCCAAGTGCTTGAGCCAGTGCCGAGTCCATAACTGGACGTGACGTCAAGTTTTGAAATATGGTTACGGTTTGATTTTGCGTGAATCTGTATCTGGTAGGGTTGTCCCGATACCAAAATTTTGGTACCCGTATCAAAACGTATTTTGTTACTTTTTTATACTTTTCAAAATACAGGGGACCACAAAAAAAATGTAATTATTGGCTTTATTTTCACAGAATATCATATAATACATTTAACACATGTTTCTTATTGCAATCAAATACGATTTTTGTCATGAAATAAAAATGTGAATATTCCAGACAACTTTTATTTTAGTAGTAAGTAAGCAAAGGCTCCTAATATGGCTGCTGACGTATGCAGTAACATATTGTGTCATTTCCCATTCTATTGTTTTGTCAACACTTTGAGGGACAAGCATTAGAAAATGGTTTATTAATCTACTTGTACATTTACTGTTAATATCTGAGTACTTTCTGTTTGAACGTGTTATATCTACAAAATGTAAAAAGCACTCATTTCTTTGTTGTTTGAATACTTTACATTAGTTTTAGGTGATACTACACATTTTGGTATCAATCCAATACCAAGTCGTTACAGGATCATACATTGGTCATAATTAAAGTTTTGTGGGCTCTGTACCGAGGATGTCGTTGTGGCTTGTGCAGCCCTTTGAGACACTTGTGATTTAGGGACATATAAATAAACATTGATTGAAACATTGAACATTGTTTTTTAGTCTGTAGCAGTGCTCACTTTGCCTCAAGTAAAAACAATGTGTCCTTATTTAAACTTTAAACATTTTTTAATTGGCTTGAACCATTTGATACTGAAAATTAATATTAAGTAAACTAAATTAAGTATAATAAATTCAAGTTGATCGGCAACATTAATTCAGGAGCACAATATATAAAACACTACAAAACAAAATCGAATAAAACAATTTGTGTTGTTTTCTTTTTAAATCAAAATGAGGAAGTCAGAACTAATGGCTAAATTGAGCGCATTTTGCAGTGCACAGCTTTTCGAAGCAGGTTTGAAGCATGATACTGCATTGGAGTGTCCACCCTGAGATTGGTAGGTTGTGAGTTCAAACCCCGGCCGAGTCATACCAAAGACTATAAAAATGGGACCCATTACCTCCCTGCTTGACACTCAGCATCAAGGGTTGCAAAAGGGGGTTAAATCACCAAAAATTATTCCCGGGCACGGTCACCGCTGATGCCCACTGCTCCCCTCACCTCCCAGGGGGTGATCAAGGGTGATGGGTCAAATGCAGAGGACAATTTTGCCACACCTAGTGTGTGTGTGACAATCATTGGTACTTTAACTTTAACTTTGATATACTGATAAAGCATTTTCCCAGGGGTCACACGCCAAATCCGAACACCCCCCACTGTTGGGCTATTTTTTTACTCTGAATAGTGGCCACTAAAAACAACATTTGCAGCAATGTTGATATATTGAACACTAAATTTGGAAATTTGGAGCTCCATGGTCTGCCAACACTCACCGACTGCGTAAAGAGAAGCCCCGGGCCAACCAGACAGCAGTAGTGAACTCATGCACATTCGCGCAAGAAGCAGGTACTAGGATTGTACGGTCTACAGGTAGTCATAAAGAACCGCAATACTAATGAATTTAAAGCGATACTGCCTCTGAACAATACCAGTACTATTCTATTTTTCTAACGGACAATACGGTGCGTTGTTGTCACATCGTGACAATGATGGAGCAGAGGTGCATGTTTGGCAACGCACACGCACGGAGTACTTGCAAGCAGACACAGATTCGTAACATAAGATGCAGAATGGACGCATTTTGGCTTAAAAACTAAAGATTAATGTGAAGCTATGAACACTGAAGTGCGGCTCTACAAGAGGTGCTTTAAAATATAGCTAGCTAGCGGCTAACATCCATCCGCAGTCGGCAGTGTTTTAGCTACTTCTAAATCACTAATCCTCGCCTCCATGGTGACAAATAAAGCACGTTTCTTACAAAGATCATCGCTGCAGGACGAGGAATAGCTAAAAATGCTTCACTACACACCGTAGGAGGTTACAATAGCTCACCGCTAACAACAAGCTTGCAGCCCTCAATGTAAACAAATGCCATGCGTGGATTTACACCTGACATCCACTTTAATGATACCAAGTAATGATACCGGAGACAATAGCTCACCACTAACAATAAGCTTGCAGTCCTCAATGTAAAAAAATGCAATGGGTGGATCCATACCTGACATCCATTGTAATGATACCAAGTAATGATACCAGAGTCTTGATATTAGATGTGTTAAAACTTGTTTATGGTTGACAAAAACAAGACAAGATTTCATGATGTCCAATCATTAACCATTGAGACACACATCTTGACTTTGAACACACTAATAAGCGCATACTTAATCAACAGCCATACATGTCACACTAAGGGTGGCCGAATGAACAACGCCAGTACTGTCATAAACGTGTGCCATATAGTGAAACCACTCTAAACAACAATGACAAACACATTGTGGGAGAATATTTGCACCTCAACACAACATAAACACTACAGAACAAATTCCCAGAATTCCCTGCAGCACCAACTCTTACGGGACGCTACAATATAAACAAACGCCATGGATTTACACCTGACATCCACTGTAATGATATCAAGTACAAGAGTGTATCTAGTCGATGCTACAATGACTACATCGATATTCGCTATCACAAGATATTGTTTCCTTTCTTTTACATAGAGCTGACAAACGATTACAATATTTGTTTGTGATTAATCGCATTTTGATAATTTTCAATTTTAAACACCATGACCGGACAATTAATTTGCTTTAAATGTGTTTTAAACAGTATGCTTTTTTAAACAGCTCAACACAAAAAGGACAAACATGATTTTATGACAATAAAAAAATTGCCTACTGTGTGTTGGTGTCTTGCCAGATTTTGTATTTTGTAGAAATACAGAATTTCTATTCTTGCTTGAGGAGAACTTGCATTCAGAGGAGGAGCTACACTTCAATGTTCAGATAGTTAGTTTCATGCACAAACAACACAAAATGTTGATTATGATCATGCTTTCATTGTCAAAGATGTTTTTCTAATATCCATCCATCGTTTTTCTACCGCTGTGATATTTCTACCTGAATACATGCTTCTGATATTCTGTAGATTAGATGTTGTAAAAGTTAATGGTCTTCATATTGTTGCATGGCAATGTTTTTGTTACGTGTGTAGGAGGTGGAGATGGCACAGACAACAGGGAAGTCGTATTTAGCTCTATGTTATTTATTATATATGCACAATATATAATAATCAGAAAGGAAGTGTGTAATAAATCCAAAAGGTGTATGGTGTGTGACTATGTGTGGCGATTAGCTGTTGAGTGTTACCGGTAGTGTTGAGCGAGAGAGGCGGAAGATCAAGAGGGACAAGGCAGTGCTCGGAGGTCCGTGAGCAGGCAGCAGGTCGATATCCAAGCGTCAGTCAGGGAAGCAGAGGGAACAAGGAGAGACGAGACACACAGTTTGTCACGCAGGAACGGAGGTCTGTGTACAGGACAGGTAGCTACGTTCTGGCGCGGGATAGCAGGTTGTGCAGGCTTATGAAGGCAGGTCCTCTCATTAGTGACAGGTGCATTGAGTGCTGATGAAAAGCAGCTGCTTGCTTCCACTGGAGTGACGCGTGCTTGGAGGTGCGCCAAGCGCAGCGCATAGGTGCATGCGCACTGGGGGTGCGCCCGGGCCGTGACAGTATCCCCCTCCTATAGACAGATTCCAGATGTCCTACAACTTGAACCAGAAGAACACAGAGATCAAAAGTCAAGGAAGGGTGGAGGGGTGAACTGGTGGTGGGTCGCCGACCGAAGTGTCTCTGAATCCACCGGGGACGAGTCTGGTGGCGGCGGCGAGGAAAACGTCGCTGCAGCAACCGAGGCGGGCGACCAAGGCTGACACAAGTGGCGCCAAAACCACAGCAGTAGGGATGTCCGATAATGGCTTTTTGCCGATATCCGATATTCCGATATTGTGCAACTCTTTAATTACCGATACCGATACCGATATAAACCGATATATACAGTCGTGAAATTAACACATTATTATGCCTAATTTGGACAACCAGGTACAATAAGGTACTTTAAAAAAAATAAAATCAAAAAAAATAAGATAAATAAATTGAAAACATTTTCTTGAATAAAAAAGAAAGTAAAACAATATAAAAACAGTTACATAGAAACTAGTAATTAATGAAAATTAGTCAAATTAACTGTTAAAGGTTAGTACTATTAGTGGACCAGCAGCACGCACAATAATGTGTGCTTACGGACTGTATCCCTTGCAGACTGTATTGTTATATATTGATATAAAATGTAGGAACCAGAATATTGATAACAGAAAGAAACAACCCTTTTGTGTGAATGAGTGTGAATGAGTGTAAATGGGGGAGGGAGGTTTTTTGGGTTGGTGCACTAATTGTAAGTGTATCTTGTGTTTTTTAAGTTGATTTAATAAAAAAAAAAAAAAAAAAAAAACGATACCGATAAAAAAAAAAAAACGATACCGATAATTTCCGATATTACATTTTAACGCATTTATCGGCCGATAGTGCAAAGTGTTGGCCGTGGTGCTAAAGTAAATGCTGGTTTGGGGACCAGTATAGGAGCGGGTGCTGGTTCAGGGACCAGTCTTGGAGCGGGTGCTGGTTCAGGGACCAGTCTTGGAGCGTGTGCTGGTTCGGGGACCAGTCTTGGATCGGGTGCTGGTTCAGGGACCATTCTTGGAGCGGGTGCTGATTCGGGGACCAGTCTTGGAGCAGGTGTTGGTTCGGGCACCAGTCTTGGAGCGGGTGCTGGTTCGGGGACCAGTCTTGGAACGGGTGCTGGTTCGGGGACCAGTCCTGGAGCGGGTGCGGGTTCGGTGACCAGTCTAGGAGCGGATGCTGGTTCGGGGACCTGTCTAGGAGCGGATGCTGGTGGTCTGGCTGGGGGATGCGGTTTTGCTGGCCGCAGCTGTGCTACCCCACCAGCACAGCCACCAGTACCCTCCCCCCTCTGACAGCAGATGCCAGACGCTTCCTGCCAACTGAGGAAACACAAAGGGTGGGAGGCGGGAGGCCAAGAGGCGGGTAAATTCTTCCACCGTTATAGCACTGCTTAACAGTCAATTATATTGTTGAGGAGGGCTAGAAAAAATTTCCAGAGCGGTGGGCGAAACAAAAGTAATTGGGAGGGGGGCCAAAGTCACTGGGGGCAGAACTTGAATCACTAGGGGCGGAATTTGAGTCACTGGGGGGAGGAGTTTGAATCATTGGAGGTGGAGCGTCCCGACAGCTAGTCGAAGTCCTTCTGGGAGGTCTTCGTCCTCGCCGGCACGACCGGCACGACCGGCACGGTGGTGCGGCGGTCTTCTCGGGCCAGATGGAGTCGATGCGGACCAGCGAACCCTCGGGGCCCCATAGCATACCTTCCAGCTCTTCGGGTGAATAGCGGAGGGCCTCCGCCAACATAGTGTCCAACGCACACCACGTCCCCGGTACATCCCCGCCATCAGCGTCACGAGGATCGGATATCCAGGAAGTCCATGCCTCCTCCTCCTCGTCCTCTGAGGAGTAAAATGGCGGCAGCTCATCTGCCTTCAATCTTGCAAAAATACCTCTCTTTTGCTTGTCGGAGAGAGGTATTTCGCCTGGTCTGGGCAATTCACAGCTGTCGGACACATGGTGACAAGTAGGGAAACCGTAGGGGATCGAAAAAGGGGCGGGGACTAAGCTCACTGTGCCGTTTGGTATTTATATATAATGGTAGAACAATCAACTTCAAGGCATTGCAATCCACAAACTTAATGAAAAGAAGTGAGTTAAAAAATGAATATTATGATTAAAACTGGAAATTAATTTTCTTCTGTGGATTTTTAGTTTAGTTGTATTTGTATTTGTATTTGTACCACATTAAATGTTAGAGTTTTACATTTGATCAAAAGACTGAAGGGTTGTGATATTCACAAACAAACCAAATCTATTGACTGGGTCATTGACATGAACAATGGGTTTGTTTTTATTTGAAGCGTGACGATGATGAAACATTTACATCTCAACCAAGGCAAAAACACCAGCAACTTTGCACAGAGTGGGCGTGCGTCTCCTCTCTGCTCTGACAAGAATGGAATGGAACTTTAATATCATTGCATTTAATAGTACAAGGAAATGTGTTTTCAGTACAATCTGTCTTAAAGCAGACATTCAGTATACAGGGGCCTGTGAAGGACGGCTCACAGCAGCACTGTTTGTACGTTGAGGACATTAGAATGTTGAACGCTTTAATGTCTCCAAACATCCCAAAAAAGTTGCAAGATTTGTTGTTTGTCACTTTTGAGGTATGAAAGTCACTAAGAAGCTGGAAAGATTCTAGATTTAGCAAGAAAGTCCAAGTTGAAAAACTGCGCTGGTGTGTGTGAAAAATAAAGACGCAAAGACCCGCCTTACGTTGCTTCTGATTGGTTTACATTGCTTAGTGCCTTCCGTGGTTGCCTGGATTCAGGCACAATCATTTATGGATTGGTCTGTGATTGGTTCTTTTGGTAAGTCAATCAGAATTACTCGAACTACGACAGGCCACGAGGAAGCAAGGTTATTATTATGCCCAAAAAATAAAGAGTAGTGAAAATATACGCTTGAGAAATGTCAAGTGTGGCTTGAGAGAGGGTTAACTTGTGTGGCTCTCATGCTGAAAACGTTTACCACACTTTAGATATTCGGGGATGCATTGTTTGTAAACTCTTTCGGTGCTGTCTGCTATGTTGCTCTGTCATTATCAATCGCAAATTAATCGTGATTAATTTTGACTTAACTATGGAAAAAATGCGATTGATGTCATGATCTGTTGTCCGGGTCATGTTTTGCTTGGTATTTGTTAGTTGTTTATTTACGTTTTAGCACCCTCGTTGGGTTTCCTAGTTGCCATGGGTGCTGATTTTTGTCACCTGCCACTGATTAATGGTCGGGATGCTCACCTACTCCTGGTCAGTAATCAGAGAGCTATTTATTCCTGCCTCGCGCTTCGTCTGGCAGTGTCACTCGCTTTTTGCGACAGCTTCCGTTTTTGGTTTCCCCTATTTGTCACTAGCCATTGATTGTTCCTGAGTTAAGCTTTGCCGAAGTTTCCCATGCCATTGGCCCGTCGCCCTTGTTTTGTATTTTTAATCATTAATGAAGAAGCATCTCACCTGCACCCTGCCTCCCTTTTACCGGCCCAAATAAAATGATCTGTCACTCACCCGGTCTCTTCAACAGGTACGCGCAGGGAGCGTGTTCACCAATGGTGTATCGTCAGGGCCAGCAAGGCCTTCTCAACTGGCCTAACATAACCAGAAATCATCATCATAATTAAAGATAAAAGTAATTTTTTTATTTACTTTCTCTAAATATCTAAAAGTATTCATATTCTCTACATTTCATATTATGCTCCTTCCAGTGCTGTTGTTTTTAGTTTATAGAGTTGTCATCCAGCCTTCAGAATCAACAATGCTGGCGTCCGTGCACTGTAAGTGAACGGGCACATAGAGTTGACAGACAGTTGCGATAGCCAATCAGATCACGAGTTGTTGTCAGTAAGGCCTTCTAGATGGCCTAAGGCAGATATATAGTGATGTTATGAGCCAGGTAACATAAGAACTCCATTACCCAGCATACCACACGAGTGAAGAACACGCGCAGTAGCCCCGTTTAGGTTTAATGTAGACATGCCGGCAGCGGGATGTTATTGATGAGCACGCTGTGGAGTAAACTTTAAGAAGTCAGCCAACATGCCTCGTCTGTATCTTTTATGATTAGACAAGACAACACATATATTTGCAAGGCCATTTTCAAGAAGGATATTTAAAGGGAAACTACATCTTGTGAGACCATCTCGGCCAACCCCGGAAGCTAGCTCAGCTGTCGATGAAATGTGAGTTCAGATATTTTATTTCTTTATTTTTTCACGTTCAAAATATTTTTTGCAATTTTGATTTTGACAGTACCACATAAGATATGTTTTAAATGCTGATGCAGGTTTTTTGATTTTTAAATGCACCAGAAAATAACCCGTTTTGTACAATGCCCAGGAGTGCGTAAATGTGTTCCTGTATAGTATTTCTCCAGCATTGGTCATGTGGTGACATAAATTGTGGTATTTTGAGAGGTAATCATTGAAGTCGGACATCACTGAAGGCCTAGGTGGGAAACGCACGGCCGTCATTGGTGTGCACACACACGTAAGCAGTCCAATCTGTGTAAATGTTGCAAACAACCCCTTTAATGATTGAAAAACAATTCTCGGATAAAAGCTAAAACTACTTTTCTGAGAAAAATAAACTGTCATCGCTTCCATTCTTTGAATTGTTTGCCGGCACTAAATCAACTTGTGTGCGTTTTTTAACCCTTGTATTATGTTGAAAAAAAATGACATTGATTATGTTGCAGGTCATTTTGACCCGTACTGTGTAAATGAACCCAAAACAGTCAAGAAAACAGGTTAAACCAATAACAACTTTATTTTAGGTTATATAAACATTTAGAAAAGTGACATATTTTTATATTTTTAATTCCAACACTATATTTAAGAAATACTTTAACTTCAACTTTAAAAGCCCTTCTAAAAAAACTGAAAATAAACAACTGTTTGCTCTCTGGAGAGGAAATCAATTTTGGGGTCTGTGGTGTATGTTCAGGTTTCATGAGGGGAAACATTTTTTTGCAAGGTTTTGAGTGGTTGACAGCTGACAGCAATACATCAAACTTGCCTAGGCCTGTGTGCCGCGTATCTCCATGTATGTGTCTCCTCTCTCATCTTCAGTCAGTCACACTGTGATCACTCAGCATCATCACCACCCCATCTGCCCCACCCTCCATCACCGCAAGCAAATCTCTTAATCTCTCCTTCGCTCCCCTCCATCCGCCTCGTGATCTGCGGCTGCCTCTGAACTAAACGCGGGGCCGAGTGGCAGCGTGGCTCGACGACACTTCTTCGAGCTCTGATCTGGATTCTGGAAAGAATCATCATTAGTGGGAGAAAACGCAAGTTCCCATTGCTTCCCAATCTCCTTCCTCTAAGGGGAGGGAGAGTGGGAGAGGGAGGCGACTTCCCGCCAATTATTTTTTCACTCATGCTTTCTATTAGCAGTCGATTTATTTCATTCTTTAATGAGATGACCGTAACGAGCGCTGACAACATGTCTGGCGTATGGGTCTCCTCGTCACTGTCGCCGCAGTGACCTTCTCCCATGTGACAAGCCGGTGTCTAAATGTGGATGTGAGAGGCTTCTGAGCTATGTTTAACTAGCAGAGCACCTACGGAGACAGCTCACATTCACTTTTTCATGATGCTTGATTGTGAAGAGAGTTTGGGCTCAGAGATAAAAAGCCATGTTGACAAGCTGTCGGTTTGTCTGCTTGACTCACACTTGGAAGTTGAATAGGTGCTATCAGGGGGGAGTGGAGGGGGAGGGTGGAGGAGCTCTTGTGATGTTGCAGACAATTGCACAGTTCCAGTGCTTTGTGTCATCTACCATTCTGTTTGTAAAGACCGTGCCACTCGTATTCCACTGAGAGGAAAAGGAACGTGATCAGCATGGAGTTACGCCTCCATCACGGGCATTGAAAATGTTTAAATGAATTCTAATGGAGTGTACAAACAAAGCAATATTGTTGGACCTCGGACTCTGACTGACTTTTACAGGTCAGGTCAGTGCATCACTTATCGTCAATGATATACAAAACCCAAAACCAGTGAAGTTGGCACTTTGTGTAAATCGTAAATAAAAACAGAATACAATGAATTGCAAATCCTTTTTAACCTATATTCAATTGAATAGACTGCAAAGACAAGATACTTAAAGTTCGAACTGGTAAACTTTGTCTTTTTTTTTTTTTGCAAATGTTAGCTCATTTGGAATTTGATGCCTGCAATATGTTTCAAAAAAGCTGGTAACAAAGACTGAGAAAGTTAAGGAATGCTTATCAAACACTTATTTGGAACATCCCACAGGTGAACAGGCTAATTGGGAACAGGTGGGTGCCATGATTGGGTATAAAAGCAGCTTCCATGAAATGCTCAGTCATCCACAAACAAGGATGGGGCGAGGGTCACCACTTTGTCAACAAATGTGTGAGCAAATAGTCCAACAGTTTAAGAACAACAGTTCTCAACCGGCTATTGCAAAGAATTTAGGGATTTCAACATCTACGGTCCGAGAATCTGGAGAAATCACTGCACGTGAGTGGCAATGCCGTGACCTTTGATTCCTTTAGGCGGTATTGCATCAAAAAGCGACATCAGTGTGTAAAAGATATCACCACATGGGCTCAGGAACACTTCAGTAAACGACTGTCAGTAACTACAGTTTGTCACTACATTTGTAAGTGCAAGTTAAACCTTGACTATGCAAAGCGAAAGCCATTTATCAACAACACCCAGAAACGCCACCAGCTTCGCTGGGACCCATCTAAGACGGACTGATGCAAAGTGGAAAATTGTTCTGTGGTCTGACGAGTCCACATTTCAAACTGTTTTTGGAAACTGTGGACGAAAAGAACCATCCGGATTGTTATAGGCGCAAAGTTGAAAAGCCAGCATCTGTGATGGTATGGGGGTGTATGAGTGCCCAGGGCATGGGTAACTTATACATCTGTGAAGGCGCCATTGATGTTGAAAGGTACATACAGGTTTTGGAGCAACATATGTTGCCATCCAAACAATGTCTTTTTCATGGACGCCCCTGATTATTTCAGCAAGACAATGCCAAGCCACAGTCGGCAAGTGTTACAACAGCGTGGCTTCATAGTAAAAGAGTGTGGTTACTAGACTGGCCTGCCTGTAGTCCAGACCTGTCTGCAATTGAAAATGTGTGGCGCATTATGAAGCGTAAAATACGACAACTGAAACCCCTAACTGTTGAACGACATAAATTGTACATCAAGCAAGAATGGGAAATAATTCCACTTGAAAAGCTTCAAAAATTGGTCTCCTCAGTTCCCAAACGTTTACTGAGTGTTGTTAAAAGGAAAGGCCATGTAACACAGTGGTAAAAATGCCCCTGTGCAAACTTTTTTGCAATGTGTTGCTGTCATTAAGTTCTAAGTTAATTATTATTTGCAAAAAAAATAAAATTAGTTTCTTAGTTTGGACATTAAATATCTTGTCTTCGCAGTCTATTCAATTGAATATACGTTGAAAAGGATTTGCAAATCATTGTATTCTGTTTTTATTTATGATTTACACAACGTGACAACTTCACTGGTTTTGGGTTTTATAGTAACGACGTAAATGTAGCTACTTTTTTCTGACCTTCTGACCTCAAGTCACCTAGTTGGATACATGCATACTTCGATCATATTTTTCAATGATTTATTTCTTTAATTCAATGACTATCATTCGAATATTTCTCTCAGCACTCTCTTTTATACTCTATTTCTTCATCCCCATGGTTGGAAAAACACATTTTTGTGTGTCCAGTTCAGTGATTCTCACTTGTGGTACACACGGGCTCCATCATTAAATTAAATATTCAAACAGAGTGTTACGCAGTTGGAGGCGTTTGTGTCAGTGAGGGACAGGAGGACACTGGACAAACTGCTGGCCATCATGGACAATCCTGCCCACCCACTCCACCTGACAATTAAGGGACAGCGGAGCTCATACTCAGACAACAGGCTCCTTCAACTTCCTTCCCGCACTGTGCGATTCAAGAACTCCTTCATTCCGCACTCCATCCAGCTGTATAATCACTCGCCATACAGCAATAGATGACATCTGCCTATTACCTGACACCTGACATGTTAGCTACTTCTCTTTGTTTATAATGTTTATAATATCTATTTTCTATTTCCTGCTGGATCTACTCTCTACTTTATGCTGCTGCTGTCACATATACTGTAATATTGTACATGTGTTGTATATATTGTATATTGTATATATTGTATATATGTTATAGACATAATATAATATATCTGTATATATATATTATTCTGTACACATATTATGTATATATTTGTATATATATGTTAGATTTTTTGTCGCTATATTAGTCTATTTATACCTGCATTGTCCTTTCCATCCTTACACTTTCCATCATTGTAACAGAGCTACTGTGTTGAACAATTTCCCTTGTGGATCATTAAAGTTTGTCTAAGTCTAAGTCTAAGTCTTACTGTTCAAAATGTGTGTAATGTTACAGCGGTTAAATAAAACCGCTGCCTTGTTTTTGATGAATCCTAAGGCCTACTACGCTACTCTATTTTAATGTTGGTCATTATGGTGGTACTTGGCAAGCCAAGTGTTTTCTGAGCTGGTACTTGGTGAAACATTTTTGAGAGCCACTGGTCTAATTATTAGCTAGTACTTGTACTAGGGAGTGACACACTGGATATTGGCCGGATCCTTAAGGGTTCACTGTGGCATTCGCTACGTCAACTAGCGGTGGGGGAAGTTTCAGAACTCAAAATCTTTAGCATGAAAATAGCTAAATAAACTCGTATTTCCAAAAATTCACAAGGTGGGGCACTCATAAGACAAGGTACAGTACTACCACTCTTATTATATGCCATACACCAAGATCATGATTTTGATTCAGTTTTAGTTATGTAATTTGTGTGATAGTGTTTTACCTACTCAGTGGCCTAGTGGTTAGAGTGTCCGCCCTGAGATTGGTAGGTTGTGAGTTCAAACCCCGGCCGAGTCATACCAAAGACTATAAAAATGGGACCCATTACCTCCCTGCTTGGCACTCAGCATCAAGGGTTGGGATTGGGGATTAGATCATCAAAATGATTTCCTGGCGTGGCCACCGCTGCTGCTCACTGCTCCCCTCACCTCCCAGCGGGTGAACAAAGGGATGGGTCAAATGCAGAGGACAAATTTCACCACACCTCGTGTGTGTGTGACAATCATTGGTACTTTAACTTTACCTTAACATATGTGTTTTTGTATACAGTGAAATATACAAATGAATTAAAATACTTTAATTATAAAAAATAGCGGACAGGCGGCTCATTTCTCAAACAATTTACAAGTTGCAGATCTTATGAGCTGAGGTATTTCTGTGTTACTCTGATCACATGGAACAAAATATGTTTTTTTATATAAGCAACTAGAAACTATAACTAATAACTGTTATGTTTGTGAATTTGGGGTTTGTAGTTTTTCTTTGTTACTGTCATTTTGGCCATTGTTCAGTTTTTCTGTTTGTAGACCTTGCTGGGATCTGATGAGGGGGCGGAGCCAAGAGTGACAACCAGGAAGTGATCAGGCCATTGGGCCTACCTGTGCAGTCTGCTGTGTTTGTTTGTTGTTGACCTTTGCGTGGATTTTCTGACCTTCTTGTCATGGCTCTCCTGGTATCACAACTATTTCATGATATATTGTTACTCCTGGCTTCTTGCTCCCTCGCCTGTTTTTTGTTTCTAGTCTTTTGTTGCCAGTTTTATATGGCTTCGTGCCATGTTTTTTTTGTTACACTTTCCCAAGCAGTGTTGTTTTGCTTTTTGTTTTGGACTAGTTACTGTTTATTCCCAGTTTTGTTTGTTTTTTTGCCTCAGTTGTACTTTGTATTTTCCAATTTGTATTTTCTGTTGATACGTTCTGCCAGTTTGCCTTGTCTGCTTCTGGGAAATAATTAATCTAATTGTTTGCATCCTATTTGCCTTGCATCTAGGGTTCATGCCTCACGACACCTGACAATTACTTTTGTTATAGTCATTTTCCCAACACTAGTTATCTTTCAATGGAAGACACTGATGAAAGCATTCTGTAAATACAGACTGCACTGAACTTTTGAAATGACCAACAACCCAACAAAGCAAACATTAATAATAATTAATAAAATTAATACATTAATTAATCTATTAATTAATCTATATTATTAACAAATTAATTAATCTATATTATTTTTAAATGTTGCTTCTAATTAGCAAGCACTGCCATCAGCAAGCGTTCTGTATGGGGGTTAATTTTTGTCTTCATAACGGAACCTTTTTTTGACAGTGAATTTTTGTCACTGAATTTTTGGCATGTTCTTATTTTTTAACTGATTTTTTTTGTACACCAAATTATGCTGACAATTTAATTGAAAAAAAATATGCATATTAAATTTCAGTTTAAAAAAATTCAGTTTAAAAAAATTCAGTGTAAAAAATTGCAGTGTAAAACAATTCAGTGTATAAAATTCAGTGCTGAAGAATTCAGTGTCGAAAAATGTTCTGCTTCAAAAACAAAGACTCACTTCTGGTAAATTAAGATTAAGCAATAGATCCTGTCTCAGAACTAGCCAATGAGGTGTCAAGTTTGAAGTCAGGTGACACGGGTCTTGCAAAACAGCATAATACAACATAACAAACACTTTAGAAATTGTCATGATCCGTTGCCCAGGTCATGTTTTGTTTGGTATTTCTTAGTTGCTTATTTCTGTTTCAGCACCCTCGTTGGGTTTCCTAGTTGCCATGGGTGTTGATTCTCGTCACCAGCCTCTGATTAGTGGTCGGGACGCTCACCTGCTCCTGGTCACTAATCAGAGAGCTATTTATTCCTGCCTTGCACCACACTCTATCTGGTAGTGGCACTCGCTTTTTGCGACAGCTTGCGTTTTTGGTTTCTCCGACTTGTCACTAGCCTTTGATTGTTCCTGAATTTAGCTTTGCCGAAGTTTCCCATGCCATCGGCATGTCGCCATTTATGTGTATTTTTTTCCCTCGCTTATTGACAATGAATAAGCATCTTACCTGCACGCTACTTTCCTGGCATCCTTTCTGCATCTTGGGGACACAACCACCCCAACCATGTGGCCCAGACGTAACAGAAATTATTCCAATGGTTAAAATCTGCACTTATGAGTCACATACTAGATAGATAGATAGATAGAAAGTACTTTATTGATTCCTTACTATGTGTCATAATATGCAGCTAAACTGACTGCGATACACAATGTTACCAGCAGATTTTGCTGGATGATGATGTTCAGGTAAACGTAAGAAGACACAGCTAATGATGTTTGGATGCATTCCTGGAGGGAGGAATAAATGTTTGAGCGTAAGCTCATTGTTCACAAGACAACGTTTGGTCATTAATAGCTGAACAACACACTACGGTGACCATAGGAACAGTGATATTACATCGAATAAGTGGATTAGTGAATTGTGAAGTGAATAATATTTATATAGCGCTTTCTCTACACACTCAAAGTGCTCTACATAGTGAAACCCATTTCTACATCTTTAAAATAAATTCAAACTAGTGTGGGTGGTACTGGGAGCAGGTGGGTAAAGTGTCTTGCCCAAGGACAAAACAGCAGTTTGCGAAAGTGGGGATTGAACCTGTAACCCTCATGTTGCTGGCATGGCCGCTCTACCAACCAAGCCACGGCGCCCCACATAGCAGATGTTTTATTAATCTTTTGCCTTTATTTTCCGCCGTATTTGTGGTCTGCAGTACAGGAGCAACGTTCATATATATGAAATATTCAGTGTTCTATTGTTCATAGTTAATATTGTAAATGCCACATTCTGTATTTACATGAACATTCGAGTGTCTTTTTCAGTAAAAAACTAAACAGACCATCTCAAAAAACGGAATTAACTTGAGTTATTTTACTGAATTATATGACAGTCAGAATATACATAAAAATATAGAATGTGGGATTTACAATATAAACTATGAACAGCAAAACACTGGATGTTGAGAATGTGCTTTGTGCTCCTGCAGACCACCTCCTTGATCGACATCTTTTATAATCTAGCAAGAACAACAAAGATGCAACAAACACGGCGAAACCTAAACGCCAAGGGTAAAAAACATCCACGTATTTGTTAGAATATCACTGTTCTGCAGATTTTTGCTGTAGAATTCTGCCTCCATCTGACACTGCTATGGCTTGTTTGCTCTGTAAACAAGCACTCTGCTAGTTCCCAGAGCTTTGGATGTCACTCAAAAATGCAGATTCTAACCATTGCAGCATCATTTGATGTAAAAATATTTGGTTTGCAAAATTCAAACGGAAAAAATGTTGTTTAATAAATTCAGTGTCAAATAAAAGCTTTCGTAATAAAGACACAAATTAACCTCCATAGTTCTGAGCGTTCACAAAGAGCAGCACCATGCTTTCTTCCTCTACTTTTATCATAGTTTTTCTGTTTCTTAATTCATCCGTTGAGTGCATATTAAAATTAGTTTTTGAAAGAGTAATTCAGTAGACCTTGAGGTGGCCTGCGTCTGACAGTACACAGTGTGGTTTTATGTAGTTCCTCCAAAAATGTATGATTCATCGTACCTGTGAATGATAAATATAAAGAAACACTTCTTTACTGAAAAGTAGTGTGATCTCTGTTGCCTTTACATGTAGCAGGAACGTTTTTTTCACACTTTTTGATTTATGTGAAACATTTTTAATATATTTTTTTAATCCAACTTGCCTGTCCACTCTCGCCGGGTTTTGTCTCCCATTTGTCCCGCTAAACCAGTGGTTCTCAACCTTTTTTCAGTGATGTACCCCCTGTGAAATTTTTTTTAATTCAAGTACCCCCTAATCAGAGCAAAACATTTTTTGGTTGGAAACAAAGAGATAAAGAAGCAAAATACAGCACTATGTCATCAGTTTCTGATTTATTAAATTGTATAACAGTGCAAAATATTGCTCATTTGTAGTGGTCTTTCTTGAACTATTTGGAAAAAAAGATATAAAAATAACTAAAAACTTGTTGAAAAAATAAACAAGTGATTCAATTATAAATAAAGATTTCTACACATACAAGTAATCATCAACTTAAAGTGCCCTCTTTGGGGCTTGTAATAGAGATCCATCTGGATTCATGAACTTAATTGTAAACATTTCTTCACAAAAAAGAAATCTTTAACGTCAATATTTATGGAACATGTCCACAAAACATCTAGCTGTTAACACTGAATATTGCATTGTTGCATTTCTTTTCACAGTTCTTTTTGACAGACATTTAAAAAAAAATCTCACGTACCCCTTAGCATACCTTCAAGTACCCCCAGGGGTACGCGTACCCCCATTTGAGAACCACTGCGCTAAACCTCGAAGGCCGCGTCTCGATACAGACTTTCATTATTTTATTTTATTTATTCCACTGCTCAATACTTTGTGATGAGTAGATATCATTATTCCTCCTATATATATTATACACATTATATAAAGTAATTCACTTTTTTTTTTTACTTTAAAATAAAAATGTTTTCATTAAAACACAAATTTGCCAACCTTATAATATTAACTTCAACTAGGATTTGAATCCAGTGCCTGCTGGTTTGCAAAACATGTACCGTATTTTCTGGACCATAGGGTGCACCGAATTATAAGGCGCACTACCGATGAATGGTCTATTTGTATGTACCAAATAAAATTGTTTCGAGGTCAGTAAGCAAAACCAGAATTATTCCGTACATTAGGCGCACCGGGTTATAAGGCGCACTGTTGAGTTTTGAGGGGGAAAAAAAGATTTTAAGTGCGCCTTATAGCCCGTAAAATACGGTACATTTCCACTCCGCCACAAGTGACAAAATGGGGAAATTTGCCATTATACTAAAGGGGAACATTATCACCAGACCTATGTAAGCGTCAATATATACCTTGATGTTGCAGAAAAAAGACCATATATTTTTTTTAACCGATTTCCGAACTCTAAATGGGTGAATTTTGAGGATGACGTCACAACGTGACGTCACATCGGGAAGCAAGCCGCCATTTTCTCAAACACCGAGTCAAATCAGCTCTGTTATTTTCCGTTTTTTCGACTGTTTTCCGTACCTTGGCGACATCATGCCTTGTTGGTGTGTTGTCGGAGGGTGTAACAACACGAACAGGGACGGATTCAAGTTGCACCAGTGGCCCAAAGATGCGAAAGTGGCAAGAAATTGGACGTTTGTTCCGCACACTTTACCGACGAAAGCTATGCTACGACAGAGATGGCAAGAATGTGTGGATATCCTGCGACACTCAAAGCAGATGCATTTCCAACGATAAAGTCAAAGAAATCTGCCGCCAGACCCCCATTGAATCTGCCGGAGTGTGTGAGCAATTCAGGGACAAAGGCCCACAGTAGCACGGCAAGCAATGGCGGCAGTTTGTTCCCGCAGACGAGCGAGCTAAACCCCCTGGATGTCTTGGCTCACACCGTCCCTTATGCCACCGAAGATGATCAAGAGAAGAATATCGACCCTAGCTTCCCTGGCCTGCTGACATCAACTCCAAAACTGAACAGATCAGCTTTCAGGAAAAGAGAGCGGATGAGGGTATGTCCACAGAATATATTAATTGATGAAAATTGGGCTGTCTGCACTCTCAAAGTGCATGTTGTTGCCAAATGTACTTCATATGCTGTAAACCTAGTTCATAGTTGTTAGTTTCCTTTAATGCCAAACAAACACATACCAATCGTTGGTTAGAAGGCGATCGCCGAATTCGTCCTCGCTTTCTCCCTTGTCGCTGGCTGTCGTGTTGTTTTCGTCGGTTTCGCTTGCATACGGTTCAAACCGATATGGCTCAATAGCTTCAGTTTCTTCTTCAATTTCATTTTCGCTACCTGCCTCCACACTACAACCATCCGTTTCAATACATGCGTAATCTGTTGAATCGCTTAAGCCGCTGAAATCCGAGTCTGAATCCGAGCTAATGTCGCTATAGCTTGCTGTTCTATGCGCCATGTTTGTTTGTGTTGGCATCACTGTGTGACGTCACAGGAAAATGGAGGGGTGTATATAACGATGGTTAAAATCAGGCACCTTGAAGCTTTTTTTAGGGATATTGCGTGATGGGTAAAATTTTGAAAAAAACTTCGAAAAATAAAATAAGCCACTAGGAACTGATTTTTAATGGTATTTGACGGAGCGGCAAGGAATACTTTTGCTGTAAAATTTCAAAAGAAGTGCCCCTTCATTCATTAACTGACATTTTACCTGGGCTTCTTTGCGCAAAACGAGGCCCCAGCCCTACGCAGAGCGCGTATTCTGTGTGTAAGACGAGGCAGCCCTAAAAAAGCAACGGTTTCTCTTTAGTAGAGGTGGGGGACCGTAGTCACATGACTTGACTCGTGTCAGACTCCAGTCGCTTGACTAATACTGATATGACTGGACTTAACTTTGACTTGATTTTTATTACTTGAGACATGACTTGGACAGATGACTTGGAATGAGCTAATTTAAATATTTGCATGTTTTTCCAATTTTCTGAAACTCGATTACGTTAAATTGTACTTTGGTAAACCTTCCTCTCTCGCACCTTAAAGGGGTGCTATAGTGTCAAAGCTACTTTTCTCACCTGTTTTTGTGTATTTGGGATCCCATAACTCCCGAAAATTTGACTCCAAACCATGGAGGTGTGGTGGAGATATTAATTAAACACTTTTGCCTATTCCGAAATGAGCCGTTGGGAATTTGAGATGATTGTGACATATTTTGCAATAGTTATGTCAGCGGATATCTCTATATATGGTAGAGATTTACCTGAAGAACTTTGCGAGAGTCCGCCATTTTATTCAGTTGTATTTCAGACTTTTGACAAGAACAAGAAATATTACGCCTATACTGGCTCACCTGCACTGGCTTCCTGTGCACTTAAGATGTGACTTTAAGGTTTTACTACTTACGTATAAAATACTACACGGTCTAGCTCCAGCCTATCTTGCCAATTGTATTGTACCATATGTCCCGGCAAGAAATCTGCGTTCAAAGAACTCCGGCTTATTAGTGATTCCCAGAGCCCAAAAAAAGTCTGCGGGCTATAGAGCGTTTTCTATTCGGGCTCCAGTACTATGGAATGCCCTCCCGGTAACAGTTAGAGATGCTACCTCAGTAGAAGCATTTAAGTCCCATCTTAAAACTCATTTGTATACTCTAGCCTTTAAATAGACCCCCCTTTTGAGACCTGTTGATCTGCCCCCCCCCCCCCCCCCCCCCCCCCTTGTGGAGGGGGAGTTACACAGGTCCGGTGGCCATGGATGAAGTGCTGGCTGGCCAGAGTCGGGACCCGGGGTGGACCGCTCGCCTGTGCATCGGTTGGGAACATCTCTGCGCTGCTGACCCGTCTCCGTTCGGGATGGTTTCCTGCTGACCCCACTATGGACTGGACTCTCACTATTGTGTTAGATCCACTATGGACTGGACTTTCACTGTTGTGTTGGATCCACTGTGGACTGGACTTCACAATATTATGTCAGACCCACTCGACATCCATTGCTTTCGGTCTCCCCTAGAGGGGGGGATTACCCACATATGTGGTCCTCTCCAAAGTTTCTCATAGTCATTCACACCGACGTCCCACTGGGGTGAGTTTTCCTTGCCCTTATGTGGGCTCTGTACCGAGGATGTCGTTGTGGCTTGTGCAGCCCTTTGAGACACTTGTGATTTAGGGCTATATAAATAAACATTGATTGATTGATTGATTGATTGATTGATATTTCAAAGTTGTAGTCATTAAGTTCCTTATTTTTCTCTATCCTTTTGTTGTGGGGCAAACAGGCTCGTATACGCACATGCAGGCTAAAATCCTCTGCTGTTGCCATTTCTAATAAAAAGTAGCGTATAGTTCTGACTTATATTTGTCAGTAGACTCCGTATGGAAGCGCTAAAAACTACAACATGGCTGGCAGAGTGGAGATGCTGTCGAAGGGGGCTTTGTTTGGAGGAGAGCTTCGGTACGTAAATAAGACCGGCCAACAATTGGCACATCCTGACGAGACAGTCAGAAAGCGGCTTGAAGATGATCTGTAAAACATCATTTATGCAACATTTTGACCAAAGAACCACCATTACATGTTATGTAGACCACAAAGAAGTGTTTTAAATGTACAAAAAACAGTCATAATACATGTGTGACTGTCTGGTACTTTGCTCTCAAGCTAACTATATGCAAACCAGAGTAACTCTCTGGTTTGCATATAAATGCACTTCTACTATTTTGCCGCCTTTACCATAGTGGCATAAAATAACATTACTTCAGGGGTGTGGGTGGGGAGAGGAGGAAACCCAATTATCCTTGACTTCAGCTTTAAAGTAGACATTTACTTCAGCTATGTTTTCCTCCACGAAGGAACTTTCATTCCCAATAATGAGATTCCAAGGCACAATAGTACTTGAGTGAGGATAATTAGTCTGACAGAAATTAAAATTTGCCTGCTACAATACAAGACTTAAAGTCTCGGCCGTCACTTTGCTGACTCGGCTCTGCATGTGTCACTGTAACTCTACAGTTGACTTTGTCGCAAAATAAACACTGAATCGCTTTAATTGGAACAAAACAAAAGCAAAGATAATGAGATTTACTGTGTCCAATGTGTCCTGTAATTGTTGCTTTGACTCTTTTCACAAAAGTAAAATTTGTTTCACTAAAAGTTAGATGGCACAATAAAAAAGACTCTTAAACAAGTTTCAGTGTTTTTTGTTACTCAAACAAAGGGACAAAGAACACACTGCCTTAACTGGCAATTTGAATCCTTTCCCCATCATGTGTTTCGACCAGAACAAACAAATACACAAAACAAGTCTTGGACAAGTCAGTGTGCACATCAGCCTTGATATCGTATCTGGCATTATAATTACTTAACTGAAACTGCCTTGATATTTATGGCCAAACCAGGAAGTGTTGCTGACAACGCAGCATTTCCAGATGTTGTTATACAGGAAAACATCGAAAGGCAGACACACAAATCGACGCTCACAAAAACAAAATCAATAACAATGCTTACAATCTGACACAGTGTATCATTTTGCTGGTAGGCACGAAAAAAGGCAAAATAATCCGATTTTATTTCAAGAAATGGATCAATGTATGGACCCATATTCTACAAACCTCTAAACCAGTGAATGTTGTGTAAACCGTAAATAAAAACAGAATACAATGATTTGCAAATCCTTTCCCACCGATATTCAATTGAATAGACTGCAAAGACAAGATACTTAATGTTCGAACTGGTAAACTTTGTTGTGTTTTGCAAATATTAGCTCATTTGGAATTTGATGCCTGCAACATGTTATCAAAAAAGCTGGCACAAGTGGCAAAAAAGACTGAGAAAGTTGAGGAATGCTCATCAAACCTTTATTTGGAACATCCCACAGGGGGAACAGGCTAATTGGGAACAGGTGGGTGCCATGATTGGGTATAAAAGCAGCTTCCATGAAATGCTCAGTCATTCACAAACAAGGATCGGGCGAGGGTCACCACTTTGTGAACAAATGCGTGAGCAAATGGTCAAACAGTTTAAGAACAACATTCCTCAACGAGCTATTGCAAGGAATTTAGGGATTTTACCATTGACGGTTCGTAATATCATTAAAGGTTCAGAGAATCTGGAGAAATCACTGCATGTAAGCGGCAAGGCCGAAAACCAACATTGAATGATTCGATCCCTTAGGCGGTACTGCATCGAAAAGCGACATCAGTGTGTAAAGGATATCACCACATGGGCTCAGGAACACTTCAGAAAACCACTGTCAGTAACTAAATACAAGAGAGTTTATCGTGTCAAACAACACTTTGGGATTTTTGTTATTCAATGTTGACGGATATAGTCAGATCTGGCATTTTCAACCGTCACATTCTGGGATGACACAAGACTGCTGAGATTGAGCCTGTGCACCTCAAGGTTAGTGGATTTCCACAGGCGCTCAGTCTTGCGACATAGTCTTTTAAGTCTTAGGATATTATCATCTGTCCAAGAGCACACATTTTCTATGTAACAAGTTTGATTTAACAGGATGCACCTGATCCAGAATTGTTACACAGTGATTGTTAAAACAGCAAATGAGATTGTCCACATCGAGACAATCCATAACTAAAAGAGGATCAAACCTATTTTAGAAAATATGTCTTCAGTATTTGCAGTCATATCACACTTTAAGTGCAGATCAAAACATAGCATCTACCTTTTTCCCACCTTCTGCGCGGCGCCGTGAGTGGCGACCTATCAGCGTTCCTGTTCTTGAGAAAAAAAAGTCTAAAATTACCATATTTGGTGAGTGGGTTCAGAAAGATTCTGCTCAAAATTAAAAGCTTCAGTCAATGTTAGAAGTTTCATTGCGGAGAAAGATGAGCAATCATCAACATGAAGGTTGAAATCCCCAAGGATTAAAACAGATTCCAACTTAATTATTGAGGACATTAAGTCACTAAAATCCTTTAAAAAGACAGCAGTGGGGCGGTAGATCAAAACACAATAAAAAGGGGGATGAAAACTCCACCTTGACCATCTGTGATTCAAAAGAAGAAAATTCTTGGGACTTGATGACTTTGCTCGATTACTAAAGTAATCAATAGCTTCAGTCTGTAATATGTTGTTTAGGGGGTTCTGCTGGGACACCTCATCGACACAGACAAGCGAGGCCAGGGCACTGTCGAACAAATAACTTGCTTTATTCTCTTCTGTCAGATGAAATTGATTGAAAATTAAGGAAAAAATAGTTAAAAAGTAAAATTCAAATAATGGCACATGTGAGGAAGTTTAAATGGCAGAAAAGAGCACAAAAAAAGTACAAACGGGCGCTGTCTTTCTGGGTCAATTTGTAGTCAATGGGGGGCTGGGTCTCCTAAGAATGAAGTATATAAACCCATAGTCAAGTAAGACTATATTCTGTCTCATGTTTTCCGTGGGGTGGGTGGCTAATGTTGATATGTTTTGGCATTAATGTCAAAACATGAAGGTTGATGTCTTGGCGCTTTAAAGGCCAACTGAAATGCGATTTTCTTATTTAAATGGGGATAGCAGGTCCATTCTATGTGTCATACTTGATCATTTCGCGATATTGCCATATTTTTGCTGAAAGGATTTAGTAGAGAACATCGACGATTAAGTTCGCAACTTTTGGTTGCTGATAAAAAAGCCTTGCCTGTACCGGAAGTAGCAGACGATATGCGCGTGACGTCACAGGTTGTGGAGCTCCTCACATCTGCACATTGTTTACAATCATGGCCACCAGCAGCGAGAGCGATTCGGACTGAGAAAGCGACGATTTCCCCATTAATTTGAGCGAGGATGAAAGATTCGTGGATGAGGAAAGTGAGAGTGAAGGACTAGAGGGCGGTGGGAGCGATTCAGATAGGGAAGATGCTGTGAGAGGCGGGTGGGACCTGATATTCACCTGGGAATGACTAAAACAGTAAATAAACACAAGACATATATATACTCTATTAGCCACAACACAACCAGGCTTGTATTTAATATGCCACAAATTAATCCTGCATATCAAACACCTCCCTCCTCCCGTCCATATGACCCGCCAATACAACTCAAACACCTGCACAACACACTCAATCCCACAGCCCAAAGTACCGTTCACCTCCCCAAAGTTCATACAGCACATATATTTCCCCAAAGTCCCCAAAGTTACGTAAGTTACATGCACATAGCGGCACGCACGTACGGGCAAGGGATCAAATGTTTGGAAGCCGCAGCTGCATGCGTACTCACGGTACCGTGTCTGCATATCCTACTCAAAGTCCTCCTGGTAAGAGTCTCTGTTGTCCCAGTTCTCCACAGGCCAATGGTAAAGCTTGACTGTCATCTTCCGGGAATGTAAACAATGAAACACCGGCTGTGTTTGTGTTGCTGCAGTCGGCTGCAATACATCGCTTCCCACCTACAACTTTCTTCTTTGCTGTCTCCATTGTTCATTGAACAAATAGCAAAAGATTCACCAACACAGATGTCCAGAATACTGTGGAATTTTGCGATGAAAACAGACGACTTAATAGCTGGCCGCCATGCTGTCCCAACATGTCCTCTACAATCCGTGACGTCACGCGCAGACGTCATCATACCGAGACGTTTTCAACAGGATATTTCGCGCGAAATTTAAAATTGCACTTAAGTAAGCTAACCCGGCCGTATTGGCATGTGTTGCAATGTTAAGATTTCATCATTGATATACAAACTATCAGACTGCGTGGTTGGTAGTAGTGGGTTTCAGTAGGCCTTAAACTACTCAAACGGGTCATTGTTAATTGAATGAGAGTGGAAGTATTTGAAACTTGTGGCGTGTCTCTGATAAACCTAGGTCAACACAACTCTTTGTCAATGTCATCCGTTGGTAATTAGTCTCCCAATTACTTGTGAAGGGGTGAGATCCGGGCAACGGCTAGCGACTCGCAGCCTTCCAGGATTTTAAATGACATAAAGATTTAAATTGAAGAATGTTTGGTGCTACATAATTGCCAAATCACTCATTATAAGTACTGAACTATTCAAAGGTGTTATTCTGAGCTGTTAAAAAAGTATATATAATCCACAGTGTTTTGACAGCTCTGCTAAAAATCTGGCTGTGGAAATTAAGGGTGTCTTAAACAGTGTTGGAGTATAACGGCGTTATTCTTTTCAGTAACGAGTAATCTAATTAATTACTGTTGCCATCGTTTCAACGCCGTTGCCGTTACTGAGAATGTGAAGTGGCGCGTTACTGCAGTTTGGTTGAATGAAGCGCAAGGTGTCTGATTTTGGCACACATTCTCTGCATGCAGAGAGCAAGGGTGGGGATGATGAATAAATCCGCTGAATAAGGACACGATACACTAGTATCATCTTCCCTCATCGCTGTCCCTCCACTGTCAGTGCACACAAGCCCCCACTCCCCCCGCCCCCCAGCCCTCAGTAAACCACATGGAGTTATGCTGAACGAAATGTGGCGGTAATTTTACTGTTGGCCCTTGCCATCAAAATAGGCCTCTCGATATATAATATATTATATACAGTATTATTATATAGAATTGATTTCGATGGTGGTCTGTGTGGTCAAACTAGACATTTTAGCAGGGTAATGCCAACTATTTGTCCCGATTCCCGACGAAAATAAACTTTACAAATACATTTGGATAATCGACATCAGTAAAATGTGGCATAATTACTTAGTAAACCATCTTGCAAGAAGCATAAGCAAGAGAAACCTACAAGTTGCCATTTGAAGTTCCTTGGAGTAGGATTCGGATCCGGCTGTGTATCTGGCAACCTCAGTCATGAAGAGTGGGAGGGAACTACAGAATTTTGACCGTGAATGTTGACCATTTCTGGCCACATTACTACATATGGCACCTTTAAGAGGGAATCTGTCCCGATAATTGGTAAATTGTGTAATCCTTTGTATTTATGGACGTAATGCTTTAGCTAAGGGATTCTCTGAACATTGATTTTATATTCAATTATTATTTTTAAAACCTTCAAACAAACAGCTTTGTGCTTTTTTATGCGCATCTAAGAACCATTTAAACGGCAATTGTACTGATTTTCAATGTCCGTCTTGATGCTCACGTCTAATTGTTTGGGGGACAAAATGGCTGCTTGGTTGTAGTCGGAGGGCACTGTGAAATCCCCGCAGTCTGATCTTTTGAAATACTCACAATGATTGACAGGCCGTAAATGTGTATATATGCTGTGCTTTAATTAGTCATCGACTTGAACAAAAACATTTCCTCTGGCAACAATTAATATCTCCTTTTTCATATTTTTACTAAAACGTAGTGTACAAGATCGTACCTGTATTCATCAGTCCAGAGTTGTATATTTTTTAAAGTATGAAACCGAAGATATTGTATATCAGTGGTCCCCAACCACCGGTCCGTGGACCGGTACCGGTCCGTGACGCAGCTTCTACCGGGCCGCACATAAACATTAATTAATTTATAAACTAACCCATTTTCTCCAACTTAACTTTTGCCTGTCCCTAAACACACCAATAAGCTTGCTTATAGATGTATATTACAACTCCTGATAGAAGTCACCATTTGTTATAATACATTAATGCACATTAATGAACATATAACATTTGAATGTGCCAGATTATAGCCAAAAGCTAATTGCCATCTGCAGGGTCGTTGTTTATAGCAGGGGTTCTTAACCTGTTTGACCTCAGGACCCAACTTTTCCACTACAGAGGGACCTGGGGACCACTCCAATATTAACACGAAATTAGTAATCGTACTCTTGATTTTAATCATATTCAATTAAAACAAAATATCTAACCTACTTGCAGTTTACTACCTTATGAAATGATATAAAAGCATGTGTTAATCACAAAGACCATACAATTAATTAAAAAAATAAACCTTAGGCTTAGGTTAGGCTGATTAGACAAAATACATTTACAAACAATATATAATATATTGTGCTAAAATAAATAAACTAAATTATTAATAAATATGTTCTTAACTAAACTGTCAATAAAATTAAAGTGCAAATGAAAATACAGCTTCACCACTTTAGTCATAATTGTTGCGCTTAAGAAATTTCTCTATGACATTAGCGCCATACTTCTTTTGTTTCTTATATATTGTCATTACTGCCACAAGTGGTAGAAAAGTGTATTACAACTAAGTACTGCTGTGGCCTATGCGGACTACAGCTGAAAAAACAAGATAGATTACATTCTAGGGGGCGCTCGCGGGCCAACACTGGGACCCGGCCCTATGCGCGACCCGAGGGTCCCTGGTTCAATCCCCACCTAGTACCAACCTCGTCATGTCCGTTGTGTCCTGAGCAGTAGTTGTTTCCCAGTGGCCGTGCCAGCAATCGGAGGGTTGCTGGTTACTGGGGTTCAATCCCCACCTTCTACCATCCTAGTCACGTCCGTTGTGTCCTTGGGCAAGACACTTCACCCTTGCTCCTGATGGGTGCTGGTTAGCGCCTTGCATGGCAGCTCCCTCCATCAGTGTGTGAATGTGTGTGTGAATGGGTAAATGTGGAAGTAGTGTCAAAGCGCTTTGAGTACCTTGAAGGTAGAAAAGCGCTATACAAGTACAACCCATATGGTTAAGGAACACTGGTATACAGTAAATGCCATCAACGTGCCTACTTTAGCATTATAATGAGTTTAATTTTCATGCTAATTTTTTTGCTGTTTTTATCTGACATACGTGGAAAGCCGGTTCGTGAAAATAATGCATACATTAAACCGGTCCCTGGTGGAAAAAAGGTTGGGGACCCCTGCTGTATATGATGAAATATATGTATTCACTTTACTTCTACAGTGTCAATTTTAGGATATCAATGTGTCGACAACGCTGTGGATACTTATTGAATGTTTCAAACCACACATCGCTTATCCATTGCTTTCTTTGGAGTTATGTCAAGCTCGCAAAACTCGAATAATGCTGTAAAAAGGTTGAGAAATACTGAAAGTCAAAGACAATAATGCTCTGCCTGACTGAATGAGCACAGGAGATCAATCGGCCTGCTCACAATGGCTGTGCTGCACGGCACAAAATGGCTTGGCTGCAGGCACACGATGGGTGGATGAAACAATCATACACAGACAAAAGTTCGTAAACCAAAGCATATTTTTAGTGGGTAAATTGAAGAGTTTGTACAATGAGAGTTTCGTCAATAGAGGTTCCACTGTGTATGTACACAGATACCATTGTGAGCTACCATAACAATTAGACTGCATCGGCACTTATCGACCTCTAAATTGGCTTGATAGAGTTTGCACAAAGCAACCTTTTACTGGCTGATCAGCCAAATTGCCCAGAGTCTGCTGAAACGATGCGAGTGTATCTATCATTTGTGCCGTGCAGAAGCTTAGGCAAGTAACAATTAGTTCCTTGTCCCACTACACCGTATTATTGTCGGGGCCAAGAATGAAAGGACACTAAATATAAACCAGTTAATGCAGTCAATGTAAATATATTCAACAATTTGACTGGGAATTTTCTTTAATATTTCATTTGAGTCATTCTAGCAGATTGTTAATGCTGTGCTGATACTAAAGTCCAGTTTTAAGTGGTGTACCAATTTATATGTAATACTCTCATTCCATACAGTGTTCTTAATAAAAAAATATTATTTTCTCTCTCATTGTTTCTCTTTCTGCTCTTTCTTTTACTGATAGACCTGCAAAGAAAACAAATGGAACAACAGCAAGTGCTTTACCATCTCTTCTCCCTGAAGGTGGCATCTGGGAACCAAGCTGTGAGTAAGTCATGGCTGGACAGGTGCATGCTGGGAGACTCTACAGGCTTCCATTGAGAAGCATGCTGTGAGCTTTTTCCCTGTGCAGGAAACCATCCTGTTTGCCCTTGATACAAGCAGAGCCATGCCAGCCTGCAGAGATAATCTGGTGGGAGAAACGCCTCAGATTTCAAACCTCATGTCAACCTTTGCCTTAAGTTATACCTGTTGGATCTCAATATATGCCCTGCTTTAGTAGTCTAGTCAGGGTTTAATATTGTTTAACCAGTCTGGATCCCTCTTGTGTTATTTACCGTACAAAAAATAACCAATATGTCCTTGTATTTATGACTGTTCATTACATTTAACAAATACAGAGGGAGTAGAGGGTCAACAAGCATTATTTTATGTTGCTTAAGTGTGACAAAGGCATTGATATTCCCCTCAAGAGTCATATTTCCCCATACGTCACACAGGTCATCCACATCGGAGGCGTCGAATAATTGTTTAAGAAGCCATATTGTCATGGTTCCATCTGCTAAGTGCCATTATTTTGACTTTGAATTATTTTTAACAGTGCCCTTTAATTAAAGCATTTAAATATTATGTTTGCCAAGTTAGACCAACTAAAGAGGGACCATGTATTGGATGTGTCATTCCTCTTCCCAGAGATGACATTTACTGTTAATTGACTTTAAGCTTTTTATTTTCTTGGCTGCATGGGAAAACGTGATTTAGTGTAACTGGCTTTTTCCTGCTGTTTTTTCTATACACACAAGCCTGGCCTAAGGTCAACGACCCAAAAGTGAGCACTGACAGTAAAAACACTCAAGTTTCCCCAAAAGCCCACTTAAAATCCCAGTGGTGTTACAATCAGGTATACTTTACTCATGACTCCACACATTTTGTCAAGACCTTGGGAGACTGTAGCGCTCAGAATCTTGAAAGCAATCATTAATAGCATGAGAGGTGCAACCGTGAGATGCTGGCCTTTCTTCCATGAGGAAAGCAATCACCTCCCTCGTTTGTTGCTTCGTGTCTTGCCATGAACTTAGTAGACGTATGCTCACGGTCTGTGGCCTACCAGGGAAGAGATAAAAATCAAACTAATTCCTATTGCTTGTCAAGTTCACTCACATACTGTATCTGGCACAAAAAAAAACCACAAGACTTTCCTTCCTAGGTGGTTAGGATAACAATAATACAGCCATATCTGTCAGCACCATCAGCCACTAACTAAACCATGGAACCTAACGCAGGGTTTAGAAACATCAAGTTTACCCCAAAGTCTCAGAGTTCTAACCCCAAAGCTCCAAACACATCAGACAGAGGCAATAAAGGTATTGATTTACTGTGTCAGCAATAATATGCTCAGGCCCCTGGCTCTTATATAAAACCAAACAACAGACTAAAAAAATAACAGCAACTCATATCCTTTGGCATTCATTCACCAAATAGCATACCACAAACTGTGCTTTGAATGTTAATACACAGACACATGCTGTTGCTTCCAGTGTCATTCAAAGCAGAAAGAAGCAGTTCCTTGCTCTTGATTAATTTAGATATCAGCTGCCACCAACTGGAGCATTAGTTTTGATGTTTGTTTCTGGCTTTTTTATCCACAAAACTGATCTGTTGGCATTATTACCTGAAAATTTGTTTCAGAGTAGACTTGTTCTGTAAGTTGGAGTGAGGAAAAATATTTGTCTCAGACAGAACAATGACAATATTGTTACAAGCGATTCAAAGAGCTTGTTTAAGGAAAATACCACATTGGAATTACACATATTTACAAAGATATGTAATATCAATGTTCATTAATTTGCACTGTCCCTATCTTAAAAATTCAAGCATTATTATTAGTAGTATTAAAAAGGATGGAGCATCCAATAAGGCCCACTGGTCTGTTAATCTAAAAAGTTTATACTGACTAAATAATCAAACCATCAATTTCTAACTTCCATCTATTTTGTACCGCTTGGACCTCTAAGAGTCGCGGGGGGGCTGGTGACTTGTCCAGCGTGCACCCTACCTTCTGTCCGAGTGCAGCTGGGAATTTCTAACCTCATTGTCATGGCCGGGGCGCTTTGCCATGCGCATTCTTCATTGAGCCCCTCTGAGCGCACCTCGGGACACGCCTATGGCCGCTCATCTCCTACTCGCGTCACTCCGGCCGGCAGCAGCAGCTGCTTTCCATCAGCAATCCGCACACCTGAAGCTGATGATCAGACCGCCTTCATAAGCCTGCACAGCCTGCTATCCGCCGCGAGAACGTAATGATTTGTTTCCGTACAGTAAGCCTACTAACAAAGCTCCTTGTTCATTCTCGCGTTTCAGTGTCCTCCCGCTTCCATGCTCATTTGTCCCCTGTCTTCTCCCTGTGCCCCCGCAGTGTTTTCTTCCGTCGCCTTGGATTCAAGCTGTGTGTCTCGCTCCCTTGGACTTCCCCTGGATCTCGACTGCCTTCCCGGATCTCGACCCCCTCGCATGGACACAGACCTTGACGCCTCTCTCTCTCTAGCCCCCGGACCACTCGCATGTATCACGGACCTCCGAGCTCTGCCTTTTCCCTCCTGATCTACCGCCTCTCGCCCATCACTCCTGGTAACATACTCATTAATTCCTACACATAGTCTCACACAATACACACCTTTTGATTTTGTCACACTCCATTTCCTTATATTATTGTTTATTATTATTAAATATATATTGTCATTTTATATAAAATAAAACAGAGCCTCTACGCCCCCTTGTGGTCTGTGCCGTCTATACTCCCCCCGGAAAACATAACACTCAATCAACCTATTACATAAATAACAAAGGTAAGTCTAGCAAATGAATATGAAAGCAAGTGAAATAGTTAGAAAGAGACAATTACAAAGACAATTAATACACGTGGGAATACACAGTTAATTTAAAATGTATACAAGAGTAAGCAACATTCAACTTTTAATTTTAGTCTCTTGCAATTAGCTATATTAGCTAGGGGCTCCCGATACAACGTTTTCACTTCCAATCTGATACTGATATTGCAGTCTTGATTACTGGCTGATACAGATATAAATTCGATACCATATCATCACAAATCATATATAACTGTATTACTTATTTTGTAGTCAGGGCCTCAACAAGTCAAGTTTAATAATCTTTACTGGTAATAAAGTACAAATACATCAAGGAAAATCATTTTGGTTAAAAGGAACAACATTTTATATTATTTGAGGTGGACTATATTCATTGAATTAGAGCAATTGTGCAAACAGGACATTTGAGAATAGTGAAAATGAATCGCTGAACAGTTCAGGCTTTACTCACCATAAACATTACTGCCAGATATCACTAATCAATCACCATGAGCAAGAGCAGGATAACGTCTGTTATGGAATTTAAAATCTGTGCTCCTATTAATGCATGTTCTGTATCTGTATGAAGCTCGTTGTCTTTTATTACCTTTGGTCCAGTCCATCAGCTTGCTACTCATGCATTCATCCTAGCAGCCTCTACAGCTTCATCCGAGTGTATTTTATTACTTGCTTTAGTCAGACAGCGTTGGTTTCTCATTGGTCTTTGGACATGTTTATTAACAAGTTACAGGAAACATTAAGGTGGATCAGGCCTTACTTCACACACATGGAACGATGGTGATGTTAAGATAAGGGAGGACTTTCCACTGAGGCAAACTCATTGACAGGCCCGTTTCAAAATAGTAATACCGGTACTAATATCTTTGACCCAGGGGTGTTCAAACTGTGGGCCAAAATATGGCTCACCAGCGTCTTCAGTTTAACCCGCAAGACATCATTATTATAAGAAGGAATCAACCCAATGTGTGATTCCAAAATTTTTTTAGATATCTGATTGCTGCAAATTTGTCACCAGGTTGTGGACAATGCAAGTACATTAGTTCAATGACCATGAACTGTGCATTATTTAGGTGACTATAGCACAGTATTTACTTATTTATTATCTAATCAACCTTACCCACTCATGGCGCAAAAAAAAATGCAAAAACACAAAAAGTCAAAACACATGGTCACACATAACACAACCTGCTCACTGAATGTTGTGGACATGATAAAACAATGTCCAAGCAGCATAAAATTGAAATCACACCCATTACAATGCATGATAGGAAAAATGCAAGGCACTCTCTCCAAGCGAATCAATGTTTGGCAAATTTTAGCTGCT
This sequence comes from Nerophis lumbriciformis, assembly GCF_033978685.3. Taxonomy (NCBI): domain Eukaryota; kingdom Metazoa; phylum Chordata; class Actinopteri; order Syngnathiformes; family Syngnathidae; genus Nerophis; species Nerophis lumbriciformis. The sequence continues at coordinate 31,256,537 of NC_084548.2, read as the reverse complement.
TGATATTTCTGATTGATTACAAAACTTTAAGGAGGTCGTCACGGAAGTAAGTAAACAAGGTAGTAGTTGAACTTTCACATACTCTTGATATTCAATTATATTGATTATTATTTATAGATCCATTATTTTAATATAATATGTACACATATATGTATAGGCTATACATATTGTTACTTTACATGCGGTCGGCTTTTGCCCCCTAGCCAAATGTTTTCAGCCCAATACGGCCCCCATGTCAAAAAGTTTGGACATCCATGCTTTAACCGATTAAAGCACATCACACACGTATTTGTTTTATCCTAAACATTTTTAATTAAAACAGGAATGTTTTATCTAAAAATGATAACACATGTATATCAATATGTATACAGTATATCTGATGTGTAATTAACATTAATACAACAGAAAATTAACATGAGGGCAGAAATAACAAAAAGGCTATAATTATTCCTCATCCTTGGCACATATTCTTTTCTAATTAATTAGCACCAACTTTTAAGACGTGAGTAAAAAAGGTACCACATTTGATCCAAATGAATCTCTTTTTTATTTACTAAGATTAGTGTCTGAATAATATTACCTTATTATTCTTGGAATAAATTACAGTGAGTCCAAATAATGAATCACCAGGTGGTTAACATTGAATATGACATTCAGAGTAAAAATGTTACAATATTCCAGTGAGGCAAATCAGAAACACTTGGGGTCTATTAATGAACAGTATAAAGGTGGTTTCACTTCCCACTCTTTTACATTCTAAAATGTGTTTATGCAATATATTTTTGTGACTTTGTCGTTAACAGTCAACTCAAACAACAACATGAGCATCAAATGACAAGGAAGTATAGCAGCAACAGAAATTGCTTAAAGGCCTACTGAATTGTGATTTTCTTATTTAAACGGGGATAGCAGGTCCATTCTATGTGTCATACTTGATCATTTCGCGATATTGCCATATTTTTGCTGAAAGGATTTAGTAGAGAACATCGACGATAAAGTTCGCAACTTTTGGTCGCTGATAAAAAAGCCTTGCCTGTACCGGAAGTAGCAGACGAGTAGCGTGACATCACAGGTCGTGGAGCTCCTCACATTTGCACATTGTTTACAATCATGGCCACCAGCAGCGAGAGCGATTCGAACAGAGAAAGCGATGATTTCCCCATTAATTTGAGCGAGGATGAAAGATTTGTGGATGAGGAAAGTGAGAGTGAAGGACTAGAGGGCAGTGGGAGCGATTCAGATAGGGAAGATGCTGTGAGAGGCGGGTGGGACCTGATATTCAGCTGGGAATGACTAAAACAGTAAATAAACACAAGACATATATATACTCTATTAGCCACAACACAACCAGGCTTGTATTTAATACCGCATAACAAACACCTCCCTCCTCTCGTCCATATAACCCGCCATAACAACGCAAACACCTGCACAACACACTCAATACCACAGCCCAAAATATTGTTCACCTCCCCAAAGTTCATACAGCACATATATTTCCCCAAAGTCCCCAAAGTTACGTACGTGACATGCACATAGCGGCACGCACGTACGGGCAAGCGATCAAATGTTTGGAAGCCGCAGCTGCATGCGTACTCACGGTACCGCGTCTGCGCATCCAACTCAAAGTCCTCCTGGTAAGAGTCTCTGTTGTCCCAGTTCTCCACAGGCCAATGGTAAAGCTTGACAGTACTCTTCCGGGAATGTAAACAATGAAACACCGGCTGTGTTTGTGTTGCTGCAGTCGGCCACAATACACTGCTTCCCACCTACAGCTTTCTTCTTTGCTGTCTCCATTGTTTATTGAACAAATTGCAAAAGATTCACCAACACAGATGTCCAGAATACTGTGGAATTTTGCGATGAAAACAGACGACTTAATAGCTGGCCACCATGCTGTCCCAAAATGTCCTCTACAATCCGTGACGCCACGCGCAGACGTCATCATACCGAGACGTTTTCAGCAGGATATTTCGCGCGAAATTTAAAATTGCACTTTAGTAAGCTAACCCGGCCGTATTGGCATGTGTTGCAATGTTAAGATTTCATCATTGATATATAAACTATCAGACTGCGTGGTTGGTAGTAGTGGGTTTCAGTAGGCCTTTAAATGTGAGTTACAATGTACTGTATGTCTTCCCATTGGTTTGAGAAAGAGCTTGTTTACAAAACATGCACACAAAGCATATTACTGCTATCTCAAAAGATGGGTAAACCTCCCTATGCAGCTCAAGAGTCAATATTTTAGTGCCATGGAAGAGGTGCTGCCATATGGTGTGTCTACAGAGTTACTACCGCTCTTTAAAAGTCATTCATTTTCATTTAGAGCAGACCACTGGAGTGAGACACTCCCATTCTGACACATCTGCTGCAGTTATGTTTCAAGAGGATGCATGAAAGAGAATAATTTAGGGGGGAAATGACAATCTTTCTGATTTACAGTCACTGATCTGTGACAAAAGTCTGAACCAGGTTCTATGAATCCAGTTCGTTCTTGCAACAATCAACAGATTATTTGCATCAAAAAATGTTTATGAGTTGCTTTTCTTTCAACTTCAGAACTTCAGGAACCTTCACTCCAGATGATCTTCACCCCATATTCACTACAAAAGGGCACTTAGGGCAGGCATTTCATCGTGTGGTGCCACTGGGTCACCTTGCAGGTTTAGTAAAGAGAGATTAAAACGCAGCACTTCACCCAGCAGAATGTTCTGGTCTGTGATGTGCAGCCGCAGACCACACCTTAATTGGCATAGTGGCAGCAAGTTCCCCATCGTTACTGAGCCGGTTACCCATCAAGGGTCAGCCTCTGTCGTACTGTCAGCATGAAGGTCAGCACTGTAGATTAGGATAGCAGAAAGCGCGCAACCCCAGGCATACCACAGCGACCCAAGAAGGACACAGGTGGTTTCAAGGAGGAGCAAGAAAGTAGAGGAATAGTTTGGAGTCACCTTAATTTGACAATAATGCAGATGTTTTAGTAGTAGGCTACGAAGCCCCTAAAGGAACACAGGGACACGTTTTTTTTAGATACCTATCTCGTGCGTACCAGAAATTATCTGGTGCGCACCAGAAATTATCTGGTGCGCACCAGAAATTATCTGGTGCGCACCAGATAGTTAGAACCTGCATTTTTGGCTTGGTCTGTCCACAGTGGATTACTAGGTGTAAGACAAACACTTTATCTTCCTGGTTATTTTATTGCTACGTGTTTGACATTATTTAAGACTTTATCATGCCCCGGAAAATGACAGTTTGCCTCTTCTGTGGTATTGATGAGATTTAAAGGAGTGTTGTTAGTCCGATGTTGATGTGATAAAACCTATTTGTTGTTTGGAAGATACACACAATTGTAACTGTTATTTCTTCCTGCACAGAACAAATATGTGCGTGTTTGGATGAATTAATTTGTGTAAAATTGTCAATAAATGTAATATTGTCTGGCAAAAACTGTTTTGACATAATATTTTTATATTTACAAATCGCATATTTACACATACGTATTTTAGTAGAATACCCTTATGAGTATTACATATATCAAAATCAAGTACCTACTGTACTGTTTACTTGTTGAAATACCCTTTTTACAACAAATGTCTACCCAAATGGCCACTTTGTTGCTGCCAAAAATTGATTTCAAGTAATATCATCTCTGCATATTTTACTACAATACCCTTATGGGCATTACATATATATAAAGCAAGTACCTACTGTACTGTTTACTTGTTGAAATACCCTTTTTGGAGCAAATATCTACCCATATAATTTATATGTGTATGTATAATATAATACATATAATATACATATTATGTATAAGCATATATATATATATATATATTGTATATGTATTATACATTGCTGTAACTTGTTCTTAAAAATTATTATTTATTAGTTATTTTGTATGTCAAATTGAGTGTTTGTGTGTATATATGTATACTGTATATATGTACAGTATGTGTGTGTGTGTGTATATATATATATATATATATATATATATATATATATATATATATATATATATATATATATATATATATATATATCTAGTGTGTGGATGTGAGTGTGAATGTTGTCTGTCTATCTGTGTTGGCCCTGCGATGAGGTGGCGACTTGTCCAGGGTGTACCCCGCCTTCCGCCCGATTGTAGCTGAGATAGGCTCCAGCACCCCCCGCGACCCCAAAGGGAATAAGCGGTAGAAAATGGATCGAAATTTATATATATATATATATAAACGAATGACATCACACTAAGACTTTCAGCGACAGTTTTCCAGTGTTTATAAGTGATTTTTCTTTAGTTATTTAGACTTTTGGTACAGTGAAAACCTTTTAAACAAAGTGTTTGCTAGGGAAATTTTCTGGAATTTGTAGGTATATTCTTGCTATCGTTTACATTTTCAGATTGTATAATATTGTTTTTTAGAGAAATGCTTTGACATTTTGTTATTATTATTAATATTATCTGGAATCAATTTTTGGCAGCAGCAAAGTGGCCATTTGGGTAGTTTTTAGCTCTAAAAAGGGTATTTCAACAAGTAAACAGTACAGTAGGTACTTCATTTTGATATATGTAATGCTCATAAGTGTAATCTAGTAATATATGGAGAGATGAGATGTGTCAATATCAAAATGTTATTTGAAATACATTTTTGGCAGCAGCAAAGTGGTCGTTTTGGTAGTTTTATCTTTGTAAAGGGTTTTTCAACAAGTAAACAGTACAGTAGGTACTTGATTTATATATATGTAATGCCCATAAGGGTATTGTAGTAGAATATGCAGAGATAAGATGTGTCAATATCAAAATATTACTTGAAATCTATTTTTGGCAGCAACAAAGTGGCCATTTGGGTAGATATTTGTTGTAAAAAGGGTATTTCAACAAGTAAACAGTACAGTAGGTACTTGATTTTGATATATGTAATGCTCATGAGGGTAGTCTAGTAAAATAAGCGTGTGTAAATATGCGATGTGTAAATATCAAAATATTACGTCAAACCACTTTTTTTAGGCAATATTACATTTAATGACAGTTTTACATTAATTAATACATCCAAACACGTTGTACTATTTATTATGTGCAGGAAGAAATAACAGTTACAATGGTGTGTATCTTCCAAACACGAAAGAGGTTTTATCACATCAACATCGGACTAACAACCATCCATCCATCCATCTTCTTCCGCTTATCCGAGGTCGGGTCGCGGGGGCAGCAGCCTAAGTAGGGAAGCCCAGACTTCCCTCTCCCCAGCCACTTCGTCCAGCTCTTCCTGTGGGACCCGGAGGCGTTCCGAGGCCAGCCGGGAGACATAGTCTTCCCAACGTGTCCTGGGTCTTCCCCGCGGCCTCCTACCGGTCGGACGTGCCCTAAACACCTCCCTAGGGAGGCGTTCGGGTGGCATCCTGACCAGATGCCCGAACCACCTCATCTGGCTCCTCTCGATGTGGAGGAGCAGCGGCTTTACTTTGAGCTCCCCCCGGATGGCAGAGCTTCTCACCCTATCTCTAAGGGAGAGCCCCGCCACCCGGCAGAGGAAGCTCATTTCGGCCGCTTGTACCCGTGATCTTGTCCTTTCGGTCATAACCCAAAGCTCATGACCATAGGTGAGGATGGGAACGTAGATCGACCGGTAAATTGAGAGCTTTGCCTTCCGGCTCAGCTCCTTCTTCACCACAACGGATCGATACAGCGTCCGCATTACTGAAGACGCCGCACTGATCCGCCTGTCGATCTCACGATCCACTCTTCCCCCACTCGTGAACAAGCCTCCGAGGTACTTGAACTCCTCCACTTGGGGCAAGATCTCCTCCCCAACCCGGAGATGGCACTCCACCCTTTTCCGGGCGAGAACCATGGACTTGGACTTGGAGGTGCTGATTCTCATCCCAGTCGCTTCACACTCGGCTGCGAACCGATCCAGCGAGAGCTGAAGATCCTGGCCAGATGAAGCCATCAGGACCACATCATCTGCAAAAAGCAGAGACCTAATCCTGCAGCCACCAAACCAGATCCCCTCAACGCCTTGACTGCGCCTAGAAATTCTGTCCATAAAAGTTATGAACAGAATCGGTGACAAAGGGCAACCTTGGCGGAGTCCAACCCTCACTGGAAACGTGTCCGACTTACTGCCGGCAATGTGGACCAAGCTCTGGCACTGAGCATACAGGGAGCGGACTGCCACAATCAGACAGTCCGATACCCCATACTCCCTGAGCACTCCCCACAGGACTTTCCGAGGGACACGGTCGAATGCCTTCTCCAAGTCCACAAAACACATGTAGACTGGTTGGGCAAACTCCCATGCACCCTCAAGGACCCTGCCGAGAGTATAGAGCTGGTACACAGTTCCACGACCAGGACAAAAACCACACTGTTCCTCCTGAATCCGAGGTTTGACTATCCGGCGTAGCCTCCTCTCCAGTACACCCGAATAGACCTTACCGGGAAGGCTGAGGAGTGTGATCCCACGATAGTTAGAACACACCCTCCGGTTCCCCTTCTTAAAGAGAAGAACCACCACCCCGGTCTGCCAATCCAGAGGTACCGCCCCCGATGTCCACGCGATGCTGCAGAGTCTTGTCAACCAAGACAGCCCCACAGCATCCAGAGCCTTAAGGAACTCCGGGCGGAGCTCATCTACCCCCGGGGCCTTGCCACCGAGGAGCTTTTTAACTACCTCAGCAACCTCAGCCCCAGAAATAGGAGAGCCCACCACAGACTCCCCAGGCACTGCTTCCTCATAGGAAGACGTGTTGGTGGGATTGAGGAGGTCTTCGAAGTATTCCCTCCACCGATCCACAACATCCGCAGTCGAGGTCAGCAGAACACCATCCTCGCCATACACGGTGTTGATAGTGCACTGCTTCCCCTTCCTGAGGCGGCGGATGGTGATCCAGAATTGCTTCAAAGCCGTCCGGAAGTCGCTTTCCATGGCTTCCCCGAACTCCTCCCATGTCCGAGTTTTTGCCTCTGCGACCGCTGAAGCCGCACACCGCTTGGCCTGTCGGTACCTGTCCGCTGCCTCAGGAGTCCTATGAGCCAAACCCTAACTCCTTTAAATCTCATCAATACCACAGAAGAGGAAAACTGACATTATTTAAGACTTTATCGTGCCCGGGAAATGACAAACACGTAGCGATACAATAACCAGAATGATAAAGTATTTGTCTTACACCCAGTAATCCGCTGTGGACAGACCAAGGCAAAAATGCAGGTTCAGTGAGCGCTGCGCGCCCCCCCGAAGGAAATGCATTTTTGGCAGGCATTCACATTTTGCCACAACACTCCTAAAGGGACATGGGGAAAGTCCTAGTTGGAAATACAGCCGAATTAACTCCTGAACTGGCATTTTCACACAGACCTCAAACCTTCCGCACGCATCCAATGCTTTCTGGTGCGCACCAGAAACTATCTTGTGCGCACCAGAAACTATTTGGTGGGCACGAGATACATATCTAAAAAAAAATTGTCCCCATGTCCCTTTAGGAACTCCGTAAGTATGAGGGAAACGAAGAAAAAACTGGCAGATTTCAATAGTGTTGAGTGCAAAGATTTTTTTGTAAATTGGAACTTTGAGGAATAAAAACTTCCCAGAAGGAAAATCTTAACAAAACCTACTGAATATAATTGTGCATCCAAAAAGGTAAAGTAATTACATTTTTCTCCCAGATATCTTGTGTCTGAGACAGAACTCAGCCAGCTGTTTTCAGAAGCAGACAAAGATAGGCGGGAAAGCTGGAGGGGTTTTAGAGAATTAAATTTCATTCTGTTGGGTCAAGGCCCTTTCAAGTTGTCTTAATTAAAATGTGATATTGTGCTCTGGCTTTCCCAGCATCTTTTACAGAAACTGATGGGGAAGCAAGGGTCAATGATGCTCTTACATTGCTCTTCATTACGTCTTTGCTTTTAGCTTTCTTGGCATCGCTGAATATGAAGTTGGTATTTTCATTACACTTTGATGTTTTGCAAGGTATATGTGCTTAGATATATTTGTAATTCTGTACAATACACTTTTTCAAATACTCCTATTTCCGTAATATGGAATATATGAAGAGTCATTGACATTGATGTTTCAAAATGAACCCAGTGAAGGTAGCACCCAGATGAGGCAGTGACATGTACACAACAGTTTCTCCATGTTACAAGCCCCACTATAGAAGTCATTTATAATCATTTATATAAAAAATAATCCATCACATCACGATTGACCCAATGCTATTGTTATTATGCCTGAGCGTATAAAAATAGAATTTGTCAAATAGAATCTGCCAAACCATGAAACATTAAAATTCTGAGATGATGTGTTAAATTTAGATTATCCAGACTGAGGGTGACATTTTGTGTCAATTTCCCTTCACCTTCACCCAAACATGTAATTAGAAAACACCATTTTTGATTCAAACTGATTCTCGAAATACATTTTTGGTACATAAATTATAATAAAATATTTTTGTTACAGGTTACAACAGCCCCATTTGACTGCTGACATATGATGTATATGCACAGCAAATTAGGTGAGATGAAAATTGATTCATAACAATTATGAATCTATTTCGAATCTTAAATGAATAAGAATGGCTGTTCGGTTCAATTGAATAGACAGTATTTCTGCTTTAAGTAAAAATAATGTGTTTATACAATAGACGACTGAACTTTAGTTGAAGGTACAGGAGAACCTCAATTTACAAGCTTAATTGGTTCACTGATTTGTAACTCAAAACACTTGTACATTACTGTACCTCAAATCATTGTCGCTTATTGAAATTATTTTAAAATAATCTAAACCATGCTTGACCTCCCAAATCACCAAAATTTTAACATGTATAACAATTTAATAAGATAAACAAATCTTTAGATACGCAATATTGAAAAATAATAAAATATAATGTACTACAAAAACTACAGGAGCTTTATAAAGTATCGTAACAACAATGTACAGCATGTCATGTGTGTGTAAACTGCTGCTGCAGCTATTATATCTGTTCCAAAAACATTTTAGGCTTTTTCAGCACATTTTGGAACTCCCATCCATTTTCTACCGCTTGTCCTTGTCAGGGTCGTGGGGGTGGCTGGAGCCTAATCTAGTTGCATTCGGGCAGAATGCGGTGTACACCGTTGACAAGTCGCCAGCTCATCGCAGGGGAACGCCTACTTTTAGTTTCAAAACGTGAGAAGGATTGCATCTGCCTGCTGACGTCATCCAGAATCACAAGCAGAATTGGGAGGATTTATCAAATATGGTTGCCAGATGCATTGTTGCTGTTTGTAACAATTGAACTAAAGAATGGGTCACATTTCCAAATGGTGCGAATATGAGGATTGTATGGACCTCGCTACTTGAGCTGACTCGTGCAAAATGGGACGGACCATGCGAGAGGAGTGTAATTTGCAGCAATCACTTAATAGATTTTGAGTTCGAAGAAGAAGGTATATAGTCAGGATGGAAACAATTTGAAGGATTCAAGCCAAATGAAACCCCGGAAATCAGGAACAAAGACAGAACCTGCAAGAAAACGGAAAAAAGAAGAGTACCCGCTACGCTCAAATATGAGAGAAAAAGAATGTAACCCGTTCTATTAATATATAATCTAATCTAGTATTCCTCGTCTACTGATTTTTCCTCAAGATGCTTGAGTAAATGCTGAATGAGCGTGAGAAAAGACACTAAAAGAACGTGTTAGTGCAATGTTGGTCATCTCAACACTAATACCGCCTTTAAAGATCACTTGATCGCCCCGGAATTATCTAATGATCTAGACTAGAGGAACTCATAGCTAAAGCCGTTCACCTAGAGAAGCAGTTACTTGATCATGCAGAGGATAGGAGCATACAGCCTGGATGTGCTGCTTCCAACACTAACCACAGCACCAGAAATGTCCTTCAAACGGGGATGTCATCATCAAACCTGCCTGAACCAAGATGCTGCTGTATAGGAGGATAGCTCAACTAAGTTCCGTTGTGTTGTAAATACAATGACAATAAACCATCTATCCTATCATATCTGGAATCAACACTGGTATTTTTTCTTTTGCCTCTTTCCATGCTCATCAGCTACTCACTGCACGTGTGGTTCCTATGCAGCTCCACTTGATGACTTGTCTCTTGGGTCTGTTCAGTCTCCTTCTCACAACAAATTGAACTCTGAGTACTCCAGCTTGGCCACTACACTACGGCCAGGTCATTCCTCTTCCACCAAGAGACTTATAGTTCCAAGGTATTGTCTGAGGGGGGACCAGCTCTATACTCTCAGGTCCTTGAGGGTGTAAGGGAGTTTGCCCAACCAGTCTACATGTGCTTTGTGGACTTGGAGAAGGCATTCGACCGTGTCCCTCGGGAAGTCCTGTGGGGAGTGCTCAGAGAGTATGGGGTATCGGACTGTCTGATTATGGCGGTCCGCTCCCTGTACGATCAGTGTCAGAGCTTGGTCCGCATTGCCGGCAGTAAGTCGGACACGTTTCCAGTGAGGGTTGGACTCCGCCAAGGCTGCCCTTTGTCACCGATTCTGTTCATAACTTTTATGGACAGAATTTCTAGGTGCAGTCAGGGCGTTGAGGGGATCCGGTTTGGTGGCTGCAGGATTAGGTCTCTGCTTTTTGCAGATGATGATGGCTTCATCTGGCTAAGATCTTCAGCTCTCACTGGAACAGTTCGCAGCCGAGTGTGAAGCAACTGGGATGAGAATCAGCACCTCCAAGTCCGAGTCCATGATTCTCGCCCGGAAAAGGGTGGAGTGCCATCTCCGGGTTGGGGAGGAAACCCTGCCCCAAGTGGAGGAGTTCAAGTACCTTGGGGTCTTGTTCATGAGTGTCGGTAGGTACACACCAGACTGGTTTACCTATTCTGCAGCTGTCAGGCAGTCATTATGAGACGATCTGCTTTTTTTATCATGCTTTTGCCATCCATTGCTGTTGTTTTAGGGTTAACATGGCACAGACGCCACTATTTTCTATTGATTGGAACAAGCCATTTATCTCCAATTGAAGCATATTCTGTCACTCCCACTTGGGGCTAGATAATGTTTGCTGTGGCCTGGAATAACATGGCACACAAACAACTATCTGAAATGCAGCCAATAAGCATACATATAATGTGTCATGAGACATGTGTTACGTATGACAAGGGGGAAGGAGACGGCACGACAGCAGGAGGTCTAGCTCAACGGGTTTAATTTGAGCTTTTGGTGAATACATAGGGTGTGTATGCTACTATGTGTATGGATGCAAGGCTATGTGTGGAAGTTAATCAAATATGAATTACCAGAGGTTGTTGTAAGTGCGTGTTGGTTGTGGCAGCAAACAAGTCCAGAGGGGCGAAACAGAAGAGGTCCGTGATCCGAGCGAGGTCTGTGGGGCAGGAGAGAGGCGTCCAGAAGTCCAGGTCCGAGCTCGGGGGTCGAGGATCGAGGAAGGCAGTCAGAGTCCAGGGGGAGATCAGCAGGTGAGGCGCACAGCTCACTGCTGAGACACGGAGGTTCTGTGGGAACAAGAGACGACAAGGACAGATAAGGACTATGCACGAGGGAGACAAAGCAAGCAAGAGAGAGAGAGACACAGGAGAGGAGCCAGAGACGTGAAGCTTACTGAACCAGGGCTACGTTTCGGCGTGGCGTAGTCAGCGGAGTGAGCCTTTATGCTGCTGCCTCTCGTCAGGTCCAGGTGTGTAGATTGCAGATTGCCTCCGGCTGCGGAGGCGCGTGGGCGTGGTCTGCGCGGCACGTGCGGGGGGCGTGTCCTGCGGTGCTCACCGCGCAGCCTCTAGGTGCCTTCTAGAGTAAAGGATATTAAATGAGCTCAAATATACTTACAAGTGAGGCATAATGATGCAATATGTACATACAGCTAGCCTTAATAGCATGTTAGCATTGATTACCTTGCAGTCATACAGTGACCAAATATGCCTGACGAGCACTCCAACAAGTCAATAACATCAACAAAGCGCACCTTTGTGCATTCACGCACAGTATTAAACGTTTGCTGGACAAAATGAAACAAAGAAGGAGTGGATGATTTTACATGTAAACAAACTGTTGCGTCACAGTCCACACTATGGTGAGTTCAAAAACCGCCAATTTTTTCCCCCATTTTTTTTCCATTTTCAATCTTTTTTTAAAAATGCTCCAGGGAGTCACTAGGGCAGCGCTAAAGAGCCACATGCGGCTCAAGAGCCGCGGGTTGCTGACCCCTGCCTTAAGACTTGCTTGCCTCCCCTTGGCTGGGCAGAAGCAGGACTGGACAAAGAGCGTGGCAGAGCAACAGACTGCCTGAATAATGCATGCCAGAGCAGCTTCAGCGTGGGCAGGAAACCGAACTGTAGGTGGAGAAGCAAGCCTCAGCAGCGCCTACGAAGGACTCTGCCGACTTCGGAAGGAAGTGTGTAAAAGCTGAAGCGCTGCTGATGGTTTTTAAGTGTTGGAAAACACATTTATGCCAATCTGTAGCTATAAACTATTGCTCGTGAGCAGGGCGGTTGTATAGGGGGGGAAATTCTAAGGGCCCACAGTCCACTAAAGCACACTATGACAAAATGATTATGCATACACTGAAGTAATATATATTAATCCAAATGAAAACAAAGCAACAAGTGATACAGTATTCTAATTGTAATAATGTAAACAAAACCCTTGGCCCCTTCCTATGAAGTTAAAGTTAAAGTACCACTGATAGTCACACACACACTAGGTGTGGTGAAATTACTCTCTGCATTTGACCCACCCCCTTGTTCCAACTGGCAGGTGAGGGGAGCAGTGATCAGCAGCGGTGGCCGCGCTCGGGAATCATTTTTGGTGATTTAACCCTCAATTTCAACCTTTGATACTGAATGCCAAGCAGGGAGGTAACGGGTCCCATTTTTATAGTCTTTGGTATGCCTCGGCCGGGGTTTGAACTCACGACCTGCCGATCTCAGGGCGGACACTCAAACCACAAGGCCACTGTATTATTAAGCGAGCACGAGTAAACTCCATCAGTGTCAGGATGCTCCCCAAAAAGCACAAGTCCAGACATCGGAAAAGAGTTGAGAAGGAGGACAAGAGCATAGACCAGTGGTTTTAACCTGGGTTCGATCGAACCCTAGGGGTTCGGTGAGTCGGGCTCAGGGGTTCAGGTCAAAACATACCCGACTCATCGTGTAAATAAAAACTTCTCCCTATCGGCGTATTACAGATACGGCAACAGCAGAAGTCAGACTGATTTGCAGGTGTGTAATTTGTTGTGAGTTCATGCACTGTGTTGGTTTTGTTCTTTGAACAAGGTGATGTTCATGCACGGTTCATTTTGTGCACCAGTAAAAAAACATGGTAACACTTTAGTATGGGGAACATATTCACCACTAATTAGTAACATGCAAATTAGTAACATATTGGCTCTTAACTAGTCATTATTAAGTACTTATTAATGCCTTATTCGGCATGGCCTTATTATAACCCTAACCCTCTAACCCTGGCCCTAACTCTCTAACCCTAACCCTAACCAAATAACTCTAAATTAAGTCTTTGTTACTTAGAATATGTTCCCCATACTAGAGTGTTACCAAAAACATATAACTTTGTCTTGAATTTGAAAAAAAAAGGAGGGTTTGGTGAATGCGCATATGAAACTGGTGGGGTTCGGTACCTCCAACAAAGTTAAGAACCACTGGCATAGACCCAGGACATTGAAAACTTTATTTCTAAGAATGAAGAGCAATGTTTTACTGTAAGGTGTGCTCTGCTCCCGCGTCCTCTGAGCACAGCAAAAACGGTGCACACAAAATAAAGTCATTATATTTTTTTCTGTAGGATTTTGCAATGCAACTTTGTGAGTGACGATGACAACAAGTGTTCACAACAGATAAAATAATGTTTGTCAACACTGTTCAATTATTGTAATGTCTGTCGAGAGGCTTTAAGGAGGACAAGTTATTATTATTGAGCATAACTGTTTGTCGGTCGTAACCACACTAAAAATGTTGATACAAAACTAAAATATAGAAAAACTGGCCATTTTATACTGTACAAACCCAACCAAAACAAACTCTTTGTCATCTGTCAGATAAACTGCAGCCGCTCGCTCTTTCTTACCTGCACCAACACAAGCACTCATGGCACTTAGTCAGTGATGCGTTTATCGCCACAAAAATAGTCAGACAGCTTCAACAATATGACTCCCCAATCAAATGTTTGCTTTTTCTACTGTCATTTATCAAGAATGTTAATTTATGGATATTAATCATGAAATTCTGTTACTAATGACTAATTATGAGCATCTGACAAGGGTCAGTTACATTTTCATGATGTGTTCAATGTGATCTTGTAAATTGGTTATCACTGAGACATTTGAATAGCCTAAATACAAAATAATCAAAGATGTGTTTTGTTGTTGGTTTTCATAGCAACATAAAATAAAATGCAACCTAATAGCTGACAACAACAAACAAACAAAAAAAACTATTTAGAATTTTGGAACAGTTTTACACTGACTTTCATATCATAACATTAACTGTGACTATTGCAGGTGGAGAAAGGGCGTTGAGCAAACTAATTAAGAACTATCTCAGATCCACAACAAGCCAAGAAAGTTGATGTAGATACCCATATCTGCTGTACAGATAGTAGTGTTGGATATTTCTCTTGTTGCCTTATTTGTGTTTGACTTAAAGGGGAACATTATCACCAGACCTATGTAAGCGTCAATATATACCTTGATGTTGCAGAAAAAAGACCATATTTTTTTTAACCGATTTCCGAACTCTAAATGGGTGAATTTTGGCGAATTAAACGCCTTTCTAATATTCGCTCTCGGAGCGATGACATCACAACGTGGCGTCACATCGGGAAGCAATCCGCCATTTTCTCAAACACCGAGTCAAATCAGCTCTGTTATTTTCCGTTTTTTCGACTGTTTTCCGTACCTTGGAGACATCATGCCTCGTTGGTGTGTTGTCGGAGGGTGTAACAACACGAACAGGGACGGATTCAAGTTGCACCAGTGGCCCAAAGATGCGAAAGTGGCAAGAAATTGGACGTTTGTTCCAAACACTTTACCGACGAAAGCTATGCTACGACAGAGATGGCAAGAATGTGTGGATATCCTGCGACACTCAAAGCAGATGCATTTCCAACGATAAAGTCAAAGAAATCTGCCGCCAGACCCCCATTGAATCTGCCGGAGTGTGTAAGCAATTCAGGGACAAAGGACCTCGGTAGCACGGCAAGCAATGGCGGCAGTTTGTTCCCGCAGACGAGCGAGCTAAACCCCCTATCGACCCTAGCTTCCCTGGCCTGCTGACATCAACTCCAAAACTGGACAGATCAGCTTTCAGGAAAAGAGCGCGGATGAGGGTATGTCTACAGAATATATTATTTGATGAAAATTGGGCTGTCTGCACTCTCAAAGTGCATGTTGTTGCCAAATGTATTTCATATGCTGTAAACCTATTTCATAGTTGTTAGTTTCCTTTAATGCCAAACAAACACATACCAATCGTTGGTTAGAAGGCGATCGCCGAATTTGTCCTCGCTTTCTCCCGTGTCGCTGGCTGTCGTGTCGTTTTCGTCGGTTCCGCTTGCATACGGTTCAAACCAGAGGTGTGGACTCGAGTCACATGACTTGGACTCGAGTCAGACTCGAGTCATGAATTTGATGACTTTAGACTCGACTTGACAAAATGTAAAGAGACTTGCAACTCGACTTAGACTTTAACATCAATGACTTGTGACTTCACTTGGACTTGAGCCTTTTGACTTGACATGACTTGCTACTTTCCCCAAAATCCAAAGCTTAAAAAGATATTTGGGAGCGCTCCGTATTTTTCATTTTCTTCGTCTGTGTCTCTCAGCGTGTTGTTCCTGTCAGCTGGTGTGCTGTCAGTACAACAGCCAATCAAATTAGATCTACGTTGTTTTCATCACGCAGCATTCATCCAATCAAATTGCAGTACAACCACTGAACAAGAGTTGTCAAACAACGTGCCAGTGATAAACAATTATGCCAAAGTTGGTTTCGTTCGGGTACAAAAACTACGACTTGGTCAACAAAAAACGAATTGCCGTATGCAAATCACGCAGTTCGAATATTACAGACGGAGACGCAACAACGTTCAACATTTGAAGTTGCACAAAGAAGGGTAAGTTTTGAATGTAAGATAATGTTTATTGGCTAAGTAACGTGACTTTTATTTGCTGTGTAGTTAAATCAGTGAGGCTGCAAACTCACTGCTAACGTTATAACCATAGACATCTTCTAAGGGTACGCAGCATGGAGCGCTACTGCCTACTGGCGCAGACGAGGCGCGGGGCCGCCATCTTGGAGTGGTGATCCGCTCCACTCAGTGCAATTCATTTGGCAGGAGCAATGAACTGTCAGCGCATTTAATTTATCTTACCTCACTGAATACCACTGATTTTCACCCCCCTTTTTGTCATACGTGTAGCTATGATAACAGACACATGTTTTGGCGTGTTTTATTATTCATAGTTTGCTTAACAGTAATATAATATTCTTATATGCTATAAGTGACCAGACGTCCGAGATCAAAACTGGGAATATAATCCCAGAGAAGGGGAAAAAAACGGTAAACTATTTTTAAGTTGAAGAAACAATATGATTAGGTCATATATACATGCATATATCCTACATAAACAATGTATGAATACATTAGATATCTATATATCTATAGACTGTATCTCTGTTGCTTCAGCAGCAGAGAGTTTATTCTGTCTTGACACTTTGTATTGATATTTTCTATTACATTCTTCCCTTAAATGATAATGTTTGCAGTGATTGTTTTATATGTATTATTTTATGTAAGTCGCTTTGGATAAAAGCATCTGCCAAATACTTAAACATAAATAAACACCTGAAAGTCTTTATATCAGCTAAAACCACCAATCTGTTTCACTGGATTCAGAATAAAACCAAATTCTGTTTTACCCAACAATGTTAGTATTTGAATATTGTTACTTGAAGACTGATTCCTGGTTACAATTATACTGTTAAGAAAGTATTGTCTTATACTTTGCCTAAAATGAGAATGCATCATAATCAGTGGCGGCTGGTGAATTTTGTTTTAGGTGGGGCTGAAAGTTTGTAAACCAAACCCCTGTAGGGGGGTCATCCTCCCCCAGAAGATTTATTTGTGATTTTCACATACAAATATTGAAGATCTTTGATCCTTCTCAACTCTGTGGTAATATTATTTTCATAAGATACAACCAATAGTACGTTAATGTTAAATCTTACTTGTGAAAAGTAATCCCCCGATTCCTATTTTCAACAGTTCGCTCATTTGAGCAGGAAAACGCTGAACACCATCTTTGTTTTCTACCTGTCAACTGTCAGTTTAGGCTGCTCGCCGGCTCCTCATCACCACTTCAAGATGGCGGCCAAATTGCTCACGTCACAGCAACCTGCGTCTACTTATAAGATGTCTATGGTTATAACGTCATTGCAAACACGGCAATCTGTTGCGTCCACTGCAGTTTGCTACCTTATTCATACTTTTTGTCAAGTGATTTTTTTTTAAGCAGGGTTGCATGAGGTACCTACACATAATGTTACGTTAGTCAATGTATCACACACAGTAACATTACGTTAGTCAATGTATCACACACAGTAACATTACGTTAGTCAATGTATCACACACAGTAACATTACGTTAGTCAATGTATCACACACAGTAACGTAACGTTAGACGGTGGTCAGCAGCACCGCGTATTTTAGCCACCTACAAAAAGACAAACATAGTCAAATAAAGGTCAGTTAAAATGTATACTATATTAAGAATATGTGTACATATTGCATAGGGTCCTGACATCTAAAAAGTACAACTCTGTTCATTGTTATGTTCATATATTTGTTATGTTTTTCATGTGTACGCACACATAAACACACATACAGTATGAGATGAGATCAATGAGATAAGGTAAGAACAGGATAGAAACTGCTGTGGAACTAGTTACAATGCAATATGCCATTGAAATACAATGTTAACACTTTTGTGCAAATAAGTACAGTTGCACTTGTTTTTTCAAATGTGTTTATTCTGTAAAGGAATGAGTTACATATTTAAAATGACTGGTTAATAGTGCTATTTTGAAGTGCAATGTCAGCACTATTTTTGTTCCTGCAATTTCAAATGCACTTGTTTTAATAAATAAATACAGCGTTTTAAAAGCATACACAATCTGTGTAAATATATTAGTCTGTGGTTAAAACGACTTGAAAGGACTCGAAACTCAAAATGCAAGACTTGGGACTTGACTTGAGACTTTCCAATCTTGACTTTGGACTTGACTCGGACTTGCCCTGTCTTGACTCGGGACTTGACTCGGACTTGAGGGCAAAGACTTGAGACTTACTTGTGACTTGGTCCCACCTCTGGTTCAAACAGTTTCTTCTTCAATTTCCACACTAGAACCATCCGTTTCAATACATGCGTAATCTGTTGAATCGCTTAAGCCGCTGAAATCCGAGTCTGAATCCGAGCTAATGGCACTATAGCTTGCTGTTCTTTCCGCCATGTTTGTTTGTGTTGGCTTCACTATGTGACGTCACAGGAAAATGGACGAGTGTTTATAACGATGGTTAAAATCAGGCACTTTGAAGCTTTTTTTAGGGATATTGCGTGATGGGTAAAATTTTGAAAAAAACTTCGAAAAATATAATAAGCCACTGGGAACTGATTTTTAATGGTTTTAACAATTCTGAAATTGTGATAATGTTCCCCTTTAAATAAATGTTTGTGTAAAATTTTATGAAACAAAACCAGTTTTCTTTTATGTAATATAAAAAAGTATCAGAGTTGTTTATCCATTATATGGAGGAATGTAGTTAATGGTAGAACTGGCCCCCTATGTTATTAAAAAAGTATTTGTTTTGAATCGAGAATCGATTCTCAATCGAATTGTCACCCCCTCGAATCGAATCGAATCGAATCGTGTGGTGCCCAAAAATTCACAGCCCTACTAAATAGCCTTGCTGGGCTTACAATTGAATCTGAGATAAGCAAACAATTAGACTTCAAATACCTCATCAGCAAATTTTCTAGCAAAAAGGCCTCGGGTTGGGCTTTCTGATGAGACTTACAGTGAACAAACAAGCCAATTTAAATTTAAATGATATTAGATGAGGCTTGTTGAGTCAAATGCTACATACGTATTTACCTGTGGACTATCTTGAGCCAGGACACTTTTTTTGTTTTTGCAAATCAGTATTTGATTGTAAAATACAATAAAATACTGACTACCTATTTGTTTAGGGGCTAATTGAAAATCTATTTGCAATCAGAGGTGTAATAACATGTTGCAAATCAGAGAAATTAAATTAAGACAACTACTAATACTATTTTACATAACAATACTCTGACTTGTTAAAGTGTTAATTTAAAAAAAAAAAAGGAAATAAATTGTGTGTATTATACCAGGCACCGTCAAGAATACTGAGAAAGAACTAAATTTAAGGTGGCAATGAATGGGGTAGAGGGGCCCACACCGATATTCTTTCAGGTGGCCCAAAGTTCCTTGCAACGGCCCTGCCAGTGAGTTAAGACCGGATGTTTTGGGCCGTTTTTTACGGGGTTCACAGCAGCATTCGCTTAGCCAACTAGCAGCAGGGATGTTAATAATTCCAAATTATACACGCAATTTAAAGCATAGCAAAAAGCCCAGAGATAGCTCGTACCTCAAATAGTCTTGAGGTACCACTGGCAATGTGATTACTGGCAGTAGAAATGCTTAGAAAAAAATGCATAATAATAATACAAACCCTGTTTCCATATGACTTGGGAAATTGTGTTAGATGTAAATATAAACGGAATACAATGATTTGCAAATCCTTTTCAACCCATATTCAGTTGAATATGCTACAAAGACAACATATTTGATGTTCAAACTGATAAACTTTAAAAAAAAATTCAAATAATCATTAACTTTAGAATTTGATGCCAGCAACACGTGACAAAGAAGTTGGGAAAGGTGGCAATAAATACTGATAAAGTTGAGAAATGCTCATCAAACACTTATTTGAAACATCCCATAGGTGAACAGGCAAATTGGGAACAGGTGGGTGCCATGATTGGGTATAAAAATAGATTCCATGAAATGCTCAGTCATTCACAAACAAGGATGGGGCGAGGGTCACCACTTTGTCAACAAATGCGTGAGCAAATTGTTGAAAAGTTTAAGAAAAACCTTTCTCAACCAGCTATAGCAAGGAATTTTGGGATTTCACCATCTACGGTCCGTAATATCATCAAAGGGTTCAGAGAATCTGGAGAAATCACTGCACGTAAGCAGCTAAGCCCGTGACCTTCGATCCCTCAGGCTGTACTGCATCAACAAGCGACATCAGTGTGTAAAGGATATCACCACATGGGCTCAGGAACACTTCAAAAACCCACTGTCAGTAACTACAGTTGGTCGCTACATCTGTAAGTGCAAGTTAAAACCCTCCTATGCAAGGCGAAACCCGTTTATCAACAACACCCAGAAACGTCGTCGGCTTCGCTGGGCCTGAGCTCATCTAAGATGGACTGATACGAAGTGGAAATATGTTCTGTGGTCTGACGAGTCCACATTTCAAATTGTTTTTGAAAACTGGACGTCGTGTCCTCCGGACCAAAAAGGAAAAGAACCATCCGGATTGTTATAGGCGCAAAGTTGAAAAGCCAGCATGTGTGATGGTATGGGGGTGTATTAGTGCCCAAGACATGGGTAACTTACACATCTGTGAAGGCACCATTAATGCTGAAAGGTACGTACAGGTTTTGGAGCAACATATGTTGCCATCCAAGCAACGTTACCATGGACGCCCCTGCTTATTTCAGCAAGACAATGCCAAGCCACGTGTTACATCAATGTGGCTTCATAGTAAAAGAGTGCGGGTACTAGACTGGCCTGCCTGTAGTCCAGACCTGTCTCCCATTGAAAATGTGTGGCGCATTATGAAGCCTAAAATACCATAGCGGAGACCCCCGGACTGTTGAACAACTTAAGTTGTACATCAAGCAAGAATGGGTAAGAATTCCACCTGAGAAGCTTAAAAAATGTGTCTCCTCAGTTCCCAAACGTTTACTGAGTGTTGTTAAAAGGAAAGGCCATGTAACACAGTGGTGAACATGCCCTTTCCCAACTACTTTGGCACGTGTTACAGCCATGAAATTCTAAGTTAATTATTATTTGCAAAAACAAAAATAAAGTTTATGAGTTTGAACATCAAATATCTTGTCGTTGTAGTGCATTCAATTAAATATGGGTTGAAAAGGATTTGCAAATCATTGTATTCCGTTTATATTAACATCTAACACAATTTGCCAACTCATATGGAAACGGGGTTTGTAATACTGTGAATGCCAATTATCTTACTCATCAAGCAAAAAATCATGTTGCTTCAAAAGATTGCAATACTAAAAAAAGTACACTTCATTTTCACCTTAACAGTAACTAACATATTGTGTTTCATTGTTTAAACATTGATTGATTGATTGATTGAAACTTTTATTGGTAGATTGCACAGTTCAGTACATATTCCGTACAATTGACCACTAAATGGTAACAACCGAATACGTTTTCGACTTGTTTAAGTCGGGGTGCACGTAAATCCATTCATGGTAGAAATACATACTATCAGTATAATACAGTCATCACACAAGTTAATCATCAGAATATATACATTGAATTATTTACATTATTTACAATCCGGGGGGTGGGATGAGGAGGATTTGGTTGATAACAGCACTTCTGTCATCAACAATTGCATCATCAGAGAAATGGGCATTGAAACAGGGTAGGACTGACTATGTAGGATATGTACAGCAAGCAGAGAACATAGTGAATTCAGATAGCATAAAAACAAGTATATACATTACAAATACATTTGATTATTTACATTTGGTTATTTACAATCCGGGGAGGTGGGATCTGGAAGGGGGAGGGTGTTAGTCAAGGATTGAAGTTGCCTGTTAGGAGTGCATTCCATATTGATGTGATATAGAAGGAGAATGAGTTAAGACCTTTGTTAGATCGGAATCTGAGTTTAATGTGGTTAGTGGAGCTCCCCCTGGTGTTGTGGTTATGGCGGTCATTTGCGTTAAGAAAGTAGTTTGACATGTACTTCGGTATCAGGGAGGTGTAGCGGTTTTTATAGACTAGGCTCAGTGCAAGTTTTTTTACTCTGTCCTCCACCCTGAGCCAGCCCACTTTGGAGAAGTGGGTAGGAGTGAGGTGGGATCTGGGGTGGAGGTCTAAAAGTAACCTGACTAGCATGTTCTGGGATGTTTGGAGTTTAGATTTGAGGGTTTTGGAGGTGCTGGGGTACCAGGAGGTGCAAGCGTAATCGAAAAAGGGTTGAATGAGAGTTCCCGCTAGAATCTTCAAGGTGCTTTTGTTGACCAGAGAGGAGATTCTGTAGAGAAATGAGCACCAGCACTAAAATAACATTTTGAAACAAGCTCAAAATTGAAAACTGACCCTTTACCCTCTAATCCACTGCAAAGTGGTTTCATATTATTCAGACCCAAATCACCTCCTGTGGGAGGTTTGATTACACCTGATATGCACTAACAGAGTGAAATACAGAACAATTAATTGACGAGATGGGTCAAAGGTCCACGCCTTCTTTCTAATCATCCCCACCTAAACAAATTTGACACATTTAGCTAGGTCAGCACATGCAGACGCCAACACACAATTACACTGTTAAACTTTGGAGTCTCAACTCGCCAGTTATCTCTCTACGTTTTAAAAGGAAATAAAAACAAACCATCTATAGATTTGGCACGTTAGCACACTCAAATCAGTCTAAAGGGGTCATATTGTGATTTTTTTCTACATTTAATACACATCCTTGTGGTCTACATAACATGTAATGGTGATTCTCTGGTCAAAATTTTGCATAGATTATGTTTTACAGACCATTTTCAAGCCGCTTTCTGACCGTCTCTTCAGGATGCGCCGTTTTGTGGACAGTCTTATTAACTGCGTCTTCTACTCGTCAGCCACATAGTAATTTTTTGCGCATCCATATGGAGTCTACTGACAGATATAAGTTAGAACTATACACTACTATATATTAAAAATGGCAACAGCAAATGATGCATGTGCATCTACGAGCCAGTCTGCCCCAAAACAAGGATAGAGAAAATGAAGGCGCTAAAACGTCTGACTACAATGGCGGCCTCGCAAAAAGCTCTTCAGGTCAAACTTTATTATTTATTGAGATAGTGGTGACATCACCAATTGGAAAACATCACAAATTGGGCAAACTCCAAACCGCTCGTTTAGCAGAAATATGAAAGAAGGAAGGCAAGATTATTTTACAAATATTTCCGCAATGCCTCCATGGTTTGATGTCAAATTTTTGAGAGTTATGAAGATCCCAAATACACAAAAACAGGTACCAATAGGTAAAAAAAAGTTGGTTTTGCATAATAGGTACATTTTAATGGCCAAATATTAAAGGAGCCATGTGTAATAATATGGCCAGAAATGGTACTGCAATCATGGTCAAAATTCTGTAGTCCCCTCCGTCACACCCTGACTGAGGTTGCCAGATACGCAGCCGAATCCAGCTCTATCGACCGGGCTACTCCAAGGAACTTACAATATCACAAGAAATGGTAATAATATGGTTATTGTGAGTACTATCAGAAAACAAAGACTAAAACAAACTACAACCGACGCTAGCAGTGGTTATACTGGTGAAAATAAGTAGAGCATGCTTAGCAGCCTAATGTACGCCCAAAACTGAAGAGGAGACATTTTACCAAGGTACGGCTATAGGCTACACAAATGAGAAATTATTTTCTCATATTGCCATGATGACAGCCGTGCTAATGTTGGAACCTATTTCCTCAGCATATCAGCATATTGAGAACGAAATATGCATTGACATTACCCATATCCACATAGGTTTTATTGGTCTAAAATGTGTTTTGCCCTGTCATACGGGCTAACGGCCATATATTTCCCCTGTTAGCCTATATGTTGGCGTGTCATCGACTGGGCTAGCAGGCTAAACATTCGTTGCACAAACATACTAGACAAGATCATAGACTGTATTGGACAATAACGTTTACATACAAAATGTCAATTTCCATTTATTACAAGTAATAAGAAAACATAAATGCCTGACTTACCTATCAAGGAGGAAACTAGCAAGTTTGGCGTCGGGTGAAAAAATATTCTCCGCCTTCAATCGTCTCCATCTTTCAAAGGCATCCCCGATAATAATCCTTGTTTTGTTCCTGGCTTTGTCATGAATAAGTTGAGAATCGTAACAACGCCTTTTAGATTCAGTAAGGTCTGACATGTTTAGTAACTTTACCAGTGGCAGTAACTAGACAAAGATGGCGGTGCGTAACTGGCAACCTGGATGTGGCACACTCACAGACTTTTTAATTGGTAAAACGGTGGAGGGTGGGACATCGAAATGAAAACAATAACAAGATTTCGGGGCTGTAAATCTAATTTTGAAATGAGCATATTCCGGCTGAACTACTGTTATCAGTTACAAAGATATTCAAAAAGAACATGATTTATTAATGCCTTTTGACATATCAGGGCCATTTAATGATGACTTGATATGAAATTATTACATATGTGTTACGGCGCACGCGCAGTCTGCTTCTCCCTCCTCTGCGGGAACACTTGGAGGCTCCGTCTCTGCGCACCTCGGGACACGCCCACTGGTGCGCACATCCAGGAACGCGCCGTGCGCGTCTCCGCCCTGCAGCAGCCACCAGCTGCAATCACTCGCTGGCAATCTGCACACCTGGAACTGATGAGGGCGAGCTGGTTAAAAGACCAGTGGACCCTAGGATCGGCGCGGGAACTTAGTTTTCTCATGGTGTACCGTAAGGCTTATGATCTCTCTCTGTCTCTCTCTCTGCGTGTTTTCCCTCGTGTCTGACATCCTTGTTTGTTCTCCCGTGCCTCCGCAGTGTTTACCTTCCGTTGCCCTGGATTTTGACAGCCTCCCTCGTTTCCTTGACTCCTCGCTTGCCCCTGGACTTTGACGCCTCTCTCTCACCCCGGATCACCTGCCTGCCCCATGGACTGCCTCGTTTGCTCTCGTCAACACTTGGTAAAACACTTCAGCTAACTACACACATAGTCTGACACCACACACTCTTGTATTCTAGTTCACACTCCACTTCCTTAGTTCAGTAGTGTTTGTTATTATATATATATATATATATATATATATATTGAATTATTATATATATATATTAAATAATTGTATATACCTTCCCCTAGTGTCTGTCGCCGTCACCTCCCCTTAGTTCAAACACAACAACATGGCTCCTTTAATATTTACTATTGGTTTTATCATTTGTTTTTTTTTGTTTTTTCATAATGACAAGTGAGGCTTTGCCTTTCCTGCCTACCCTGGCCGCACATTCCTGGTCTTAAAGTAGCACAAAATGTATAGGAGTAACATACAGATAATGTTAGGAGTCGCGTTATTGTTGTGTTAGCGTTATTGTTACAGAGGTGCTGTTTCAGTGTGTACGTGCAGTGCTGTGTGCCATGATTGATTGGTAAGACACACAAAGCATCAAACCACCCAAACATCTCTTGCCCATTTTATATTTCAGTTAAAATGTGTGTTTCTGGTTGAAAAAAATTAACACTCATTTAAAACTCTTGTGCTCAAATGGGTAGAACATTTACTTGGCCAAAATCCAGCTCATTAGACTTATGGTTCCAACTTTTTTTTTTAATTGACAGCCAACGTTTACTCGACAGCAAAACAAGAGCATTACTGTAATAACTCACAATTATGTGCAAATCCAATGTTAATATGTGTTTATGAAACAGAGGCGGACGATGAAGCGAGTTTCATCATGCCAGATGTCAAAGAAGTGAACTGTAATGATGACAACTCCCGTCTGTGTGGCCAACACATTTATCTCATCAGAGAACGCAACACTCAGGTTACAACACAGACCCTGATGGTGTTTACATGATTCACATTATGAATATTGGATTTATATATTGCGTAGGTGTTACTGGGCAAAGCATGATAACTTATGTATATGTTTGTTATGTGTAAGTCATATAATGCTGGGAAACTGTGGTGGGAGGTTACAGTAGGTGTGTGAACGGAGTTTAGTTTTCTAGCTCTATTTGAACTTACTGGGCTGAAGTGTAAAACTGCCAACAGGTTGAGTGCAGAATGGCAAACGTCGGAAATTAGAGAGAGGCAACTACTTTGTAAATATTCGACCAAATCTGGAGGAAAGGATTCCAGATCCTGTGTCAATTGAGGACTTAGTAACATTGCTCTGTACCGAGGATGTCGTTGTGGCTTGTGCAGCCCTTTGAGACACTTGTGATTTAGGGCTATATAAATAAACATTGATTGATTGATTGATTGACTTGAACGACTATAGACAGAAATCCCAACTCTGTTTCTCACAGACTTGACAGTAAAATAAATAAAAACTGTGAATAAATGTAAATCCAAGACCTCAACTGATTGTAACGGAATTGATATGGAAATGATAGTTATTAAAAAGATTTCCGAACCTTTGATAAAAATCAGTAACCCATCATTTCAAACAAGTAAATGGACCAGTTCAAGGATTCAGCAGGCTTGTTCTAGCAAGACTCTTTTTTTTTTTGACGGGACAAAGGTCGAGAGGGATAAACAAACCCAGAAAATGGCTTCCTTGTTAGCGAGTGGTGCTGATTTGGAAGTAAATGTCGACTGAGTATTTTATGCGATGGAGTGTTGACTCGTTGAAAGACCATTTGCGTCGTTGTGGATTAAAGGCATCTGGAAATAAAAAAGATCTTTCTGCTAGGGCTTTTGCTGCGTAGGAAAGGGGAGTAAAAACCAAAAAAAAAACCGACAAGAGGTGAACGACGAAAAGGCTGAGGACTACCAAAAAACTTTGTTGGTAAAAGACACTGTTAACTTTTTGCCAGATCCTCTCTCTATTTCTGACGATTGGGTAGGAGAAAAGGATGGCATGAAGCTCTGGCCGCCGACCATGTACTTAGATATAGGCATGTACCTTGGTGTTACAAACATGGACACAAGAATGCTTCAAAGTTACAAAGAAGCCAAGGCTTACAGTTATTTCACAACAGGTCAGATTTTCTTTACGTTTGTATTTTAATGATACCATATGGTGAGGTCACCATATGTTTGTTTGTTTTTTCACCAATATCTAACCTGTCACATACCTGGTAATGTTATTTAGCCAGTGACGTGCGGTGAGGTTCATGACTGGTGAGGCACTGACTTCATCACAGTCAGATTTACAAACATATGAACCCTAAAGAGTATCTTATTCACCATTTGATTGGCAGCAGTTAACGGGTTATGTTTAAAAGCTCATACCATACCAGCATTCTTCCCTGCTTGGCACTCAGCATCAAGGGTTGGAATTGGTGGTTAAATCACCAACAATTATTCCCGGGCGCGGCGCCGCTGCTGCCCACTCCTCCCCTTACATCCCAGGGGGTGAGCAAGGCGATGGGTCAAATGCAGATGACAAATGTCACCACACCTAGTGTGTGTGTGACAATCATTGGTACTTTAACTTAACTTTAACTTTACACATACAAACTGTAGAACACAAAAAAGCACATTTAATTAAAAAAAAACCGTTATTATGGTCTTACCTTTACTTATAAGTGCGGGAACAGTGGTGTTCGTGTTGGAGGAGTTGTGAATGAATGAAATATGAAATCCGTGCTGCAGTCTGCAGGTGTACCTAATGTTGTGTCCCTGCAGTCGTTCACGCTCCTCCGGCGCGAGCAATGTTGTTTTTGCACTTTTTGGCTTCTTGTTAAGTGACTTTTTTTGGGTGGATTCGGTCTTGCAAGTGGAGGGTTTGGGTGTGGGCTTTGGTTGGTGTGGCGCTCCCGTCGGGAGGTGCAGTCTGTGGCGCAGGTGCCTTAACCGGCACCAGGAGGCGGGGTTACGCGAGCCTCAGCCAGTGCGTCTTTGCAACAGTTTTATGATCGCTCAGCACAAGAAATACTTTACACACATACAGTTGTTGACAAAATACACTGTACATTATATAACTCAGCTAACTAAACTATGGAAATGTATAATATAGTTCATATAGCAATACGGTCTCACTGCACAGCAGGCCAGCAGTTAGCCGAGTCCGCAATCCATGGTGAGGCACAACTGAGTGACATGCCTCAATCACCAAAAATGATTCCCGGGCGCGGCCACCGCTGCTGCCCACTGCTCCCCTCACCTCCCAGGGAGTGATCAAGGGTGATGGGTTAAATGCAGAGAATAATTTCGCCACACCTAGTGTGTGTGTGACAATCATTGGTACTTTAACTTTAACTTTAACTTTAACTGGCTGCTGATCACCGCACCGTCTCTTCTCAGTATTTGAACGGCAAATGTGAAAATTCAGCAATTTTGAATAAAAATAATCTAAAACTGGTGAAGTTAAATGGAAAATAAATGTATAGTATAATCACTGGATACATATAACAATTTAATTTTTTTTTTTTCTTTTTAAATTTTTTTTCTTTCCATGATGGCAGGTGAGGCGGGGCCTCACCTGCCTCTAGTGACCGCACGTCACTGTATTTAGCAATATTTAATATATTACATTTCCGTCACAATATTGCATGTATCTAAAATTCTTGGTACATCCTTTATTTTGATGCAACAGCTAATAATTATTGTTACAATAGTTTAGTTTTATTTTCAACAGACTGCTTAATGAATAATTATTGGTAAATTCAATTTTGTTTTATTTTCAACAGACTGCTTAAAGAATAATTATTGGTAAATGCAATCTATGAAATATTAAATTCATTAATTTGAAACGTTCTTCACTTTAAACAGAATGACATTTACCCCTACTTATGACGTTGAACACGTTACACACCATTATACTAAATGTATGACTATTGCTTGCAGGTTGGATGAAGGAATTATTCTACAATCCTATCAGCAATGAAAGCCAGTTGTGTTTTCTTAAGGCCGAGTGTATGCCTTCTATGAATGTACACTGTGCTCCCCATAAGCTGTGGGTTGCTATTAAGAAGAAGTCGGGGACACTCAATGGTGCATATTGTACCTGTTTTGCTGGGTATGTAATTATTTGGATCATAGAAAACCGAATCTGAATAAAATTCATATTAAATGTTCAACTTGTGTAGTGCTTAAGTTGTAATGCATGTAATATTTGTTCTGTTTGTGTAAAAGTTCAACAATTAAGATGATTTTAAAGTTTTTAAACCTCTTGCCATCTCCAGGTATTGCATAAATTACAATGATTTTTGTGACTGTAAAAAAAAAATATATATATATACATTTTTTGTACAGTTTAGGACAAACCTGTAACCATGTGGCAGCCCTTTTGTTTGAAGTTGATGAGGCTTGGCGACTCGGGTACACTAGACCATCATATACGTCAACGCCATGCTCATGGAAAAAGTTCATAGAACCATGTCTAGTTGAGGAAATTTCATTTGATAAGTCACATCCTGGCCAACTGAGTAAGTTTCTGTTTAAATATAATGCGAAGTACTAGCAACTGACATATAACAGACTTAATTTTACCTTTCCTTCATGTATTAGGGAAAATTAATAGGGAGGTTTACAGAATACATTAAAATAAGATATTACGATTCAACATTATAAGCATGTTTTTCGACTTTCAGAAACTTCTGCGTTCGGAAAAAGCGCGGCAAAAAGAAAACAGTTTAATCCCCAAAGAAAACAGAAAAGTGGATCTTTGACAGAATTGATGAATGCATTGAAAATCTGCGCTCCCAATGCTGTGGCATTGAAGATGTGGGATCAAGGAAACCCAGCGCCACAGAAGTCTAAACAAGCAGGCTGTTATTTGCCACCATCTATTTCA
This sequence comes from Nerophis lumbriciformis, assembly GCF_033978685.3. Taxonomy (NCBI): domain Eukaryota; kingdom Metazoa; phylum Chordata; class Actinopteri; order Syngnathiformes; family Syngnathidae; genus Nerophis; species Nerophis lumbriciformis. The sequence continues at coordinate 31,226,713 of NC_084548.2, read as the reverse complement.
AACTTAGCAGTCAAGTGTTCAACGCCTGCTGAGCTATTGCTAAATGTCAAACCCCTATTGCCACAACAAGATGGCCATATTGAAAGAGAAACAGTTGGACAGTCCAAGAATGAAAAATGGCATGAGCAAAGGCAAGGACGTATCACCGCCTCTAAATTCCATGTGATATTTACGTCAATGAAATCCCAACACCCAGCAGGACATTACGGTGGAGTGATTGCTAGAGTATAAGGCTATACATCCCCTCCTGAAAACTGACCTGCCCTAAAACATGGCCGCGAAATGGAAGGAGAAGCGAGAAAGCAGCTACGGCCGTGCCAGCATCTTGAGGGTTGCAGGTTCGATCCCCGCTTCCGCCATCCTAGTCACTGCCGTTGTGTCCTTGGGCAAGACACTTTACCCACCTACTCCCAGTGCCACCCACACTGGTTTAAATGTAACTTAGATATTGGGTTTCACCATGTAAAGCGCTTTGAGTCACTAGAGAAAAGCGCTATATAAATATAATTCACTTCACTTCACTACTGAAAGAGCTGAATGACATGGGGCACAAAAACGTCAAGACTTCAAGAGTCCAGCTTATATGTTCTGGAGAGCCACCCATACACTGGAGTCTCCCCAGATGCAATTGTGTATTGTGAATGCTGTGGCTGGTCATGCTTTGAAATTAAATGCCCATTTAAACTTCTAAGCAAGCCTGTAGAGTTGGGAACCCAAAATATCTCATACAAAAACATTGCAGTGTGTGTTTATCACCATCTCACTCATACCATATTCAAGTGCAGGGTCAAATGGGTGTTCTACATTTCACCACCAACTGCTTTTTGTATGTATATTCTCAGCATGGTTCCTGTCTGTTCTACAATTGCATTTGATAGGGATGTATGGCTCAATCTGTTGGGTAAGTTTGAGTTGTTTTTCAAAACTCCCTTAGCAGAAGAGCTTGTCAGTGGTAAAATCAAACAATCTCTGTCAGTACGAAATGCACAAGAACAGATGACATCTTCTAGTGTTGCAGATCTACAGAATCCTGTCTACAACAAAACATTGAGCAAAGAGATTGTCATAACAAAGAAAAAACCAGTGAAACGCAAACTGCCATTGTATGTTTGTCCAATATGTCATCTCGAATGTGTACAAGATTGTGTTGTACCAGCAGGCAATTCCATTTGTTGTGACACTTGCAACCTGTGGTACCATTGGTATTGTGTGAACATTTCAGAAAAATGTGCTTTCTGCTGGTTGTTCATGGGAGTGTGTAGGTTTACATTTATCTGTACATCTCGTTTGTGGGAGGAATGTCTCGTCGACACAAAAGCAAAAAAGCGATACATATATGCAAATTCAATACAAATACAAAATCAAGCATTTTTATATTCAAATCTCAAAAATATATTTACAAATACACATTTATTTATACAAAGTCTTCATTTATTTGTATGTCACATTTTTATTTTTATAAATTGTATTTGTATATATTTTCAAATCTCAAAAATATATTTACAAATACGCATTTATTTATACAAATTATTTATTTGTATATCACATTTGTATTTGTATATTTATTAATATATGTATATGTATTAATATCATATTGATATATATAAGTTGACAATTCTACTTCCATAGATCCTATTTATTGCCCGTTCCACATGTATTCTGAGATTTGCCACCATTTTGGTGCGCTCAACATCTTAGACATTTGATCCTGGCCCCTTGCTGATGGTGGAATAGTGAGTGTGGCACGGCGTAACAACAAATCTTCCTTAATTGGAAACCCCCTGTCTGCCATTACCTCATCTCCAGGATCAAGTAGATCTAAAAATCCAGATTTAGATACAATGATCTTGTCAGAAGCATGACCTCCCCACACCTTACTGCAATATGCACTGTGCCCCTGGGGTGTTATTCCAACCAGAAATGTGATGGTGTTGTGTTTCTTATACTCGGACCATGTCAGAGATTGGACTCTGAGATCTTGTGGTGTCTCGATGGGGACTTCTGGGCAGTCAATTATACAATTATAATGCGAGGTTTGCAGTTGTATGAACGCTGCTGTCAGATCATTGTGAACAACCCTTCTGTCGGGGAAGAAAACAAGTCCTTTCAATTCCAGAAATAGGAAGCGAATCCTTGTATTGAATATGCTACTGGCTGTGGACTTCACAATAGAAAACCTGTCAACAAGATCCTCTATGGGAGCTCCTAGGCGCAGTTTCATTGTTAGCAGCATTTCATCTGCAAGGGCTAACTTTCTTGGTGGGCCTTGTTTTTTTGGGGTACCACGGTAATTTCTTACTGTGCACACAGTTCTTTTTTCTCCATGCCAATATCTAAGCCTTTTAGCTCTCGGTTCCAGATATTGGAATAAAGCATGGAATGTGGCAAGGTTAGGGAGTTTTTATATCGAACGTTAAAAGTCTCTTTGCAAGCATCCCCCTTTTCTTAGCTCTAATTTGAGAAAGGTGCTTCAAATTTTTAATAGTCTGGTCATATTTTGTTAATTAGGTTTTTAGTCCATCAATTTCAAATAGTTTTTCCTTACAGCCAAGGCATGTAAGGAAAAACATGTAGCACGTGCAGCTGAACGTGTAACTATGATCGTGTTTCACAGATTCCTCTCCAGTGTTGCGTTTTGGAGACTGAAAAAAAGAAGAATGTGTCATTTAAAATAATTTGCCGAATAATATCACTGCTAATTGGTACTTTTTAGTAAAACAATAACTGTCAATTTATATAACGTATTAGTAGATAATCCATGACACTTAGAACATTTCTGATTACAGGATAACAATTATGTAATGTACATTTTATGAATATTTCTACACAACATCATTGTATAATGTAGCAATATGTTTCAACAATGCTTATTTCAACGACTGTCCATGTCATGTTTTATCATACCTGGTGGGGTTGTTGTGTGGTGGATTCAGAACTATCCTCTTCGCCAGTCTCTGGGATAACTTCATCCATTGAAGCAGCAGCAGTAGTTGACGCTGATGTTGACGATTCTGAGTCGACAGAAGCAGTTTGTGTAGGTCCATGCGACACTAGTGTTCTTTTCACGGTAGCTGATGTTGATGTATAGCCCATTTCTAACAATGGCAAAGGGTGGTCCTCCGTTAGTTTACCATGTAACAAATGGTTACTGCAGATCCGTGAGCCTTTTGTAGGCTTCCAGTCCACCCACTTATTAGTGTTCTTAAATTTTCTATTAACTGCCTTAATCCATTTTATTTTCATGTCAGGATATTTTGGAAACAGGTACAGTTTAAATGGATCACAAACCTCTTTATGAGTCAAAATAACACTCATAAATGTCACACATTGTTTGTTTCCATCTTGTGAGGTTATATGTACTATTCAAAAATCCCACAACAAAAATTGTCTTCGGCATATTCAAAAATATACAAGACACGGAATAAATAAAAAATCGGAAATATATATCCTACTATTCACGCTAAAGTCTAAAAACTGACATTAAAGTTTACCAGAAAAAGTATGGAGTCACTGCCTTTGTTTATCCCTCCTGAACTTTGACCTCGACAAATTGGACATGCGCAGAAGCTATTTGTTTGATCCATTCACAAACTAAATTAAAATAGCAAATGTTGGACAAATACCAATTTACAATTTATAGACCTGTTTCCTTACTTCCAATATTTTTTTTAAGTATTGAAACATTGTCTATGAAGGTTCTCATTTATCCAGGTCATTATGATCTCAGGGCATTCAATCGATCGCAACTGGACTGCTTGATTTGTTTTGAAAGACGTTTCGCCGTTCATCCGAGTTGGCTTCATCAATTTGTGCTCTTAGACTTAGATTGGTCAGATCTAGTTCAGTTGCTCTTGAAAACTTGTACAACAGTTTGGAAAAAAATGTAAACAAAAGTGAAACACTCAGAGAACCAATATGGATTTAGAGGCAACATTTCAACATCGATTGTATTAATCAAAATAACAGAAGAGCTTACCAATGATGGTAGATGATAAGCAGTGTGCAGCTGCAGTGTTTATGGATTTAACACAATAATTGTAAACAATTTATCTTAATATCTATACAACAAATTAAAAAAGGATGGCATCAGAGGGCTTGTCTTGAACTGGGTAAGAAGCTACTTAACAGGAAGCAATACGTGAAGCTCTGAAAACAAACATCTATAATGCTTAGAATAACAATACAAAAGAAAGTCAAACAAATAGACGCAGTAGACATTTTTTTGGTGCATTAATAGACAAATGAACAGGAAATCTCATAAAAACATGCAACATAAAGTGGCAAAAAATAAATCAATTAATTCATCAAAATATGCACTGGACCAAAAATCACTATATTCTCTACTGCTCACATCATATCTTAAATTATTGTGTAGAAAAAACTACAAAAGTACACTTTATTCACTATCAGTGTTACAAAAAAAGTCAGTTAAAATACATAATGTTGGATATAGAGAACATTGAATCAAAAATATTGGTTCATTTGCAAACAGCTAAAATTATGTATATAATAAAAAAACAAACTGATGTGCCACCTAAAAAATGTACAGCAATTCTCAAAAAAAAGAAAAATAGAACCTTAAGTAAAAATTTAACAAAACATTTGTATGCATGTACAACACTTAACATTTTTAGCACATCAGTATGTGGAACTAAATTAGAGAATGGACCAAGCAAATAAGTCAAAGTACTAATATTGTCACGGCTCAGTCAATAGTTGTCCCCCGATGCACAGACGTAAGGCGAGATAGCAAAGAATGCAGTACTTTGATAATGATAATAATCCAAACAAAAGGAGATGGGGCAAAAGTGCACACCATAAAATGTAGTCTACAATAAGGCTGACAGCAATCGGCGAGAGAACAGCCAGGACACACTGGGAATGTTTAGTTCAAAGAAGAAAACACCCTAACCTCTGCAGAGGAGAACAAAAAATGGAGGTTAAAGATGAAAAAAAATTAAAAAAAATAAAAAACTGACCTGCAGCAGAAATATGGAAGCTGGGTGTGAGTAGTGGATGGCACAGGAAGCAATACACCTGCCAGGACGAGCTGTCCGTTTCCTGCTTAAATAGCCCAGTGACAAATCAGGACCAGGTGTGTCCAAATAGGCCATAGAAAGCACTGAGGAGGAGAAACAAAAGACAACAGCAGGGACAAAATAATAGGGAAAGGCAACAGAAACATTACAAATATAATCCAATTTATTAAACTGTTCAAACTCAAAGTCTTTATAAAGTACTAACAATAATCCTGAGAATTATATTGAACCTTAATAAAAAAACTAGACAATCTTATTCATCTCATTATATTAATTAAAATGTATTTAATTATTTACTGAGAACTTTATTATTTATTGTCATGGATTTTAAATTGTGTACACATTGAGAACAGGAAATGAACAAATGTGTTGGTATTTGCTATGAAATGGAGACAGGGTATAATTAAATAAGCCCTGCTTCTTCCTAGTCCTTTTCGAACATGTAACAAGAAACTGGAAATGTGAGATGTATCATGTTGCAACTGTATGCGTGTTCGAAATGAATTCAAACAACAAAAACTACAAACAATGGGCCTGCATGGATATAGCCTTATTAAATCTAAAGTGTTACTGTACCTTTTCATTGATTTAAATGACAATTTCAAGTGTTAGGAATAATCCAATCCATTTTCCATGATTTAACATAACCAAAAAAAAGTCTGCCTCATTAGTTAAAATTAATCACATCACAACTTACTCACTTGTGTCTCCTTTACACGTAGTGGGCGTGTTTGGAGGCTGGATGGAGAATACGAATCGAAAAAATGTGCGTACCTTCAAGCGCATGGAAAAAAATTAAAAGGGACTTATGATGATTTTTGTCTTTTATAACTTATAAATGTTGTTACTGTGTTGGATACTTGTGTAAAAAAAAATGCCAAAGCATCAATTCATAAGGTTCATGCATTTTGGTGAGAGCTTTCAGACAGTTTTGGATGCCTCTGCCCATGGGGTTTGGCAGTCTGACTGCATTGTGACATCACAGCAAGGTGGACCTACTTATTTGGACAGTAAGTACAGCTTCACCCCTCTACTTCAGGCTGTGAGGAAACACAAAGACGGTAGGATAAATTATTATTTCCATCTAATCTTATAATAACCCTGACATACGACATACAGTGACAAAAATGCGTCTGAAATACATTTTTTATGCAACTCTGAATCGATTAGTGGGTGTGCAGGTATACCTCATCTTAGACAGAGGACAAATCTATATTGTAGCAGTCGCTAGGACCATGCTTTCACCCAGCCGGTATAGGCGTGCTTTTCAGTGTAATCTTTGGCACACTACTAGGTCACAATGTTATGGTATCATCATTTTGAGACGTTAGCGGAAGTGTGCAGTTGCTGGAGGAGTTGACAACCGGCGAGAGTATCAATTAGTCTTAGACACACTTTATTGATCCACAAAGGAAATTGTTCCACACAGTAGCTCAGTTACAAAGGATGGAAAGGGTATGGATGGAAAGGATAATGCAGGTATTAAGTAGACAAAAAATGTACCATAGTAGCAATGTAAAATATACCATATATATATATATATATATATATATATATATATATACGTACAGTATATAATATATACTGATATATATATATATTATTATATTATAGGGGCAAGCAGTAGAAAATGGATGGATGGATGGATTATATTATATTTTTATATAATATATACAATATATTACAAATCCAGCTGCAGCAAAAAAAGGGCAGTATAAAATAGAGAGTAGATCCAGCAGAAAATATACACTATCAACAAAGAGAGATAGCTAACATAGAAGCGGTCAGGTATTAGACAGATATCCTCTATTGCTGTATGGCGAGTGATTATACAGCTGGATGCATGGAGTGCGGAATGATGGAGTTCTTGAATCGAACATTGTGGGAACGAAGCTGAAAGAGCCTGTTGGAGTATGAGCTCCGCTGTCCCTCAATTGTCTGGTGGAGTGGGTGGGCAGGATTGTCCATGATGGCCAGTGTCCTCCTGTCCCTCACTGACACAAATGCCTCCAACTGCTTGCCAATAGTTTGGCCAGCTTTCCGGATCAGTTTGTCAATCCGGTTTACCGGTAAGTCCCTTTTGCTGGTGCTGCTCCCCCAACAAACCACTGCAAAGTAGAGGGCACTGGCCACAGCAGACTGAAAAAAGATCTCCAACAGCTTGCTGCACACATTAAAGGACTTAAGCTTCCTCAGAAAAAAAAGTCTGCTCATGCCCTTCTTGTATACAGCTTTGCTGTTGTCCTTCCAGTCCAGTCTGCTGTTCAAGTGGACTGCCAGGTACCTGTACTGCCCCACTACTGCCACCTCTCATCCCTGTATGTTGATGGGCTCCACAGGGGTCAATCTCTTCTTGAAGTCGATGACCAGCTCCTTGGTGTTGTCCACATTAAGGAGCATATGGTTTTCCTGAGACCACTCCACAAAGTCAGCGATTGTTTGAATCTTTTTTGTAACCGGATCGAGATGTAGGGGATAGTGACGGCATGGATGAGGAAGGTATGGAAATGGATAGGACGAGAAGAGAGAGAGGAAAAAAGGGGAGAGGAAATAATGAAGGAAAGGTGAGTGCTGAAAGATCGCATGACCATGATGAAGGAGGGGAAGGGAAGAAAAAGATTATGGTAGAGAAATGCAAGATTTTAAATTAATTTAAGTCAAGCAGAGACATGAACGGTATTAGCTTGATGACACTGGTGAAGGGGTTAAAGAAGGACATTGGAGAGGTGGAGATGGCGAAAGTGCTCAGGGACGGAAGCCTGTTGATAAAGTGTAAAAATGGAGAGCAATAAAGTAAAGCAATGAGATTACAAAAGTTGTGCAATAAGAAAATACAAGGAAAATAGAAGTGGTGAAATGAAAGGGAGCTAGAGGAGTAGTGACAGGAATCCCAAGAGGAGAACACTTAGAAGATTTGAGAAGAGAAATAAAAGGTGCAAATGTCATTATGATGTAGAGAATGATGGCTTTCAGTAACGGAGAAAAGACAGAGCAAATCTGTGCTAGTGCAGTTTATCGAGGAAGCCTTCTCGGAAATAATTCTTATTGGCTTTTTAAGCTTTTACATTAGACCTTACGTTCCACCTAAGTACGTTGTTTCAAGTGCCAACCAGTGACGTGCAGTGAGGTTTGAGGTTGGGGAGGCACTGACCCACTAGTCAGATTTACAAGCATCCAGTATGATGCTAAGCCACTGACCCACTCGTCAGATTTACAAACACACAAATGATACTATGGCACCGGCTCAAAATCACAAAAACACACAGTACGATGCTAAAATAAAACTTTTCAACACACTTAGCACACAATTAACACAGCAACTGCAGAGCAGACAACTTTTAGACTTGGGGGCCGCATTGGGTTATAACAATTTGGTCGAGGGTCGGGCTGTATATGTTACGGTGTACGCGCAGTCTGCTTCTCCCTCCTCTGCGGGAGCACTTGGAAGATCCGCTGACAGCACGCTCGGACACGCCCTTGCTCGCGCTGAGAGCAGCACGCCTACGCAGCTACAAGCCTGCAGACGATTGGCAATCTACACACCTGGAATTGATGAGGGCGAGCTGCTTAAAGGACCAGTGGATCCAGGGATCCTTGCAGGAACTTAGTTCTCATATGGTGCACCGTAAGCGACAAGCTTGATGCTCTTTTTGTTTCCTCTCCGTGGCTTGATTTGTGCCTTGTCTTCTCCCGTGTTTCAGCAGTGTTTTCCTTCCGTTGCTCTGGATCTCGACTGCCTCCCTTGTTCCTTGACTCCTCGCTTGCCCCTGGTCTCTGACGCCTCTCTCTCGCCCCGGATCACCTGCCTGCCCCATGGACTGCCTCGTTCCTTCGCTCATCAACACTTGGTAAAACACACTTCAGCTAACTACACTCATAGCCTCACACACACACACACTCTTGGGTTTGACACACTCCATTTCCTCAGGTTAGCTTATTTGTTAGTATTGTTTTGCATTATTGTACTGTATATATGTATTGATTATATGTTTAATAAATTATTTTACATACTTCCCTCTGATGTCTGTTGCCGTCACCTCCCCGTTAGTAACCATAACAGTATATATACTGTGTCTATATATATATATATATATATATATATATATATATATATATATATATATATATATATATATATGCAAACCCCGTTTCCATATGAGTTGGGAAATTGTGTTAGATGTAAATATAAAGTTAAAGTTAAAGTACCAATGATTGTCACACACACACTAGGTGTGGCAAAATTATTCTCTGCATTTGACCCATCACCCTTGATCACCCCCTGGGAGAAGAGGGGAGCAATGGGCAGCAGCAGTGGCCGCGCCCGGGAATCATCTTTGGTGATTTAACCCCCAATTCCAACCCTTGATGCTGAGTGCCAAGCAGGAAGGTAATGGGTCCCATTTTTATAGTCTTTGGTATGACTCGGCCGGGGTTTGAACTCACAACCTACCGATCTCAGGGCAGACACTCTAACCACTAGGCCACTAAACGGAACGGAATACAATGATTTGCAAATCATTTTCAACCCATATTCAGTTGAATATCCTACAAAGACAACATATTTGATGTTCAAACTGATTAAAAAAAAATGTTTTGCAAATAATCATTAACTTTAGAATTTGATGCCAGCAACACGTGACAAAGAAGTTGGGAAAGGTGGCAATAAATACTGATAAAGTTGAGGAATGCTCATCAAACACTTATTTGGAACATCCCACATGTGAACAGGCAAATTGGGAACAGGTGGGTGCCATGATTGGGTATAAAAGTAGATTCCATGAAATGCTCAGTCATTCACAAACAAGGATGGGGCGAGGGTCACCACTTTGTCAAGAAATGCGTGAGCAAATTGTTGAACAGTTTAAGAAAAACCTTTCTCAACCAGCTATTGCAAGGAATTTAGGGATTTCACCATCTACGGTCCGTAATATCATCAAAGGGTTCAGAGAATCTGGAGAAATCACTGTACGTAAGCAGCTAAGCCCGTGACCTTCAATCCCTCAGGCTGTACTGCATCAACAAGCGACATCAGTGTGTAAAGGATATCACCACATGGGCTCAGGAACACTTCAGAAACCCACTGTCAGTAACTACAGTTGGTCGCTACATCGTTAAGTGCAAGTTAAAACGAAAACCGTTTATCAACAACACCCAGAAACGCCGTCGGCTTCGCTGGGCCTGAGCTCATCTAAGATGGACTGATACAAAGTGGAAAAGTGTTCTGTGGTCTGACGAGTCCACATTTCAAATTGTTTTTGGAAACTGTGGACGTCGTGTCCTCCGGACCAAAGAGGAAAAGAACCATCCGAATTGTTATAGGCGCAAAGTTGAAAAGCCAGCATCTGTGATGGTATGGGGGTGTATTAGTGCCCAAGACATGGGTAACTTACACATCTGTGAAGGCGCCATTAATGCTGAAAGGTACATACAGGTTTTGGAGCAACATATGTTGCCATCCAAGCAACGTTACCATGGACGCCCCTGCTTATTTCAGCAAGACAATGCCAAGCCACGTGTTACATCAACGTGGCTTCATAGTAAAAGTAGAGTGCGGGTACTAGACTGGCCTGCCTGTAGTCCATACCTGTCTCCCATTGAAAATGTGTGGCGCATTATGAAGCCTAAAATACCACAACGGAGACCCCCGGACTGTTGAACAACTTAAGCCGTACATCAAGAAACAATGGGAAATAATTCCACCTGAGAAGCTTACAGAATGTGTGTCCTCAGTTCCCAAACGTTTACTGAGTGTTGTTAAAAGGAAAGGCCATGTAACACAGTAGTGAACATGCCCTTTCCCAACTACTTTGGCAAGTGTTGCAGCCATGAAATTCTAAGTTAATTATTATTTGCAAAAAAAAATTAAATTTATGAGTTTGAACATCAAATATCTTGTCTTTGTAGTGCATTCAACTGAATATGGGTTGAAAAGGATTTGCAAATCATTGTATTCCGTTTATATTTACATCCAACACAATTTCCCAACTCATATGGAAACAGGGTTTGTATATGTACGTATATATATATATATATATATATATATATATATATATATATATATATATATATATATATATATATATATATATATATATATATATATATTGTGGAGCATCACAATACCTCCGAACAGGTGAGACTAGGCGGCGGGCCAGCCATCCCAATGAAAGCATGCACCAGGCGGTCAAACTACGCCACCCTCTAGGTGTGGTCATTGAAGGCAAGTACATCCCTAATTTTATCCTCAATCAGGCTGATGTGTGGCCACCTGCCCCAAGGCAGCTGTGTCAGGTTGGCAATCACTGTGTTTGATTTAAATAGCACCTCAGTGTTTGACTCATTGTGTGGCTGGCTCCCTGCTGGGAAAGGTCTGCTTCCATCGGGCGGTAAGTGTGTTGCTCCACTGAAATGTAGTTTGTAAATTAGTCTGCTAAATGTGTAAGATGTTTGATTCATTGAATGCTGTGTTTTAGTGATGGGTTGATGAGGCGTCATGAAGCGTTTCGACACATTGCAAAACTGTATTGATACTGTGTCGATACTGTGTCACTAAATACTGACATCTGGTGGACATTAAAAATCCCTACAGGCAACCTATGGACCGACTCAACTGACACTGATTTTATGACCTAGTACAGTGGTTCTCAAATGGGGGTACGTGTACCCCTGGGGGTACTTGAAGGTATGCCAAGGGGTACGTGAGATTTTTTTTAAATATTCTAAAAATAGCAACAATTCAAAAATCCTTTATAAATATATTTATTGAATAATACTTCAACAAAATATGAATGTAAGTTCATAAACTCAGTGAAGCACAAGCTCCGGTTTGTCACTAAAATGTCTGTCAAAAAGAACTGTGAAAAGAAATGCAACAAGGCAATATTCAGTGTTGACAGCTAGATTTTTTGTGGACATGTTCCATAAATATTGATGTTAAAGTTTTTTTGTTTTTGTGAAGAAATGTTTAGAATTAAGTTCATGAATCCAGATGGATCTCTAATACAATCCCCAAAGAGGGCACTTTAAGTTGATCATTACTTCTATGTGCAGAAATCTTTATTTATAATTGAATCACTTGTTTATTTTTCAACAAGTTTTTAGTTATTTTCATATCTTTTTTTCCAAATAGTTCAAGAAAGACCACAACAAATGAGCAATATTTTGCACTGTTATAAAATTTAATAAATCAGAAACTGATGACATAGTGCTGTATTTTACTTCTTTATCTTTTTTTTTTCAACCAAAAATGCTTTGCTCTGATTAGGGGGTACTTCAATTAAAACAAAATTCACAGGGGGTACATTGCTGAAAAAAGGTTGAAAACCACTGACCTAGTATATACAATAATATAAACCAAGTCATTGTATTTCATAACTTCATTTAAATAAAAATATATGTTTTGTCTTTTTTAGATACAGTCAATAAATAATGTGAACATGTATCATAACATGGAAATCTAAGAGAACGTGTTGTGAATGAGGATGCTTGTGGACCTGAAAATTATTATTTATGTTTTTTTTACACATTTTTATCAAAAAAACAAAACAGTTTTTCCAACGTATTCAATTTTAGACGCTTTCTCTTCTTAGTTATTATTTCTCCGGCTGTAGAAAAGACCCGCTCACAGGGCACAGAGGAGGCGTCAGTGCAACACAGTTCGCGTATCGGTCACGTGACCAAAACAGCTCATGATCGGTCACGTGACTTTCTAAAAGCGGTACGCGCACCGACACAGGGTTTCGCTCTATGAGCTCGACGCATGCGCCGATGCATCGGTGTTGCCGGACCCATCACTACTGTGTTTTATTGAACTTTGCACTGATCAGAGATTTCTCTGCTATATGTTCCAGGCAATTTAGGAGACCTGATCAAGGCATGAGGAATGCGATAATTGGTTTGTTTAAATGAAAGCCCCAACCAGGAGGAATTTAAGTTAACCTGCATTCCAAAAAAGTGACTAAATAAAGCAACGCTGCTGCGTTTGAACCCTAACAGAACTGTCTCTGGGAGGTTGGTTTGTGACCGCACATCACAATATATATATATATATATATATATATATATATATATATATATATTCCTCGCGACTGAAAAAGCGCGCACTTGCACTTGCTGCGTGCTCGCCTGACACTGCGGCGTGAGCGCAATGATGTCACGTTATCGATGGGAAATGCATTTTTAGACAATATGATTTGCCTGAGCGGCTAGGAGACACAGAAAGTAACAACCTTCGGAAAATTGATTAGAAAGGACAGATTATAAATAATAATAATTTCAAAAATTATAATAATATATATATTTATTTTATTTTTTAACTTGGGATTTCCCGCTAGCCGGATTTTGGACGCTGGTGGGCCGTAGTTTGGGGACCGTGCACTAGACAGTATATCTTACCTTTACTTGTTAATGAAGTCCATTCGCCTTTCCTTCTGGATGAAGATCTTTATGACTTTGTTGTAGAAGTCCTCCTCTTTCTCTTTTTCTTTGAGTTTTAAAAGTCTCTCTTTCTCAATTGAGATAGTTGCCACAAAATGCAAGCTCCTGTGTCCTCAAAAAGCAAGTGGAATTTTTCAGGTCTTTTAATATCTCATGATGTTCCTTTACATTGGCATTGTGGATGCTGATATTCCGTCTCATTTAGAGCCAGATCAATACGTGATATTCCAAACGTTTTTAAAGAAATCTGACCTTGAATGTGGGCAGATGAGCTTTCATGTTTTTCGAGGCTTCTTGGCAGGTTTTTCAGATCCATCCCTACCATCCATTTTCTACTGCTTGTCCCTCTCGGGGTTGCGAGGGGTGCTGGAGCCTTTCTCAGCTACATTCGGGCGGAAGGCAGGGTACACCCTGGACAAGTCGCCACCTCAGTATATCATGTATGTCACTCGTTGAGAATAAAAGGCAGGGAAAGCAATAAAGACGTTTTTTGTAGCACAGCCACAAAGCCATTCTTTTCCAGACAGTTTCTGTCCTCGGACCACCCACGTTTGAATCAAATCTGGCAGCTCTGGCGTTGGTCTCCCAGTATTAATGACTTCTTGCTTTGATTGAGAGTCCAGTCTTAAAAAATTCCTTAACTTAGAAATCAAATACTCCATTTTTAGGGCGAAAAAGCATCACAGTTTTCGGGAAGCGTAGCAGTTGTTGTCTGTTGCTTTCTTCTTCTACTTCTTAAGGGTTAACCGGTGTTGGCAGTTCATTACCTTTTGATATATCACCCCCTACGTTGAGGCAGAGGGACTTGCTGCCTCATGGCCTGCCTTTTTTTCCACCTGGCAACAAGCACACGCCCCCTCGCACGCACACGCTCAATACACTGTGTGTGTAGGCGTGGAGGCATCACCTGTGTCTGCCTCATTTCTCGTCTGCCTCGTGTTTTTGATCAGGAAACACGGAATTTCCGCAATTTTGACCATGAAAATGATCAAAATATACAGGAACCACACCAAAATCACATAGAAAGCATAGACTAAAAGAGAAATATTAAAATGTATTTTATTTTATTACTTCGTTTTTAAACATCTCATGGGTAAGCCTTTTACCCCCCTGGTGGCAAGGAGAGGCACTGCCTCACTTGCCTCCCCTGACAGCACGTCACTGGTGCCAACGCTATGGGCACATAGCTTGTGTGTGCCATGAAGCAATGAACAGCGTAAAGTAAGGTGCTCTATTAAAAGGACGAATAAAGTGTATTGGAAAACATTTTGTGACTCACAAAATAGAACTATGCAGTTAGGGCAGGTGTGGGGAATGATCAAGAACATGTCAGGGATCAGAAGAGAACATACGGGACACAATGTGTGGTATAGGAAATAAAGAAAAGGCAAAAAAAGGGGTTAAAGTGCACAGCAATGATAATTTGAGAAATGAAGAAAAAGACAAGAGAAAAGAAACAATTTACATATTGGGGAAATGACTGATGATAATGCTAATGGATTCAGAAACATGCTAGATATTACATTTTTTATGAATAAAATGGTTCGAATATTAAAACAGGTTAAAAATACGACCCCAAGAAAAGGCCAAGTGTGTTACCAGTTGATCAAAAACTTCGGTAACGTAGGCAAAGAAGTGGTGTTGAAATGATATAATAGGATAAATGAAGAAAGAAAATTACCAGCTCAGTGGAAAGAAGCTGTAATAATTCCAATATGCAAACCAGGAAAAGTCCTGGAAGAAGCAGGTAACTATAGGCCGATAGCACTGACCTCAAATTGGACAAAGCTATGTAAAAAATGATTTACGAAAGGCTAATATATTATTTAGAATCAAAAGCGATAAAATAAAAAAAATAAAAAGCTATTTACGTGAATTTCGGAAAGGAAAAAACACAAACGACCCAGCTCTGCACTTGGAAGAAAAAATTAGAAAAGAAAGCATAATTGCACTATTTTATGACATAGAGAAAGCCTATGATATGTTGGGGAAACAGGGGTTCCTGATTAAATTAAATAAAATAGGGAATAAAGGAAGAATGTACAGATGGATAAAAAACTTTTTAGCAAGTAGGAACATTTTAGCAAAAATAGTGAATGAATATAGTGGAACATATGAACGTTTGCTTGATGCTGTGTCATTTGCAACTTTTCCATGTATAGCAGGAGGACTTTAACCGTTAACACACACTAATTATTTAGCATCTGGTGACGTTTTTCAGCGTTTACTAGTTTTTTTCCACCCATCCATCTTCTTCCGCTTGTCCGAGGTCGGGTCGCGGGGGCAGCAGCTTATGCAGGGAAGCTCAGATTTTCCTTTCCCCAGCCACTTCATCCAGCTCTTCCCGGGGGAACCTGAGGTGTTCCCAAGGCCAGCCGGGAGACATAGTCTTCCCAACATGTCCTGGGTCTTCCCCGTGGCCTCCTACCGGTCAGATGTGCCCTAAACACCTCTCTAGAGAGTCGTCCGGGTGGCATCCTGACCAGATGCCCGAACCCCCTCATCTGGCTTCTCTCGATGTGAAGGAGCAGCGGCTTTACTTTGAGCTCCCCCCGGATGGCAGAGCTTCTCACCCTATCTCTAAGGGAGAGCCCTGCCACCCGGCGGAGGAAACTAATTTCGGCCACTTTTACCCGTGATCTTCTCCTTTTGGTCATAACCCAAAGCTCATTAACATAGGTGAGGATGGGAACGTAGATCATACTTGCCAACCCTCCCGGATTTTCCGGGAGACTCCCGAAATTCAGCGCCTCTCCCGAAAACCTCCCGGGACAAATTTTACTCCCGAAAATCTCCCGAAATTCAGGCGGAGCTGGAGGCCATGCCCCCTCCAGCTCCATGCGGACCTGAGTCCGCTTTCCCACAATATAAAGAACGTCTACAGTAAATCAGTCCGTCTGCCGTAAACAGCAATGTTGTGACACTCTTAAACAGGACAATACTGCCATCTCGTGCATTTGATGAAAGCACTTTTGTGCGTGCCACACAGCAATGCATCATCAGAGAGGGTGTTCAGCATGGTTAGAAAGATAGTGACAGAGAATAGAACAAGGATGGACAATTCAACCCTTAACTCAACAATGAGTAGATGAGTGTAATGTGTGTGTATATGTGTAAATACATGAACACTGAAATTCAAGTATTTCTTTTATTCATATATATATATATATATATATATATATATATATATATATATATATATAGCTAGAATTCACTGAAAGTCAATTATTTCTTATATATATCTATATACATATATCTATATATGTATATATCATGCTGGGATATGTTCCTGCCCACCTGTGACCCCGACCAGGGAAAGTGGTTAAAAAAAGAATGAATATATGCCACACCTGCAAACCTAATACAGTCAATGTGTAAAATGTTGTTTCATCAGAATTGTTTGGGCATCGAATGCTTGCCCTGAGGCAACCACCATGCTACAGACTTGACTGCCAGAATGCTTCTCTGGATGCAATGAGCTCAAATTTCCCAACCCTCCTTCTCCATCTGTGCAATGTCATTACCCATTAAGGCATGCAAATAAGTAGACATCCTCTCTCTCCTGTAGTCCACCCTGTTGCTTTCGGCTTCCGTAGCTTGCAATCACTGATTTGTTTTTGCTGCTCATGTCTCCTACTGAAATTATTATTGTTAGGTCGTACTATGTGTGTTATTTTTGGTGCATGCTACATGTCCTTTCCCTACCAATCAACTTGATTGTTTCTCTTTAACCTTTTATGATTGGCCACTGGGGTATTCGAAAGTTTGTGTGTTGGAATACATACAATTGCTATTTGGCTTATGTGTAATTTTTTTAATGCTTTGGATATTGAATTACAATTATATATTAGTAGAATATAATCGTATTCAATAGATTAGTTTTCTTGTAGCCGATTTGCTGGGTGAAATCATGAAAGCTGTTGAGAAAAATATTTGCTTTATATTGGTGTTGCCATGTCTATTTTAGCAAACAACACAAATAATTGATGAAATCAAACAGTTTATTTAGTATGTTTTCAAATATTCAGATTTATATGAAACAAATTATAGAAACTGTGCATTAAATAATTGGAATCAAGATATCATGAAGTATCTTTGTCTTGATCTTTTTAGTAGCCAATGCCTCCATGTGTATGAACACAATCATGTGTCTAGTTGTTTATTTAAAAGCCAAATACTAAATAATTTTAATGAATTCTGGTTGAATTATTGTTATTATTATCATTCTGAAAAGATCAACCCTTTTTGTAATTTGTCTCATTTGAATAAAACCGACTGGACTCACTGACTATGATGAATAGTGTCCCCTCAATCTGTTTATTTGCCATTAACAAAAGCACCGCTAATGCCTAAGTAAAGCCAATCTGATTCCGCTTTGGCCTCAAATGAAAATTATTTTCTCATGAAATTGTGACTGGAGCACCAACACAGACTTTGTATCTTTGACAAATGCACAAACACAATCCATTGTCTCCCTAGTGATGTGGTTGTGAGCGTTGTGTGATGGGGATTGGCAGCATCTCAAGATGGCTCTGAGGCTTCGCTCACCGCCATGCTTTACGGTTAAGTAGCCAGCAAATTGGAAAAGTGGCTTTATCTAATTAGAAAATACATTCCTTTAGCAAGTAGTCCCCCCAGGCAGAATCATGATTATTTAAGCTGGCTGGCCTTGAGAGAAGCAGCAAGCGGTATACAGATTAATATCTAATGCTCACTATGTTAAAGACGATGTGTAGCAGATATACTCGGGCAATAATGATTAAATTGTTTTCTTCTTCTCCACCTTCTTTCTCTCTATTTAAACGGAATGCTTTCTTTCTTTATGCATCACCCTTTATTGCCTCCCCAGCCGCCTGCATCTCTATTGTGCATTAAAAGGCTAAGTAATATTTATCATGGTGTCTTTTCATTAGACAATTTCCATGCTGTGCTGAAAAGGCTCTTGCAGATTGTCTCAATTGTTATTGCATATAATATACTGGCATGGCTTCAGTGGGTGCAGTCGCAATCACCAAAAGAAATTGGTTTAAAGCCCATTCGGTCAAGCGGATGTCTAGGATGTGTGGAGTCAGTAATAGTGTCTGTGTAGGTATGCTATTTCATCAAATATACAGTTCTAGGTAGCTTGAGAAAACAAAAGTTGGAAGTCCAAAGCTCAGTGGAATTAAAGAAAGGCACATAGGCGCCTCAGACCAACATCATTACATACAAAAATAAAGCAGTAAGTTCTGATATTAGAAAAAACTGTGAAACTGTGCCCTATATTTCAGCCTGTGTGTGTATTCCTACACATTCAGTATATGAACCTGCTGTGTGTAAATGTGTGCTCGTCTACTGTGAGTCTTTTGTTTGTACACTGAACAGTCTCTTGCTATCTTAGACTACAGTGAGCTCTTGTCTCGCTCAGCACTAGTAATGAGACCCCAGGGGATGGACCTGGAGGTATGTGTCCACTCATATCGCTTCTAAAGTTTTACAAATGTACGTGCATGTGCATGCGCGTGTGCATGTGTGTGTCAATGCATGCCATTTTGGATTGTCCACATCTGCTTTCATTTATTTGTTTTGTATTGTTTTTCATAATAAATACGCATAGTATACTTGCAGCCCTGTGGGGCCACATCATCTATTGCATATACCACAAAAATCATCTCACAGTAGTATCCATTCACAAATGATGGCCACAATTGTTTGCATGGAACTATGATGAATGCATTCCCGAAAAATATGAAGTGTTAATGTTGTTGCTTTTTTTTTTTAATATGTCCTGTCTAGGCATTCCGGCAAATCATATTTTTGATGTAGATGTCCATAACTGCTGTACAAATTAGCTTTACAAAAGAGAAGTGTGGGATATTTATTTTGTTTCCCTATTTGACTTCATTAAATGGATGTATTTAGAGTTGGGCGCAACCAGGGGATAGAAAGAAGGGGAAAAAAAGACAGAGGGGGAATTGTGGGGACAAGAGGGGGATAAAGAGAGAGAGACAACAAAAAACAAAAACAACAACAGAACTGCATCAGCAAATATGACATAAATAAATATGATACCAATCAATGAAGTCGATGGCAATAACACAGAAATGACAATCAACATTATTGCACTACTAATGGAGCAATAGAAATACCAATATAAACAACAATTTTGATAATGAATAATACTTTCCTCTTTAATCAACATTACAATCGCTTCAAATGCAATAATACATAAATGTAATGAATACTTGAATTACAAAAAAAAAGCAGATAAAGGGGGAGAGACGAGAGTACTATATTAACCTTTCACATTGTTATGGTAAAAATAGGTTAAGCTTTAGCAGTGCGCCGTGTTTCAACCAGGTAGGGCGCGTGATTGTATGCGTCAGTGTTAAGGTTTTGTATCATATTAACATCAAGTTAAGTTATCCTGTCAAAATGGTACTCAATTACTGCTTCTGTGTAGCTAAACATAAACATAACGAAGCCAAAGCCAACTATTTATTCAAAAAATTCAGAATTATTTGTATTTAATTTATTAAATGAATGCTGTTCCTGGTCATACATTTAACAGCATCGGTGTTGATAAAAATTTGACACAAAAAGAATGAAAAATGATTGGGGTTAGGGTAATTAAATGTCTCAGAGTTCTGGGTTTTATTTTTAGATGTGTAGTGAAGCCTGCCTGCGATGAGGTTGCGACTTGTCTAGGATGTACCCCGCCTTCCGCCCGAATGCAGCTGGGATAGGCTCCAGCCACCCCCTCGATCCCAAGAGGGACAAGCGGTAGAAAATTGATGGATGGATGTATGGATAGTGAAGCCTGCTATTTACAAAACAAACACATAACGGAAATTATACATTTATGTTACCTTTGGTGCTCACACACAGGCTCTCAGGACACATTACTGTTAGGCAATCATAAAAACACTATACAAAATAATGTCTTGTTAATCCAGACGATGTGTGAAAGAGGTTTATGGACTCACAACCAAAAAAGAAAAAAAAAGATACATTTCTTTTACACATTCTGGTCTCCTATATGTAATGACACTCCATTTTGTACGTGTCTTGGTAATTAATGTTTGTTGAAGATTAAACATCATACTTCAAGCAGAACGAGATGGAAATCTGGAAGTCTGAAGTCAAACCAATGAATGTACAGAAAGTTTGTACATTTAATACATTTCGGTTTACATGCAAGGAACTATGAAGTACGACATATACTAAAGATTCACTGTAGTGTAAAGGATACAGGATTTAGGCATTGGTCGAGAAAGTAAGCAATATCCCCGCAGATACGCTCTTCCAATGTGTGTGTTGGAGCGTGTGTCCATCTCAAGAGACCAATTTGAAGCTAAGCCTGTGATAGACAAATAAAGTCTCAACCTGCTACAGATCAGTAAATGTCACCTGTGCCTCTCACCAGCCTTACATTTCTCTATTGATCTATTCATTCCTCAGTTAAACATCCTATAGGAGCCGCCTCGCTGCTGCGGCCTACCAAGACCTTGGCTGTTTCTCTCCCTGTGACACGGTGGGTCACTGGTGAAGGTCAAGGTGGCATAGGTGTGCGCAGTCTTTGCATCTTTAGAGAATGTTGCGCTTTCATGAAGGAGAAAAACAGATAAAAGTAAGAAAAATAGCACGGTATGGGTAATAATTTGGTGCTTTTGATGGTCAGTGATGATGATATATGATGCCTGTAGACCAGCATTTCCGTGAGGACTGTTATTACTTCTAATTGAAAATTGAAAATGAGAACGTCCTGATGGTCTTTCCCACAATGACCTAATGTAAATTATTTTTGTCTGTCCACAATAGAATTAACCCATGAGAAAATTAATCATACTGTGCCTTGATTGAGTTTTTGCTTTTTAATTGTGACAATTTCAGGCTTGATGAAGCTTAGATGGCTAATTTAAGAAGAGGTTATTAAGCTCCGATTATGTTTGGATTTCTCATTGCAATTTGAATGTGCCATAACACCTCATATAATTGTTGATATATCTATCTATCTATTTATCTGCAGTGTTTAAAAAGATACACGTAATTTGATATTAGAAGGAACGAGGGAAGGAGTAAAGACAGGCTGTAGGAGTCATAGTACATCCATGGTCTAATTGGCAGTAAAGAATTGTGTTATTATTTATATGGGTATTTTACGGCTTAGACTTCTGGGATCAATGACGCGCAAAATTGCCCTGCAAATATATATTACATACCATACATGGTAGATTTTTTTGTCGCCATAGAAACTGGATTCCATTTTCTGTTAAAGCAATTACCAGATGATGCGGTCAATAACAAACATGATATAAAGGAGTAAAAGTCATATTTCAATGAAACGACACCATCGAAAAATGTGAAGACAAAGACATCTTGAAAACCACTCAGATATTTGAGACCTCTCCCAATAGTAAAGAATCCGTAATCTAGTCGGTGATTTGGATTCCCCCAAAATCGAATCAATTGTTAGTACAGGGCCGGTTCTAGGCAAGCATATATGAGTGGAAATGTGAAGGGGGCATCATGTGCTCATCCATCATGCTCTAGCACTTTGTTTTCTGTGCTGTTACAGTCGTGACATTGTCTACTTCAAATAATTTCGTCGTTAGCTAAAGTATAGGGCAGATTTACGAAGATCCAAATAACACACACTAAACAGTGAGAGCAATCTATAAAATAGCATGTACTATTTAAGTGGGCATGTTGCTTGTGATTTACTAAGACTGCGTGTGCCATTGTAAAGTGGTGCAGACCGTCTTATGAATGAGGATTTTGCGTTTGCTACTAGCGTTGTACGGTATACCGGTACTGGTATAGTATCGCGGTACTAATGAATGAAAAACGGTAATATACTCTGTTTGAAAAGTACCGATCCACGGGCATGACGGCGGGTCGTCACGTCATGACATTGCTGGTTTTGAGAGCAGAAGATCATGTTCGACAGCGCACAATCACAGTTTTTACAGACAGACACAATGTGTAGACAGAAAAGGGAGAACGGACACATTTTGGCTTAAAAACTAACGATAAAGGTGAAGTTATAACACTGAAACGCCCTCAGAAAGAAGTGCTTTAAGACATGGCTAGCTAGCTAGCGGCGAACGTCCATTTGCAGTCGGCAGTGTTCTAGCTACTTCTAAATCACTAATCCTGGCCTCCGTGGCGACAAATAAAGTACGCTTCTTACAAGTATCATCCCTGCAGGACGAGGAATAGCTAAACATGCTTCACTGCACATTGTAGGACGATACAATAGCTAAACGCTAACAGCAAGCTAGCGCCCTGAATGTAAACAAATGCCATGGGTGGATCTACACCTGACATCCACTGTAATGATACCAAGTACAGGAGCGTATCTAGTTGATACTACTATATTTACATCAATATTTTTTATCGTCACAAAATCTTTTTTCCTTTTTTTTAAATTCATATTATGTTTATAAACTCAGGAAATATGTCCCTGGACACATGAGGACTTTGAATATGATCAATGTATGATCCTGTGACTACTTGGTATCAGATTGATACCTAAATTTGTGGTATCATCCAAAACTAATGTAAAGCATCCAGACAACAGAAGAATGAGTGATTATTACATTTTAACAGAAGTGTAGATAGAACATGTTAAAACAGAAAGTATGGATGGAGTGGAATAATGGGTTAATAATTCATTTTTACAGCTTGTCCCTCATAATTTTGACAAAATAGAATGAGAAATGACACAATATGTTACTGCATATGTCAGCAGACAAATTAGGAGTATTTCTTTGTTTGCTCACTACTAAAAGACAAGGTGTCCAGTATGTTCACTATTTTATTTAAGGACAAAATTGTTCGATTGCAATAAGAAACACATGTTAAATAAATAAATGATAAATGGGTTGTACTTGTATAGCGCTTTTCTACCTTCAAGGTACTCAAAGCGCTTTGACACTACTTCCACATTTACCCATTCACACACACATTCACACACTGATGGAGGGAGCTGCCATGCAAGGCGCTAACCAGCACCCATCAGGAGCAAGGGTGAAGTGTCTTGCTCAGGACACAACGGACATGACGAGGTTGGGATTGAACCAGGGACCCTCGGGTCGCGCACGGCCACTCTTCCACTGCGCCACGCCGCATGTTTAATGTACCCTAATATTTGTTGTTAAAATAAAGCCAATAATGCACTTTTTTGTGGTCCCCCTTATTTAGAAAAGTACCGAAAAGTACCGAAATACATTTTGGTACCGGTACTAAAATATTGGTATCGGGACAACACTATTTACTACACGGGGCATCACTAGGGAGACACTCCCATTTACTACACATTCATGTTATCATGCTCCTACTTGTGGCGTTTTGCTGCCTTTTCAAACATGCAGGATATGTGGATGCAGGATGATATAAATTATACGTGAAGAAATAAAAGTCATTAAAAACTAAATTAAATAAAGCATCCTTTATCCGCTCTGCCCCCTTTGCCCTGTTCACCCATAACGTTTTGAGCAATATTTCTAACTAACAAACGGACAAACAAACCCCGGTAAATCAAAGGATAAATACAATTTGCATGTCCGTGCCTGTTTGTTTTCTTTGACTTTTCCAAACAAGCTGCGAGAGGGTTCACTCTTTGCATCAGTCTCAGCATCTGGGCAAGTTTGTTACATCCATCTATTGTCTACCACTTGTCCCTCTTCGGGGTGGCTGGAGCCTATCCCAGCTGCATTCGGGCGGAAGGTGGGGTACAAAAAGTCGCCACCTCAACACAGGGCCAACACAGACAGACAACATTCACACTCACATTCACACACTTGGGCGAATTGAGTGTTGCCAATCAACCTATCTCCACGTGCATGTCTTTGGAGGTGGAAGGAAGCCGGAGTACCCGGAGGGGGAAACCACGCAGTCACAGGGAGAATATGCAAACTCCACACAGAAACTAATACTTGGTTAATATTCAAGTCATGAAATAAAAAAATATTGTTGGTGCTTTTTGGATCTTTGCTTATTGGATTTTTTAGGTGGAATAGAGGACCTTCCATTGATTCCACTGTAAGCTGACTTGTATTTACATTTATTTAATATTTCGAATACATTTAGAAATAAATCCATCCATCATGATAATTGTGAACATTAGGCAATATTCCAAAACAGGTGCAGGTTTCTTAAGTGTATGGTCAGAAAAGCAACAACATAATAACCAGCTGATTTATCTTTTTTTTGTAATCGCTCACCATTATTTTGGATTGAATTTGATTCAATGTTTTACCAAATTTAATTTTCATGCATTTATTTTCTTGTGCCTGTGGGGTTCTTTCCAAAAACAAGTAAGTAATCTTTACTGAAAACTGTACAGTGCATCCGGAAAGAGGAATGAGCAAACCTGCCCAAAGATACGTGTGCCAAGCTTGTGGCATCATATTAAAAAAGACTTGATGCTGTAATTGCTGCCTAAGATGCATCACCAAAGTAGTAGGAGTATGTGATTTTTTTATTTTTTTATAATAAATTTGCAAAATTACCAAAAAATTACATTGTGATGAATTTATTCCATTTTGGAATATAAATCTGTAACATAACACAATGTGGAGGAAGTGAAGCGCTGCCAATACCTTCCAGATGCACTGTAGGTGTGTCTGGTTGACCTGTCCAGGGTTGGGCTGTGTGTACGGACTTCACAAACATCTCATAGTATTGGATATGTATGGTCTGTAAACCTTAAACTTTGTGTCGAATAAAACATGCATCCATTCATTATCTACAGCTTGTCCCTCTCTGGGTCACAGGGGTGCTGGAGCCTATCCCCGCTGCATTCGGGCAGACTACATTCAGACTCACATTCACACACTAGGGCCAATTTAGTGTTGCCAATCAGCCTACCCCCAGGGGCATGTCTTTGGAGATGGGAGGAAGCCGGAGTGTGAATAAACGTGAATGAGGACTGATGATGAAGCCGGTCAGGGTATATGCTCGCAAGCTATTCATTTCCCAATCAGCCATCCTTTGCGTGCACTCAATCTCTCTGAATTACAGCACAGATGTAACCCCGTGTGCATGGAGCGTCAGTGTCAATCCCATTTGACACTCTACGCTTACCTCTGGTGTCACTATAAAATGGCAAATCTGGATCCCCAGCGGAACTTTCTGTCCCACACGACATAGGCATAAAATTGCCCTGTTTTCACTCGCCTGGCTCTTTCTCACGCAGTCGTTTGCAAGGCTGTAGAACAGACTTGTTCATTTAACGAGAGCTGTGGTACAGTAGACCGTGCCAACTCTTTGCCACTTTTATGTAAGTTATTTATGATTTTTACTACAGATGGGAATGTTTGCGTCTGTGAAAAATGCAACTACGATTGTGTTTTATGCTGTTGAGTTTCTAAATCAGGTCTCACGTGAGCTGAACCAAAATGATCATTGATAGACAGGGATTAGACATCATTCCATGACTTTTTTTTTTAAGTGTCTAATCCGTCCTAATTAGGTTCTCGCTCCAGCAACAAAGCTTATATCATTGTGATGTTTACTTTATTGCAGTATTGCGGTCTTACTCACAGAAATAACCTTCAATAAATATAACTTGCTCTGTTGTTATTGCGGTTGCTCTTGTTTTTGGTCTTACTTTCTGTATTCTGTGTGTCTATTTTGTCTATCACTTTGTGCGCGTGCGTGTGCGTGTGTGTGTATTAGTCCGTTTACCTCTAGAACAGGGTGCGTCCAAAATTCGGCCCGGGGGCCATTAGCAGCACGTAGCTAATTTTTATCTATTTTTTATTTATTTTTAAACGCGGAAGTGAAGCGATGAGGTGTTTAAGCGTCTTGTCTTTATGCAACATACTCACATGTTTGGAGCTAACATTTTTAACAATATGCAACTTTATTTGCATTAATTTGTCATGAAAGGGAAACTGCACTTTTTGGCAATTTTGCCTATTGTTCACAATCATTATGAGTGACGAGAACGTACATGTCCTTTTTTAGGGTTCTAAAGATGATAAAAAACCATTTGCAAAATGCAGAAAATGGGAGTTGACGTTGTAGCCTTCAAAGCCCTCTAAAACAACTTAAAAACCCTGCATCAACGTTTTATATACACACTGCAAGTATGTATATATATCTGTGTGTATGTATATATATATATATATATATATATATATATATATATATATATATATATATATAGACAACGAAGACGACTATTTTTGGACACATGAGGATTCACAACCTTATCTTTTTGAACCTGAATATACTAAGGATCAGTGTTGGGTTAATTACTGAAAACCAGTAACTTGTTACAGTTACTAGTTACTTTATTTCAAAAGTAACTCAGTTGCTAAGTCAGTTACTTACACCCAAAAGTAATGCGTTACTGTGTAAAGTAACTATTTAGTTACTTTTTTTTATTTAGTTAAGGCTCCCATTAATGCCCTTTTAGCCTTCATTTCAGTACTGTTATTGCACTGGAGAATAATATAACCTGTTGATCAACTTGACATGCATTTGCATCACTGAACTCTGCTAAGCAATGTGGTCTACATACAACACACAAAGACAAAGATATGTTTCAAAGGGCCAATTTATTTTGGGCCAGAACAAATTGACAAAACTATTTTAAATAGCTGCAACATAAGTAACAAACCGCATAATAACAACCAGAGGTGTGGACTCGAGTCACATGACTTGGACTCGAGTCAGACTCGAGTCATGAATTTGATGACTTTAGACTCTACTTGACAAAATGTAAAAAGACTTGCAACTCGACTTAGACTTTAACATCAATGACTTGTGACTTCACTTGGACTTGAGCCTTTTGAATTGACATGACTTGACATGACTTGCTACTTTCCCCAAAACCCAAAGATGAAAAAGTTATTCGGGAGCGCTCCGTATTTTTCATTGTGTACTTGTCTATCAGCGTTGCGTGTGTCAGCTGGTGTGGTCTCAGTACAACAGCCAATCAAATTAGATCTACTTTGTTTTCATCACACAGCATTCATCCAATCAAATTGCAGGACAACCAACGAAGAAGACATGTCCAAACCACACGCCAGTGAACAAAAACGATACCTAAAATAATTTTGTTTGGGTATAAAAATTACGAGGTGGTCAACACAAAACGGTTTGCAGTATGCAACACATGCGGTTCGAAAATTACTGATGGAGAGGCAACAACTTCCAACTTCGTCCGGCATTTGAAGTTGCACAAAGAACGGTAAGTTTTGAATGTAAGATAACGTTTATTGGCTAAGTAACGTGACTTTTATTTGCTGTGTAGTTAAATCAGTGAGGCTGTAAACTCACTGCTAACGTTATAACGTTATTGCAAACACGGGAATCTGTTGCAGTTCACCACCTTATTCATACTTTTTGTTCAGTGATTTTTTTTAAGCAGGGTTACGTTAGTCAATATATCACACGTAACGTTAGACGGCGGTCAGCAGCACCGCGTATTTTAGCCACCTAAAAAAAGACAAAAATAGTCAAATAAAGGTCAGTTAAAATGTATACTATATTATGAATAAGTGTACCGTTTTAGCTAGCTTTCTGACATACTGTTGGTTGTTTACCTCAGTGGTCCCCAACCACCGGGCCGCGGCCCGGTACTGGTCCGTGGATCGATTGGTATCGGGCCGCACAAGAATTTTTTCTTTTTTTTTCTTTTTTTAATTAAATCAACATTAAAAAACACAAGATACACTTACAAGTAGTGTACCAACCCAAAACAACTCTCTCCCCCCTTTTGTTCTGGGCATTGAACATGAAGACTCTTCCTTCACTGTTCCGAGTGGCCATGAGAGTCTTGGCAGTGCCTGCCTCCAGTGCTCCAGTGGAGCGAGTTTTCAGCCATGGTGGCATCATACTACGCCCCCATCGTGCACAAATGACTGACAGACTCTTGGCTAATTTGGTCTTTTGCAAATGCAATGCAGCATAGGGCCCTGACATATAAAAAGTACAACTTTTTTGTTATGTTCACGTATATGTCATGTTTTTTCAATGTTAACACTTTTGTACAAATAAGTACATTTGCACTTTATTTTTCAATGTGTTTGTTCTGTAAAGGAATGAGTTAATGTTTAAAATGACTGGTTAATATGCTATTATAAAGTGCAATGTCAGCACAATTTTCTTTCCTGCAATTTAAAATGCACTTATTTTAATAAATAAATACAGCGTTTGAAAAGCATACACAATCTGTGTTAATATATTAGTCTGTGGTTAAAAGGACTTGAAAGGACTCGAAACTCAAAATGCAGGACTTAGGACTTGACTTGAGACTTTCCAGTCTTGACTTTGGACTTGACTCGGGGCTTGCCTGTCTTGACTCGGGACTTGACTCGGACTTGAGGGCAAAGACTTGAGACTTACTTGTGACTTGCAAAACAATGACTTGGTCCCACCTCTGATAACAACATGTCACAACATGTCACAACATAGCTGTAAACCTGGCTTCACCCAAGGAAAGCACACATGACATGATTATATGTCATTTCTCTATATACAGCACACATACTGCTATACACACGCCTAACCAGGCGTTTTTTTCTCTCAAGGAATTCTGAAATAAAATCATGTCTTCATGAGATCAACACTGTACTGCCCAGAACACTCTACGTATTTCTCCAGTTTTAGTTTAGAGAAAAGGAAAGATTGACCTGGCCCACTAGGATCCCTCTTTATGTATGTGAACTTTATAGTATATACATTTAGAGTGATGTGATAATCAAACACTCTAGAAGTCTAGAATGAAATAGTATATAAGAGAATTGACAGAGTGTTTGTACCTTCAGTGCTGAATGATGAGCAGAGGCAGAGTTTAGAGTGTCTTCTTTAGCTTGCTTTCCATTTTTATGTGCTCACTGTCCAGGTACTTGGAACATGTTCTCCGTGCCATTTGCTGTTTGACGCCCGCTATCATGCTAATTAGCGGGTGACTCCACTGTAGACATAGCTTGCATGTCTTTTAGCACATACGCTGCAATGGCTCTATCAATGCTGTCCTGGCTAGCAGTCCCTTTGTTAAAATCCTTAGGTGAAGGTGGAGGTGGAGGTGAAGTGGCATCGGAGTCTGTGTCTCTCTTTACTAGCTTTGTCGAAGCATGTTGCTTTTGTAGCTGTTTCAGCAGATTTGAATTGCTGTTTGGGGCAGTAGATAGGATCTTTGATCCAAGACAAAACTTACATTTAACTAAAATGTTATTTTCTTTGTGCTCGACAAAACAGTAGTGAGAATATCTCCATGTTAAGAAACTCGGCTTCGGCTCTGCCATGATGTCTTGCTAGTAAACACAGACACCCCCCCCCCCCTCGACTCCCCACCCCGCCCCACACCCACCCACACACAGCGCGCTTCTCTCTTCCTTGTGACACAGGAAGAATCAGAAGGACAACACCGCAGATCTCCAATAAAACACACTCAGATCTTCTCAGTTATCTAGCCGATACTATATAAAAAATAACGTAAAATAACGCAGTAACGCATCATGTAGTAACAGTAACTGAGTTACTGAATATAAAAAATAACGCGTTAGACTACCAGTTGCCGCTGAAAATAACAGCGTTACAGTAACGCGTTACTTTGTAACGAGTTAGTCCCAACACTGCGAAGGATGAACTGCTGGTTATAGAAGCGAGTACAAAGTGAGGGGGAAACGTTGGCGCAGACGAAGGCCGAGAAAGTGAAATCGGCGTGACTTGGTGGTGCCAATGTGGAACTTGGAGCCAAGCTATGCAGATATAAATGGCGTGCTTACCCAAAAACTTCCCCGGCCAGGTGGACCAAACAGACAACTGTCCATGGAGTGAGTCACTACAATATTGTTAATGATATACAGTATGCAGCACATCATGCTTGTTATTACAACTGCATAAACTGTCAAGCTAGCTATGTATGAATAAAACATGAAATGTGGCCTAATACTTTACAGATACTGTAATATGATTGTTCATGTTTTTCAGTCAGTACAGATTTGTCGCATTGTGTTGTGCATTACAAACTCAAAAGCCATTCAGCTGCTGACGCAAAAGCTAACTTACCTCTTGCCGTAGCTAGCTTACGGCTAATGCCGTAGTATGCTGTCGCAAGACGATGTAAAACTACGCGAAATGAACAGTTCCACAGTGTTCACTCTTACAAAAACAATGCTGCTACAGCTTGGTTATTATACAGGTTACGGAATGTAAATAAAGTATTGTTGGCGTATTTTGGATGCATTTTTAAAGTGATTTCAAAGAAGAAATGAAGTGAATTACATTTTATATAGCGCTTTTTCTCAAGTGACTCAAAGCGCTTTACATTGTGAAACCCAATATCTAAATTACATTTAAACCAGTGTGGGTGGCACTGGGAGCAGGTGGGTAAAGTGTCTTGCCCAAGGACACAACGGCAGTGACTAGGATGGCGGAAGCGGGGATCGAACCTGCAACCCTCAAGTTGCTGGCACGGCCGCTCTACCAACCGAGCTATACCGCCCCATTGATTGATCCCTTTAGCTGTATTGCCAGCCACAAAGAATGAACCATTTTTTACAAATTAGAATACAAAAAAACCCTATCCGTCTCTCATGATTGTGAATATAGGCAAAATTCCCCCAAAAAGTGTGGTTCCCCTTTAAGCATCTGTCATGTTTCCTTCTTCTGCAGTAAGAAAGATATAGGAGTGTGGGCGCAGCTTTGCAGTTGAGAGGATTGTTGGAAAATTGACATTCTATGAATATTCATCTTTACACTTGGAGAGAGATTCAGCGCTCACATTTAGACTTTGATTAGGATTTAACATTAAGATTTCAAATTAACATTTAGGTTTAGATTTAACACTTAGCACTTACTTTTAGATTTAAGATTTACATGTAATATTTAGATTTAGCTTTAACATTTAG
Source organism: Nerophis lumbriciformis (assembly GCF_033978685.3). Lineage (NCBI taxonomy): Eukaryota > Metazoa > Chordata > Actinopteri > Syngnathiformes > Syngnathidae > Nerophis > Nerophis lumbriciformis. The sequence goes on along the minus strand of NC_084548.2, from coordinate 31,195,386 downwards.
ATTTGAGATTTAGATTAAACATTTTGATTTATATTCAACATTTTGGTTTAGATTTAATATTTAGCGCTTACATTTAGATTTAAGTTTTAGATTTAACATTTATATTCAGATTTAACATTTCGGTTTGAATTAACATTTATATTTGTATTTGACATTTATATTTATGTTTAGATATAACACGTAATTTTAATATTTAACATTTAAATTTGGTTTTAACATTTAGATTTAGATTTTTCATTTAGATGTACCTGTATATTTAACATTGAGATGTAAGATTTAGGTTTAGCTTTAATATTTAGATTTAACTTTTAGATTTACATTTAACATTTAGATTTAGATTTAAAATTCATGTGCAGGCATATTATTTAAAATCAACATTTAATTTAAACTTAAATGTGAGGGAAATGAGTTAAATGTGAGAAAAGTGAGTTGAATGTGACAAATATATATGCTATAAAAGTGTGACTGAACTTTTACATACGGCACCCCAGAAAAGGAACTTTTATAAAGATGCTTTTGCTACAACAGAAACCCAAAAAGTTATGCTGGTGGAAAAAAGCTAAAGAGGGAGTGGGTGGACCAACCATGAAATTCTGTGCATTAGCAATTCTATTAGAGAACCACAGAAATAGGTTGAGACCCACCAAAGTGTCTATTACAGTACATTGAATGTTGTTGTTTGTTGTGAATGCTGTTGTGTTAAAATGTTTTCATGAAGTTTGGGTTGGGGTTCATTCTTATTTCTCAACAAATAGAGCATTTTTGTATTATGCCTTTGTGGACAAATAAATACAAGATGATGACTTCACATCATTGGGGATTGTATTGCTGCACACCATCTGGGGATCAAATTAAGCGGCCACCTGAGGGTACACAAACAGTCAGTGCACTAAACGAACTCTAATTTCCTCATTTGCGTAATACTTTGGTTTATTACCAAATAGCTGCAGAGCTAATCGATGTACTTTTTTGTTTAGTGCTAATTAGCAGATGTTTGTGCAGTTGCTCACATCATTTCAGCAGATGTCGGCAGAATTTGCAATGGAAACCGTTTCTAAGTTTTCTGTTGTTTCGTTATTGTTGCTTTTTTGTAGTGTAGGGTCAGGTCAGACACATTGGAGTCTGTTAGTGGTAACATCGTTACCCAGTACTTCTTGCGCATGCAAGGGTGGCCACAATCTAAAAAGGCTCCCCCCACCAGTGCCATAGTGATGGATAGGGTGGCACACCACCCTGCAGGAGCAAAAATAACACCTATTAAAGGATGGATGAACTCCTTGCCAGTCAACGGACGACATTCATCGGCGGTTCTGCCAGTCAACTTTGCACGTGTTTTAGTACACGCAAACCTTTGGTAGATCAGGCTCGTGTGTATTACCGTATTTTTCGGAGTATAAGTCACGCCAAAAATGCATAATAACGAAGGAAAAAAACATGTATAAGTCGCATTTTTGGGGGAAATTTATTTGATAAAACCCAACACCAAGAATAGACATTTGAAAGGCAATTTAAAATAAATAAAGAAAAGTGAACAACATGCTGAATAAGTGTACGTTATATGAGGCATAAATAACCAACTGAGAACGTGCCTGGTATGTTAACGTAACATATTATGGTAAGAGTCATTCAAATAACTATAACATATAGAACATGTTATACGTTTACCAAACAATCTGTCACTCCTAATCGCTAAATCCCATGAAACCTTATACATCTAGTCTCTTACGTGAATGACCTAAATAATATTATTTGATATTTTACGGTAATGTGTTAATAATCTCACACATAAGTCGCACCCCCGGCCAAACTATGAAAAAAACTGCGACTTATAGTCCGAAAAATACGGTAGCAACACAGCCGAGTTTGTCTTAGATGCCATGGAGTTTAAGTACCACGGCAGCTACTATACATCACAGGTGACTGCTTCAAGAAGGAGGAACTAGCATCTTGTATTCAAGCAACTTCATGTGCATTTGGTAGATTATGTAAAAGCGTTTCGACAGAGGTGGGTAACGTAGCCAAAAATCGTACTGTTGCTTTCGAGCAGTGATTCTCATACTGTGTGGTACGCGGGTTCCATTTAGTGGTATGCCAAAGAATCACTTCATTAAAGTGGAGTGCTTATTTTCCTATATATAACACAGTGTTACTGTTCAAACCGTGTGTAATGTTACAGTGGCCCATCCATCCATCCATCCATCCATCCATCCATCTTCTTCCGCTTATCCGAGGTCAGGTCGCGGAGGCAGCAGCGTAAGCAGGAAAGCCCAGACTTCCCTCTCCCCAGCCACTTCGTCCAGCTCTTCCTGTGGGACCCCGAGGTGTTCCCAGGCCAGCCGGGAGACATAGTCTTCCCAACGTGTCCTGGGTCTTCCCCGCCGCCTCCTACCGGTCGGACGTGCCCTAAACACCTCCCTAGGGAGGTGTTCGGGTGGCATCCTGACCAGATGCCCGAACTACCTCATCTGGCTCCTCTCGATGTGGAGGAGCAGCGGCTTTACTTTGAGCTCCCCCCGGATGGCAGAGCTTCTCCCCCTATCTCTAAGGGAGAGCCCCGCCACCCGGCGGAGGAATCTCATTTCGGCCGCTTGTACCCGTGATCTTGTCCTTTCGGTCATAACCCAAAGCTCATGACCATAGGTGAGGATGGGAACGTAGATCAACCGGTAAATTGAGAGCTTTGCCTTCCGGCTCAGCTCCTTCTTCACCACAACGGATCGATACAGCGTCCGCATTACTGAAGAGCGCCGCACCGATCCGCCTGTCGATCTCACGATCCACTCTTCCCTCACTCGTGAACAAGACTCCGAGGTACTTGAACTCCTCCACTTGGGGCAAGATCTCCTCCCCAACCCGCAGATGGCACTCCACCCTTTTCCGGGCGAGAACCATGGACTCGGACTTGGAGGTGCTGATTCTCATCCCAGTCGCTTCACACTCAGCTGCGAACCGATCCAGCGAGAGCTGAAGATCCTGGCCAGATGAAGCCATCAGGACCACATCATCTGCAAAAAGCAGAGACCTAATCCTGCAGCCACCAAACCAGATCCCCTCAACGCCTTGACTGCGCCTAGAAATTCTGTCCATAAAAGTTATGAACAGAATCGGTGACAAAAGGCAGCCTTGGCGGAGTCCAACCCTCACTGGAAACGTGTCCGACTTACTACCGGCAATGCGGACCAAGCTCTGGCACTGATCATACAGGGAGCGGACTGCCACAATCAGACAGTCCGATACCCCATACTCTCTGAGCACTCCCCACAGGACTTCCCGAGGGACATGGTCGAATGCCTTCTCCAAGTCCACAAAACACATGTAGACTGGTTGGGCAAACTCCCATGCAGTGGCCCAAAAATATTAAATATACTTGTTGTTATATAAAACCTCTGTCTTGTTTTTAATGAATACTAATGCTAATACGCTACTGTACTTTAATGTTCAAGATTATGAGGGTACTTGGTGAAAAAAGTTTGAGAACCACTGCTTTAGAGCATCCATCCATTTTCCACAGCTTGTCCCTTTCAGGTGCTGGAGCCTATCCCAGGGTACATCCTGGACAAGTTGCCCCCTCATCAAAGGGCCAGTACAGATAGACAGTTGCTTCTTAATTTTTTTTTGTCATGACCCCCTTTGGGGACATGACGAATAATAAACATGACATAATTGAAATATAATTAAGAACCTGATAATATTATTTTATCCATACAAACCACTCTTTCAGCACCTACAGTGCATGCCACCTAGCTGGCATATACCATATTTTCCGGACCATAGGGCGCACCGGATTATAAGGCGCACTGCCGACGAATGATCTATTTACGATCTTTTTTCATATATAAGGCGCACCGGATAATAGGCCGCATTAAAGGAGTCATATTATTATTATTTTTTCTAAATTGAAAACACTTCCTTGTGGTCTACATCAGTGGTCCCCAACCACCGGGCCGCGGCCTGGAACCGGTCCGTAGATCAATTGGTATCGGGCCGCACAAGAAATAAAAACTAAAAAAATAAATATTTTTTTTATTTTTTATTAAATCAACAAAAAAAACACAAGATACACTTACAATTAGTGCACAAACCCAAAAAACTTCCCTCCCCCATTTACACTCATTCACACAAAAGGGTTGTTTCTTTCTGTTATTTATATTTCTGGTTCCTACATTATATATCGATATAGATCAATACAGTCTGCAGGGATACAGTCCGTAAGCACGCATGATTGTATTTTTTTATGACAACCCCCCCGCCCCCAACCCGCCCACCCCGGTCCGTGGGGGGAATTTTCAAGTGTTGACTGGTCCGCAGTTACAAAAAGGTTGGGGACCACTGGTCTACATAACATGTAATGGTGGTTCTTTGGTCAAAATGTTGCATAGATTATGTTTTACAAATCATCTTCAAGCCGCTTTCTGACAGTCGCCTCAGGATGCGCCGTTTTGTGGGCGGTCTTATTTACGTGGCTCACCTTCGGCAGCGTCTTCTCCCCGTCTTCTTTGTTGTAGTGGTGTAGCGTGCAAGGACGGAAGTGGAAGAGGGGTCCAAAGATGGCGCTAACTGTTTTAATGACATTCAGACTTTACTTCAATCAATAACTGCGCAGCATCTCCTCATTCGCCGGAAATGTGTCCCGTGAAATAACGTCCGACCGGAACTCTCGTATAACTAAAGTTCCTTGGGTGAATAATGTTAACTCACTACACCTGTATGTTTTAGCGCTATCATGGCAGATATAAGTAAGATATACTTTACACTACTTAATATTAGAAATGGCAACAGCGGAGGATGAATGTCCCATGACAGGAAGATAAGACAAAAAAAAGTCTGTAGTTTGAGTGCAGTCATGTGACTGCCAGGCTCCGTTTGATTGGTTAAATGGAGTCCAATGTCACGAGTGCTCATGTGACAGTGCCTGCTGGAAAATGTGTCTCTGAGAAGCCAAAACATTGTCTTTGCGAGCAGTAATAAATAGATTATAGATAAATAGAATGAGGATATAAATAAATGTAGAGTTTGGAATTAAAATTAATGTTACGGAGTAAAAGTAGCGTTTCGTCTTCATAAGATATTTTAGTAAAAGTAAAAAGTAGAGATGTCCGATAATGGCTTTTTTGCCAATATCCGATATTCCGATATTGTCCAACTCTTAATTACCGATTCCGATATCAACCGATACGATATATACAGTCGTGGAATTAACACATTATAATGCCTAATTTTGTTGTGATGCCCCGCTGGATGCATTAAACAATGTAACTTTACCATGAATTGATTAACGTGGACCCCGACTTAAACAAGTTGAAAAACTTATCCGTGTGTTACCATTTAGTGGTCAATTGTACGGAATATGTACTGTACTGTGCAATCTACTAACACAAGTTTCAATCAATCAATAAAAAACAAGGTTTTCCAAAATTAGAGAACAACTTCAACTCCAATTATGGAAAAAAGTGCCAACATGGCACTGCCATGTTTATTATTGAAGTCACAAAGTGCATTATTTGTTTTAACATGCCTCAAAACAGCAGCTTGGAATTTGGGACATGCTCTCCCTGAGATAATCTTAATACCCACTACAACTATGGGAAATACTATACTTTGGCATCACGGTGACAGAGGGGTTAGTGCGTCTGCCTCACAATACGAAGGTCCTGGGTTCCATCCTAAGTGTGTGGGTTCCCTCCGGGTACTCTGGCTTCCTACCACCTCCAAAGACATGCACCTGGGGATAGGTTGATTGGCAACACTAAATTAGCCCTAGTGTGTGAATGTGAGTGTGAATGTTGTCTGTCTATCTGTGTTGGCCCTGCGATGAGGTGGCGACTTGTCCAGGGTGTATCCCGTCTTCCGCCCGATTGTAGCTGAGATAGGCTCCAGCGCCCCCCGCAACACCGAAGGGAATAAGCGGTAGAAAATGGATGGATGGATGGACTTTCACAAAGTGCTTTTTTTTTTTTTTTAAACATGCCTCAGAACAACAGCTAAAAAAACAATGAAGGCACACAGCTTCAGTCCAGAGTATACTAGAGCATACTTGCCAACCTTGAGACCTCCGAATTCGGGAGATGGGGGTGGGGTGTTGATGTGGGGGGGTGTTGCGGGGTTTGGTGGTAGCAGGGGGTGTATATTGTAGTGTCCCGGAAGAGTTAGTGCTGCAAGGGGTTCTAGGTATTTGTTCTGTTGTGTTTATGTTGTGTTACAGTGCGGATGTTCTCCTGAAATGTGTTTGTCATTCTTGTTTGGTGTGGGTTCACAGTGTGGCGCATATTTGTAACAGTGTTAAAGTTGTTTATACGGCTACCCTTAGTGTGACCTGTATGGCTGTTGATCAAGTATGCCTTGCATTCACTTATGTGTGTGTAAAAGCCGCATATATAATGTAAATGGGCCGGCCCGCTGTTTGTATGGAGGAAAAGCGGACATGACGACAGATTGTAGAGGACGCTAAAGGCAGTGTCTTTAAGGCACGCCCCCAATATTGTTGTCCGGGTGGAAATCGGGAGAATGGTTGCCCCCGGGAGATTTTCGGGAGGGGCACTGAAATTCGGGAGTCTCCCGGGAAAATCGGGAGGTTGAAACCGATACTGATAATTTCCGATATTACATTTTAAAGCATTTATCGTATTTTATCTCTAGTAAAAAGTATGTTGCAATAATACTACTCTGACAAGTACAATATATTTCCAAAAAGTAACTTAAGTAAATGTAACGGAGTAAATGGAGCGCGTTACTACCAAGGACAACTTTACCGAAAGGGGGGCCCACCCCCAAACCACAACATTGCCCCCACCCACCCCCACCAAACAACAACAACGCCAGTTTCTGGTCGGAAATACGCTATTTTTTAACAGAATTGTTTGATTGGCTGATCTTGTGGCAGCTTTCATTTCCCATCAGCTTCAAGCCATTAGTCTGTTTTCTTTTTCAGCCACCACTCCCCATTCCTTTATGGCTCCTGAAAGTCTGTCATTCAACGAATGAGACAGGATGCAGATCCCAGCACAACATCATAGGGACATTAAAGTGGATTAAACTCCCGGTTTGCATCCTTTTACCACTCATGCCAAGCACACTCTCCAGACAAGTGTACAACTGCAGAACATACAGAGAAAAGAAGTCATCTACCGAAAAAACAAAAATACACTGATTAACAAGATTCAGGTCTCAGATTTTTAGGATAAATCCAGGGCAGGTTAATTCCTTTCCTCCTCAAACATGAATGAAACAATTGATTCAGGGACCTCTTAATTGTCTAAAGGAGAGAATGTAAGTGTACACCCTGGACTGGTTGCCAGTCAGCCCTGGCACTGGCAACCAGTCCAGGGTGTACCCTTTCATCCAAAGGCAGTTCTCTCACGACCATGCACAGCAAAATTGGTATGGAAAATGGATGGATGGTTGCACATCCTGCTCTCCTGGAGCCACAGGGTTAATCTCCCTCTATTTCGATTTAAACCACCGTGCCCAGTAAGGCTCTCAGTTTTGAGTTGATGGAAAAGCAGCCTTCAGGTCATAGTGGATGCATGCGTTTTCTCATCAAACCATAGAGCGTGGCGATAGCAGCTACAAACACAACCCTAGGAGGCTTCAGCACATGTGATTGGTGACGAGGGTCAAATTAAAGGTTTGAAGATAGTGACGTAAAAGGGTGGAAAACGTGAAGCTGCAGGAAGATTTTTCATAGTTGTTTGGTCTCTTCGAAACTTAGAGGAGTTCTCACTAGCACTGTGATGACTGTTATGTGAAAGTGGTCTCCACTAGTAAAGATAGTGTTGAGTTCTCTTTGTGAAATATTTGCCAGGCAATTGCAGTAGAACAACAATGCTGATGACTTTGGACTCGACTAGACAATATCGTCAAAAGACTTGCAACTGGACTTGAACTTTGACACCACTGACTCAGGACTTGACTCAGATATTAAGCATTAAAACTTCTTAAGACTTGAGAGATTAGGTGAGGGTGTTCAGCAAAATGTGTCCTATGATGTAAAAAAATACATTAATTGAAGACAAAGTCGACAAAACTATAAATATCTTGTCCACGTGACCAATTCACACTGCAGCACAATCACCAGGTTTAAGCCCAACTACTACTATTATTATGGCCAAAGTTGGCAAGCGACATAAAAGTGCAGGTAAATCTGCTATATTGTGGAGGGAATAATAAACAATAAACACGTCATAAAACACAACTTTATACTGTACATATTGCGATACAAAGTGCGATACAAAGGACTATGGGAAATGTCAGCACAGGAGCAGCATGTCAAAATGTTGCTATATAGCAGCCATCTTAGTCAGGGCAACGGTCAAATTCAATGCAATGCATATGTAATGAAAATAGGGTGTACCCTACCTTTTGCCCGAGTGCAGCTGGGTAGGCTCCAGCCCCCCCCCGCGACCTAGAGGGACAAGCGGTAGAAAATGCTAATTTTTTTAAACCGATTTTCTAGCATTTTACTTTATTGTCAACGTCAAAAGGTGTGCTAATAATGCAGAAAACATTTAATTCAAATCCAAAAGCAATTATTACCGATCTTAAAGGGGTGTGTCGGTGCCCGGCTGTTGTGTTGCGGGAGTACTTCCTGTTGTGGGTAATTGTTATTTACATGTGCGATTGCACATAATTGCTAAAGTTAGGTGTTTATCTTTAACATATATCCAGTTCTGTCCTGTTCTTGGGCGGAGTGGCTCAGCGGGTAGAGCAGCCATCCAAAAACGTAATAAAAGTTTCTGGTTTAATTCCAGCTTCTGTCATCCTACTCACTGCTGCCTTCGTGTCCTTGGGCAAACACTTCACCCACCTTGCTCCCAGTGCCAACCACACTGGTATAAATGAGCTTACCAACAAGCTTGAATGTATTGGTTTCTCATTGTAAAGTGCTTCGAGGTATTTGTGAAAAGCACCATATAAATACAGTGTTGGCGCTAGGAATTTTCAAATGGGGTCCGAGGGACCCCATCAAGTCATAAAAAATGGGGTGCAACTGTACATTTTTGGGGTCTCACTTTTTTGTAACCGTTTTGAAAACAAATGACGTATGTATGCATTATCCTGTTATATCTCACATTCTATATTGTGTTTTGGAAAAAGGTTGTCATAAATGTTACTTAATTAATCAAAAAAATAATACAAAAGAAAAAACATTTTTATAAATGATAAATGGGTTGTACTTGTATAGCGCTTTTCTACCTTCAAGGTACTCAAAGCGCTTTGACACTACTTCCACATTTACCCATTCACACACACATTCACACACTGATGGAGGGAGCTGCCATGCAAGGCGCTAACCAGCACCCATCAGGAGCAAGGGTGAAGTGTCTTGCTCAGGACACAACGGACATGACGAGGTTGGTGCTAGGTGGGGATTGAACCAGGGACCCTCGGGTCGCGCACGGCCACTCTTCCACTGCGCCACGCAGTTATAAACATTAATTCACTTTCTTCATTACTTCATGGATCTAAACTTTACCGCTGCCGGTATTTTTTTCTATATTTTCATTTAATAAGTTGTAGGTGTATTTATTTCAGTATAAAAGTGTAAAAAGTTTTTAGCTTCAATCATGAAATGATGATAGTTGTGTGCCAGGGCATACAGTACATGCATATGACAAATTTCATTGATTATTCTCACCTGTATGTAGATCATCAGTCATATAAAAACCGCCACATCTACACTTTCATGGCAAATAATGCCAACAAACTTAGAATTTTGCAACTTATTTTGTGTGGGCTTTGTACCGAGGATGTCGTTGTGGCTTGTGCAGCCCTTTGAGACACTTGTGATTTAGGGCTATATAAATAAAGATTGATTGATTGATTTTCAATGTCATTTAATACAGTGGCACTCAATGCCTCTACCATTTCATCTCTGGCTTCGTGATGGCCATAAGCTGTGTGTTCCCCTTTAAGAATGGCAATATGTGGGGTGAGTGACGTGTGTAAGTGAGTAGGCAAGTTAGGAGAGGAAGCGCTCGCAGGTTCAGGAGTGTTAATAGCATGGTGGATGTCCGCTTGGCTTTGTGGTAAACATAAATAAAGAGTTGTAACAAATCGACGGCCTCGTCATTCCGACCAAAGAGCGTAACTGTAAGGATCCACTGCCGGGTAAAGTGGAGGGTGTTACCCCCAAAAATATATCAGCCCTGGAGGGAACGTCTCCCCTGCGCTCCTCGACCACGGTCTTGGAGCCGACAAGCAGGAAAGGTGTAACATGATGTTTCTTGGTGCCTGGTGAGGCTGGATCTTTGAAAATCAGTGCGCCCGGTCGTAAAGGTGTTCTTTTTATTAGCCCGTTTACATGGCGTGCAAAACATCTTTCCATTGTCATAAGTGAGCCATTTGCTGAAAAGTGGCTCCTCAAGCCACTTTTCATTGAAGCTTCGCTTCTTGGGTTTATTGCTCGCCATGACGACAACAATAACACGCGGGACTCCTAATACCGGAAATGCAGTATTTGTGATTGATAAAACTTTCAGCGAATCAAAATGTAAGAAATTGTACAAGAAAGTTCATTACTTTGAAGTCGACCAATAAAAACGCGACCAATAAAAACACAATAAACGGGGACGGAAATTTGACTCGGCAAATAAAAAGAAAACAAAACATTGACGGAAAGCGATAATAGATTTAAAAAAAACAAGTAAACAAGACACGCGGACTTCCAGAAATGTGCGTTCTTTCTGATTTCAATGCGTAAAAAGACACAAAAAGTGTGTTAACGCCAGCAGTGAAAAATTATTCACATTTATTTTCATTATTTGTTCCCCTGTATAGAAATAGTCTGTGTGTGTCTGTGTATTTTACTCACCTGTTTCACACCCTATTATTTACAGTCGCGATCAAAAGTTTGCATGCACTTGTAAAGAACATAATGTCATGGCTGTCTTGAGTTTCCAATTCTTTCTACAACTCTTATTTTTTTGTGATGACGATGGCTACCAAAAGTGCCGTATTGCAGTGAAACTTGCCAAGGGACATAATGGATAATAATGGATTAGATTTATATAGCGCTTTTCTAGACACTCAAAGCGCTTCACAGAGAAGTGAGAACCCATCATTCATTCACACCTGGTGGTGGTAAGCTATTTTCGTAGCCACAGCTGCCCTGGGGTAGACTGACAGAAGCGTGGCTGCCAGTTTGCGCCTACGGCCCTTCCAACCACCACCTATCATTCATCATTCATCATTCATCAACCAGTGTGAGCGACAATGGGGGAAAGGGCAGCGATTTGGATGGTAAGAGGCAGGGAGCGAACCTGCAACCATCAGGTTTCTGGCACGGCCGCTCTACCCACTACGACATGTAACCAAATATTAACATTGCCATTGCTGTATGTATACTTTTGACCCAGCATATTTGGTCACATTTTCAGTAGACCCATAATAAATTCATAAAAGAACCAAACTTCATGAATGTTTTTGTGCTCCAATCACTCTATCACAAAAAAAATAACAGTTGTAGAAATTATTGGAAACTCAAGACAGCCATGACATTATGTTCTTTACAAGTGTATGTAAACTTTTGACCACGACTGTATGTTAAACCATCAGTGAGGACAGTCTTGTGTGTAACAATTCTCACGTCTGTGCCTTCACTTTAACTATAAGGTTAAAGCAAAACAATAAGAAATGTCTCATAACCCTACACGACTCTGGATGAATTATAAATAACAATGTCATATAATTTAAATGCATCAAATATATGTTACATGTAGTAACACAGATCATGGTTTGGATGCAGTAGGTGGGATATTATTGTGAATCCAGTAATAATTGTGTCAAATACTTAAAAGAACTTTAAGTTTATGTATGTACAGTATATGGCGTGGCACGGTTGGGAGAGTGGCCATGCCAGCAACCTGAGGGTTCCTGGTTCGATCCCCACCTTCTACCAACCTCGTCATGTCAGTTGTGTCCTTGAGCAAGACACTTCACCCTTGCTCCTGATGGGTCGTGGTTAGCGCCTTGCATGGCAGCTCCCGCCATCAGTGTGTGAATGTGTGTGTGAATGTGTGTGTGAATGGGTGAATGTGGAAATAGTGTCAAAGCGCTTTGAGTACCTTGAAGGTAAAAAAGCACTATACAAGTATAACCCATGTACCATACAAATACAAAGTCGATGACCTGAGACTTGACTTGGGTTTAAAGATTTAAGACTTACTAGAGACTTGCAAAACATTGACTTTCTCCCACCTCTACAAAACCCCTCCCAAACACTTTGCCCGTGTGATGAAAAATGATTTGTTTCCAAACAATGGCCATCTGTTAGAATGTGGTAGCGAAAAGAGAAAGTTGCAGCTCAACTTAGTGCTGATTGCCTTATCATTAGGCTCCACAGAGAGCTTACAGCCAAACGTTGCACATTAGTATACTGCCTCTGTTGTTTTTGACAATAAACAAGTGTCAGTGAAGAGAGCGACAGACAAGATGGAGAGATAGTCTGGAATGAGTTTCCTTAAAGCAACGTGTGTGCTAGCGTCGCTGCGATTTTATGAATTCACCATAAAAGAGTGAGCAACTGTCATGCCTGCAGGTCATAGAATCGGATGCTGTGTTTGGAATGAAAGGCAGTAGGGCAAGAGAAAGATGAAGGGGGAGAAGGAAATTGTGGGGTCTCCTGTGACGATGCAACTGATAAGAGAAGCACGCGTCTGCGGGAACTGGGGCTACTGTGGCCATGTTGTCAAATAAAACATGACATTGATTTATGAGTCTGAAGTTGCAATGAGAGCAGCACACAGAGACAAAATCTCGGGGCAGTTAAACCACCGCATCATCATAGGAATGCCTTTCTTTTTTTGTTTTTAATAACTACTTTCCTCTTCAACCAAATGACCATCATCATTATGACATTACATTACATGAATTATCTCGTGCTATAAACATCAATTCATTTTTCAGTGAAAATGTGAGTGAGAATTTATGTGAATTGATGTGTTCATTTAGATTTGAAAACACGTAAATGATGACATGCTTTGGTGCTCATTCTCTAGCAAATACACACCTAAATATGTTATGTGCTACATTGTAACTGTATGCATGTTCAAAATAAATTACTACCATCACAGTAATCTACAATACTGTCCTTGCAACTATTCTTAAGAGATTCAATAATGTTTCTTCTAACAAATAATGCACTTTTAGTTTAAGGTGCCCCCTTTACTATCAATACAACTGAATGGAATGCTAACAAGGGGGATTTAATTGACTGCTGTTGTGCTGGCAGAAGTGTCACTTCTTCGTGTCTTAATAACTGTCATTTTGCACCACTAACGAGCAACACATTCCATGTCTGAGTCCCCCAAGGTAGAGGATAAATACTGTGGATCCTGCACCACGCCTTCAGAGTAGAGCTGTCTAATATAAATCTGTGAGCATATCAGGGGTCGAATGTAATAATTCAGTCAGACTTTTCGAGCAGATACATTTCTCACATTTAACTGGTTAGAGTAGCCGCCCTTAGAACGGTAGGTTGTGAGTTCAAACCCCGGCCGAGTCATACCAAAGACTATAAAAATGGGACCCATTACCTTCCTGCTTGGCACTTAGCCAGAGCCGGCCCAAGGCATAAGCGTACTAAGCGCTTGCTTAGGGCCCCGCGGCCACCAGGGGGCCCCCAAAAGCAATTAACAAAAAAATCTTATTTTTAATTTTTTGCATGTACGAGTCTGACTGATGATTTCTAAATGATCAAAGATATATTATTGTACAAAAACACAATTTTAGGTCAACAGAGTGCTGCTGCTGATCTAGGCTTAGTGATTCTTCCTGCCTCTCTTTAAATGTAAAGCTGCCTCTGCTGCACCTGTGACGTTTGCCGCCTGCTATGGCGTCACATTAGTGCCAAAAATCCGAGCGCATAAAAACTGTTATCGCGCGCTGATTCTCCACTTCGTGCGCGCGCGCGACACCCTTTTGCGCGCGTGTGGTGCCTTTTTGCGCGCGTGTGGTGCCTTTTTGCGCGCGCGCCGTCTCGGTCTGTGCGCTGGCATGTTTCGTTTTGGCACTTTGGGGGCGGGTATGCTTAGACGGCCCCTTCTTTCTGATTGGTCAGGCGAAACGCTCAGAGCCAATCAGAAGTATAGCAGGGCGGGTCATCGTCAATATGTATCAAGATTGTTATAGGCGCAAAGTTTTCACTTCTTCTTGAACATTTGTTTTCTAATTTATGGAATTTCTTTTGATTCAGCCATAAAATTAATGAAATAATCTTTGAATTTTGTTTTTAAAATGTTAAAAATAGCCTTTTAATAATGTATTCTGAAACAGTTTAAAATAATCAGAGAACTGACTATCACTGACCCTACACAACTATGTTGCACAATTAAGTCTTTTTTTTTTATAGCGAAAGAGGTAATTTCAACAGGTGCAGCATCCTATGTCATATCTACATGTAATAAGATTTGTAACAAGGCAAACCGTTTGTAAATTGGTTGAAAATCGAGCAAGTTATGGTAATTTAATTGGTACATGTACTAATTAAATTACCATAACTTGCTTTGACATCAATGTAATGATTGAGGCTAGCTGTCCGAGGTAAGATGGCTACAACGTTGCTACGCTGGAGAATGATTGGTCATATGAAAAATGCTCAGAGCCAATCAGAAAGGAGGGGCTGTCTAAGCATACCTGCCCCCAAAGTGCCAAAAAAAAAATGACAGCGCGAGGAGAGATGCCAGGAGTACACAGAGAGCGCACAGACCGAGACGGCGCGCGCGCAGAAAGGCACCGCGCGCGCGCAAAAAGACACCACGCGCGCGCAAAAAGACACCACGCGCGTGCAAAAGGGTGTCGCGCGCGCACAAAGTGGAGAATCAGCGCGCGATAACAGTTTTTATGCGCTTGGATTTTTGGCACTAATGTGACGCCATATCTTTCCTCTCAGATTCAGACAGGACTGAGCAGGTGATCAGAGGACCACTGTCTATTAAGGAGAACTTTTCATTCCCCAAACGGCATGATGGCCGAAGTTTTCATTATCATTATACCTACAGGGGATACCTAATGGGGAAAAAGTCAAGCGTAGCTGGCTGACTTATTCAAGAAGTAAAGATGCAGTCTATTGCTTTTGCTGCAAATTATTTTCCAAAAAGTCCTTAAAACTGGCAGCCGAGGGACAGCGGGATTGGGTCAACATAGGTGCACTGCTGAAACAGCATGAAAACAGTGAAGATCATTGTAGCAACATGGTGAAATGGAAGGATTTTGCCTTGCGTCTTTCAAAGGGGAAAACTATTGATGAATTTAACTTCAGTAGACTGCGCTCTCTTCGTACAAAGTAAACATTAAATATGAACAATTAACTAAAAATGTAAACTAGTAATTAAAGACTAATATGTACAAGACTGATGAGACAAGATGACACTTTTACTGTTAATACAAAGCTTTATCACTTGGACTGTTCAACCCCAGGCCACTCTTGTAGCTGAATGTTTTCTACATTTTAAGATTAGGAACCATATGTGGCACTCTGGACATCATTCGTTCATTCATTGGTATTATTTATGTTCTTAACTGGGCCACCCCCATATCTTTATAAATGACATGTCATTTGTAAAGACATGCCAGGCTGACAATAGGATAATGTAAACAACACTGCCAGAGCCGCAATGAGTTTATAGTAGGTGTGTGAATGATCAACAATCAATATTATTGGCAGAAATAGAGGGCCCCAAAATCAAATTTTGCTTAGGGCCCCATGGAGGCTTGGGCCGGCACTGCACTTAGCATCAAGGGTTGGAATTGGGGGTTAAATCACCAAAAATGATTCCCGGGCGCGGCCACCGCTGCTGCCCACTGCTCCCCTCACCTTGCAGAGAATAATTTCGCCACACCTAGTGTGTGTGTGACAATCATTGGCACTTTAAGTTTAAATTAAATGTTGACTCTAAATGTTGACCCAAATTTTCCATTTAAATCTTGATGTTAAATCTAAATTTAAATGTGAGCGCTAAATCTCTCGCATAGTAAAAAGATGTTATATATATAATATATATATATATATATATATATATATATATATTCATAGAATGCCAGTTTTCCACAAATCAGAAGACTCCTACATATTTCTTACTGCGGAAGAAGGAAATATGACAGGTGATTAACATTTTGGTTTAGATTTGATATTTAAATTTAACATTTAGATTTAGATTTAACAATTATGTTTGGCTTTAACATTTGGCAGTCCAATTTGGTTTGGATGTAACATTTAAATTTTGATTTTACATTTAGTTTTAGATCTAACATTTGGGTTTAACATTAATATTTGGATTAAACATTTAGGTTGAGATCTAACATTTAAATTTAGATTTTACATTTTGTTTTAGATCTAACATTCATGTTTAACATTAATGGTTTAGATGTAACATTTAGCGCTCACATCGAGATTTATATTTATGATTTAGATTCAACATTTACATTTAGATTTAACATTGAGATTTAGATTTTACATTTAGATTTAAAGTTTATATTTAGATTTAACATTTAGATTTTTTGTGACATGTACATCTACATTTAACATTTGGAGTCAACATTGAATTTGAACTTAAATGTGATGAAAATTGAGCTAAATGTGAGAAATATATCTGCTAGAAAAGTGTGGCTGAATTTTTACATTCGGCACTCCATATGAGCATGATGTAATGAAGCCTGGGGCGAAATGTCTTCTAAGACAATCTGAACAGTACAATTGCAATCCATTCAATGTTCTGCAATTGTAATGAACTGGATGAATGACAATATTTAAAGGCATCTTAATCACGTCTGCATTGAACAAAACTGCTCAAATGTGTAGACAATACGAAAGCAGAATAACAGACGTAGACTTATGCCGTCTGTTATGTCGGACCTGAGGGACAAATAAAAAGAAACAGTGCTTGTCTGGCAAAGGGTGCACAGGAGGTTCATAGACTTTAGGAGGAGTCAGCCATGGTATATTTTATCTGATCCTCCAATATTGTATGCACACATCACCCTGGTGCAGAACCAAATGGCTTTGTCTGGAGTATTTTTAGATTAATTATGTCTGATTACCGCCTAAACCCGGCGCTACTTTGAAAAGCTCACTCTGCGATCCATTAAATTAACCAAGAACCTTTTTAAATGAAGCAAATCAAAAGAGCGAAACTAGCAATTAATACAGCTCTGAGAATAGCATCAGCTGAGCTAAGACCAAATCACAGCACAGACCAATGGGCCTTTTGGATGAAAAGTTAAGAGAGAGAAAACTTCATAGCAACTTTATCTAACAAAGAAACACTTTGGACATGTTACTGTGTGTGCATAATTGGCTGTCCAGTGGACATATACATTGCACACAGATATATGTAGTTTATGTTTCTGTGCTGCTCATTGTTATTGGTGTAGCTCGGTTGGTAGAGCGGATGTGCCAGCAACTCAAGGGTTCCAGGTTCGATTCCCGCTGTCGTGTCCTTGAGCAAGACCCTTTACCCACCTGCTCCCAGTGCCACCCACACTAGTTTAAATGTAGCTTAAAGATGTAGATAGTAAGTTTCACTATGTTAAGCGCTTAGAGTAGAGGAAAAGCGCTATATAAATATAACTCACTTCACTTGCCTCTCTTACTGTGTACATATTTACAATGTATAGTTAATGTTTTTATCTTTCATATTATTTCTTGGGTTACTGCCATTTATTGTGGAAAGTAAAGAAAGAATGTTCTTGTGCGGGGAAACTTGTTTCTTTTCTGTGCATATGACAATAAACGATGTCTTGTCTTTTTATAACGATGACTGTTGTTTGCTTCTTGGTGAAAGCATGTTTCATCCTTTTGATGAAACTACAAATCATTTCAAAAATGAACGTGAGGTATTAAAGCCTCTGAGTTTAAAGCACTGTCTACCATGGAAATGAAAAAATGTGATAGATGAAAACAAACAAAACAAAGCAGCTCGGTTGTCAGCAGTTAAACAGACGTTGGAGAAATTAGCGTGAACAGTACAAGGGACAAAAGCAAGTTGGACCTGTTATTTTAATGATCTAAAAGCAACAACAACACTTGTTTTTCTTCTTGCACTTTTCTTTTGCTTTTCCGAGATTGTACAAAGCATGAAGATCCTTCTTGCAATGGAAGACCGGATTAAAAAACTATAACTGAGCTCATACAGCCCGGTCAGTTTTCAATGGATTTAGCATTTGCTGTAGAAACATTTGCAATGTTTTAATTTATACTCTATATATTTTGCTAATTTTATAAACTTTGAATAGTTTGTAAACAAAACAACACATCTAAGGTTAACACAAAAATAAAAAATAAAAAGTAAAGAAAATATTCCATCATGAACACAATTGTACTGTTATTGTTTCTTCTTTTGAATATGTGGTGTGTGCCACTGAGACGTGTTAAATGAGATCAGTTACTCACAACAGATGCAGACAAACACTGCTCTAGGACAGAACATTCACTTCACATATTTTTGCATCATTGGTAAGTAGTGCATACTTGCCAACCCTCACGGATTTTCTGGGAGACTCCCGAAATTCAGCGCCTCTCCCGAAAACCTCCCGAGACAAATTTTCTCCCGAAAATCTCCCGAAATTCTGGCGGAGCTGGAGGCCACGCCCCCTCCAGGCTTATTGTTAGGCAGTTTCATTAACGTCCTCCCAGCGCGGCAACAACACACAACAACAGCAGTCACGTTTTCGTCTACCGTAAAACAGTTCGTCTGCCGTACACAACAATGTTGTGACACTCTTAAACAGGACAATACTGCCATCTACTGTACATGCATAGGTGACAATAACATTTAGGGCTTTTAGAGAGTGCAGTGCACAACTAAGCACACAACAAGGAGACGAAGCAGAATGCATCATCAGAGAGGGTGTTCAGCATGGTTAGAAAAATAGTGACAGAGATTAGAACAAGGATGGACAATTCAACCCTTAACTCAACAATGAGTAGATGAGTGTTATGTGTGTGTATATGTGTAAATAAATGAACACTGAAATTCAAGTATTGCTTTATATATATATATATATATATATATATATATATATATATATATATATATAATAAAATAAATATAGATATTATATATATTTATTTTATTTTATATATATTATATATATATATATAGTTAGAATTCACTGAACGTCAAGTATTTCTTATATATATATATATGTATATATATATATATATATATGAAATACTTGACTATATATATATATATATATATATATATATATATATATACAGGTAAAAGCCAGTAAATTAGAATATTTTGAAAAACTTGATTTATTTCAGTAATTGCATTCAAAAGGTGTAACTTGTACATTATATTTATTCATTGCACACAGACTGATGCATTCAAATGTTTATTTCATTTAATTTTGATGATTTGAAGTGGCAACAAATGAAAATCCAAAATTCCGTGTGTCACAAAATTAGAATATTACTTAAGGCTAATACAAAAAAGGGATTTTTAGAAATGTTGGCCAACTGAAAAGTATGAAAATGAAAAATATGAGCATGTACAATACTCAATACTTGGTTGGAGCTCCTTTTGCCTCAATTACTGCGTTAATGCGGCGTGGTATGGAGTCGATGAGTTTCTGGCACTGCTCAGGTGTTATGAGAGCCCAGGTTGCTCTGATAGTGGCCTTCAACTCTTCTGCGTTTTTGGGTCTGGCATTCTGCATCTTCCTTTTCACAATACCCCACAGATTTTCTATGGGGCTAAGGTCAGGGGAGTTGGCGGGCCAATTTAGAACAGAAATACCATGGTCCGTAAACCAGGCACGGGTAGATTTTGCGCTGTGTGCAGGCGCCAAGTCCTGTTGGAACTTGAAATCTCCATCTCCATAGAGCAGGTCAGCAGCAGGAAGCATGAAGTGCTCTAAAACTTGCTGGTAGACGGCTGCGTTGACCCTGGATCTCAGGAAACAGAGTGGACCGACACCAGCAGATGACATGGCACCCCAAACCATCACTGATGGTGGAAACTTTACACTAGACTTCAGGCAACGTGGATCCTGTGCCTCTCCTGTCTTCCTCCAGACTCTGGGACCTCGATTTCCAAAGGAAATGCAAAATTTGCATGGTTGGGTGATGGTTTGGGGTGCCATGTCATCTGCTGGTGTCGGTCCACTCTGTTTCCTGAGATCCAGGGTCAACGCAGCCGTCTACCAGCAAGTTTTAGAGCACTTCATGCTTCCTGCTGCTGACCTGCTCTATGGAGATGGAGATTTCAAGTTCCAACAGGACTTGGCGCCTGCACACAGCGCAAAATCTACCCGTGCCTGGTTTACGGACCATGGTATTTCTGTTCTAAATTGGCCCGCCAACTCCCCTGACCTTAGCCCCATAGAAAATCTGTGGGGTATTGTGAAAAGGAAGATGCAGAATGCCAGACCCAAAAACGCAGAAGAGTTGAAGGCCACTATCAGAGCAACCTGGGCTCTCATAACACCTGAGCAGTGCCAGAAACTCATCGACTCCATGCCACGCCGCATTAACGCAGTAATTGAGGCAAAAGGAGCTCCAACCAAGTATTGAGTATTGTACATGCTCATATTTTTCATTTTCATACTTTTCAGTTGGCCAACATTTCTAAAAATCCCTTTTTTGTATTAGCCTTAAGTAATATTCTAATTTTGTGACACACGGAATTTTGGATTTTCATTTGTTGCCACTTCAAATCATCAAAATTAAATGAAATAAACATTTGAATGCATCAGTCTGTGTGCAATGAATAAATATAATGTACAAGTTACACCTTTTGAATGCAATTACTGAAATAAATCAAGTTTTTCAAAATATTCTAATTTACTGGCTTTTACCTGTATATATATGAAATACTTGACTTGGTGAATTCTAGCTGTAAATATACTCCTCCCCTCTTAAGCACGCCCCCAACCACGCCCCCCGCCACCCTCCACCCCCCACTTCCCGAAATCGGAGGTCTCAAGGTTGGCAAGTATGAAGTAGTGCCTGTACTTACTTGACTCTCTCTGGAGCCTCTCCATGCTGCTTTCCGGCGGAAGTCAGGGTACACCCTGGACAAGTCGCTACCTCATCGCAGGGCCGACACAGATAGACAGACAACATTCACACTCATATTCACAAGAAAGGGTCAATTTAGTGTTGCCTATACTTACATCCTGATAAAACAGTTGGCTGTTGTGCACTTTGATGTTGGCAACAACACCCGCCTGGATGAACTCTGGCACTTATTGGCTAACCATGTACTCAAACTTTAGCCAATCATAATTACTTAAGAGTCTGTCAACCTTCCCCCGCAACAAAAAAACACAATATTTCATTATCACCGAAGCATTTCCAGTTTAAAACATCACCTTAACACAAAGCATACAATAGTCAGGGATTCAGTAAGCACTTTGGCTATTGCCTCGCTTGTGGCAAGTCCATTTCGGACAAATTAACTGACAATTGCCAAGTGGATTGCAACAAACTGCAGACCCATTACTATCGTTGAGGAGACGAGCATTACAAAGGCTTTGCAAGTTGCCTCTGAAGACATATTGTACAAGTTTTCAGTAATATTAAAAATGCATTGGCTCTAACTTAAAAGGGAAAAAAGCACGATAATTTGGCTGTAGCCAAACATGTCACCCTAACAGAAGACTACTGGACTTCTGTGAATGTAATAACTTTAAGTACCTCCGCTTTACTCGGTTATTTTTATGTGCATATTGAGTCTCTGCTCAAACAGATGATCTACATATATACATATATATATATATATATATATATATGTATATATATATATATATATTTATATATATATATATATTTCCAAATGCATTTGGCCACCTGCCTTGACTCACATATGAACTTGAAGTGCCATCCCATTCCTAACCCATAGGGTTAAATATGATGTCGGTCGACCTTTTGCAGCAATTACAGCTTCAACTCTTCTGGGAAGGCTGTCCGCAAGGTTGCGGAGTGTGTTTATAGGAATTTTCCAGCATTTTCCAAAAACGCATTGGTCGAGAAGGCCTGGCTCTCAGTCTCCGTTCTAATTCATCCCAAAGGTGTTCTATCGTGTTCAGGTCAGGACTCTGTGCAGGCCAGTCAAGTTCATCCACACCAGACTCTGTCATCCATGTCTTTATGGACCTTGCTTTGTGCACTGGTGCACAGTCAAGTTGGAAGAGGAAGGGGCCCGCTCCAAACTGTTCCCACAATGTTGGGAGCATGGAATTGTCCAAAATGTTTTGGTATCCTGGAGCATTCAAAGTTCCTTTCACTGGAACTAAGGGGCCAAGCCCAACTCCTAAAAAACAACCCCACACCATAATTCCTCCACCAAATTTCACATTCGGCACAGTCCGAAATCTACCGTTCTCCTGGCAACCTCCAAACCCAGACTCGTCCATCAGATTGCCAGATGGAAAAGCTTGATTCATCACACCAGAGAACGCGCCTCCACTGCTCTAGAGTCCAGTGGCGACATGCTTTACACCACTGCATCCCACACTTTGCATTGGACTTGGTGATCTCTTTGCACTTTGCGCTTCAGCATCCGCTGACCCCTCTCTGTCAGTTTGTGTGGCCTACCACTTTGTGGCTGAGTTGCGGTTGTTCCCAAACTCTTCCATTTTCTTATAATAAAGCCGACAGTTGACTTTGGAATATTTAGGAGCGAGGAAATTTCACGACTGGATTTGTTGCACAGGTGGCATCCCATGACAGTTCCACGCTGGAAATCACTGAGCTCCTGAGTGCGCTCATTCTTTCACAAATGTTTGTAGAAACAGTCTCCATGCTTAAATGCTTAATTGTATACACCTGTGGCCGGGCCAAGTGATTAGGACACCTGATTCTGATCATTTGGATGGGTGGCCAAATACTTTTGGCAATATGTGGTAAGTGTAAGAAATCACTGACATTGTATTGTATTTTTTTCATCTTTTCATGTCGTGTTGTCTTTCTATGCATATTTATGGAGCGTAAGGTTGGAAAAGAGGTGCTCATACAAAAACATTAAGAAAAAGGGTTCTCGTTATGTGAGTCAAAGCAAGTGATATATTAAACTTTTATGAGACGACGAGAATCACAGTCGTCTTTCTTGAATATATGATCAGACAAGCAAAAGAAACAACTGCCATGGGAGAAACGAAACAATCCTAGTGTGTAGTAAGTAATCCACGAGCTCCGGCTGTAAACATCATGACTCGGTTAGGCCTCTTGTGACGCACGGGTAAACACAATATACCACTTAGAGACTATTTCAACAAGCTTAGTACATCCGAGTCACAGTATCACACTCAGTCATTTGAACATGATGCCTGTCTGCGGCTCGCTGCTGCCTGCATTGCTCAATCATGCAAACCACTGCCAACTTCCATGAAGTATTCAAAATGCGTTTTTACACTGTCAGATTCAGAAATCCCATCATGCAGTGTCTACCCATGCAAATAGACAGTCGGTATTGTGGAGAGCGTGCAGAAGAATCCAATCAAAAAATGCAGGATTTCAAGAAACAACCTTATTTTGCATCCTCATCCTAAATTTTGGAAATGCTCATGGTATATATTTTGTATATTGTATATAATGATAAAAGGTTTGTGACGCACTATAGCACACATAGCTACTTGGATGACTTATGATTAATGATTAAATTAGCAAATTAGCATACTTATGACATCAAGGTGGCTTCTGCAGTGTGCTGGGGTGGGGACAGCACGCTCTATGACAAAAAACTCTTCATAAACTAATTTCGAGAGCTGTCCTATCTAGTCTTTGAGCAGGAACTGATTGTCCGAGATGGCGCCAGTATGTGCTGTGGCTTGCCGTCTTTCGCTGTCAGCTCTGTTTGTTTTTGTGCTGTTCGCGTCTGTTGTCATCTCTGTCAACTCACTGTTTGTGTATGACCTCCAAACGCTGTTGGATCTTTGTCCCTCTCTCACGGATATGGTCAATTTCGACGTTGGTTTTTGAAGTCCCAGGAGCCTTACTCACCCGGCCGGATTCCTGCCTTCCTTTACCGCCCCCTGGCTCCTCTCCCCCGGTGAAAGCGTCACCGGCGCCGCGGCAAACATGGCGGCCAGCTGCTGAGAGTTAGGGCACTCCTGGCCCGAAGGAGGTATGGTCCGGTACCTGGTCTCTTCCTGCACCCACGTTCGCTGGGTCCCGCCGGGTCCTGGATTGTTCGTGTCGTCGGTTTGCAGGGGGAAGCTCGCCCCCATCGCTCCTGCTGTCCCCGCCCCCGCAGGCGCTGTCATGTCTGTGTGATCATGTTTTTGTTTTGGTCATGTTCGGTTTTGTTTTTGGACTTTTTGTGAACTTTTGTTTTGTCACCATAGCAACCATTAGTTTTCACCTGTCACGTCACGCACCTGTTTCACGTTTTGAGTCACGCACCTGTCTTCGTTAATCATGTCTATAGTATTTAAGTTCATTGTTTTCAGTTTGTCGTTCTGACGACATCCCACAATTATGCTCTACACACTCTTCATCCTCTTAGATCCTGCTTCATGTCCCATGCCAAAGTAAGTTTTTATTCCATGTTTATAGTCTTTTTGGTTTCATAGCTTGTTCTCCGCCATTGTGCGCGCCTTTTGTTTACTTCCTTGTTTTGTAGTTATAGTGTTTAAATAAAATGTACTTACATTCCCGTCTCGCCCGAGCCAACTTTCCGTTGCATCCCGGAAAAGCAAACACTCAGGACCAAGTCATGACAGGCGCGGGGTGAATTCCTGCCACCTGCGGGCTCTGTGTCGGGCCCCACCCGGATCAGCAGCGGCCTTGGACATGCCGGCCCCCGTTAAGTTCGGTCTTGTTAACGCAAGATCTTTGACAAACAAAACATTTATCCTGAAGGATTTATTCATTTCCCGCAGACTGGACTTCCTCTGTGTGACAAAGACATGGCTGAGAACTGGTGAGTTCGCCACTCTTAATAAACTTTCATCACCGGAGTGCTCATATTTTAATTCTCCGCGGTCGTCCGGCCGAAAAGGAGGAGGATTAGCAGTCATTTTTAAAAATGACTTTAAATGCCGTCAGATCCGCCTGCAATCCTTCTTTTCAAGCTTCGAACTATGCATGTTTGAACTGGGTCTTTCTGATGTCGTCCTGTGTGCCGTCGTCTATCGACCACCCAAGTACCATAAAGACTTTATAAATGACTTTTTTGAATTTCTGGCCGAAATCCTGCCCAAATATGATCATGTCCTTAGTGTTGGTGATTTTAATATTCACACCTGCTGCCCATACGAACCGCTCTCCAGGAGCTTCCTGAATGTCATTGACTCATTTAACTTTGTACAGTCTGTGTCTGGTTCAACACATGCATGCGGGCATACACTAGACCTTGTACTGTCTTATGGTTTTAATGTTGACAATGTCGTTGTTGGTGATGCTGTGTTTTCTGATCATAGTCCTGTTATGTTTAATTTAAGTTTGGACCCTGATGTAAAACCACTTGCCGTGCGTCATGGGAGTGTTATTAGGTCTGACACTGCAGCCGCCTTCTCTCCTTTGTTCACTGTGTCCATGCGGAGTATACCACACTCTGCAGACACGCTCTTTTATTTCCACATGTTTTTTTTTTTGTTTTTTTGTTTTTGTTTTTGTTTTTTTTTCCAAGATGGCGGCGCGCACAGATGCAGCGGCTTACGGCTCTCCATTTCAGTGCTCTTTCTTCCTTCTTTTCTTCATGTTTTTTTTCCTTTTGTGCACCACCTGTACTGCAAACACCCGGTACACCCGCCAGTCACTCTTGGATATCGGTAACTCGCACCAGATATCTGTTTCGAGCGACTTTCACCACGAGCACAACATCCCAGATGACATAGCGAGAGCACAGGGCTCTCCGTGGTTTGTTGTCGGGTCTGGGAGACGGCGCAGACGGAGGAGGGAGAGGAAGCAGAAGCGTGGCCGCAGGTCCGGCGTCTTGCTCAGGCTTAGGAAACAACCCCACAAGCCACCTCTACCGAGCCTGTTCCTCTCTAATGCCAGATCCCTTGTACAGAAGATGGACGACCTGGAGTTACAACTTGCTGGAAACCGCTATGTTCGGGACTGTTGTGCTATGATTATCACCGAAACCTGGCTTCACCCGGAAATACCCGATGCTAGCATGCAGCTAGCCGGACGCACTCTGCTCCGCCGGGACAGAACTAAGGACTCCGGTAAGAGCAGAGGAGGGGGGCTCTGTATCTACGTGCATGAGAACTGGTGCAACAACGGGACAATCACTGAACAGCACTGTTGCCCGGACGTGGAGTAGATGTCGGCCTTTTTTTCTCCCGAGAGAGCTGTCTGTTGTTATCATCACGGCTGTGTATATTCCACCGGACGCCAAAGTAAACACAGCGCTCTCTCTTCTGCTGAACACCGTCAACGAACAGCAGCGGGCCCACCCCGACGGTGTTCATATCATAGCAGGGGATTTTAATAAGGCCAATCTGAAGACTGTACTCCCTAAGTTCTACCAGCACGTGAAGTGTTCTACAAGGGGCAAGAACACCCTGGACCACGTGTATACCAACATAAAGCACGCGTACAGAGCTACACCCCTCCCCCAGCTTGGACAGTCAGACCATCTTTCCCTCCTGCTCTCTCCTACCTACACCCCCATCAGACGCCAGGCCAGGCCTATCACAAAGACTGTTATGACCTGGCCTGACGATGCACTCCCCAAACTTCAGGACTGCTTCCAACACACAGACTGGGACCTCTTCCAACAACAGGAGCTGGAGACAGCCACAGGAACGGTGCTGGACTACATAAAGTTCTGCATCGGGAATGTGACTGTGGAAAAAACCATCCGGGTTTACCCCAACAAGAAACCCTGGATGACCAGCCAGGTCCGCACACTCCTCAGGGCCCGCGACGCAGCCTTCAGGTCAGGGGACAGGGCACTGTACAGTGTTGCTAGAGCCGACCTGAAGAGAGGGATTAAAAAAGCAAAGGCGGACCACAGGAGGTGCATAGAGTCCCATCTGTCCAGCAAAAACTCACGGGAGGTGTGGCGGGGCATTCATGACATCACGAACTTCAGAGGCTGCAATATGACAACTGCGGATCAGAGTGCGACACTGGCAGAGGAGCTTAACTGTTTCTTTGCCCGTTTCGAAACCCCCCAGCGACACTCATCTGCTCCAGCCCTGCCCCCGCCCCCACCGGGCTCCGGCGCCACTCCACTCACTGTACAGGAGCACAGTGTCAGACGAGTGCTCCTGGCTGTGAACCCCAGGAAGGCTACCGGACCAGACGGAGTACCTGGAAAGGTGCTCAGGACGTGCGCCCACCAGCTCGCTCCCCCCCTCACCAGGATCTTCAACCTCTCCCTGGCTCAGGCAGTCATCCCATCCTGCCTGAAGTCATCTACAATAATCCCGGTGCCGAAGAAGTCTCCCATCACCAGCCTGAATGATTACCGACCAGTGGCCCTCACTCCGGTAATCATGAAGTGCTTCGAGCGACTTGTTCTCCAGCACATCAAGGACCATATCCCTCCAGACTTCGACCCCCACCAGTTCGCATACCGGGCGAACAGGTCCACAGAGGACGCCATCGCTGTTGCTCTCCACTCTGCTCTGAACCACCTGGAGCAGCAGCAGAGCTACGTCCGGATGCTCTCTGTGGACTATAGCTCTGCCTTCAATACAATAATCCCGGACAGACTCTGCAATAAACTGGACACTCTTGGCCTCCCCCCTCTCACAAACGCCTGGATAAGGGACTTCCTAACGGACCGACCCCAGAATGTGAGACTTGGCCCGCACCTCTCATCCTCCCGCACGCTGAGCATCGGCTCCCCACAGGGCTGTGTGCTGAGCCCCCTCCTCTACTGCCTTTACACCCATGACTGCAGTCCGGCCCACAGTGACAACCTTACCGTCAAGTTTGCCGACGATACCACAGTGGTCGGGCTCATCTCCAGGGGTGACGAGGCTGCCTACAGAGAGGAGGTCCTGAAGCTGACGGCCTGGTCTTCGGAGAACAACCTCGCTCTCAACACCAGCAAGACCAGAGAGATAATCGTCGACTTCAGGAGGAGCAGCACCGACCCTGCCTCCCTCTACATCAACGGCGAGCGTGTAGAGAGGGTCCACACCTTCAGGTACCTTGGAGTC
Organism: Nerophis lumbriciformis; assembly: GCF_033978685.3. Lineage (NCBI taxonomy): Eukaryota > Metazoa > Chordata > Actinopteri > Syngnathiformes > Syngnathidae > Nerophis > Nerophis lumbriciformis. The sequence goes on along the minus strand of NC_084548.2, from coordinate 31,167,318 downwards.
CACATCTCTAATGACTTCTCCTGGACAGTCAACACCACATCAATCATCAAGAAGGCTCAGCAGCGGCTACACTTCCTTAGAGTCCTCGGGAAATACAACCTGAAGCCTGACCTGCTGCTGACCTTCTACCGCTCGTCCATCGAGAGCCTGCTGACCTACTGTATTACGGTATGGTACGGCAGCTGCACTGCAGCAGACAGGGAGAGGCTGCAAAGAGTGGTCAAGACGGCTCAGAAGATCATCGGCCGCCCTCTCCCCTCTCTGACGGACATCTACACCTCCCGCTGCCTCAACAGAGCCAGTGCCATCATCAAAGACAGCACCCACCCTGGCTCTGACCTGTTCCACCTGCTGCCCTCTGGGAAGCGCTACAGGTGCATTAAAACCAAAACAAACAGGCTAAAGAACAGCTTCTTCCCCAGGGCCATAACCATCCTGAACGGACTGCCCCATTGTCCCTCATAACTGCCTTCTCTTCGGTGCAATAACCCATTCCACCAACAACCCTGTTTTTGTTTTGTTTTTTCATGTATATATTCATTTCACACCATATTCATTGCACTTCTACATTTTTTAAATTTGTATATATTTGCGCATTGTTTTTCTAGCATGCACACATCGCACTGTATGGAATGGCCTCAATCTCGTTACCTTGCGTAATGACAATAAAGCTGATTCTGATTCTGATTCTGATTCTGATGTTCTGAGATTCTGGACAGTATAGCGCCACTCAGAGCTATACGTCCAAAGCCAAAACAGGAGCCAATGAAACCACACGCACAGCTCGGTGTGAGTGGCGAAGGGCGGAGCGTAAGTGGAGAGGGGATCACTTGAGGTCTCTTATCAAATTTTAAAAGAAAACTGTCGGAATTATCAAAGTGTGGTTAAAGCTGAGAAAACAAAATATCTGTCAGACTTAATTTCAAATAGTATCAGCAAGCCACGTGTTCTTTTTAAAACTATTAGTTATGTTCTTAATCCGAATCCAGCCACTTCACTGGAGATGACAAGTGAAACTTGTGAAAAATGTCTCTCCTTTTTTAACGACAAGGTTGCTTCTATTCTGGCAAATCTTTCTCGTTCTCCATTGATTTTTAATGTGGGCACTCAGTGCTCGGCTGTGTTTTGTCAGTTTGAGCCTGTGTCCATGCCTGAGCTGTTGCAGTTAGTCCAGAACGCGGCAGCACGACTTTTAACAGGGGCCAGGAAACGCGAGCATATACAGTAACCCCAATTCTTCAGAGTTTGCACTGGCTCCCTGTTCATTTTAGAATTGATTTTAAAACCTTGCTGTTTGTTTTTAAAGCTTTACATGGACTGGCACCTCAGTATATCTCGGACCTCATCCAAATTTACACTCCTGCGCGCACTCTGAGGTCCAAGAGCCAGCTCCAGCTTGTGGTGCCCAAGGCCAGACTTAAATCCAAGGGGAGACAGGGCCTTCTCTGTGGTCGGCCCTAAGGTCTGGAACACTCTGCCCCTCCATGTTCAAACTGCTCCCACAGTGGAGTGTTTTAAGTCTCGTCTTAAGTCCCATTTTTATTCTTTGGCTTTTAATACTACGTGAGTTGTGTGGTCCTCTGTCCTCTGTTGTCCTCTGTGTTTTTGATAAATTTTGATTTCCATGTACTGTTTTAATTGGTTTTACCCTTTAAAATCGTTTTTAATCATATTTATTTTGTATTGTTTTTATATTGGTTTTATATTTATTTATTTTTTGTTTTTATTCAGTCATTGGTGGAGCTAAGGATAATATTTGAATATTGTTTTTAATATTGTTTTTAATATTGTTTTTAATATTGTTGTGCAGCACTTTGGAAACATTTGTGTTGTTTAAATGTGGTATTTAAATAAAGTGGATTGGATTGGATTGGACTATGGGCTAGGTTTCCAATTGGACACCATTGAGGAGACACTAGAAGGACGGCTGACATCCTTTATGACCAGCCTTCATGAACCCGATGCACAACACATTTAACGAGGCCCTAAAAAGCTACTTCAGCAGCAGACTGTGACATCCAGAGTGCAGGAAGGCGTACTACCGCAGGTCATGCCTACCCACCACCACAAGACTTTATTTGGGTGTTGTTGTTTTATTGAACATTACATAAATATTTTCGTCACACTACATTGGTCCAAATATGTCGGAAGGAACGACAGGAAGTATAGTATTCCTATTTTTCTTGTTCAGAACCGGTTCCTAGTGTATCAATTCCTTGGAATCGCTTGTCATTTCATCTAGCGGTTCTCTAAATTGTTGTTCTGTGTGGGAAGGACGTCATTATGCATTGGGCATAGTGACGGCAGCAACATGGCTTGTTCCCGGGCGGAAAAAGCCCACCGAAGTTTGCCGACATTTTACTAAAAAAGACCGCAACAGCGCTACTTTTAGTAAATCCAAGGTTGCTATTTCATCGAGAGGAGCACATACAACCAATTTGCTGGAACAAATGGTACGTTTTTGAACCGCGTCGATCTCATCCCAGGCAGCAGCAACATTCATCCATTTCTATCACTTGTCCTTTTTGAGTTTGTACGGGGTGCTGGAGCCTATCCCAGCTGCATTCGGGCAGAAGGCGGGGTACACCCTGGACAAGTCGCCACCTCATCGCAGGGCCAACACAGATAGACAGACAACATTTACACTCACATTCACACACTAGGGCCAATTTAGTGTTGCCAATCAACCTATCCCCAGGTGCATGACTTTGGAGGTGGGAGGAAGCCGGAGTACCCGGAGGGAACCCACGCAGTCACGGGGAGAACATGCAAACTCCACACAGAAAGACTCCGAGCCCGGGGATCGAACCCAGGACCTTCTTATGGCGAGGCACGCAGAGTAACCCCTGTCCACTGTGCGGCTGCAGCAGTCATCTGACGTAAATACAACAGGTACAAATACTGTCTATAATGTTAGCCCTATTACCCTTTTATATTGAAATTAATGCCTTCTCATTTAGATGAGCATGAGGACACATATTCTGACTGGTTTGGAGGCAAGCAGTAATGACTGCAGTTCACGCTAGCCGCAAGTTTTCACAGAGGCAGGGAAGAGTACCACTCGGCCAGGAACGACGAATGTCATCGAGCTGTGACTAAGTTTGTGGTCAAAAGCTTACAACAATTTGCCACATAGATCCACCTTCAGTAGGTGAATGTTCAATAGTAGACAGAGAAAATGTTAATGTTTTTCTTCAACCACATTTTCACTCAGTCCTTATGGTGGTACTCATGAAATTAGAATGTCGTTGTGAAAGTCTCTCTCTCTGTGGGGTTCTCGTGGTGCCGACAGATCTTCGGGGAGCCTGGGAGTCTGGTTTGAACAAGTCTTTATTCGGACAGCACACTATTCGGCAGTCTTGGCTCAGTGACTTTTCAGTGTCGCACGTGTCGTTCTCGTGTCGGTTTGCTCTCTCTGTCTCGCGCATGTCCGTCTTCTTCTCCCAGCCGCAGCAGCTCCATCATGGCACCGGCCGCTACTGATAAAGGCGACAGGTGATTAGATAATCAGCCCCAGCTGGGGCACTCCACTCACCTGCCAGCTGGGCTTCGAAGCCCGTCTGTACACACTCCATTCCCGCAGTAGGCGCGCCGACCACGCCCCCCTCCACACACCTCCACCGCCAGACTCAGGCCGGGAAGCTCAGCCTGAGTGGAAGTTGTAGGGTTGTAAAGCTATATACCAACGGTTTGTGGTCCGAGCAGAGGCTGAAAGAGCGCCCCAGAAGGTAATACCGAAGGGCCCCGGCCGCCCACCGGATGGCAAGGCACTCCCTCTCTATTGTGCTGTACTTCGACTCCCGGTCCGAGAGCTTTCAGCTGATGTACAACACGGAGCGGTCAACTCCCCCCACCTGCTGGGACAAAACAGCTCCCAGCCCTCTGCCCGACGCGTCCGCATGCAAACAGAATGGGATGGAAAAGTCAGATACGTGCAGGACCGGCTCTTCGCAGAGGGCCTTTTTCACCCTCTCGAACTCCTGCTGGCACTGCTCCGTCCACCGGACCAGATCTGGAGCACCCTTTCGGGTGAGGTTAGTTAGTGGACTGGTCAGGTCCGCAAACCGGGGGATGAACCTCCGGTAGTAACCTGCCAGCCCCAAAAACTGCCTCACCTCTTTTTTCGTCTTGGGGGTCGGGCAGGCCGCAATTGCTGCTGTTTTATCTACTTGCAGGCGCACCTGCTCTCCTCCCAAGTGGTACTCCAAACACTGTACCTCCCTACGGCCAACCGCACACTTCGCCGGGTTGGCGGTGGGCCCCGCCCGCCTCAGGGACTCGAGCACCGCCCCCACCCTCTGCATATGCTCTTCCCAGCCGCCACTCTGGATGATGACGTCATCAAGATGGGCGGCTGCATGTGCAGCGTGGGGACGCAGCACCCGGTTCATGAGGCACTGGAATGTGGCGGGGGCACCTAACGAAAGTGTCACGAATTGGTACAATCCTTCCGGAGTGGAGAACGCCGTTTTCTACTTGGACTCTGGAGACAAGGGAATCTGCCAGTAGCCCTTGGTCAAATCCAGTGTCGTGAAAAAACGAGCAGTGCCCAGCCGATCCAAGAGCTCGTCGACCCGGGGCATTGGGTAGGTGTCAAAACGTGACACTTTATTTACCTTGCGGTAATCCACACAGAACCCCACAAAGCCATCCTTCTTCCCTACCAGAACGATTGGGCTGCACCAAGCATTGTGTGATTCTTCTATTACCCCCTAATTCCAGCATATAATTTAATTCTTCCCGAACCACTTTGCGTTTGTGTTCGGGCAGCCTATAGGGCCGAGACCGCACCGTCACACCCGCGCTGGTCTCAATGTGATGTTGTATGACGTTCGTGCGGCCGGGTCGAGGGGGAGAACACTTCAGAAAAGCACTGCTGCAGCCTGGCATCATCTGCTTTCTGGGATGGTGTGAGCTGATTATCACAGAGGAGAGGGGAGGACTGGGCGGAGCGCCGGACCTCCGGCCCCAGCTCCTCTCTCTCCTCGACCGCCGTCACCATGGAAACAGGCTCCGCCTCTTTCCATGCTTTCAGGAGGTTCAGATGGTAAATTTGGGTGTCGCCGCCCCGGTCCGAACGCCGGACCTTATAGTCCACAATACTCACTCGTCGTGTGACCACAAAGGGTCCTTGCCACTTGGCAAGTAATTTAGAGCTGGACGTCGGGAGTAATACAAGCACTTTCTCTACCGGTGAAATTTTTTTTAGCTGAGTCCCCTTGTTATACAAGTGCTGCTGATGTTCCTGGGCTTGGAGCAAATTTTCACGCGACAAGTGACCCAACATGTGGAGTTTTGCTCTCAGGTCCATAATGTATTGTATTTCATGTTTGCTGGGGCTTGGTCCTTCCTCCCAGCTTTCCTTAACGAGATCCAAAACCCAGCGCGGCTTCCTGCCGAACAACAATTCAAAGGGGGAAAACCCTGTGGAGACCTGGGGCACCTCCCGCACTACAAACAGCAGGGGATCCAACCAGTTATCCCAATTAGGTTTGTCCTTGTGCACAAACTTACTGATCATGGATTTTAGCGTTTTATTCAGCCACTCCACCAGCCCGTCGGTCTGCGGGTGGTAGACGCTGGTCCGAATAGCCTTAATTCCCAATAATCCGTATAGTTCCTTGACCGTGCGTGACATAAAGGACGTGCCCTGGTCAGTCAGAATCTCTTTCAGGATTCCGACTCTTTGCAGAGATGGACCGCTTCTTCGGGGAGCCTGTGAGTCTGGTTTGAACAAGTCTTTATTTGGTCAGCACACTATTCGGCAGTCTTAGCTCGGTGACTTTTCATTCTCGCACGTGTCGGTTTGCTCTCTCTGTCTCTTGCATGTCCGTCTTCTCCCAGCCGCAGCAGCCCCGTCATGGCCCCGGCTGCTACTGATAAAGACGACAGGTGATTAGATAATCAGCCCCAGCTGGGGCACTGCACTCACCTGCCAGCTGGGCTTCGAAGCCGGTCCGTACACACGCTATTCCCGCAGGAAGCGGGGGCACATTCCAATGCGCCCTCATCTGTGCTCTGCTGGTTGTGCCTCCAAGAGGGCACCTCGGTACACGCCCACAACCGCTCACGTCCTGCATGCGTCACTCAAGCTGCGGCAAGCAGCTGCAAGCAATCAGCAATCTACACACCTGTCGTTGATGAGCTCTCCTGCCTTCAAAAGCCTGCTCAACCTGCTATCCGGGGCCAGTAACCTTTTGTTGGCGTACAGTAAGCCGTATTCTTGCTTGATGCAATCCTGCGCTCTCTGTGTTTTCCCCTCCGTGTTTCATTGTTGCGTTGTCCTGCGTCCTATCGTTCTTGCAGCAAATCCCCGTTCCCGCTTGACGAGCTGTGCGTCTCGTCATTCTTTGTTCTTCTCTGGTTCCCTGGCTGACCTAGACCTCTCGCCTGGACACAGACCTCCTACGCCCCGCTTAGCCCCCGACTTCCTGCTTGCCTCACGGACATACGAACCTGCCCAGCCCCATTTGGACTTGCCTCTCACTCAACACTACCGGTAACACTCAGCAGCTAATCCTACACAGTCTCACATACATACACTCTTTTGGCTCTGTCACACTCCATTTCCTTAGTTTAAGTATTATTGTTTAGTTAAATATATATATATATATATATATATATATATATATATATATATATATATATATATATATATATATATACATATATATATATATATATATATATATATATATATAATAAATCATAGAGCAACTACGCCCTCTTGTGGTCTGTGCTGTCTACTCTCTCCCCCAAACATAACACTTATGTAATTTCCGCATATTTTATTTTGTTAAATTCTACAGAATTTAAAATATATATATATTTTCAGAGGAGGTTTTTTTATGCTATGTGCCTCTTAAGACCTCACTGTTAGCGCTGTAAGGTCATGTTAGCTCTAGACTAAACATAATTGATGCAAATCCATCATATTGTTATTTGTTTTCCAAATAAGACTCAATAAGAGAACCGATAAAGAACCGAATCATTAAGCAGAATCAGAAACGGAAAAATCTTATCAATTCCCATCCCTAACAGCAAGCAAAATCAAATAAATTGCATAGCACTGTATCACCACATTTAAGCATTGGAACTGGATACTAAGTTCTGAGTTATCTTTATTATCAATTACAACACAGAGTAGCAATATCCGGTCAGTGGTACTCATCCTCTAAACAGTTAGCTTCGGTTGCCTACATTAGCATGATAACACTACTTCTCAATAAACACATTTATGCTAAATGTGTCTCATACAGATTACCTGTAACAACAGAAATAGCAGATTAATATTTCCGTCACACTGCGTTGGTCCAAATATATCTGTGCCTCAATTTGGCGGCTGCATCCTTCCAAGGACTCATGCGGTCGAGGAAGTGTGGGTCCTGGAGAGAGTCCTTCAGACGCAGCTAGAGCGATGTGAATTGGGACAGTCTGGCCTTCGCAACTCTTCCTGGTTGTGTCACGTATTCACATCCCCATGCTTGCAGTCAGGTCCACAAAGTGGAAAAAAGATGCAGTTAAAAATAGACCTTACTAAATGTTATGTTATGAAGCAAAAGTTGTCTAGCATTAAAAGATTACAGTTGGTACAAAATGCAGCTGCTAGACTTTTGACAAGAACAAGAAGGTTTGATCATATTACGCCTATACTGGCTCACCTGCACTGGCTTCCTGTACACTTAAGATGCGACTTTAAGGTTTTACTACTTGCGTATAAAATACTAAACGGTCTAGCTCCATCCTATCTTCATGGTCTTTCTTTTTGGAATCCATACTATTTTAAAACATGTTTCAAAGTAATAGGGAGTATTAATGTTTTCTGTAAAAGCCCAGACTATTTTTTTATTGATTATAAATAGTCCCGTGGTGCTACAATGTAACAGTTTTTTTTAGTTTTTTTAATCCTGTTGTAAGTGTTTGTACTTTCAACTGTACTTGTAGATATTGAGTGGAATATCAAATGGATGGATGGATCATTTGGAAACACTGAAAACATTTCCTTATTTTGAAATAGTCGCAATCAAAGCAGGAATTTAATCACAACAGCTGTATTTCCAGCAGTTTGTTTATTAATTTATACAGGCAAGACAAATAACGGCTTTTAGATGATCAGCCAAACCTGCATATATCTTATTATATCCGTGTCCTTCAAATTGTCTTGAGACTCCATTTCCTCCTTGATTGTCCAAAACAGAACAGCAGAACAAACGTAAACACAAGTTCACATTAACAGTGATTCAAACACATATAAAAAGTTAACATTTTCCAATTAAATAAAATGTACATAGTGTATATATATACAAAAAACGAATCTGATTTAAAATGTACAATAGTTAAAAAAAATCAAATAAAAAAAAAGATCGATTAATTTAGACATTTAATAAGTCAATCTATTTAGGTGAAAAAATGTTAAGAAAATATGTAAAGTTTTACTTCCAAAGATTAAAAAAAGCTTCGCAATGTCCAAACATGAGGCTCTTTCTCAGGGTAAAGAGAGGAGCACAGTGCACAGAGGTTGCTTAACATTAAGAAAGTCGAGGTCTAGTATTTTACCACAAGTGTATATCGCTACTGTCACCCCTGGTTTTAGGTGTTTTAAATGAATAAATAAATAAAGCTATACTTATATTTTAAAGTCTCTATTTCTGCTCCGCAAAGCACCCACCGCCATGTTGAAAATATTTTTTCAGAACTGGACGCGCAAAGGACCTTGGGATATGGAAGGACACAAAGGTTACACCAAATGCACACTTGTTGCTAAAAGGGGAAAAGGACACATGTGTTGGGCGGATTTGAAGGACACATGTAGTTTTTTGAATTGGGACAGCCTTTGTGCGCCGCGATGACATTTGCACCCCGCAAATGCCATACTTGCCAACCCTCCCGAATTTTCCGGGAGACTCCCGAATTTCAGCGCCTCTCCCGAAAACCTACCGGGACAAATATTCTTCCGAAAATCTCCCGATTTCCGGCCGGAGCTGGAGGCCACGCCCCCTCCAGCTCCATGCGGACCTGAGTGACATGTCGACAGCCTGTTTTCACGTCCGCTTTCCCACGATATAAACAGCGTGCCTGCCCAATCACGTTATAACATCTACGGCTTTTAGAGAGTGTACAACTACGCACACAACAAGGAGACGAAGCAGAAGAACGAGGAAGATACAGCCATGGCGACGCCGACGACGAGTAAGATGAAGACATCCAGAGTGCAGGAAGGCGTACTACCGCAGGTCATGCCTACCCACCACCACAAGACTTTATTTGGGTGTTGTTGTTTTATTGAACATTACATAAATATTTTCGTCACACTACATTGGTCCAAATATGTCGGAAGGAACGACAGGAAGTATAGTATTCCTATTTTTCTTGTTCAGAACCGGTTCCTAGTGTATCAATTCCTTGGAATCGCTTGTCATTTCATCTAGCGGTTCTCTAAATTGTTGTTCTGTGTGGGAAGGACGTCATTATGCATTGGGCATAGTGACGGCAGCAACATGGCTTGTTCCCGGGCGGAAAAAGCCCACCGAAGTTTGCCGACATTTTACTAAAAAAGACCGCAACAGCGCTACTTTTAGTAAATCCAAGGTTGCTATTTCATCGAGAGGAGCACATACAACCAATTTGCTGGAACAAATGGTACGTTTTTGAACCGCGTCGATCTCATCCCAGGCAGCAGCAACATTCATCCATTTCTATCACTTGTCCTTTTTGAGTTTGTACGGGGTGCTGGAGCCTATCCCAGCTGCATTCGGGCAGAAGGCGGGGTACACCCTGGACAAGTCGCCACCTCATCGCAGGGCCAACACAGATAGACAGACAACATTTACACTCACATTCACACACTAGGGCCAATTTAGTGTTGCCAATCAACCTATCCCCAGGTGCATGACTTTGGAGGTGGGAGGAAGCCGGAGTACCCGGAGGGAACCCACGCAGTCACGGGGAGAACATGCAAACTCCACACAGAAAGACTCCGAGCCCGGGGATCGAACCCAGGACCTTCTTATGGCGAGGCACGCAGAGTAACCCCTGTCCACTGTGCGGCTGCAGCAGTCATCTGACGTAAATACAACAGGTACAAATACTGTCTATAATGTTAGCCCTATTACCCTTTTATATTGAAATTAATGCCTTCTCATTTAGATGAGCATGAGGACACATATTCTGACTGGTTTGGAGGCAAGCAGTAATGACTGCAGTTCACGCTAGCCGCAAGTTTTCACAGAGGCAGGGAAGAGTACCACTCGGCCAGGAACGACGAATGTCATCGAGCTGTGACTAAGTTTGTGGTCAAAAGCTTACAACAATTTGCCACATAGATCCACCTTCAGTAGGTGAATGTTCAATAGTAGACAGAGAAAATGTTAATGTTTTTCTTCAACCACATTTTCACTCAGTCCTTATGGTGGTACTCATGAAATTAGAATGTCGTTGTGAAAGTCTCTCTCTCTGTGGGGTTCTCGTGGTGCCGACAGATCTTCGGGGAGCCTGGGAGTCTGGTTTGAACAAGTCTTTATTCGGACAGCACACTATTCGGCAGTCTTGGCTCAGTGACTTTTCAGTGTCGCACGTGTCGTTCTCGTGTCGGTTTGCTCTCTCTGTCTCGCGCATGTCCGTCTTCTTCTCCCAGCCGCAGCAGCTCCATCATGGCACCGGCCGCTACTGATAAAGGCGACAGGTGATTAGATAATCAGCCCCAGCTGGGGCACTCCACTCACCTGCCAGCTGGGCTTCGAAGCCCGTCTGTACACACTCCATTCCCGCAGTAGGCGCGCCGACCACGCCCCCCTCCACACACCTCCACCGCCAGACTCAGGCCGGGAAGCTCAGCCTGAGTGGAAGTTGTAGGGTTGTAAAGCTATATACCAACGGTTTGTGGTCCGAGCAGAGGCTGAAAGAGCGCCCCAGAAGGTAATACCGAAGGGCCCCGGCCGCCCACCGGATGGCAAGGCACTCCCTCTCTATTGTGCTGTACTTCGACTCCCGGTCCGAGAGCTTTCAGCTGATGTACAACACGGAGCGGTCAACTCCCCCCACCTGCTGGGACAAAACAGCTCCCAGCCCTCTGCCCGACGCGTCCGCATGCAAACAGAATGGGATGGAAAAGTCAGATACGTGCAGGACCGGCTCTTCGCAGAGGGCCTTTTTCACCCTCTCGAACTCCTGCTGGCACTGCTCCGTCCACCGGACCAGATCTGGAGCACCCTTTCGGGTGAGGTTAGTTAGTGGACTGGTCAGGTCCGCAAACCGGGGGATGAACCTCCGGTAGTAACCTGCCAGCCCCAAAAACTGCCTCACCTCTTTTTTCGTCTTGGGGGTCGGGCAGGCCGCAATTGCTGCTGTTTTATCTACTTGCAGGCGCACCTGCTCTCCTCCCAAGTGGTACTCCAAACACTGTACCTCCCTACGGCCAACCGCACACTTCGCCGGGTTGGCGGTGGGCCCCGCCCGCCTCAGGGACTCGAGCACCGCCCCCACCCTCTGCATATGCTCTTCCCAGCCGCCACTCTGGATGATGACGTCATCAAGATGGGCGGCTGCATGTGCAGCGTGGGGACGCAGCACCCGGTTCATGAGGCACTGGAATGTGGCGGGGGCACCTAACGAAAGTGTCACGAATTGGTACAATCCTTCCGGAGTGGAGAACGCCGTTTTCTACTTGGACTCTGGAGACAAGGGAATCTGCCAGTAGCCCTTGGTCAAATCCAGTGTCGTGAAAAAACGAGCAGTGCCCAGCCGATCCAAGAGCTCGTCGACCCGGGGCATTGGGTAGGTGTCAAAACGTGACACTTTATTTACCTTGCGGTAATCCACACAGAACCCCACAAAGCCATCCTTCTTCCCTACCAGAACGATTGGGCTGCACCAAGCATTGTGTGATTCTTCTATTACCCCCTAATTCCAGCATATAATTTAATTCTTCCCGAACCACTTTGCGTTTGTGTTCGGGCAGCCTATAGGGCCGAGACCGCACCGTCACACCCGCGCTGGTCTCAATGTGATGTTGTATGACGTTCGTGCGGCCGGGTCGAGGGGGAGAACACTTCAGAAAAGCACTGCTGCAGCCTGGCATCATCTGCTTTCTGGGATGGTGTGAGCTGATTATCACAGAGGAGAGGGGAGGACTGGGCGGAGCGCCGGACCTCCGGCCCCAGCTCCTCTCTCTCCTCGACCGCCGTCACCATGGAAACAGGCTCCGCCTCTTTCCATGCTTTCAGGAGGTTCAGATGGTAAATTTGGGTGTCGCCGCCCCGGTCCGAACGCCGGACCTCATAGTCCACAATACTCACTCGTCGTGTGACCACAAAGGGTCCTTGCCACTTGGCAAGTAATTTAGAGCTGGACGTCGGGAGTAATACAAGCACTTTCTCTACCGGTGAAATTTTTTTTAGCTGAGTCCCCTTGTTATACAAGTGCTGCTGATGTTCCTGGGCTTGGAGCAAATTTTCACGCGACAAGTGACCCAACATGTGGAGTTTTGCTCTCAGGTCCATAATGTATTGTATTTCATGTTTGCTGGGGCTTGGTCCTTCCTCCCAGCTTTCCTTAACGAGATCCAAAACCCAGCGCGGCTTCCTGCCGAACAACAATTCAAAGGGGGAAAACCCTGTGGAGACCTGGGGCACCTCCCGCACTACAAACAGCAGGGGATCCAACCAGTTATCCCAATTAGGTTTGTCCTTGTGCACAAACTTACTGATCATGGATTTTAGCGTTTTATTCAGCCACTCCACCAGCCCGTCGGTCTGCGGGTGGTAGACGCTGGTCCGAATAGCCTTAATTCCCAATAATCCGTATAGTTCCTTGACCGTGCGTGACATAAAGGACGTGCCCTGGTCAGTCAGAATCTCTTTCAGGATTCCGACTCTTTGCAGAGATGGACCGCTTCTTCGGGGAGCCTGTGAGTCTGGTTTGAACAAGTCTTTATTTGGTCAGCACACTATTCGGCAGTCTTAGCTCGGTGACTTTTCATTCTCGCACGTGTCGGTTTGCTCTCTCTGTCTCTTGCATGTCCGTCTTCTCCCAGCCGCAGCAGCCCCGTCATGGCCCCGGCTGCTACTGATAAAGACGACAGGTGATTAGATAATCAGCCCCAGCTGGGGCACTGCACTCACCTGCCAGCTGGGCTTCGAAGCCGGTCCGTACACACGCTATTCCCGCAGGAAGCGGGGGCACATTCCAATGCGCCCTCATCTGTGCTCTGCTGGTTGTGCCTCCAAGAGGGCACCTCGGTACACGCCCACAACCGCTCACGTCCTGCATGCGTCACTCAAGCTGCGGCAAGCAGCTGCAAGCAATCAGCAATCTACACACCTGTCGTTGATGAGCTCTCCTGCCTTCAAAAGCCTGCTCAACCTGCTATCCGGGGCCAGTAACCTTTTGTTGGCGTACAGTAAGCCGTATTCTTGCTTGATGCAATCCTGCGCTCTCTGTGTTTTCCCCTCCGTGTTTCATTGTTGCGTTGTCCTGCGTCCTATCGTTCTTGCAGCAAATCCCCGTTCCCGCTTGACGAGCTGTGCGTCTCGTCATTCTTTGTTCTTCTCTGGTTCCCTGGCTGACCTAGACCTCTCGCCTGGACACAGACCTCCTACGCCCCGCTTAGCCCCCGACTTCCTGCTTGCCTCACGGACATACGAACCTGCCCAGCCCCATTTGGACTTGCCTCTCACTCAACACTACCGGTAACACTCAGCAGCTAATCCTACACAGTCTCACATACATACACTCTTTTGGCTCTGTCACACTCCATTTCCTTAGTTTAAGTATTATTGTTTAGTTAAATATATATATATATATATATATATATATATATATATATATATATATATATATATATATATATATATATATACATATATATATATATATATATATATATATATATATATATAATAAATCATAGAGCAACTACGCCCTCTTGTGGTCTGTGCTGTCTACTCTCTCCCCCAAACATAACACTTATGTAATTTCCGCATATTTTATTTTGTTAAATTCTACAGAATTTAAAATATATATATATTTTCAGAGGAGGTTTTTTTATGCTATGTGCCTCTTAAGACCTCACTGTTAGCGCTGTAAGGTCATGTTAGCTCTAGACTAAACATAATTGATGCAAATCCATCATATTGTTATTTGTTTTCCAAATAAGACTCAATAAGAGAACCGATAAAGAACCGAATCATTAAGCAGAATCAGAAACGGAAAAATCTTATCAATTCCCATCCCTAACAGCAAGCAAAATCAAATAAATTGCATAGCACTGTATCACCACATTTAAGCATTGGAACTGGATACTAAGTTCTGAGTTATCTTTATTATCAATTACAACACAGAGTAGCAATATCCGGTCAGTGGTACTCATCCTCTAAACAGTTAGCTTCGGTTGCCTACATTAGCATGATAACACTACTTCTCAATAAACACATTTATGCTAAATGTGTCTCATACAGATTACCTGTAACAACAGAAATAGCAGATTAATATTTCCGTCACACTGCGTTGGTCCAAATATATCTGTGCCTCAATTTGGCGGCTGCATCCTTCCAAGGACTCATGCGGTCGAGGAAGTGTGGGTCCTGGAGAGAGTCCTTCAGACGCAGCTAGAGCGATGTGAATTGGGACAGTCTGGCCTTCGCAACTCTTCCTGGTTGTGTCACGTATTCACATCCCCATGCTTGCAGTCAGGTCCACAAAGTGGAAAAAAGATGCAGTTAAAAATAGACCTTACTAAATGTTATGTTATGAAGCAAAAGTTGTCTAGCATTAAAAGATTACAGTTGGTACAAAATGCAGCTGCTAGACTTTTGACAAGAACAAGAAGGTTTGATCATATTACGCCTATACTGGCTCACCTGCACTGGCTTCCTGTACACTTAAGATGCGACTTTAAGGTTTTACTACTTGCGTATAAAATACTAAACGGTCTAGCTCCATCCTATCTTCATGGTCTTTCTTTTTGGAATCCATACTATTTTAAAACATGTTTCAAAGTAATAGGGAGTATTAATGTTTTCTGTAAAAGCCCAGACTATTTTTTTATTGATTATAAATAGTCCCGTGGTGCTACAATGTAACAGTTTTTTTTAGTTTTTTTAATCCTGTTGTAAGTGTTTGTACTTTCAACTGTACTTGTAGATATTGAGTGGAATATCAAATGGATGGATGGATCATTTGGAAACACTGAAAACATTTCCTTATTTTGAAATAGTCGCAATCAAAGCAGGAATTTAATCACAACAGCTGTATTTCCAGCAGTTTGTTTATTAATTTATACAGGCAAGACAAATAACGGCTTTTAGATGATCAGCCAAACCTGCATATATCTTATTATATCCGTGTCCTTCAAATTGTCTTGAGACTCCATTTCCTCCTTGATTGTCCAAAACAGAACAGCAGAACAAACGTAAACACAAGTTCACATTAACAGTGATTCAAACACATATAAAAAGTTAACATTTTCCAATTAAATAAAATGTACATAGTGTATATATATACAAAAAACGAATCTGATTTAAAATGTACAATAGTTAAAAAAAATCAAATAAAAAAAAAGATCGATTAATTTAGACATTTAATAAGTCAATCTATTTAGGTGAAAAATGTTAAGAAAATATGTAAAGTTTTACTTCCAAAGATTAAAAAAAGCTTCGCAATGTCCAAACATGAGGCTCTTTCTCAGGGTAAAGAGAGGAGCACAGTGCACAGAGGTTGCTTAACATTAAGAAAGTCGAGGTCTAGTATTTTACCACAAGTGTATATCGCTACTGTCACCCCTGGTTTTAGGTGTTTTAAATGAATAAATAAATAAAGCTATACTTATATTTTAAAGTCTCTATTTCTGCTCCGCAAAGCACCCACCGCCATGTTGAAAATATTTTTTCAGAACTGGACGCGCAAAGGACCTTGGGATATGGAAGGACACAAAGGTTACACCAAATGCACACTTGTTGCTAAAAGGGGAAAAGGACACATGTGTTGGGCGGATTTGAAGGACACATGTAGTTTTTTGAATTGGGACAGCCTTTGTGCGCCGCGATGACATTTGCACCCCGCAAATGCCATACTTGCCAACCCTCCCGAATTTTCCGGGAGACTCCCGAATTTCAGCGCCTCTCCCGAAAACCTACCGGGACAAATATTCTTCCGAAAATCTCCCGATTTCCGGCCGGAGCTGGAGGCCACGCCCCCTCCAGCTCCATGCGGACCTGAGTGACATGTCGACAGCCTGTTTTCACGTCCGCTTTCCCACGATATAAACAGCGTGCCTGCCCAATCACGTTATAACATCTACGGCTTTTAGAGAGTGTACAACTACGCACACAACAAGGAGACGAAGCAGAAGAACGAGGAAGATACAGCCATGGCGACGCCGACGACGAGTAAGATGAAGAAATACGCTTGTAAGTTCCAAAACGAATGGAAACAAGAATTTTAGTTTATCCAGGACAGTTCGAAGGGGAAGGGGTATGCTGCCTGTAAATTTTGTAGAACAGACTTCTCCATTGAACACGGGGGCCGAACGGATATACTCACTCATGAACGGTCAGCGAAGCACAAGGTGGCGGCAGCGCAGCACCGGTCACAGCCCAGTATTATGGGCCACCTCGCTAAATGGAGACCCGAGGGTGTAACTTATACCGAGACAAAGATGGCTATGCTGATAGCTGGAAGCAACATCCCGTTCTCATTTGCGGATGTCTTCAACAAATCCGTGAAGGATATGTTCCTGGATTCAGAGATCGTTCGCCAGTACGCAAATGGCAGAACAAAGGCTACTCAAATAGTGAAAGGTAAGTGTTTTTTGTTTTTTTAGTAAGCAGCAAGCTGTGCTTCTGGCTGCAAAGCATTGCACTTTCAAGTACAACAATGAGTAGATGAGTGTTATGTGTGTATATGTGTAAATAAATGAACACTGCAATTCAAGTATTTATTTATATATATATATATATATACACAATAAAATAAATAAATATACTAAGCTAGAATTCACTGAAAATCAAGTATTTCATATATATATATATATATATATATATGAAATACTTGACTTTTGGTGAATTCTAGCTGTAAATATACTCCTCCCCTCTTAACCACGCTCCCAACCACCCCCATCTCCCGAATTCGGAGGTCTCAAGGTTGGCAAGTATGGCAAATGCGCACTGCTAAGGATGCACCTGCCGAATTGGGACATAGCTTATGTCTCAATGCATGGCAGGAAGTGTAGACTTCCTCTGTGCCTACTGCAGTTTTTGGCTGGACCCGGCCACTTGTAGTGAAAAAGCGCTATTACGCGTTCTTTTTTTTACAGTTGTGCAGAATTGTGGAAAACCGTCCACTCAACTGATACAATAAATCCTATATCTACATTTGCATACTAACCAGCAAACCACAACTATATGGGGTGTGGCTTTTGCTTGACATATTCTGTACATAGTGTACAATATTTAATTGTGTGCAATACGGGTGTCATTATAGTGGTATTAATATTTGTAATTGTCCTACTTCCATTGTGTATTATTTTTAAATGAGTCATGTTTACCTTTGGTTCTGTTTTACTGTTTTCCTGTCATGCTATAGGTACATTTTACACTGAAAGCATGGAATTTCCCCAATGTCGGATAAATATGCATATCCTATCCGGTAGCTGTACATGTCTGACACTCTTTTCCCTCTGGACTGTTAATATCATATAATGTCCTCATTAAAATGTTCATTCTTGACTGACTTTTATCTTTGCAGTAAATCATACATAGAACCTTGTTGAAGAGAGCATTTTATTAGGGGTTGGTGGTTTTGAATAAGCCATCTTTAAGAAAAGGCACAGGACCAGCATCACGCAGTGCATCAATGTCTGCGAGTGGACACGACTTTTAAAAGCGTTCTATTAATTCATGTGGATAAAAAAAAACATAAAACAACATCAAGGGACTGCTGATAGTTAGGCAAGGTGAACACAACCAACACAGAGAAACTATTTAATTTATTTCTGGTTTCCATGAACTATAAATCCTATAAGCAAGAAATATCATAGTTTCCGACTATAAATTATGCCTTATTTCTGATGAATGTTGTTCAGCTTATCTTATTTATATTTAACTTATTATGAAGTGTGGGGTAATGCCTGTAAGACATACTTAAATCCAATCTTCCTTTTACAGAAGAGAGCTGTAAGATTCAATAAAGAAAATACATACTGGGATCACACAAATCCAATATTTAAAAACTTAACTATCAGTAGAGTGGAAAAACAAGTTGACTACAAGCTTAATTGTGTTTCAAGCTAGGCGAACACACCTCTACAACGCTAAATATATCCTGTGGTGTACCTCAGGGATCAATACTAGGACCTAAATTATTCAATCTATATATAAATGACATTTGTAAAGTTACAAAAGATTTAAAGTTAGTATTATTTGTGGATGATACAACAGCGTTTTGTTCAGGAGAGAACACACAGAAGATACTACAAATAATAACAGAAGAAATTAACAAATTAAAAAGATGGTTTGACAAAAACAGACTATCGTTGAATCTCAGTAAAACTAAAATAATGCTATTTGGTAACAGTAGAAGAGAAAGTCAAACACAAATACAAATAGACGGAATAGAAATTGAAAGAGTAAATGAAACCAAATTTCTAGGTATAATGATTGATGATAAATTGAACTGGAAATCTCACGTAAAAAATATACAATATAAAGTAGCAAGAAACACGTCAATAATGAATAAAGCAAAACATGTTCTAGACCAAAAATTACTTCATATTCTCTACTGCTCACTAGTGTTACCATATCTGAGTTATTGTGTAGAAATATGGGGAAATAATTACAAAAGTACACTTCATTCATTAACGTTGTTACAAAAAAGATCAGTTAGAATAATACATAATGTTGGATATAGAGAACACACAAATCCTTTATTTATTGAATCAAAGATACTGAAATTCTACGACATAGTGAATTTGCAAACAGCTAAAATTATACATAAAGCAAACTATAACCTGCTACCCAAGAATATACAACAATTCTTCTCAAAAAAAGAGGAGAAATATAATCTTAGAGAGAAATGTAATTTAAAACATTTGTATGCACGTACAACACTTAAGACCTTCAGTATATCAGTATGTGGAATTAAATTATGGAATGGATTAAGCAAAGCAATCAAACAATGTACTAATATAATCCACTTCAAGAAACTCTTCAAACTTAAAGTGTTTACAAAGTACAAAGAAGAAGAACCATGATAAACATTCTGAATGTATTTAACTCATTTTCATTCTTTCACTCACAAAATAATCTTACTTATCTCAACATATGAAATGTAACTTACTTCACCAATTATTATTTATTTACTTATTTTTATTGTGATTACTTATGGAGTATATTGTGAATAAATTGAGAACAGGAAGTGAACAAAAGTTTTAGCAACTGTTGTGTAAAAGAAAAGGGGTAGGATTAAATAAGCTCTGCTTCTTCCTACTCCTTTTCGAACATGTTGAAAAGAGAAACTGGAGATTGTGATGTATCATGTTGTATGCTTGCATGTTCGAAATAAACTCAAACTCAACTCAACTCAACTCATTGTATCCATTAAACCATATCCAATTGTATTTACCATCTTGCAAAGTATGGGAAAATACCGTCCAAACATCACAAAAGACCATTAATTTAGTCGGTCATTTTGAATATTCCGCTCCAAATATCTTCGGCAATTTCCGCAGACTTTACGTCACTGTAGTCAAGGCTTCTGCACTCTGACCATGATTTCAGATCAGTCATACTGGAAATAAGCAAAAATTGGAAAGAGATGTGGTGTTTATCATTCACCATCAGTATGTAAGACAATAACACATATGTTTGACTTTTTTATATATTTAAAATTGTAAGTAGCCAACAATTGAGTCAACGGATGGAGAGTCCTCTATTGCGCCCATTATACTCTCTCTAAACACATCCAGAAACCGCCAACAATACTCTATTTACATGTTATGACTTGAAAATTAACCAAGTATGAGTGGTATTGTTAAAATGTTTTGATTGATTGTGTGTTAGAATTGTGTATATAAACCAGAGTAAGGTAGCAATTACAAGGTGTTTTGTTTTCTGTGGAAAAACAGACAGATGTTTTGTCAAGAAAGCACAGTTTGACTAACCTGACTCTCGCCAGATCCTTGTTGTTCGCTGAGCTCCACACAAGGATCTGGAATCGAGGGCATTGCAAACTTCTTCAAGATAGCAAAAAATAATGAACCAATCAGGATCGACGGGCGGGATTTCATAAATGTGACGTAGCGCCGAAGCGACTGTTTGATTCAAACAACAATGGCGGCACGCAGCGAGGAGTCGTGTGCTGACATTGATTCTGCTATTGCAACTGTTTTGTCGAATCTATCGAATATTAATTATTTAAAAGATGAACAGAACAGTTTTGAAGGCATTTATTAACTTTTCGCTCTGTCGTTATCCAATATGTTGGCTGTTCTGTTTTGGATTTCCCAGCGTCGCTCTCATCAGCGTCACGGGTTGATTTGGATGTGAGTGGTTGAAGTAGCTCGTCATTCAAGATAACGGACAAGTGGTTTATCCAATCACATACAATGATTGTTTTACAAGGCCCCACCTTCTGAAATACATCTTCTATTGAGAAGTCCCAGATCCTTGTGTGGAGCTCAGCGAACTACAAAGATCTGGCGATAGTCAGGTTACAGTTTGACATTGGATTCTCTAATAACTGTCCACTTATAGTATATCCAATATGGTTAAACTGATAACTAAGGCTGTCTTTCAATAGTCGAAGATGTGACTATTCGATTCAAAATAGTCTGATTTGACTATTAACCTTGCATTGGAATCGTCAAACATTCCATGGGAGGGAGGCGGGTTAAGTACCTGGCGAAGACACCCGACGTATAGCAGTTGTATTGGGAGGATACATCGATTGCGTTCATTATGTCTTCTGTGAATATTACTAAAAGATTTTTGTGTGCAGGCAAATATTTTTCCGAGATTAAGAAAAAGTCTTACCTGCTTAGAGTTTTGGATGTTTTTTCAGTCTTTCTCAGTGCAGTCACTGCTTCCTGGTGTGACGTGTTGTGTGACGTGCAAATTCAAAAAACTCATGGTTATGGTTATGGTTTGAGTTTATTTCAAACTTGCATACAATTACAACATCCAGTTTCTCTTTTCAACATGTTCATAAAGGAGTAGGAAGAAGCAGAACTTATTTAAAATCCTACCCCTTTTTCATTACACAGCAATTGCTAACAGTTTTGTTCACTTCCTGTTCTTGCTTACATGCATAATACAGTTAAAAAAAATACATAAATAAATATTAAATGAAAAATTATATTAATAATAAATAAATAAATAAATAGTGAAGTAAGTTGGATTTCATATAGTGAGATGAACAAGATTATCAATAAGTTTAAAATGTTTATCATGGTTCTGTTACATGCGGGGGGTCACAGCTTGCTGCAAGGTTCGTTCCCCCGGGATGCAGACGGACCACCCCGGACAGGACGTGCAGGTAGGAACATGATTTATTGTCAAAAATGAAACGAGTACCAAAAACAGAAAACAAGCCAGAGGAAAAACGTGCCGATCGCACTGGAAGCTAAGGCTAACATTTAGCATAGACTAGAGACAAGTAATACTCACGTAACTGTAGCATGAAGCAAACAAAGAAGCCATCCCGACTGACCGGCAAAGGTAGGCTTAAATAATGCCTCTGATTAGTGCTCGGGAACACCAATCAGAGGCAGGTGAAAATAATAAGTAGCCATGGTAACTAAAACAAACTCAAGGGTGCACAACAACAGGAACTATGGGAGTCCAAAACTAACAGAAAATAACATAGGGACGGATCATGACAGGTTCTTAATTTTGGTACTTTAAACACTTTAAGTTTGAAGAGTTTCCAAAACTGGATCATGTTAGTACATTGTTTGATTTCTTTACTTAATCCATACCATAATTTAACTACACATACTGATATGCTAAAGGTTTTAGGTGTTGTACTTGCATACACATACTTTAAATGATATTTAATTATAAGGTTATATTTCTCCTTTTTTATTGAGAAGAATTGTTGTACATTCTTAGGTAGCAGGTTATAATTTGCTTTGTACATAATTATAGCTCAATGCAAATGCACCAAGTCATTGAATTTCAACATTTTTAACTCGATAAATAAAGGGTTTAAATTTTCTCTATATCGTACATTATGTATCATTTTAGCTGATCTTTTTGTAACACATTCAGTGACTGAAGCGTACTTTTGTAGTTGTTTCCCAGTGGCCGTGCCAGAAATCGGAGGGTTGCTGGTTACTGGGGTTCAATCCCCACCTTCTACCATCCTAGTCACATCCGTTGTGTCCTTGGGCAAGACACTTCACCCTTGCTCCTGATGGGTGCTGGTTAGCGCCTTGCATGGCAGCTCCCGCCATCAGTGTGTGAATGTGTGTGTGAATGGGTGAATGTGGAAATAGTGTCAAAGCGCTTTGAGTACCTTGAAGGTAGAAAAGCGCTATACAAGTATAACCCATTTATTCATTTATTTATATGGTAACACTAGAAAGCAGTAAAGAATATGAAGTGTTTTGTCGATCAATACATATTTTTATTTCATTCATTATAGATGTATTTCTTGCCACCTTATGTTGTATGTTTTTATATGAGATTTCCAGTTAATTTTATTATCTATTATTACACCTAAGAATGTGATTTCATTTATTTTTTCAATGTCTATTTCGCCTATTTGTTTTTTGTGTTCGACTTTCTCTTCTACTGTTACCGAATAACATTATTTTAATTTTACGGAGATTTAAAGTTTAGTTTTACTGAGATTCAAAGTCTGTTTTTTGTCAAACCATCTTTTTAGTTTGTTCATTTTTTCTGTTATTATTTGTATTAGCTTCTTTGTGTTCTCTCCTGAACAAAATGCAGTTGTATTTTCTGCGAATAGTACTAACTTTAAGTCTTTTGTAATTTTACCAATGTCATTTATATGAAGATTAAACAATTTTTGGTCCCGGTAATTGATCCTTGTGGTACACCACAAGATATATTTAGCATTGTAGAAGTGTGTTCGTCGAGCTTCACGTATTGTTTCCTGTTAGTTTAGTAGCGTCTGCCCCAGTTCAGGACCAACCCTCTGATGCCATACTGTTCTAATTTTTTGATAAAAATGTTGTGATTAATTGTGTGGAAGGCTTTAGTTAAATCCACTGCACACTGTTTACTATCTATTGCATTGGTAATTATATTTCGTTATTGAAGTGGAGTAAATTGTATTTATATAACGCTTTTCTCTAGTAACTCAAAACGCTTTACAAAGTGAAACCCAGTATCTAAGTGATTTAAACCAGTGTGGGTGGCACTGGGAGCAGGTGGGTAAAGTGTCTTGCCCAAGGACACAACAGCAGTGACTAGGATGGCAGAAGCGGGGATTGAACTTGGAACCCTCAAGTTGCTGGCACCGCCGCTCAACCAACCAAGCCACGCCGCCCCGTTATTTTGATCAAAGCCATCGATATTGAAGTATTGGCTCTGTATCCATATTGGTTCTCTGCGTGTCGTCTATATTTGTTTATGACAATTTCCAATCTGTTATTGAACAGTTTTTCAATGATTTTAGAAAATGATGGAAGTAAAGACACAACACTATTAGTGAAATATTAACCAACCAGTGGTACTGCATTAAATTTGACTGTTGGTGTTAAACATGACAACTCTCCCTTCAACCATGAGCGTTATTGCTTGTCGACGGAAAGATAGTCCGTGAACATTGCTCCAAAGTCCTGATTTTGTGGTGATTTATTGTGAATACAAAATAAAGAACGTCCAAGAAGTCATCGATATGTGATCAAATTAGGCGTTCAGCATAAGAAGGACTTCCCCATTTAACTCCTCTTAATCAGTTGAACAGCTGATTGTATTACTTTCGATGACCTACCACAACCACCACTATATGAGTTCCACCCCTATAGCTGACCATACAATGTATAATATAATATAATCACTGTTGGTGCAGGGGTAGAGCTTGCCTGGATTCATGGCTGACACCAGTGATCTTGCTTGGTTGAAAAGGTTGGTGACCACTTCTCCAAAAACTATTTGTCTGCACACATGAATATTTCACTAATAGTGTTGGGAGGATGTACATCAATATGATGTGACTGACACCTAGTGACCAGTCAGTATACAGTAGTACATATCATCACAATTTCTTTGTCTCTTAAAAAAAAGAACGCCACAGGTTTGGCTGATCGTCGACTAAACGCAAAATCTCACTGATAACCATTATCACGAAGGGGCGAGTCTCTATGCAGCTCTGAGCGGTGGCAGAGGGTGGGGGTTGACCAATCGCAACAGAGTATGCTTGGTTGTGGAGGAGGTTGCGGAATTCGAGTATGTTGGCCAAAAGGAGAAAAATGCTAATTTAAACTATACAGAACTTTTGATTAATGTAGCATTACTAAAAGAAACATACTATTGGGTTTTAATGGGATCCAATAATATTTTATAAACCCTTGAACTGAGCCAGCATAGGGTGCCTTTAATCACACCTCAATGTATCTTAATGTGTAATCCGAGTGTTAACAGTTCATATGTGACTTTCCATACAGGGTTGACCTCTCTGCCCAGCACCTTTTTATTGACTCATGCACATGCTTATATGAGAGCACTGAGGGGTTCACTAAAGATCACATCTGAAAGAGGAGCCACTGGTGCATATGCTATCAGGCTCCTCCATGTGTACAGAGATGTGGCATTTGAAAAAAGATGAGCTCGCGTGTTACAGAAAGACGAGGTGGCGGGGAATATGTATGTAGAAGAGGGGGGAGGTCAGCTAAGCGACAAACGTACGCTGGTGTAGTGCGTGCCAACAAATTGCCTCGCTCCTTCCTGCTGCATGGAGCATAGAGGTAGATGCGACCTGTCAGTGAGTGAGGGGGCTGGCTGAATTACTTCACATCACCCTTTCAGCTCCAGCAACTTCCCATTTATTTTGTAATGCAAATCCATGCCCTGTCCCAGATGGTGCTTTTCCAGTATCGTGGGTGCATAGAAATATGATTATTTATCTCAAACACATCTTTAATGTACCCTCCTCCGCTGCCCCATCCACGTACTTCCACTGGCACTGCTTCAAAGTATGTGCAGTCTTGAAGCTTGTCGGCGTAATGACGTTCCGCAGAAATAATAGGCAATGCATTTGGGAGGAAGGTGGCAAAGGAGTACCTGGGACATTACAGGAGTGCATAAGTCACACAAAAGAGGTAAGGGAGAAAACCTCTGGTAGGTAATTTTCCTGTCTGCATTAGGGATTACGCTCTGAGGCATAAGTACTAATTTTCATGACTCAAGTGTGCTTTAATCACCCCCGCTGAGAAAATACAGTTCACATTCAAATATCTTTAGTAAAATCCTCTTTCTGAAAGCACCTTAGGGCTGTCCCCATACAACTTTTTTCTTTTCAATACGATACCGATTTTGGAGCCTTGAGTATTGGCCGATACAAAATATCAGTATGAATTAAGACACATACTTTTAATATGTTGTAGAGTGGAGCTAGGACTGCACCATTAATCAATTTGAAAACCTAATCCCATTTATAAATTATGCCAATTATTTAAAAAAAAAAGAAACTCGTTAAACCGATAAATGCAGATTGTTTGGCCAGAAAAGACGCGACAGAAGGGTTCTGTGGTGCCAATTTTGCAACTTTGACGTTATACTTAGCGAGGTGAGATGTGTATTAAAAGCGAAAGAGAGGAGTCTTGCGTCGCGCATTTATTTGGTAATCAAATACAAGCAGTCATGAAAGGCAAAGTATTCGTTGTGTCAGCAGAAATATATCTCCTGAGAGCGAGCATAGAACCGCTTGCCAAGCATGCAAAATGTTATGCCCCTGATGTACTAAGAATTGCGTGTGGTAAAACACGTACAAACTTGATAGCAGACGCAAAGCTGATCCACTAAACTTATGCAAAATGAATTCCGTCTGTTAGGTAAGCAGAATAAGGAGCGCAATCCATTTAGTGTCTCTGTCTTCATGAATATGCAGAATAGATGCTGATCATCAGAACGCCCACAATTTTGGGTGGAGAAAATGCAAATATATTATACAGCACACGCAACGTGATTTATCAAAATTGATCACCGTTTTGCAAGCCCTATTTTGCGTGCAAACTGACAGATTTACGCCCAGTGCTGTGAAAAAGGAGGCGATTGCGTTGCAAAGACAGACGATGGATAGAGAATCCTTCGTCCTCCGTGTGTGTATCAACATATTTGGACTGTCAGAACTACAAATATTAGACATAATGTCTATACAGCAACATCATTTTATAATTTAATACTACATGCAGGATGACTTAAAGGGCTGAATAAAACAAATTCAATTAATGCGTTTTGGTGTCCAATAGTGATTTTTTTAATGGCTTTTGTTTTTTCACATATATTATATACTATTAACATATCTCCTATATGAAAAAAAACTTCTTGAAGTGTGAATTAGTTTGCATCATGAGCGCAGTGAGTGCAGCCTCTCCCGTGAACGCACTTTTTGCGCTGAAAAAATAAATAGATTGAGTTTCAACAAAGATGCACTGCAGGACTGCTTCTAAAATGCCCATAAAAAGTGGTACATGTCTCCTGTTTGTTTGAAAACAAAGCAAAACACCACAGGTAGGATAAGGATAAAATGGATTTGCAGCAAAAGATGGAATGTCTCAAGGTGAAAGCCACCTAAAGGCGCTAATACTTCATATAAATAGGGTGGTCTGCACATGTTATGAACAGCACGTGCAATGTTAGTAGATCACACAACACGCCCACTAAAAGCACACGCTATTTTATAGATTGCGCATGCTGTTTAGCACGTGGTTATTTCAATCTTAATAGATCAGGCCCTACGTTTGTTGCTAGTTTCAATAACACATGGACTTTTTATTGACAACTTATACTCACTCTTTGTTAATTTTTCCGCTAGAAGTCAGGTCCATACTTTTGATTCCGCTCTACCGCTAAGACTTCTAGGTAATATAATTACTCTGCAAGTACCAACACTGTCACGGCGCGGGCTCGATCCCGCTTGTCATCTGCAGCAAGGGCTGCCAGCACCTCCGTGGGCAGCCCGCCAGGACACACCCCTGCTCGCGCTGGCCGCATCACGCCCACATGCCGGCAAGGCTGTGGGGGCGATCAGCAATCCGCACACCTGGGACTGATGAGGACGAACGGTATAAGGACCAGTGGACTCAAGGATCCTTGCCGGAACTTAATCATTTGTTACCCTAGTAAGCACCCCTTGTCTGGCTTCTATCCTGCATATTCGCTCTTCCCCTGTGACTTCCTTGTTTTTGTGTCGGATGTCCGTGTTGTCCTCCCGCAGTGCTTTCCCGAGTTCTCCTGTGATCCCCTGTTGTTCCCCTCTGGATTCTGGACTGCCTCCCTTCATCCTCGACCTCCGCTTGGACACGGACCTCTGACGCCTCGCCATTCTCCCTGACTATCTCTGCCTGCTCACAGACTGCCTTCCTGCCTTGTTCCTTCTCCTCGTTCAACATTTGGTAACACACTACAGCTAATCACACACATAGCCTCACACACACACTTTTGAATTAGTCACACTCCATTCTCTAGTTTATTTATAGTATTATTGTTGATTATTATATACTGTAGAGGTTGCCCTCTAGTGGGTTCTTTGGACCACCAAGCACCGACATGATAGCCCGGTTCAGGTTCAATACAGTTTTATTTTTCATTAAAATCTGTGGGTTGCTTTCCAGCAATTGTCTTTTGTGGCTGTGACAGGCACGCTCTCGCTCTCACGCCAGCTCCAACAACGTCTCTCCTCCCGGTTGCTACTTATACAGAGCGACAGGTGATTAGATAACAAGGCCCAGGTGGACCATCTACGCACCTGTCGCTGACTTTGAGGCCGGTCCTGGCACACCCCGTTCCGCTGCAGGCCCGCAGGCCACGCCCCCCTCCACATATGCATTGTAATATATATAATAAAATTCATAGAGCTATACTGCCCCCTTGTGTCTGTGCCGTAACTCCCTCCTGCACACATAACAAACACACAAAAAACCTTCAGAAGCAAACAAAACTTTATTATTTCCATAAGTGCTAAGAACCTGAAGAAAGTTTGAGACACTCTTCTGCCCTTTTGCCCTCCTAATGAAATACAGTATGTACTGTAAACCATTTATGTTCAAAGTGTCATTGGACCTGTACTGTATAGCACATTGTGGAAAAAATATAATCATCCATCCATCCATTTTCTACCGCTTATTCCATTCGGGGTCGCGGGGGGCGCTGGAGCCTATCTCAGCTACAATCTGGCGGAAGGTGGGGTATACCCTGGACAAGTCGCCACATAAAAATGGAAAAATGGAGCTAAATACCTGATGAAAAAGCTAAATTGTTGATACAAAAAATGAATAAAGTCTTGTCTAGATATACATATACATATATATATATACAGGTAAAAGCCAGTAAATTAGAATATTTTGAAAAACTTGATTTATTTCAGTAATTGCATTCAAAAGGTGTAACTTGTACATTATATTTATTCATTGCACACAGACTGATGCATTCAAATGTTTATTTCATTTAATTTTGATGATTTGAAGTGGCAACAAATGAAAATCCAAAATTCCGTGTGTCACAAAATTAGAATATTACTTAAGGCTAATACAAAAAAGGGATTTTTAGAAATGTTGGCCAACTGAAAAGTATGAAAATGAAAAATATGAGCATGTACAATACTCAATACTTGGTTGGAGCTCCTTTTGCCTCAATTACTGCGTTAATGCGGCGTGGCATGGAGTCGATGAGTTTCTGGCACTGCTCAGGTGTTATGAGAGCCCAGGTTGCTCTGATAGTGGCCTTCAACTCTTCTGCGTTTTTGGGTCTGGCATTCTGCATCTTCCTTTTCACAATACCCCACAGATTTTCTATGGGGCTAAGGTCAGGGGAGTTGGCGGGCCAATTTAGAACAGAAATACCATGGTCCGTAAACCAGGCACGGGTAGATTTTGCGCTGTGTGCAGGCGCCAAGTCCTGTTGGAACTTGAAATCTCCATCTCCATAGAGCAGGTCAGCAGCAGGAAGCATGAAGTGCTCTAAAACTTGCTGGTAGACGGCTGCGTTGACCCTGGATCTCAGGAAACAGAGTGGACCGACACCAGCAGATGACATGGCACCCCAAACCATCACTGATGGTGGAAACTTTACACTAGACTTCAGGCAATGTGGATCCTGTGCCTCTCCTGTCTTCCTCCAGACTCTGGGACCTCGATTTCCAAAGGAAATGCAAAATTTGCTTTCGTCAGAAAACATGACTTTGGAACACTCAGCAGCAGTCCAGCTGGTGTCGGTCCACTCTGTTTCCTGAGATCCAGGGTCAACGCAGCCGTCTACCAGCAAGTTTTAGAGCACTTCATGCTTCCTGCTGCTGACCTGCTCTATGGAGATGGAGATTTCAAGTTCCAACAGGACTTGGCGCCTGCACACAGCGCAAAATCTACCCGTGCCTGGTTTACGGACCATGGTATTTCTGTTCTAAATTGGCCCGCCAACTCCCCTGACCTTAGCCCCATAGAAAATCTGTGGGGTATTGTGAAAAGGAAGATGCAGAATGCCAGACCCAAAAACGCAGAAGAGTTGAAGGCCACTATCAGAGCAACCTGGGCTCTCATAACACCTGAGCAGTGCCAGAAACTCATCGACTCCATGCCACGCCGCATTAACGCAGTAATTGAGGCAAAAGGAGCTCCAACCAAGTATTGAGTATTGTACATGCTCATATTTTTCATTTTCATACTTTTCAGTTGGCCAACATTTCTAAAAATCCCTTTTTTGTATTAGCCTTAAGTAATATTCTAATTTTGTGACACACGGAATTTTGGATTTTCATTTGTTGCCACTTCAAATCATCAAAATTAAATGAAATAAACATTTGAATGCATCAGTCTGTGTGCAATGAATAAATATAATGTACAAGTTACACCTTTTGAATGCAATTACTGAAATAAATCAAGTTTTTCAAAATATTCTAATTTACTGGCTTTTACCTGTGTATATATATATATATATGTATATATATATATATATGTATATATATATATATATATATATATATATATATATATATATATATATATATATATACATACCGTATTTTTCGGACTATAAGTCGCAGTTTTTTTCATAGTTTGGTGTGTAGTAGTGCGATTTATATGTTTTTTTCCTTCTTTTTTATGCATTTTCGGCAGGTGCAACTTATACTCCGGTGCGACTTATACTCCGAAAAATGCGATGTATATATATATATATATATATATATATATATATATATATATATATATATATATATATATATATACAGTATATGTATTTAGCCTTTTTATTAGACTCTTTAATCACAAATAACTTGAAGATGTCAGCTGACTCCTTTACTGTTTTAACAACAAAAATATTGAAATTTAAAATTGAGTGTTCAGAAAAAAGAAAAAAAAAATTTAGATTTTACTTTTTGGCCAATATTGTGCAACCTCATGTGGAGCTAAAGACCTACTCCACACTCACTGCTGCTCTGATTTCGCCACAGATGTTTTGTGAACAAAGCACAGTTCATTAGGTGATTCTGTAATAATCATCCACTTACAGTATATTTACTAGGGCTTGAAAGGGTGACATAGTAAACAATGCATTTTGGGTTTATGGGCATCGGAATAGCTTATTTACATGGCTGAATCCAAGGTTTTGTCCGGAAATGTTGTCCTGTTTTTTAAAAAACATGACGCATACGTTCTGCATAATTAACTGATGCAATTGTTCACATGATCGCTTTAGGGGGAAAAACAATTACGTGAGATGTTTTTCATTTCCAATGTAGAAGCAAAGCCAAGGCTATCAAAGGGATGACCGAACATCACTTTTAACGCCATCACCCGGCCCATGATGGTGTGTTCACTGAATTTTTAGACGAGTAAATGTCAATCAAAGCCTGTGTTATTCTGCTTCACACTACAGTAAAGTTGGAAAGAGATTGGCACGTTCTGAGGTATTGGCTTTGTAACCCAAAAACAAAACAACTTTAAAGCCCAAATGATACCTCTTTCAAACCACTGTTATGTTCTGCCTTCATCTGACAAAGACGGAAGTGTCAGCCAAAACTGTCAGCAGGTAAAAGACATCCATCCATCCATCCATTTTCTACCGCTTATTCCCTTCGGGGTTAAGTTTGTTTGCACACAAGAACCCTGCATTTATCTATTTGAGAAGACGTGGTTAACACAATCGATTTAAATATTGCTCAATTAGGTACAGTTATTATGTATGCCTAGCTTGTTTGCTAATGTGTGCTTAGGTGTTGTTTAGCTGCTATCTCTTAGTAGCCGAGAGCCTACCATGTTTACTTTTTGTAAAGGACTTCACTAAAATACAAAAAGGACCAACCCTGTGTGTTTATTGAAGGCCATTTAGCTGTTAACTGTTGGGTTTTACATAAGTAAACATGCTGCAGGAATGCTTGTATTGCAGCTTACATCGGAGAATTTAGATGTAAGCCGATATCATCCGTTACTTGTTTTTTTGCTGATATTGGAGTTATATCTGATATCATCCGTATTGTGACAGCCCTGAAATGCATACAAAACTAATTGATTAATTAAAATGTTCTATACCACATATTGTGTTCTCCAGTTGACTTGGAAAGTTAGTGTACAGATTTTCAAAATGAACCATAGTTTGTAGAATGTCAATACACGCATGCATGCCAAAGATTTCTCAAGAGAGCTTAAGTACTTGTAAAGAGTGGCTCTATAAGTGTAACTGCAATCCAGATGACATCACTCTGAGCAGAGAATTGCATTAAAGGTGTCTCTGAAAAGAGTTCTTGCCACCTAAAATCATTAACGAGCCAAATGTACTCTTTAATGTGACAGCACTTTGTAGTTGTTCTTGAAGGCGTCGTCAAAGTGAGGTTACGCACACAAGCATGTCTGCATGCTTCATTGTGTGAAACAGGCACATCCTCGGGGACCGTATGTGCAGTAATCAGCTGTGAGCTATAAGTCGTTCTATTATACTGTCAGCACTTCCATATTTTTATCATAACACATTAACTGGATCCACTGCCTCCCTCAAAAGCTTTTAGGCTGCACTTGACACTTCCTACGCTGAGTAATTAGACGGCAATCCAGTGTCAGATCAACTCCACCAACCCCTGTCACCTCATTATATCATATGACAAGTATTTGTATCTCCAACTTCAGTTACCTTGACGAATAAAATAGCTGTGTCTCTATGTGGCGGCTGCATCCTTGGCAGTGCCCATTTGTGGGGTGCTGAAGCCATTGCGGTGCGCGAAGGCTGTCCCTATTTAAAAAAGCTCCAATAATAATAATATAATAATACAAGACTTCAACTATCGTAATGTTGAGTAAGGGCGGGGACAACTGCCGTAACCCGGAAGTGTCCTGTAGGCTACACTCTTAGAAATAAAAGTGCTAAGTAGAACCATATAAGGTTCTTCGGCTCGTCCTCATAGGAGAACTATTTTTGGCTCCAGGTAGAACCTTTTTATAAAGGTTCCACCTGAAACTCTTTTGGAGGGTTCTACCTAGAACCCAACATGAAGGGTTATACCTAGAACTGTGTGTGTAAGGTTCCACCCAGAACCCCCCATGAGAGGTTCTACAAAGAACCCACGCAGGGAGTTCCACTAAGAACCCTTTCATGTTTCAAGGGTTTTATCTAGAACCCACACAGGGAGTTCCACTAAGAACCCTTCTGTATTTCAAGGGTTTCATCTAGAACCCACGCAGGGAGTTCCACTAAGAACCCTTTCGTATTTCAAGGGTTTCATCTAGAACCCACACAGGGAGTTCTACTAAGAACCCTTTCGTTTGTCAAGGGTTTAATCTAGAACCCATGCAGGGAGTTCCACTAAGAACCCTTTCATGTTTCAAGGGTTTCATCTAGAACCCACACAGGGAGTTCCACTAAGAACCCTTTCGTTTGTCAAGGGTTTCATCTAGAAACCATGCAGGGAGTTCCACTAAGAACCCTTTCATGTTTCAAGGGTTTCATCTAGAACCCACACAGGGAGTTCCACTAAGAACTCTTTAATGTTTCAAGGGTTTCATCTAGACCTGACACAGGGGGTTCTAAAAACATCCCTTTTCAAAGGTTTTCACCGATAACCGTCTTGTCTTCTGAGGGTTCTATAAAGAACCATATTGTATTCTACAGATCAGTTTAGTTCATATTATATTGTGGTCATTTATCATGTTGACATTGAACAAACATTCAAAACATTTTAATGAGAAAAACATTTATTTAAAGATAGTCCAACAAAACAGGAGAGGCTGTGTAGGTCCCAGGGGAGAACAGGTCAAAAGTCAGCATAGGTCCAGTGGAATCAGCAACATGACAGGCCAGACACATCATGCTGTCCTCAGTAGGTGAATTTGTGTAAATAAATCTCCAGCAATGGTGACATCGCAGAAAAAGACACAAAATAGTTTTAGTTCAATCAATCCAAGGTGCACTTACTGCGTTTACTGCGCCTTATTGTAAGCTATCTACAAACAATAAAATAATGCATGGTCCAATGAAAAGAATCAGTGTACATACTGTGTGTACTAATTGTGACAGTGGAACAGAATCATGAGAAAGTGAGGGAATCCCACAAAGTTTTCACATTGATTTAAATAATGTTGAAATACTTTTCAGTGTTATGTAATAAGTACTCAAAATGTTACGTATTGTAACAATAATGGAAATCTAGAGACGTCACTATGCCAAAATCAAACAAAATGTATTGGTCCAAAATATGTATTAAATAAGGGATTTTTTTTTTTATCAATGTGTACAAACAAAGGGCAGCAGCAGGAATTTGACCATTAACAAGAACATAAAGCATGAAATCCCATGCTGCAACACATCTACTCACTACTCCCCACTTCCGACACAGTTGTATAGTCTCTTCACTGAAATGGGTACAACACTGTGGTCCTTGATCCCCAACACAAATCTTTCAATGAAAATAAGAGTTTTTCTCAGTTCCTTTGGGTACTGGACAGCAAAAACAATATAGAGTGACATTAATGCACTCATAGCATATGATTTGTCCATGGTGCTGTCCTCAGTCAAAACCTGCATACCATCCAGGTATAGGGTTATCCTTTGTGCCTGCAAAGGGTTCCCCTCATGTGTGTTATGGAGCATGGTTGCTGGAGTAGGCACGTTTGGCTCCTATGCAATAAAAACAGATACATGTCAGTAAATAAAACCTGCTGTGAAAACAGCAAAATGACTCAATGTTGCCATAATATGGATAATGCCAATTCCTAAATCTTGACCTTAAATGCAGTATTTACCTCCAGTAGAGTGTATAGAAAGGATGAGTCCTCTCTGAAAATGGAAGGCAGCAGTAGAATTGCTGCACCCCATTGCTGGATGTATTAGATCCATGGTGCTCACCAGCCCACCCATCCCTCCAAAGACGAGCTAGATAGCGACCGCAACGCCTTCTAACATTGACAATTTATACTATATTATTTCATTAAAATAACAACTACGATAACCTTTTTAGGATGATTTCAGATTAATTGTACAGATATATTGTAACCTATTTTGTTATGGCAGCTCTCAGCAAAGCTTTGTCAGGTATTGTATTGTTTGACCACAATACAATTTGTTTGTTTGTGTTCTACAAGAAAACAAACAAATAAGCAAATGAACAAAACATAACAAGAAACAAATGCTTAGTCCACCGTTTACCATAAAAGTCCTCAGCTAGGGTCAAGCATGCTGAAATAAGATATTATATTTAGCTCACCTTGATTCTCGGAAGTTTCTTCTGTTCTCTCTCCTGTTCTTCTTTGTTCTGTTCTGTTCTGTTCACAGTAATCACTATTGGTATGTCACACCTGGTTTGTAGGCAGGGAAGACCAGACCATGTGGTGCAATCCATGGGGCAACCAGCTCTTAACTCACACATGACAGCCACCATCATGCCAGCTCCCTGGCCCAACACACCAAACCTTGCCCTTTCCCCTGGGAGATCAGGGTTCAATTCCCAGCATCAACAAACCCTGATGTAGTAGCCTAAAAGTCAGCATTACAGTGTGATTTTTGCAGCAGTTAAGGCTTGGCCTCTGACATCAAAGACCGTTGTCTATCAATGAACTTATGTGCAGCTTCACAACTGGACTAAGCCAGTCAGCAGGGTACAGCAGCCATGGGATGAGGCCGATCATGGAAAAGTATGAGGAGGAGACAAATACATGAGTAAAATTGTCTGTAAAATAAGTGTTTAATATTTTTTAAATTGTCTGTCACTAATCCACACATCACCTCAGTATGCATTAACATGGTCACTCTGCATCAACCAGGCCTTGAACTCACAACTTCAAACTGTATCCCTAGATCACCTGACTTGTAACAAACTTTCAAAAGCCTTTGTCCAGTGAGTCGTATAGCTCACTTAGATGCCCCAGAAAGAGGGGTTATATCCTTGCTGCAGGGACCACCTTGCTAGTTCTTTGCTGTGTGTCATTTCCTCCTGAAGAAGGCAGTGGTGTAACTAAACTAAATAAACACAATTATAACTGCTTTGCAGGGATGGGTCGGGTCCGGGCGATTTTTGGCAAATTAAGGCAATTCTGAGCAACAAACAGGAGAACAGGAAGGCAAGACAGTTGACATTATAATGTTCCTTTTGCACCAGTTGAGGCTAAAATCCACAACAATAAAACCGAAGACTGTGGTCTATCATGCTGAGCTAATTGGCAAGTGACAATTCAACAGTGGCTTCACAAATTGATTAAGCCATTCACTGTTGTGCATGCAGATTTGAAACCACTGTAAATATATCAGTTATCAAGACAAAAATCTGAAAATACACATATTGCATCTAGACAGAATGGAGATATTGGTAATTAGATTTTTTTAATTGATTCGATTTGCTCCGTAAGTTAATAACTGATGTTTAATCTATCATGACTGTAAAATGTATATGTTTGCTTCACAAAGACCATCTGGCATTTTCATGAGCTGTCATCACCACCTTTGTCAGGGCTTGAACCCAGGTTCTTTGGCACCAAGAACCAGCTCCTAAATCACTGAGCTATTTCTCAAACGGAATCACCAGCCAGACAGCAGTTGTCAAGGCAGATTTCAAAAATGGTCCTCCCAGTCACAGCTAATCTTTGCCTGAGTCAACCAGATTTGCTGATGAAGATCTTGCTTTCTTATAATTAATGGTTGTGGAAATAAATTGGTAACAGAACATTTCAGTTATAGGACTGCCATTATTTGTATGTCTGATCAGAAGGTGTAAGGTAATAGACTAGTATGGTGGACCTGATGACTGAAGGCAGCCAGCTGATTAGCTCAGTCACTATTGCCAATGACTTTAGACTGGGTGGCAGGTGTTCAAATCCCAAGATGGGCAATTATGTTACAATTTGATCAACAGGATCTGGGGAAGAAGAGTTAGCTTTAAAATAAACAAAAAAAATTGTATATGAAAAGTATTTGTATCAGTAGTCACAAGGAAATGTATTTTGCACCATTATTGGCAAATGTTATCAGGAAGTATGTCCCTGGTGACACAGGATCTTACCCATGCTTTCAACAATCCCTGAAGAACTCTTTCTTCCAAAAACGGTTCTCTGGATCAAAATAGTTCTTACTGGAACCCTTAGTGTTAGTGAGAACCCTTTTAAAACCAATTATTCAGAAAAGGGGTTTTAAAGGGTTCTCTGGATCAAAATGGTTCTTACTGGAACCATTAGCGTTACCAAGAACCCTTGAAAAACCCTTTCTTCGGGAAAGGGTTTTTCAGAAGCAAATGGTTCCAGTTAGAACCTCAGCCCTTGTAGAAGAACCCTTTTGGAACCCTTATTTCTAAGAGTGTAGACCAGTGATTGTCAACCTTTAGTGCACATTTTTTGAGTTGAAAAAATCCGGAGGCACACCACCAGCAGAAATCATTAAAAAGCAAAACTCAGTTGACAGTAAAAAGTAGATGTCGCAATTGTTGGATATGACTTTAAACCATAACCAAGCATGCATCAATATAGCTCTTGTCTCAAAGTAGGTGTACTGTCACAACCTGTCACATCACGCCCTGACTTATTTGGAGTTTTTTGCTGTTTTCCTGTGTGTAGTGTTTTAGTTCTTGTCTTGCGCTCCTAGTTTGGTGGCTTTTTCTCTTTTCCTGGTATTTTCCTGTACCAGTTTCATGTCTTCCTTTGAGCAATATTTCCTGAATCTTTTTTGTTTCAGCAATCAATAATTTTTCAGTTGTTTTTATCTTTCTTTGTGGGGACATTATTAATTGTCGTGCCATGTTCGGATGGACATTGTGAACGCCGTCTTTGCTCCACAGTAAGTCTTTGCTGTCGTCCAGCATTCGGTTTTTGTTTACTTTGTAGCCAGTTCAGTTTTAGTTTCGTTCTGCATAGCCTTCCCTAAGCTTCAATGCCTTTTCTTAGGGGCACTCACCTTTTGTTTATTTTTGGTTTAAGCATTAAACACCTTTTTACCTGCACGCTGTTTCCGACATCGACAAATCAATTAGCTACCGGCTACCACCTACTGATATGGATGAGTATTACACGGTTACTCTGCCGATCTCTAGACAGCACCGACACTCAACAACAACACATAATTTGCAGACTATAATTACTGGTTTGCAAAAAAATATTTTTAACCCAAATAGGTGAAATTAGATCATCTCCCACGGCACAACAAACTGTATCTCACAGTGGTTGAAAAACACTGGGCTAGTGTCAGGTTCAAACACTGATGACATCTAATAATCAGACAAGAAGCAAGGAATCAAGCAAAGACAGAGTTCAATTTAGCCCGAGGAGATATGTGTTTTGGGCTGTATTCTAGTTACAGATCCAAGCTACGTTCTAAAAGTCAAGCCCGCGCGCCTCCTGTATTTATTTGGAAGGGCCCTGTTACATCACTGAAGCTGTCGCTGAGGGAAGGTGGTAATCTCGACAACTCCAGTTAGACACAATTAGAGGGTTAGGGTTATAATAAGGCCATGCCGAATAAGGCATTAATAAGTACTTAATAATGACTAGTTAGAGCCAATATGTTACTAATTTGCATGTTAATAAGGAACTAATTAATGGTGAATATGTTCCCCATACTAAAGTGTTACCATGTTTTATTACTGGTGCACAAAATGAACGTGCATGAACATCACCTGGTTCAAACAACAAAACCAATACAGTGCATAAACTCACAACAAATTACACACCTGCAAATCAGTGTGACTTCTGCTGTTGTCGTATCCTTAATACGCCGATAGGGAGAAGTTTTTATTTACACGATGAGTCGGGTGTGTTTTGACCTCCGCTGAACCCCTGAGCCCGACTCACCGAACCCCTAGGGTTCGATCGAACCCAGGTTAAGAACCACTGGTGTAGACATAGCCTCAGAAAAGTAGCGTCAGATTTACCGCCCGTCCAAGCACCCACTGGCAGAAATGTAGATTAGCGCCTATGGTTGCTCCCATCAACGATTACCCTAACAATCAGCGGCAGAAGCAGTTCTTTTACAAACCTTGTTTCCATATTAGTTGGGAAATTGTGCTAGATGTAAATATAAACGGAATATCAAATCAAATCAAATCAACTTTATTTATTAATACAATGATTTGTAAATCCTGTTCAACCCATATTCAATTGAATGCACTACAAAGACAAGATATTTGATGTTCGAACTCATAAACTTTATTTTTTTTTTACAAATAATAATTAACTTAGAATTTCATGGCTGCAACACGTGCCAAAGTAGTTGGGAAAGGGCATGTCCATATTGGCAGACTCGTGTTGTCCCGATACCATTATTTTGGTACCGGTACCAAAATGTATTTCGATACTTTTCGGTACTTTTCGATACTTTTCTAAATAAAGTGTACCACAAAAAAGTGCGTCATTGGCTTTATTTGAACAAAAAATCTTAGTGTACATTAAACATGTGTTTTTTATTGCAAGTTTGTCCTTAAATAAAATAGTGAACATACACGACAACTTGTCTTTTAGTAGTAAGTAAACAAACAAAGGCTCCTAAGTAGTCTGCTGACATATGCAGTAACATATTGTATCATTTATATTCTATTATTTTGTCAAAATTAGTAAGGACAAGTGGTAGAAAATGAATTATTAATCTACTTGTTCATTTACTGTTAATATCTGCTTACTTTCTCTTTTAACATGTTCTATCTACACTCCTGTTAAAATGTAATAATCACTTATTCTTATGTTGTTTGATATTTTACATTAGTTTTGGAATATACCACAAATTTAGGTATCAATCCGATACCAATTAGTTACAAGATCACACATTGGTACTTTTTAGAGGCGGTATAGTACCGAATATGATTCATTAGTATCGCGGTACTATACCAATACCTGTATACCGTACAACCCTATGGCCATACTTGCCAACCTTGAGACCTCCGATTACGGGAGGTGGGGGTGGGAGGGGCGTGGTTGGGGGTGTGGCTAAGAGGGGAGAAGTATATTTACAGCTAGAATTCACCAAGTCAAGTATTTCATATATATATATATATATATATATATATATATATATATATATATATATATATATATATATATATATATATATATATATATATATATATATATATATATATAAGAAATACTTGACTTTCAGTGAGTTCTAGCTATAAATATATATTTATTTTATTGTATATATATATCCATCCATCCATCCATTTTCTACCGCTTATTCCTATTGGGGTCGCGGGGGGCGCTGGAGCCTATCTCAGCTACAATCGGGCGGAAGGTATATATATATATATATATATATATATATATATATATATATATATATATATATATATATATATATATATAAAAGAAATACTTGAATTTCAGTGTTCATTTATTTACAAATATACTTGTTGAGTTAAGGGTTGAATTGTCCATCCTTGTTCTATTCTCTGTCACTATTTTTCTAACCATGCTGAACACCCTCTCTGATGATGCATTGCTGTGTGGCACGCACAAAAGTGCTTTCATCAAATGCACTAGATGGCAGTATTGTCCTGTTTAAGAGTGTCACAACATTGCTGTTCACGGCAGACCAAAACGTGACTGCTGTTGTTGTGTGTTGTTACCGCGCTGCGAGGACGTTAATGAAACTGCCTAACAATAAACCCACATAAGGAACCAAGAACTCGCCCTCGATCATTCTACAGTTATAACGTCATTGGGCAGGCACACCGTTTATATTGGGGGGCGGCATGGCGTAGTGGGTAGAGCAACCGTGCCAGAAACCTGAGGGTTGCAGGTTCGCTCCCCGCATCTTACCATCCAAAAATCGCTGCCGTTGTGTCCTTGGGCGAGACACTTCACCCTTTGCCCCCGGTGCCACTCACACCGGTGAATTGAATGATAGGTGGTGGTCGGAGGGGCCGTTGGCGCAAATTGCAGCCACGCTTCCGTCAGTCTACCCCAGGGCAGCTGTGGCTATGAAAGTAGCTTACCACCACCAGGTGTGAATGTTTGATGGGTTCTACATGTAAAGCGACTTTGGGTACTTAGAAAAGCGCTATATAAATCCCAGTTATTATTATTATTATTATTATTATATTGTGGGAAAGCGGACTCAGGTCCACATGGACCTGAGTCGGCCTGAATTTCGGGAGATTTTCGGGAGATAATTTGTCCCGGGAGGTTTTCGGGAGAGGCGCTGAATTTCGGGAGTCTCCCGGAAAATCCGGGAGGGTTGGCAAGTATGCCTATGGTAGACATACTCATTCATTCAATCATTTTATTCCATTGAATCCAAAGCAGTAAAACCAAGTTTTTGCATCAGACAAAAAGAAACAGAAACACTGTATTACAAATGCCATGTTTGTTATAAAGTTATTTGAAAACAATTTTATAAAAACCACTGGCTAACGCTGGTTAAACATTGTAGAGACATGTGTTTGCTAGCTCGAGCACCCCCACTTCTCCCAGCAGTGATTAGGTATTAGAGGACCTGAGCCTTCAGCTTTTTGTTTCTCTATTTTAGAATCAGATTATCCAGAATAAGGTTCGACAATGCACGTGATATTGCAATGCATTGTGGGTGCCGGGTAGGCATTTTTGCTGGACGTAGGTTTTGTTTATAAGGCTATACTGTACCCGCGGTATTGTGAGAGAGAGCAACAAACAGGATCGTACAACATTTTTTAAAAATCGGGGGATCGCACTGAGACAAAATGTACCCTATTCGGAAGGCTCGCTCCCTCAAAAAAATAAGCTAAATTGGTGAGATAGATCCATATGAGCACATATGAGAGATTTGAGTAAGCTATCAAACTTACAATAAAAAACTTGAAAATTCTACAGTGGTACAAACTAGAAATTATTAATCAATGGTGTAAAAATGTATCTGCAAACATTATTTTAGCGACATTGTGCTAGCAGAACAGCAGCAAGACACGCCTGCTCTTTTTCTTACAGAAGGAGGTGAAGCAGCATGATCGGGTCGTGCTGTCATTTTTCCTCAAGTGCTTGTTAAACGGCTATTTTAATTATCCAAATGACATGTTTAATGGAAAATATATTAATGTTTGTTTTTATGTTTTTATTTTTCGTTTTATGGGGGATTAGGGGGTTCCATCTTGACAAGTGAGGCTCCGTCTCACCTGCCTCCACTGACTGCACGTCCCTTCTATTAATGCGTTCAATTCAAACACACAACCTATGCATGAAGGTTTTCCCGGAGCACTTGTGAAACGACAGCGAAAGAACGATTCAATCAGAGTTCACGTGTGTCCAGCAATAGAGGGAAATAGCGGTCACAACCACAACTCATCAGAACGTCTGCTGACCCATTGCATCACCTCTGAAAGCACAACCATTACAATCCATTTCAGCCCGTTTCAACGAAACAAATTGCAAAATAAATCACTGCAGCTTTTAGCTGCAGCTAAAATCATGAAGCCTTTTCTTTCCTGTAAAAAAGAATCAGTTGTTCGCTGCAAAGAGCAAAACCCTCATTTTCATTCAGCCGTCACAAGTTATTGTCTTTGTCATCTTTGGCCTGTTGTCGTTCCACATATCTCTCTAAACATTTTGCATGCCCACACTGAGAGCAGGTTTTGGCCATAAGCCTGGATGGTCCCCATAGTTTCATGGCGTTCTCCATCTGTGCTCAAGGCAAAAACTCACTGAGGCTATTGTAGTGAAGAGATGTTTTGGAAAGGTGAACAGATGGTGATGCTTTTTGAGTGCAGCATGACTATGCTTGGAAATCATTTTTGTAGTTCCTAGGTTGACTGTTGCCTGACGTCATCAACAACCTAACAGTTTCTAACATCAAGATGTTTGACATACAAGGTGATCAAGATCTCTGGGGTCAAAAATTCAGATTCAGGAGTTCTTCTGGGCCTAATGTTTTCTGTACTTTTTCCAAATTGTATTTATTTATTTGAGTCGTTATTTTTAACTAATTCTGTTTAAAAATGTTGGTAACACTTTAGTATGGGGAACATATTCAACATTAATTATTTGCTTAATAACATGCAAATTATTAGCATATTGGCTCTTAATTAGTCATTATTAAGTACTTATTAAGGCCTTATTCTGCATGGCCTTATTATACAACCAGTAAGCCGGTAACACTTTAGTATGGGGAACATATTCACCATTAATTAGATGCTTAATAACATGCAAATTAGTAGCATGTTGGCTCTTAATT
Source organism: Nerophis lumbriciformis (assembly GCF_033978685.3). Taxonomy (NCBI): domain Eukaryota; kingdom Metazoa; phylum Chordata; class Actinopteri; order Syngnathiformes; family Syngnathidae; genus Nerophis; species Nerophis lumbriciformis. The sequence goes on along the minus strand of NC_084548.2, from coordinate 31,124,548 downwards.
AGTCATTATTAAGTACTTATTAAGGCCTTATTCTGCATGGCCTAATTATACAACCAGTAAGCCGGTAACACTTTAGTATGGGGAACATATTCACCATTACTAACCCTAACCCTCTAACCCTCTAACCCTCTAACCCTCTAACCCTAACTCTAACCCCAACCCTAACCCTAACCAAATAACTCTAAATTAAGACTTTGTTACTTAGAATATGTTCTTAATACTAAAATGTTACCAAAATGTTTGTTTCGTATTTAAATTGTCTCCCGAAGGGCAAATCAATTCGGCACATGGTTTTGTAATTAATGAACATACAGATGAACATGGCAGCACAGTGGAGGTCCGTTGCCAAGGTTACAGTATGCTATGATTCAGATTCAAGGCAGGTGAGGAACTTTGGAGATTTTTTTTTTAATTTACGTTCATATTCTCTCATCAATGCAGGCTGCTCATTAAGAGGATAACAAGAAAAAGAAGAGAAGGGCCCGACGCACGTCCAGGGTCACCACCGCGCCCACCGCACCGACACCCCGCCTCGTCCGCCTTCGCCGCGGCCGGCGTCACGCGCAGCAGGTAAGCAGCTTACCTGCCCGCCACCCCCGTGGCCGGGGGCTCGTAACAGGGGTCACTCCGCGCGCTCCGCCCGCGCAGCTTACCTGCCCGCCACCCCTGTTGCCGGGGGCGCGTAACAGGGGTCACTCCGCGCGCAGTGCGCTCACGAAAGGGGTGGGGCTCACCCTGGTTGATATAGACAGCAGGACAGTGGCCATGGAAGTTGGAACCCGCTAAGGAGTGTGTAACAACCCACCTGCCGAATCAACTAGCCAGAGGTGGGACCAAGTCATTGTTTTGCAAGTCACAAGTAAGTCTCAAGTCTTTGCCCTCAAGTCCGAGTCAAGTCCCGAGTCAAGACAGGCAAGCCCCGAGTCAAGTCCAAAGTCAAGACTGGAAAGTCTCAAGTCAAGTCCTAAGTCCTGCATTTTGAGTTTCGAGTCCTTTCAAGTCCTTTTAACCACAGACTAATATATTAACACAGATTGTGTATGCTTTTCAAACGCTGTATTTATTTATTAAAACAAGAGCATTTTAAATTGCAGGAAAGAAAATTGTGCTGACATTGCACTTTATAATAGCACTATTAACCAGTCATTTTAAACATTAACTCATTCCTTTACAGAACAAACACATTGAAAAATAAAGTGCAAATGTACTTATTTGTACAAAAGTGTTAACATTGAAAAAACATGACATATACGTGAACATAACAAAAAAGTTGTACTTTTTATATGTCAGGGCCCTATGCTGCATTGCATTTGCAAAAGACCAAATTAGCCAAGAGTCTGTCAGTCATTTGTGCACGATGGGGGCGTAGTATGATGCCACCATGGCTGAAAACTCGCTCCACTGGAGCACTGGAGGCAGGCACTGCCAAGACTCTCATGGCCACTCGGAACAGTGAAGGAAGAGTCTTCATGTTCAATGCCCAGAACAAAAGGGGGGAGAGAGTTGTTTTGGGTTGGTGCACTACTTGTAAGTGTATCTTGTGTTTTTTATGTTGATTTAATTGAAAAAATAAAAGAAAAAAAAAATATTTCTTGTGCGGCCCGATACCAATCGATCCACGGACCAGTACCGGGCCGCGGCCCGGTGGTTGGGAACCACTGAGGTAAACAACCAACAGTATTTCAGAAAGCTAGCTAAAACGGTACACATATTCATAATATAGTATACATTTTAACTGACCTTTATTTTACTATTTTTATCTTTTTTTAGGTGGCTAAAATACGCGGTGCTGCTGACCGGCGTCTAATGTTACGTGTGATATATTGACTAACGTAACCCTGCTTAAAAAAAATCACTGAACAAAAAGTATGAATAAGGTAGTGAACTGCAACAGATTCCCGTGTTTGCAACAAAGTTATAACGTTAGCAGTGAGTTTACAGCCTCACTGATTTAACTACACAGCAAATAAAAGTCACGTTACTTAGCCAATAAACGTTATCTTACATTCAAAACGTACCGTTCTTTGTGCAACTTCAAATGCCGGACAAAGTTGGAAGTTGTTGCCTCTCCATCAGTAATTTTCGAACCGCATGTGTTGCATACTGCAAACCGTTTTGTGTTGACCACCTCGTAATTTTTATACCCAAACAAAATTTTTTTAGGTATAATTTTTTGTTCACTGGCGTGTGGTTTGGACATGTCTTCTTCGTTGGTTGTCCTGCAATTTGATTGGATGAATGCTGTGTGATGAAAACAAAGTAGATCTAATTTGATTGGCTGTTGTACTGAGACCACACCAGCTGACACACGCAACGCTGATAGACAAGTACACAATGAAAAATACGGAGCGCTCCCGAATAACTTTTTCATCTTTGGGTTTTGGGGAAAGTAGCAAGTCATGTCAAGTCATGTCAATTCAAAAGGCTCAAGTCCAAGTGAAGTCACAAGTCATTGATGTTAAAGTCTAAGTCGAGTTGCAAGTCTTTTTACATTTTGTCAAGTCGAGTCTAAAGTCATCAAATTCATGACTCGAGTCCAAGTCATGTGACTCGAGTCCACACCTCTGCAACTAGCCCTGAAAATGGATGGCGCTGGAGCGTCGGGCCCATACCCGGCCGTCGCCGGCAGCGAGATGCGCTTGGAGGTGCGCTCAGCGCGGCTCCCATATGATTGCGCACTGGTGTGCGTCTGGGTCGTGACAGCGTGGCACGCGAATGTCTCTGCTGCATTGGATCAGTCTCCTTTCTTTAACAGGCAAAAGCTTTATAACCTCACTAATGCCTTGCATCGTCTATATTAGATATATAACAACGGGCGGGTGCGGTTCTGATCAAATGTTAGTTCGGGTGGATGGCGGATGGTTGACGACTTTCTGATGCGGTTGCGGATTAAATAATTGCCTATCCGCGCATCTCTATTACAGAGGTTAATTTGTGTCTTTATAACAAAAGCTTTTTTTTGACACTGACTTTTTTTTTGTGTTTTAATTTTGTGAACTTGTTTTTGTTGCATCCAATTATACTGACAGTTTCATTGAAAAAAAAAAAGTGTTCGCAAAATGCGTCTTTTTAAAAATTCAGGGTTTTAAAATTCAGTGTATGAAAATTCAGTGTATACACATTCAGCGTAAAAATTTCAGTGTTCAAGAAGTAAGTGTAAAAATATTCTGTGTATGAAAATTAATTGTATAAAATTTCAGCGTAAAAAAAAAATCAGTGTTTAAAAAAGTGATGTAAAAAATTCAGTGTTAGAAAATTCAGGGTAGAAAAATTTGCTGCTTCAAAACACAAGACCCACTTCCAGTAAATTAAGACTGAAGCAATCGGTCGTGTCTCAGAACCAGCCAATGAGGTGTCAAGTTTGAAGTCATGTGACAAGTACTAAAAGGATAAAAGCTGATCACACGATGGTTCCAACACTCACACAATAATGACTGATACTAAAACTTTGTAACAGACAATCAAAACAGAATACAATTTTAGTTTTTTACTAAGACACTCATAATGTACATGAAAATACACAATGTGGGATTTACAATATTGACTATGAACAATTAAACGCTAAACATTGAGAATATATGAACGTTGCTTCTCTACTTCCCAGACCACCTCCTTGATCGACATCTTTCATAGTCGAGCAAGAGCAACAAAGATGAAACAAACACGGCGAAACATAAAAGCAAAGGCTAAAAATTAGCCACATATTTGATATAATATCACATATTCAGCAGAACTTTGTTGTAAGAATCTGCCTCCGTCTGACACTGGTGTATCAGGCTTGTTGCTGCGTAAACAAGCACCGCCTACTCTGCCCCACCTTGTTCTGTCTGGTTTGCATGAAGCAGAGATTCCTATTGTTACCGTAGTAAACCATATGTCACCTAAAAGTGCAGATTCTAACTATTGGAATCATTTCTATAGTTTGAAAATATCCCGCTGGTATTGAAATGTTAATTATGTTGTATTATGCCCCGTGTGTCACGTGACTTCAAACTTGACACCTTATTGGCTAGTTCTGAGACAGGATCGATTGCGTCTTAATTTACCGGAAATGAATCTTGGTTTTTAAAAGCAGCAAATGTTTCTACACTGTATTTTTCAGCACTGAATTTTTTTATACACTATATTTTTAAACACTGACATTATTTACACTGAAATTTTATACACTGAATGTTTAAACACTGAATTGTTTTATACACTGAATTTTTATAAACAGAATTTTAATATACTGAATTTCTGTACGCTGAATTTTTATACAGACCTTTTTTTAAACACTGATTTTTTAAACACGGATTTTTTTACACTGAATTTTAAAACCCTTAATTTTTTTTACACTGAATTTTAAAACACTTTATTTTTTATAAACTGGATTTTAAAATGCTGTATTTTTAAACACACGCATTTTGCAAACATGTTTATTTTCAATGAAATTGTCAGCATCATTTCTTGTAAAATATAATTCAGTTCACTAAGTTCAAACACAAAAAAATTCAGTTACATAAATTCAGTGTCCAAAAAAAGCTTTCGTGATAGAGACGCAAATTAACTTCCATAGTGTATAAAGGTTTTTTTTAAACAAAATCTGCTTGCTTCTTAAATGTGGTAGCAACAAGCACCTGCTAGCTCATGTACGCTACCCCAATTCATACTGAATCAGTGTGTGTGGCGACTTAAGGACTGATCAACTAAGATCAAAATACCACACAGCTAATAAAATGTGTGCACTTTTAGTGGCCGTGTTCCATGTGATCTACTAAGACTGTGTATGAAATTGAAAAGTGGTGCAGATTTCCTTATTGAAATAAAGGTTTTGCGTGTACTATACTGAGACACTCCACCATTTACCAATGGAAACCAAAGTAAAAGGAGAGGTTGCGACACTTCCTGCGAATGTGAAGAAGAATGTGCAAGAAAATGCATGCAGGTTTTTTTCACACACCCTGAAGACATGTCAAAAATATACTGTATCTTCTATATCAAAAAATGCACGTTGTTTTAAAAAAAACACCAGCAGACACAAAAATGCATCAATTGAATCTGTTTAAAGCAGCCCCTTGAGTCATCTAGCAGATATATAATTACAAAAAAAGATATTAGTGATTAAGCAATATTTCTGTTTGGTTTTTTTGACAGTCCAAAATATGTTGACAAGCAAATGTGTGCACAATCAACTCTTTTCGTAGCCACGTGTGTAACTTTCAGTTTGCACATACATTTCAGACGTGCTAAATAAAGATACAAAATAGTGCAAGCAGCTGCGTTTTATTTTTGGTAACCCAAACTGCGTGTGCAGAATAATTATAATAATTTGCATCTTCTCCTGCCAGTATTGTGGCCATTCTGATGATCTGCATATATTCTGCATATTCATATTAATATATTTCATGCTTTTCATGCAGAAGATATGCAAATTCACACTAAATGGATTGTGCTTTTTATTCTGCTCGCTAAAGAGACGCAATCCTCTGTGCACACGTTTAGTCAATCAGCTTTACGTGTGCTATCAAGTTAGCACGTGTTTTAGTACACGCAAACCTTTAGTAGATCCGACCCTAAGAGTACTATAGCTCCTCTCAGTATGATTTTGCGCTATTTAGAGTCCGATTAGCAAGAATAACGATGTCACCCTTACATTAGATACATTTCACAGTCTAAAGATTCCATATTAATTTATTTATTTAGTCCAGCAGACGGACATATATAGCAACACTTCATCACTCTTTGTAATTTGACAGACATGCAAAAGCACCCAACGAAAAGGGATACGGGAAAAAAGCAAGAATGCTTATCCATGTCCCGCCCCTAATTTACAATCAACTTATGTGTTGGTTATATATGTTGGTTATATAGTCCAAGTTTCAACAGCAGATTTGATGGATACATGACAATTTTAGAACAAGTATAACATATGATAATGGATGATAATGACAAGTTTTTTTGTTGTTGTTGTTTTTTGTTGGTTTCTTAGTCCACGTGATGTCCAATTCATGTTTCTTCTTGTTCCAGCCGTCCATCGTGTAGACGGCCAAAGGTCACGTCAGGACAGGTCGGCTCACACGCCTGCTGGAAAACACTGTGTCAATAGCATTGAGCGACCATGATATTAGCTCGATCTTGCCTGGGTATCTTTCGTCTTCTGAAGCCTCGTCTGGTGTGTTATGTCCCATATTCCACAGTGAGTTCTTTTGCACCTGTGTGCCACAGTTGAGATAGTCCAAACAACTACTCCTGTTTTTGATAGTTTCCCAATAGCACATTTTTACCGCAAGGTTGAACACTCTTAGGCTAGAAGACAGTTTAATTTATCCGCTCACAATAAAGATTCCATAGTGTATAATGTTTCTGAAAACCATATAATAACGTCTTGTTAACAAACACAAATAGCTACGCCAGCGGCACTTAGACTTGCTTGCGCACTAAAGCAGACGGGAAATACTAAATGAGAAGTCTGTCTCGTCTAGTTTCTATGATGTATTCATTCAGTGCACTCAGAACAAACTGGTAAGTTTGCATACGCACTTAGCAGACAGTAACGTTTACAGTGCCAGCCTCATATCAGTTTCCTACACTTTATATGATCAGGAAATATGCAAATTCAGAGATTTTTACTTCAGAAACTACTTAAAAAAACATGTAACCAGTTTATGAAGAACTATTAATATTTATTGTATGAATTATTCCTTTTTTTCCATGAAAACAAGTTTGCCTCACCTGTCTACCCTGACCGTTCACCCCTGCTATAAGTACCTGACCAGGAATGCTGCTAAGAATATCAATCAGCAATTCAAATTTGCAAATGTTTGAAATGATTATGTTGTAATTATGTCTGTTTCAGTTTATTTATTGAATTAATAAACGTGTGGGGGGATTTTAATTTAGAAATGCACCACTCAAAAAAGTTGGGGATATTAATATTTCAGGTAAAATTTCAGGACAAACCTAAAAATCACTACAACGTTTAAAGGAAAACTTAATTTGACCTTCTTTGAACTTTAGAATGCAAATGTACAACCCTTCAATGTTTCACTACTTGTTGCACAATTTGCTATTTTTTAAGAGCGGAGGGTTCAAATTAACAACCGGTAACTTTTTTCGGCGCAAACTGGCAGCAAGGCTTCTGTCAGTCTACCCCAGGGCTACAAATGTAGCTTACCACCACCGGGTGTGAATGTGGATTGAATGAATGATGGGTTCCCACTTCTCTGTGAAGCGCTTTGAGTGTCTAGAAAAGCTCTATATAAATCTAATCCAATAGTATTATTATTATTATCACACACCTAGTTTTTTGTTGTTGTGTATTGGTTTGTTCATTATGATAACTTGTTAGAGAACAGCGAGTTGTGCAAAAAATACTGAAATGTTAAAAGTTGGACATGAGCATTGAAGATTAGAGAAGCTCCAAAAAGTTTGCCTTGTATGGCTATAGTCACATAGTCTTAAAATTTCCCCTAAAGGCCTATTAGTCTTAAATTTTGTGAGTACAGGATGTCCTCGTTGTGTGTACAAGTTCCGTTGGTATGATGGCAATAAATTAAGTTTTAGTGTAAGTCGGAACTTGCGTCTAAAATATGTCTAAATCAACACCAAAGTCACCCGCACTGTACACTGAACATGTGTCCTGGGCATGACGTTAAAGTGCATACAGCAGTGGAGGCTCCTCTATGGGGTCTTGGGGCACTAGGAGGTAAACCCCTTTACTACTGTTACCCCAGGTGGCCCTTGGCAAAGGCCTAGTACCTGACTGCCCCCTAGCCAGGGATACGGTGAAGACCTCAACGGCGGAAGACGGTAGATGTATGAACCACCACAACGGCTGCGATGGCGGAAGAAGGCACCCCCACATCCATGTGGGCCCACTTATGGGGAAATAACAACCCAAGACCTCAACGGTGGAACAGGCAGAGGATGATTGCTAACCCTATGGAGCGTCACAACGGCTGGGATGGCGGATGAAGGCTGCAGCAGAAAAGAGTCCCCAGTCGTCTTGGACTCCATGCCACTGGACCCTGACCCGGATCTGTCAAGGATCATGTGGTGACTGTCTGTGCACCAGTCTCCCCATGTTAAACAAAGTCACGCACAGGCATCCTCCATAAAGGGATACCCCCCTACCAGGAGGATCGTCATACTCGCTTCGAGTGACCGACGATGATGATGACACAGAACATATGAAGGACAAATAAAATACCAAGACAAGCTAATTTGGAGGAGAAGTCTGTATAATGAGAAAACTTAGCTGTTTAGTTGTCACTGTTCATTCATTGTAGCAGGTCCTTTCACATATTCAAAGAAACTATTTTTATTCTTGTCGATGGTCACAGCGTTTGAGCAGCTTGGACCAGACACGTAGCCAAAGTTGACGTGCATTTCTTCTCTTTCTGAGCTTTTACAATATCAAATTTAAAGGAGCCATATGTAGTAATGTGGCCAGAAATGGTACTGCAATCACGGTCAAAATTCTGGAGTTCCCTCCCATTCTCCATGACTGAGGTTGCCAGATACGCAGCCGAATCCGAGTCCTACTCCAAGGAACTTCAAATGGCAACCTGTAGGTTTCTGTTGTTTATGCTTCTTGCAAAATGGTTCACTAAGTAATTATGCCACATTTTACTAATGTCGATTAGCCAAATGTATTTGTAAAGTTAGGCATATCCCGGCTGAACTACTGTTATCAGTTATAAAGGTATTCATAAAGAACATGATTTATTAATGCCTTTTGACATATCAGGGCCATTTAATGCTGACTTGACATGCAATTATTACATATGGCACCTTTAACTTTACTTTCACTTTATTTTTCTTTGACGCACTGCAATCAGAAGAGTCTGCCTCACACTGAGGCAGACCTGTTCAAACTACAACTGTTCACAAAGTACACAGAACAATAAATATGATGAACATCTTGAACCCTTTTTTAATTTTTTTTATTTGTATCATTTATTGAGACAAAGATAATTTATGTATTTAATATTTGTTTGCTTACTATGGTATATTATTTATTTATTATTTATTTGTTCATTGTTCTGTTACAGGCAGCACGGTGGTAGAGGGGTTAGTGCATCTGCCTCACAATACGAAAGTCCTGAGTAGTCTTGGGTTCAATCCCGGGCTCGGGATCTTTCTGTGTGGAGTTTGCATGTTCTCCCCGTGACTGCGTGGGTTCCCTCCGGGTACTCCGGCTTCCTCCCACCTCCAAAGACTTGCACCTGGGGTTAGGTTGATTGGCAACACTAAAATGGTCCCTAGTGTGTGAATGTGAGTGTGAATGTTGTCTGTCTATCTGTGTTGGCCCTGCGATGAGGTGGCGACGACTTGTCCAGGGTGTACCCCGCCTTCCGCCCGATTGTAGCTGAGATAGGCTCCAGCGCCCCCCGCGACCCCAAAGGGAATAAGCGGTAGAAAATGGATGGATGGATGGATGTTCTGTTACAGATGACAAGGAAATTGGATAAAATTGCTATGATATGAAAAGGGGTAGGATTAAATAAGCTGTGCTTCTTCCTACTCCTTTTCGGACGTGCTGTTATGAAACAACTGGAATTGTGTGATGCATTACCTTGTATCGTATGCATGTTCGAAATAAACTGAACTGAACTGAACACTTTGGAGAAATAATGAAGGGGAAAAAGTAAACTAAAAAGAACCACTAAATTATGCTGCGCCTTTGTATTTTTTCGCCGTGCCCATGTAACTTGTTATCTTTTCGTACAGTAATATTAATATTTATTGGAGTAGGTTCGTAACCAAAAAACCTTTTAACATGAGGACCCGCTATAGTGTATAACAGTGGTTCTCAACCTTTTTTCAGTGATGTACCCCCTGTGAACATTTTTTTAATTCAAGTACCCCCTAATCAGAGCAAAGCATTTTTGGATGGAAAAAAAAAAGAGATAAAGAAGTAAAATACAGCACTATGTAATTAGTTTCTGATTTATTAAATTGTATAACAGTGCAAAATATTGCTCATTTGTAGTGGTCTTTCTTGAACTATTTGGAAAAAAAGATATAAAAATAACTAAAAACGTGTTGAAAAATAAACAAGTGATTCAATTATAAATAAAGATTTCTACACATAGAAGTAATCATCAACTTAAAGTTGTCAAGACTTGGACTTTGGCTTGGTTTGTTCTCCCGAGGTGCAAGTGAATTGGACCAGATGTGGCGTGAAGGTAAATAAATGATTTATTTAAACTACAAAAACTACAAAAAAAGGAAGTGAACAAAAGGCGCGCACAGGGGCGGAGGTACAAAACTAGACTATAAACACAGAACTTGCACATTGGCAGAAACTATGAACAATTAAACAAAACTTGCAAACTATGGCTTGAATAAAGAAAACTTACTTGGATGAAAAAACGGCATGAAAAAGCGCAGCAAGGGTCATAAGTGTGTGGAGAGTATAAATGCGGGGATGTCGTCAGAACGACAAACTGAAAAGAATGAACTTAAATACAATGGACATGATTAGTGAAAGCAGGTGCGTGACTCAAAACGTGAAACAGGTGCGTTACGTGACAGGTGAAAACTAATGGTTGCTATGGTGACAAAACAAAAGTGCACAAAAAGTCCAAAAACCAAAACGAACATGACCAAAACAAAAACATGATCACACAGACATGACAGAGCCCCTCCCTTAAGGACAGATACCAGATGTCTAAAAAGGAAAAAAAAAAAAAATTAACAAGAGTCATGGGAGGGCGGGAGGGGGACATGGCGGTGGGTCGCCAGCCCAAGTGGCCCCGAATCCACCGAGGCAAAGTCAAGTGGCGGCGGCGAGTGGAACGCCGCTGCAGCAGGCGAGGCGGGCGCCCAGGGATTGGCCACATTCGTGGCCGACTGGGAGGTGGGCACACTTGGCGTGGCGGGCGACCAGGTAGCGGCCATATCCGTAGCCGACGAGGAGGCAGGCGCGTCGTCATCGTGGCAGGCGTGGCTTGGCGTGGTGAGTCAGGCGGCGAAGCTCGGCGTGGCGCGTCAGGCGGCGAAGCTCGGCGTGGGTCTTGGTCTTGGTCTTGGCATGGCGGGTCTTGGTCTTGGTCTTGGCATGGCGGGTCTTGGTCTTAGCATGGCGGGTCTTGGTCTTGGCATGGCGGGTCTTGGCGTGGAGGGTCTTGGTATTGGCGTGGAGCTGGTACCGGAGCTTGGCATGATGCGGCTAGGCGTGGTGCGGGTACTGGAGTCTGCCGTGGAACTTGGCGTGGTGGAGCTGGTGCTAGCCTTGGTGCGGCAGCTGGTGCGGCAACAGGTGCTAGCCGTGGTGCTGCGACAGGTGCTAGCCGTGGAGCAGCGACAGGTGCCAGCCGTGGAGCAGCGACAGGTGCCAGCCGTGGAGCAGCGACAGGTGCCAGCCGTGGAGCAGCGACAGGTGCCAGCCGTGGAGCTGCGACAGGTGCCAGCCGTGGAGCTGCGACAGGTGCTAGCCGTGGAGCTGCGACAGGTGATAGCCGTGGAGCTGCGACAGGTGCTAGCCGTGGAGTTAGCCTTGGAGCAGCTAGCCGTGGTGCTAGCCTTGGAGCAGCTAGCCGTGGTTCTAGCCGTGGTGCTGCTACTGGTGCAGGTGGAGGTGGCCTAGCTGGGGGTTGCGGCTTGGCATGGCGAAAGACCGGTGGTGGTGGCCGAACTGGAGGCTGTGGCTTGGCAGGTCGCAAGACCGGTGGCGGCGGCCGTGCTGGTGGCTGTGGCTTGGCTTGGTGATGCTGAGCCACCCCACCAACACAGCTCCCGACCCCATCCCCCCCCCTCAAGGGGCGGATACCAGACGCGCTCTCTGCGGTCTGGAACTCTCTCTAGGGGTGGGCGGAGGGAGATCAGGAGGGGGGGCTGAAACGTCCCCTTTAAATTGTCCACAATGTTTTTCTTTATCCCCCACCTGGGGTTGTGTGGGCGGGAAAAAAGAAAAAAATTGTGACGGGGGCGGGGCATGAGTCTTGGAGGGCAGGGCATGAAATTTGGGACATGGCTTGGACTGATTAGACCTGATTTCTAAAAACATGTTTTGATAATGACATGGCATTAGAGTTTTTAGCTGGAGGCGGGTGATCTAAAGAAAAAGTATTGAAAAAAAAATCCTGGTCTGTGGAGACCTCTTGGAGCTGCCAGGCTGACGGCTGTCTATTTCCGCCCGGAGGGAGAGGAGCTTGCGGGAGCGCCACGTGCTTTCCGCTCACGAAAGCCTTCCCGGAAGTCCTTCGTCCTTTGCGGCGCTTCCGGGACAGGGATGACGCGCCAACGTCCCCGGGCCAAAGGGAGCTGATCGGCACCAGTTTGCCGGTCGGACCCCACATGAGTTCCTTGCGCTCCGTGGGGGAATAGCGAAGCGTCTCAGCTTCCATGGCGCGCAGGACCTCCCACGTTCCTTCGTCCAATCTTGCGGGAGAACTTTTTTGCTGACGACATCTGTCAAGACTTGGACTTTGGCTTGGTTTGTTCTCCCGAGGTGCAAGTGAATTGGAACAGATGTGGCGTGAAGGTAAATACATGATTTATTTAAACTACAAAAACTACAAAAAAAGGAAGTGAACAAAAGGCGCGCACAGGGGCGGAGGTACAAAACTAGACTATAAACACAGAACTTGCACATTGGCAGAAACTATGAACAATTAAACAAAACTTGCAAACTATGGCTTGAATAAAGAAAACTTACTTGGATGAAAAAACGGCATGAAAAAGCGCAGCAAGGGTCATAAGTGTGTGGAGAGTATAAATGCGGGGATGTCGTCAGAACGACAAACTGAAAAGAATGAACTCAAATACTATGGACATGATTAGTGAAAGCAGGTGCGTGACTCAAAACGTGAAACAGGTGCGTGACGTGACAGGTGAAAACTAATGGTTGCTATGGTGACAAAACAAAAGTGCACAAAAAGTCCAAAATCCAAAACGAACATGACCAAAACAAAAACATGATCACACAGACATGACAAAAGTGCCCTCTTTGGGGATTGTAATAGAGATCAATCTGGATTCATGAACTTAATTCTAAATATTTATTCACAAAAAAATAAATCTTTAACATCAATATTTATGGAACATGTCCACAAAAAATCTAGCTGTCAACACTGAATATTGCATTGTTGCATTTTCACAGTTCTTTTTGACAGACCTTTTTAAAAAATCTCAGGTACCCCTTGGCATACCTTCAAGTACCCCAGGGGTATGCGTACCCCCATTTGAGAACCACTGGTGTATAATATGCTGAAACATAATTTTAAAAACTGTTATATACTACCTAGTTGTTTGCAATCTATCCAAAAATCAACACAATTCGTCATCCTAGAAATCGAAAAAAAATCATAAAAATAAATCCATAAAAGGCTAAGTACCGTTGAATGATTTCATACAGTATGTGAGAAGTTCTTTATTGGTCATTGCAGTTGACTTTGTGTTCTGCCAATAGTGCATGTATGATTGATGAGTTTTCTAATGCACCATGGCTCGAGTGACTGCTTTCATTTTGAATTGTTTTTTTGCAGCTCATTGTGTAATTATTGTGTGCCTAGATTGGCTGTTTTCACTGTGTTGGTGTAGTATTGGTAGCTGTACAGTGATCACTATAGCCTACGTGAGGATGCTTCTTCCTCCCTCATGCAAGTCAAAACAACATTTCAAACATTAATTCCAGCCTTGGGTTCTGCATTGTTGGCAAACAGAACCATACCTTTAAACATTATGTATGCATGATTTTGCACCTATTTGTCATGTTAAACTTGGAAGAAATTAACGTTTGTGTATGAAAAAGTCAAAACAATGCGATTGTCGCAAATAAACAACAGCAAAGTGTGAAATTTAAAAAATTTGCACACAGCATAGTTTTAAGAGGCAAGAACACCCTGGGTCTGGAGATGATATGATGGCGTCCTCAGTGCTTATAGTTACAAGAAGTGCAACACCGCCATCTATAGGCCAAATTTCTGCACATTTACATGATGTCTGCACAGCCTGCAGACACAAAAGTGTTCCCTCAGAGACTGAATCAATCACACACTCACACACACACACACACATGCACACACAAAGGGCACGAAACAGTTCATTACTGTTCAATTACCAGTGAATGTTCAATAGCGAGCCCATTATAGGGTAAAGTTCCGAGCGCACTGCCAAGAGACCAGAAGAACAAGTATGACATTTTAATGATACTATTAAAGATGAACAAGAGTTGAGTACAAATAAATCAATTAAAGTGGATTATGGTTGCCCTGTGGATTTAAATATACGGGGATACAGCTACTAAGCAGTAAAAATAATGCAGAAGTCGGCTTCATATATATATATATATATATATATATATATATATATATATATATATATATATATATATATATATACTATATATATATATATATATATATATATATAGCGCCTGAAGACTTGCTATTCAAATCTAAAATATCAATACTACCAATGCCGGAGTTACCTTTTATCTTGCCTCAGAATAATTGGAGGAGCTGCATGTGCTTTCTTTTGACTGCAATGCACTTGCAAAACAGTCAAGTGTGCTCATATCTCATTTAATGCACCTTTTCACACCTCTTTGCTCCATAAACCTCTGATAGACATAAGGTGCACTCTTCCATGCTTTCCACATTTGGATTCATTACTTCATTTCTCCAGTCGGTACACGTTTTTCCCCAGATGGGAAATCCAAGGTTGGTGATTTATCCGATAAAAATGTGACATTAACCGACAAAAACATTTCCATTAGAATTATAAGAATCCCTTGAGGGTTGTTGATCAATCAGTTTTATAACATTATGTCTCGCAATGAATATGGAAGTGGAGCCGTGTGAAGTGCTGCACGCAACACTAACTTTAGCGACATCTCAGGAATTCAAACCGTAAACGGAACATCTTTTAGACAATGACATAGGTACATAGGTGTATATCAAACTGAATTTGTTTAAACCTTTTGACATGGTGTTACAGTTTTTTTTCAATTGCTTACACACTAAATTTTAAATTGTCACAGTTAACAAAGTCTACGCACAGTAAAAGAAAATCACTGTGCATATTTGACTAATATTAGGCATAGACTCTGCTTCACAGTTTTTGCGAAATATTACACACAATGCTTTACACACACCTTCCCATCCTGCACACATATAAGGATTGTGATACACATATCTTCACAACTTGCACACAGATAACGATTGTGATACACCCATTTTCCCACGTTACACACACACTAGGATTGTGATTCACACATCTTTATCTCCAGATTTTTTTTTTTCAAACCTTGCTGTTGCCTAAACCTGCACATGTCGCCTATACTCTATGCTGTCATTTTTATTTATCTCCAGATTTTTTTTCAAACCTTTATTTTGGTCTCAGATTTAAATTTGTACTGCATGTCATTGTTGACTACTGTGATATGTTGCTTTACCTGACTGTGGTAAAAAATAGATATTTGCAGTTTGCAGCATCATTGTTGTGGAGTTCTTGAAAAGATTACAGGATATTTTTACTTTCTCTTTAGGTCTTTACGTATAGGCCCACTTCAAAGTAAACAATGACGATTGCTGTGGAGTTGCCAATATATTTTGTCACGTTACAGTAATCATTCATCACATACTGTCAGAGGTGGGACCAAGTCATTGTTTTGCAAGTCACAAGTAAGTCTCAAGTCTTTGCCCTCAAGTCCGAGTCAAGTCCCGAGTCAAGACAGGCAAGCCCCGAGTCAAGTCCAAAGTCAAGACTGGAAAGTCTCAAGTCAAGTCCTAAGTCCTGCATTTTGAGTTTCGAGTCCTTTCAAGTCCTTTTAACCACAGACTAATATATTAACACAGATTGTGTATGCTTTTCAAACGCTGTATTTATTTATTAAAACAAGTGCATTTTAAATTGCAGGAAAGAAAATTGTGCTGACATTGCACTTTATAATAGCACTATTAACCAGTCATTTTAAACATTAACTCATTCCTTTACAGAACAAACACATTGAAAAATAAAGTGCAAATGTACTTATTTGTACAAAAGTGTTAACATTGAAAAAACATGACATATATGTGAACATAACAAAAAAGTTGTACTTTTTATATGTCAGGGCCCTATGCTGCATTGCATTTGCAAAAGACCAAATTAGCCAAGAGTCTGTCAGTTATTTGTGCACGATGGGGGCGTAGTATGATGCCACCATGGCTGAAAACTCGCTCCACTGGAGCACTGGAGGCAGGCACTGCCAAGACTCTCATGGCCACTCGGAACAGTGAAGGAAGAGTCTTCATGTTCAATGCCCAGAACAAAAGGGGGGAGAGAGTTGTTTTGGGTTGGTGCACTACTTGAAAGTGTATCTTGTGTTTTTTATGTTGATTTTATTAAAAAAAGAAAAGGAAAAAAAAAATTATTTCTTGTGCAGCCCGATACCAATCGATCCACGGACCAGTACCGGGCCGCGGCCCGGTGGTTGGGGACCACTGAGGTAAACAACCAACAGTATGTCAGAAAGCTAGCTGAAACGGTACACATATTCATAATATAGTATACATTTGAACTGACCTTTATTTTACTATTTTTGTCTTTTTTTAGGTGGCTAAAATACGCGGTGCTGCTGACCGCCGTCTACCGTTACGTGTGATATATTGACTAACGTAACCCTGCTTAAAAAAAATCACTGAACAAAAAGTATGAATAAGGTAGTGAACTGCAACAGATTCCCGTGTTTGCAATAACGTTATAACGTTAGCAGTGAGTTTACAGCCTCACTGATTTAACTACACAGCAAATAAAAGTCACGTTACTTAGCCAATAAACGTTATCTTACATTCAAAACTTACCGTTCTTTGTGCAACTTCAAATGCCGGACGAAGTTGGAAGTACGTTGTTGCCTCTCCATCAGTAATTTTCGAACCGCATGTGTTGCATACTGCAAACCGTTTTGTGTTGACCACCTCGTAATTTTTATACCCAAACAAAATTATTTTAGGTATCATTTTTTTGTTCACTGGCGTGTGGTTTGGACATGTCTTCTTCGTTGGTTGTCCTGCAATTTGATTGGATGAATGCTGTGTGATGAAAACAAAGTAGATCTAATTTGATTGGCTGTTGTACTGAGACCACACCAGCTGACACATGCAACGCTGATAGCCAAGTACACAATGAAAAATACGGAGCGCTCCCGAATAACTTTTTCATCTTTGGGTTTTGGGGAAAGTAGCAAGTCATGTCAAGTCATGTCAATTCAAAAGGCTCAAGTCCAAGTGAAGTCACAAGTCATTGATGTTAAAGTCTAAGTCGAGTTGCAAGTCTTTTTACATTTTGTCAAGTCGAGTCTAAAGTCATCAAATTCATGACTCGAGTCTGACTCGAGTCCAAGTCATGTGACTCGAGTCCACACCTCTGCATACTGTATGCTAAAAAGGTAGGACAAATTGCCCCAAACATGTGATTTATTATAGTAAAATAGTTGTTTTTTACAAATGTGTTTTGTATGTATCACTGTTCTGGGTAACTCACTCCAATAGTGTCTTATCATTTGAAGTCTGTGTGAGTGAGATGAAAATAAAACTGCATTTTAACAAATGCTTGCTTTATTTTGATGAATGGGCATATGTTTTGACCGAAGTGTGTCATTTTGCAAAGAATCTAGGAATTAAGACAAATTGAATGTGGTGTTTGGAAAAGTGTGTAAATCCTTTTGAAAAAAGACACACAGTTAGTAAAATTGTGGGTAAGCAAATGGAAAAAACTGTAACATGTTTTAACAAAAAAAAAAAACAACATTCAACCATCCTTTAACAGAAAGGTGAATTCAATCTTACTGATGGGTGGCTGTCCAATCATTAGGAGTGCAACAAAATTCACATCCAAATTAACTTTATTCAGATTTTAAAAAATCAGATAACTAAGTAAAGTTTTAGGCCATCTACGTGCCTACTCGTTGAACGTAAACGTCATATGTCAGCACAGCAGCCAAGAGGAGCTTGTGTAACCTGTTTTGAAAATATTCTGAATTGAATCATCACCTCAACAATCGGAATCGAATCGTGTGTTGTTGTAATATTCCAATCCCGACTGATCACCAGTCATACTCTAGTTTCCAATACTGCATAATACTAAATACCATAACACGCCTCTAACTGTTTTTGAAATGTAGACTGCAGAGGACGCTTGCATGGAAATGTGTTGCATGCTGCAAGAACTGAAAAACACTGACAAGTGAAAAATACCACACAATACTCCAACGCAAGAGTAATTTTGATTAGGATGACTTGCATCAAATGTGGGTAACCAAAAAGAAAGGTGAATTTTCAATTTAGTTTGTATTATTTATACAAAGGGGCAGTATAGCTCGGTTGGTAGAGCGGCCGTGCCAGAAACTTGAGGGTTGCAGGGTCGACCCCCGCTTCCGCCATCCTAGTCACTGCCGTTGTGTCCTTGGGCAAGACACTTTACCCACCTGCTCCCAGTGCCACCCACACTGGTTTAACTGTAACTTAGATAAATGATAAATGGGTTGTACTTGTATAGCGCTTTTCTACCTTCAAGGTACTCAAAGCGCTTTGACACTACTTCCACATTTACCCATTCACACACACATTCACACACTGATGGAGGGAGCTGCCATGCAAGGCGCTAACCAGCACCCATCAGGAGCAAGGGTGAAGTGTCTTGCTCAGGACACAACGGACATGACGAGGTTGGTACTAGGTGGGGATTGAACCAGGGACCCTCGGGTCGTGCACGGCCATTCTTCCACTGCGCCACGCCGAAAGATATTGGGTTTCACTATGTAAAGCGCTTTGAGTCACTGGAGAAAAAGCACTATATAAATGTAATTCACTTCACTTCACTTCACTATTTCAGACAACCAGGTTACATTAGGGCACAGACTCAGGTTAACAGTTATACACCTCAACATGTCTGAAAAGGAGCAGGAAAAAGTCGATTTTATTTAATCCCACCCAATCCCACAAATTGAATGTATTCAACAGTCAGAAGGCAAAAATCAAGACAAGACAATAAAAGTGTCACAAGGTCGAGAACACTGACTGATGACGGCGATGAGTCGTCCTAGAAAGTGTTTCCTTCTTCAAATGGGCCTTGCGGGTGGGGGGTTTGGACTCAGCTGGCAAACAACAGCTCCCCTGGTTTCTTTTGCAGCACTCAGCCAAAACGTCCATATTGCGTCTGTAAACAAATCGAACGGTTGGCCCTGTAACAAGCCAGCCGCCATGGCGCACTCATTCAACACGTAATTCCCAGGTCACCGCATGGAGCAGACGGCAGGGAGCCTCAACTATGTCATCAGTCTTTTGGCTGCCAGCTGAAGAGATACACTGCTGACTACCGCTTCAGATTTTAAAACTCAACGGAGCCTGTGCTACTTTTCTCATTAAGATTGTCATTACATAAAGGCTTACAGACATACTTTATGATCACCTAAATACAAACATAGCTTAATAAGTAGGGTTCATAATTCTAGAACAGGGCCGCCTCAAGGATGGCCTCCGAAATCTAATACATAGTCCTACTGACCTCTTTCAAGCTCATACTGTCATTAAAGGTGTTTTAACTAGTTGCCACCAGCCTTATATATGGCGACATGGGGATAAACTCCTCACTCATTGTGCTGCTGTATGCTTAAAACCCCTGCTTAGCCCATTGCCCCTTGGCACATTTTCACTTTGGCCCTTGGAGTCACAAAGTTCGGGCACCCCCTGTTCTAGTTCATTGCAAGGCAAAGCCCTACTAGCTAATTGTTAGTGATCATCATGGTTGACTGCAGCTCATAGTTTATCTTTGCCAGAATAAAAAAATAATGTGTTTGCACTCATTGGATCTTTTGGCCCATATTTGGACCTAAAATGTATTTGAAAAAATTAAATATGTAAACTTCTGACCTCAATGGTATACTCATGAAATTAATAGAAATGTGCCTTTCACAAACGAATCAAACCTTTTGAATGGCTCTTTTAAGTGAATGATGTGAACCGATTTGCAATTGCAAGCTGTTCGTTTACAAGCTGCATTTTTTAAACGCATATGCATACAGCCCACGCTGTATGTGTGTGCCACGGGACTGACAACTGGACTAGAAACTGAGTCAGAAGACACGTGTACATGGGCAAAATGTATTTAAGCTTATCATAATCTGGATAAGAATGTTACTGTGCGCATGGACCCTGAAAAAAATTATCCGAATATGCTATGCGTTTTCATGCATCACACCTGAAATCGGAATACTTTTTTTGACATGTGCAGCACATACCTTAAAACAGGGGTGTCAAATTCAAATACAGAGTGGACCAAAATCTAAAACTGAACAAAGCCGCGGGCCAAGGTTGAACAAATTAACCTTTTAATAGGAATGTGAGTGTGAATGTTGTCTGTCTATCTGTGTTGGCCCTGTGATGAGGTGGCGACTTGTCCAGAGTGTACTCTGCCTTCCGCCCGATTGTAGCTGTGATAGGCTCCAGCACCCCCCGCGACCCCAAAGGGACTAAGCGGTAGGAAATGGATGGATGGATAGGGACCCAAACAAGTTTTGCATTGAATATTGAACAAGCAAGGCTTATATAACTTTATAGCGACATGCAAAATCAAGTTTCAAATAATAATAATAATAATTACAAAATTTCAATGGCATATCAAATATAATTTAAATAAAAATTGAATGCCTCTTTTCTATTTGCAGTCTTCTGACGTACATATCAACATTAACTTTTTCCACAGGCTAATAAATTTGAAAATAAAATAACAATGAATAAAACAACCATTCAGGACTTTAAACTGCTCAGTTTGCAACACACTGATCTAATCTGATGTGCCCAAGCCAGATACCTGGCATCTTTTTTTGGATGCTAGTTCATTAATGTGGGGGCTCAGGCTTTGAGCTGAGGCAACCTTCATTATCGAACGATGGTGTTCATCAGTCATTATATCTCGTCCACCCGGACCACAGTCTTGGGGGCGTGCCTTAAATGCACTGCCTTTAACGTCCTCTACGAGCTATCGTCACGTCCGCTTTTCATCCATTCTAACGTCGTTCAGACCCAGTCACAAGATATGTGCGGCTTCTGTACGCACACACGAGT
The DNA here is from genome assembly GCF_033978685.3 of Nerophis lumbriciformis. NCBI lineage: Eukaryota > Metazoa > Chordata > Actinopteri > Syngnathiformes > Syngnathidae > Nerophis > Nerophis lumbriciformis. The sequence continues at coordinate 31,103,516 of NC_084548.2, read as the reverse complement.
GAATGCAACGCATACTTCATCAACAGCGATACACTGAAGGTGCCAGTATAAAAAACTTTAACACTGTTGGAAATATACGCCACACAGTGAATCCACACCAAACAAGAATGACAAACACATTTCGGGAAAACATCCGCACCGTAACACAACATAAACACAACAGAACAAATACCCAGACTCCTTTGCAGCACTAACTCTTCCGGGATGCTACAAAATACACCCCCGCTACCACCAAACCCCCCCCTTGGTATTTGTTCTGTTGTGTTTATGTTGTGTTACGGTGCGGATGTTCTCCCGAAATGTGTTTGTCATTCTTGTTTGGTGTGGATTCACAGTGTGGCGTATATTTCTAACAGTGTTAAAGTTTTTTATTTGGCTACCCTCAGTGTAACCTGTATCGCTGTTGATGAAGTATGCATTGCATTCACTCGTGTGTGCGTACAGAAGCCGTACATGTTATGTGACTGGGCCAGCATTCGTTGGACTGGCTGAAAAGCAGACCTGACGATTTTCGGGAGGGGCGCTGAAGTTTACAAACTCCCGGGAGGGTTGGCAAGTTTTAGAATTAGCGGTGATTGCGGTGTTACCACGGCACCGCCGCAATATTTCATCGGCGGGCCAGATTTAGTGTTAATTTGATATCGCCTCAAGGGCCAAGTGAAATTACACGGCGGGCCAAATTGGTCCCGCCGGCCAGAGTTTGACACCCATGCCTTAAAAGGAAGTAGAAGAAGAGGAAGCAGTGAAAAATATGGCTTTGTGCATTTCTGCTTGTCCGACGTTATTTATTTATCAATTTTTCCTTCTGTCCGCCATACTTTTGTTTCACCTCTCTTTTGGAAATGGATCTGTTCTGTGTCGTCCAGATCATGCCTTTGTTTTTGCTAGTCTCGGTTTTAGAGCAACAAACTCAACTAACGCTACTTCTGTACATTTTGAATGAGGGGATTCAGCGCCAAGACAATCGCTTCATTCCGAGACTGTTAAGTTTAGTCCCCCCTTCACCAGGTCCATCCCCATTTGCTGCGTTGTTAGCCGCCTTTTGCTGGCATTTGTTTAATGTTTGGATGCACAAAATAAGAAAGATATTTGTGTTCTTGTCTCACAAAAGGATTGTGAATGATGGGCAAAATTCCAAAACAAAATGCATTTTATCTATAAAGGAAAAATTACAGCATTTGGATTCACTTGTTTGGTTCATTGTTCTGATGTGGATATGTATAGTCGTTCAAGTACAATTTTGTATTCCCATTTTATGTTCTAATTTTTATTCTAGTTTTATTTAACCTTTTTTTAACCATGTATATTTCACGATGGAGGGGTCGCAGGTTGCTGCGGGGTCGTTCTCCCAGAAATGCAGACGGACTACTCCGGACATGGCGTGCAGGTAAAAACATGATTTATACTTAACAAAATCAAAGGAGTACAAAACAGAGAGCAAGCCGACAGAATAACGTGCCTGATCACACTTGAAGCTAAACTAAAACTTAGCATAAACTATGGATGAGAAAAACATACTAACAGTAGCAGGAACAAACAAAAACTTACTTGTCAAGGCATGGAACGAGCAGAAAGAACAGAGGCATTGCATGAAACAAACACTTAGCATAAACTAGATACAAGGCAAAACTCACGTAGACAGGTTGCATGTAGCAAACAAACAAGGAAGTGCAACCAGGAACTATGGAGTCTTTAAACAGAAAACATGATCCAAACCACAGATCATGACAATATAGATCGTATTCATACTTATTATAATTTATGTGTTTTTACTGTATTGTTAAAATGCTACTACGTTTTTTTTTAAGTAAGGGAAAATTCTACATAGTAACGTCACTGTCAAAGCTTGGGGATATGGCACCATCTCATGGAATGTTTTCAATGAAAACGCAACAAAAATAAAATTATAGTCAATATTTCAGAAAAAGGGCAGCACGGTGGCACAGGGGTTAGTGCATGTGACTCACAATATGAAGGTCCTGAGTAGTCCTGGGTTCAATTCCGGGCTCAGAATCTTTCTGTATGGAATTTGCATGTTCTCCCCGTGACTGCGTGGGTTCCCTCCGGGTACTCCGGCTTCCTTCCACCTCAAAGACATGCACCTGGGGATAGGTTGATTGGCAACACTAAATTGGCCCTAGTGTGTGAATGTGAGTGTGAATGTTGTCTGTCTGTCTGTGTTGGCCCTGTGATGAGGTGGCGACTTGTCCAGGGTGTACCCCGCCTTCCGCCCGAATGCAGCTGAGATAGGCTCCAGCACCCACCGCGACCCCAAAAGGGACAAGTGGTAGAAAATGGATGGATGGATGGATTTCAGAATAAGGGCAGCACGATGGAACACGCGTGAGTGCGTGTGCCTCACACTACAAAGGTCCTGTTTGATCCTGGGCTTGGGATCTTTCTGTGTGGGGTTTGCATGTTCTCTCTGTGACTGCGTGGGTTCCCTCCGGGTACTCCAGCTTCCTCCCACCTCCAAAGACATGCACCTGGGTATAGGTTGATTGGAAACACTAAATGGTCCCTAGTGTGTGAATGTGAGTGTGAATGTTGTCTGTCTATCTGTGTGGGCCCTGCGATGAGGTGGCGACTTGTCCAGGGTGTACCGCCCATGTGCAGCTGGGATAGGCTCCGGCACCTCCCGCGACCCCAAAAGGGACAAGTGGTAGAAAATGGATGGATGGACTTCAGAATAATTCCCAGCAATAGAGTAATCCATCCATCCATTTTCTACCGCTTGTCCCTTTTGGGGCAGCGGGGGGTGCCAAAGCCTATCCCAGCTGCACACGGGCAGAAGGACAACAGGGCCAACACAGATAGACAACATTCACACTCACATTCACACACTAGGGCCACTTTATATTCATTTTAATTATTCTGATGCTCATCTTATTTTATAGCTGCTACCAGTGATTGTTTCCTTGACTAACAAAAAAAAACAGTTAAGAAAAAATACAATTATAATAATGAGCCAGTTTTTTAAAATAAATTTGGCTCCTCAAGATCCGGCTTCCTTCAAAGAGCTATAAATCCCATGAAGGTTGAAAGAATAGCCACCCAAACTCAGGTTTCCTGAGACAGTTCTGATTTTATATTTAATTCCTAGTAATATTGCTCATAAAGTAAAAGCCTGACATAATCAACTGTTTACGTGGTGAAATACTGACCACTGGCGGTGGAATGAAGGAACACCTTACACTTCCCTCAAACGTTCTCCCTTTAGAGGGCGCCCTTGTCATAGTTATCATTTGCATCTGTCCTGAGTTGCAATAATTGAAGTCTTGTTTTTACTAGTGCTTATGAACAAAACGTCATGAAACCTGAAATAAATCCATGAAGGCCAATCTGAGAAGAGACCAAGTAAGGACATACATGTTCCAAATGTATCTCGACAGCAGATGGCCTTTTTTTTTATAACATGTGCTCCCCATTTCAAATTCTGTCACCCAGTCACTTTTATATTTGCAAAGCAGCCCACTGTTCCTGGTGCTCAGCAGATGGCTTGACATGTTGGCTCAGGAACACCTTTGTCACGATTTCTGATTCTTAGCTCAAATTGAGGTAGAAAATGGAGGTGAAGTGGAAAACTAAAAAAGTTAGGATACAGTACACATTAGTAAACACTGTAGCTGTCAAAGTGATGCATGTAAAGGCTTGAAATGTTGACTGCTGTATGATAGATGAACAGAGGTCAGTACTCTTCTTTCAGGATGATCTTCATGTACAAAACCCAAAACCAGTGAAGTTGGCATGTTGTGTAATTCGTAAATAAAAACAGAATACAATGATTTGCAAATCCTTTTCAACTTATATTCAATTGAATAGACTGCAAAGACAAGATATTTAATGTTCGAACAGAGAAACTTAATTGTTTTTTGCAAATAATCATTAACTTAGAATTTAATGGCAGCAACACATTGCAAAAAAGTAGGTACAGGGGCATTTTTACCACTGTGTTACATGGCCTTTCCTTTTAACAACACTCAGTAAACATTTGGGAACTGAGGAGACCAATTTTTGAAGCTGTTCAGGTGGAATTCTTTACCATTCTTGCTTGATGTACAGCTTAAGTTGTTCAACTGGCAGGCCAGTATAGTACCTGCACTCTTTTACTATGAAGCAATGCTGTTGTAACACGTGATTTGGCATTGTCTTGCTGAAATAAGCAGGGGCGTCCATGATAACGTTGCTTGGATGGCAACATACGTTGCTCCAAAACCTGTATGTACCTTTCAGCATTAATGGTGCCTTCATAACCCCATACCATCACAGATGCTGGCTTTTGAACTTTGCGCCGAGAACAATCCGGATGATTATTTTCCTCTTTGACACAACAGTTTCCAAAAACAATTTGAAATGTGGACTTTTCAGACCAAGGAACACCTTTACACTTTTGCATCAGTCCATCTTAGATCAGCTCGTGCCCCACAAAGCAGGCGGCATTTCTGGGTGTTGTTGATAAATGGCTTTCGCTTTGCATAGTAGAGTTTTAACTTGCACTTACAGATGTAGCAACAAACTATAGTTACTGACAGTGGTTTTCTGAAATAATCCTGAGCCCATGTTGTGATATCCTTTACACACTGATGTCGGTTTTTGATGGTATACCGCCTGAGGGATCCAAGGCCACGGGTATTCAATATACGTGCAGTGATTTCTCCAGATTCTCTGAACCTTTTGATGATATTACAGACCTTAGATGGTGAAATCCCTAAATTCCTTGCAATAGCTCGTTGAGAAATGTTGTTGTTAAACAGTTCGACAATTTGCTCACGCATTTGTTCACAAAGTGGTGACCCTCGCCCCATCCTTGTTTGTGAATGACTGAGCATTTCATTGAAGCTGCTTTTATACCCAATCATGGCACCCACCTGTTCCCAATTAGCCTGTTCACCTGTGGGATGTTCCAAATAAGTGTTTGATGAGCATTCCTCAACTTTCTCAGTCTTTTTTGCCACTTGTGCCAGATTTTTTGAAACATGTTGCAGGCATCAAATTCCAAATGAGTTAATATTTGCAAAAAATAACAAAGTTTGCCGGTTCGAATGTTAAGTATCTTGTCTTTGCAGTCTATTCAATTGAATATAGGTTGAAAAGGATTTGCTAATCATTGTATTCTGTTTTTATTTATACGATTTACACAACATGCCAACTTCACTGGTTTTGGAGTTTGTTGGTTATTTTAAATTTTTTGAAAGTGCAATAAACATAAGTGCTGCTTCTAAACTTCGGCAGATGCTGACTTTCAAATATGGTATCATGTCAACAGGAGGGGCCGACTTAACCTAAGGGGCTGAGGGGAATTTTGGGCCCCACCCCTCAAATTCAACCAACCCCAACCAAAAAGATGCCCCCTGTCCGAAAATACAGTTTGAGAAAAAAAAATCATGGTTTCACTCAACAGAACAGCAATAATGAAAAAATATTACATGTTTTAGGCGCATGCATGTCTGAGCAAGTGCAATAGAAGCAAGTCAACTTCCAGTCCACTGCTGGCGATACAGGAGACTGCCTGTGTTTTAGCTCAGTGATAGTAAGCTGACAAACACAAACATACACATACACATACTGTACATATACATTCATTGTACAAACATACATATACACATTCTGTACATATACATCCACAGTACAAACACATATACACATACTGTACATATACACTCACTGTACAAACACATATACACATACTGTACATATACACTCACTGTACAAACACATATACACATACTGTACATATACACTCACTGTACAAACACATATACACATTCTGTACATATACATTCACTGTACAAACACATACTGTATACACATTCTGTACATATACAAGTACATATGTATACGTACACTCATGCACATAATCACGTTTCATCAAACATATATTAACGTTGTTGCCCTAGGGTAAACTGGGTATAACACATGGCACACTGACAAAGCTTAACCTATTGTTACTATAACAATCTACAAGGTTAATGTAGGTTGCTTCTCTTTTTCCCCCTCCATTTTTCTACATTCTTTCGTATCTCAAGTTATCATTACGTATATGTATTGTTGCATTTGAACAACTGTATTGTTTATAATAGAGGTAAATTATTGGTATTGTTCATTATCAATAGCACTATTTCTATTGGTGTTTGTATTGCTCTATTTGTAGTGTAATAATTCTCATTGTCATTTCTGTATAATTTTTTATTTTCTTTAACTGCTTATTTGCTATCACTTTTACCATCACATTTGTACATGTCGTATTTGCTGATGTTGCTCTATTGTTGTTGTTGTGTTTGCTGTTATTGTTTTTGTCTCTCTGTCTAATCCCCCTCTTGTCCCCACAATTTCCCCCTCTGTCTTCTTTTTTTTTCTCTTTCTATCCCCTCCTGCTCCGGCCCGGCTGCACCAAATGATAATATAAATACATTTAATAAAGTCAAATACAAATAAGGCAACAAGAGAAGTATCCTACACTTCTCTTTTGTAAAGTCAATCTCAACAGCCGATATGGGCATCCACATCAACTATATGATTTGCCTGAGAAGCTAGACAGGACAAAAAAAATAAAATTAAAAATTAAAAAAAGTGATAGTAAGCTGGTCTCTCACACGCGTGAACAACACGGCGGAGAGAGTGAGAGAGTACACAATCGTTACACAAGCTGAGCTGTTTCTGATTGACAGCTATGAACACCAATCACAGCCGTCAAAATCGGGGGCCTCTGATAGAGTGGGGCCCCTGGGCTTCAGCCCAGGTAAGCCCGTGCATTTAGCCTTGGCAACAGGTTTATGTAAGCCATATATACTTGGTTGAAAATGTCCAACCTTGTTCAACTAATGCTTTCAAACTACAAATTAATAATTTATATTTTTATAATTATATCAGTGAGTATTTTTTATAGTCAAGAGAGAAAATTAAAAAGTGTTCTCTTATATGTTGTGTTGATGCCAGAATAAAACAGGCCTGTTACATCCTTGTTTTCATCTACAAAGTAATTGAAAAAGCGTAAAACAGAAGAACAAACATACCAGAATACAATATTTTATGCTTTGGACAAAGTAACAACACACAACATGTTTGAGTTCTTCTTGTTTAATGAACCATCACTACAGGAGACTCACATCAAATCTGATAGCAAGCCAAGTCAACACCGCCTCACTGTCGTGTTTTCCAAGATAGTGGGAGGTTTACTGGTACCATGCTACATATCGTATCAGTAATCTGTTACATTAAATATAAACTCATGTTTACATTCCAGTGCATTAATGCTAATCAAAGGCCTCAATGATATGTGATACAAAGTACTGTGAGATGTATTCAATTCACTGAGCTATTGAAAGCCACATTTCTCATGTGCTGGGTCTAAATTCATTAAGGCTTTTTTTTTTACTATAAAAGTATACACTCACTGGACAAATCATTAGGTACAGTGGCACAATCTAATAAGATTCAATATGAAGCGAACTGTCTACCTGAATAAAGTATCAGAGAGTACAAGTAGTGACAGTGTCGACTGACATTGTTAGAGAGGTATACATTTAACAATGTAATACGGTGCTACCTTGATATTTGCATGATTCCGTTTTTGAAAAAAAATGTGTATTGTATAGGCTTACTGTCTCTGTTTTTGTATGGCCAAACATTACCCATAACAAACGAATCTGTTTCCTCTCCACGCATCATCGTCTTCAGAGTCTTCAATGGAGGTAAAAGTGATGTTAAATGTTAATTCATGATAATAATAATAATAATAATAATAATGATACTTTTATTTTACAAGCACCTTTCAAAGAACCCAAGGACATTTTACAGTATACAGATAAAATAATTAACAATATAATGACAAAACAAAGAAAATGGATGGATGGATGATAAAACAACAAAGGAGAGGGCCGGCCGCTTGTAACAGTGAATAATATATGAATTTGCCCATGCATTTGATTTTATTTTTTTACGTGCACTGTGAAAAAAGTTCTGTAGATATTACAGTAAAAAAAACTGCGACTCAGTCACCAGAATTTTACTGTTAAATATACCAGCGCCCCCCGCGACCCTGAAGGGAATAAGCGGTAGAAAATGGATGGATGGATGGATATACAGTTGCTTTTTTTAACAACATACTACTGTAATTGAAAAAAACTACCACTGTTTTTTAAGGAAAATCTGGCAGCTTGTTTACCAGAATTTAACCGTAAAATGTATGGTAGTTTTTAATGTAAATGGAAAAACTCTACCATTGATTTTTTTTTTCTTTGGCAACTGAGCTGCCGTACGAAAATGTGGTACTCTTATTTTATGGTAAAAAAAAAATGGCAGCTCAGCTGACAGAATTGTATCGTAAAATAACAAACAATGGTAAAAAATGTTCAATTACAGTAATATGCTGTAAAAACCACCGTACATTTTACAGTAAAATCTTTTGGCATTTTTACAGCGTACAATTTGATGAATAACTAAGTGAAGCAGATATTTAAGTATTTATTTTTATTATTTTTATTTTTATATGTATTTTATTATATTTATTGTTTGAAAAGTGTGATAATATAATATTTGTTGCAATCTTGGACACAATTCAAGTTTAAAAAGGTATGCAATTTCATGCAGTACATATATTTTTTTAATGTCAAAATGGAAAAAACTAGTACATTTAGTAAAAAAATATGAGGTTCTTTATTGACGCATATTATTTCGCAGCCATGTAAAATGATGTGGTGGGCTGGATCTGGCCACCGGGCCTATAGTTTGACACCTGTGGTGTTGCGTCAGTTACGGTAAGTATGCAATTTTGAAAAGGTGGGTTTTGAGTCTAGATTTGAAGATATGACTGGAGCAGAATAACTGAGTGCTTTACTTGGTGATGGGGCGAGTTGATGGCACAGCAAGCTGAATGGAAGAGGAGGATCTGATGGAGCATGCTGGAGGTGAGACAAACAGGAAAGAGTGATGGCCTTGAAAGTATATAGAAGGATTTTGTAATACATTATCTGCCTGACTGGGAGCCAGTGAAGTTTAGTGCGTTGAAGTGAAGTGAAGAGTATACATTAAATTTCTCATTTGTATGTATTTCACTTTGTTTTTCTGCATGTAAAACTATAATTATTCTCTATACAATGTGTTTTGTGTTCATATTTTTGGGGTTCTGGATTTACATTATTTGTAGGGCTGTTGAAGTTAACGCGTTAATGTATGCAATAATCACAAACAATTATCGCATTAATATATGCAGATTTTATATGGACCGCACATGCTCTTTTACCTTAACCACGGATGGTTACCTGAAAGGCACTTATTATTTTTTATGGAAAAATTGCTTTGGCATTCATACATTTTTTGGTATAGGTTTTTGGTAGGGACTACTAGCAAAAACCAAGATACCACTGTACTGTTGTCTATTATCATCAGTTGTCATTTGTTTGCTAATCACATGCAAAAACTAGAAAAGCACTCTGAGATCGCAGACCTCTGCTCCCAATAGGAAACCAATCTTTTTTTTTTAAATCCTGAATCCAGACGGTGATCCGGATCGTCTCCAAATTCTAAGCATTAGTTTATTTGACATTTCCTAAAAATGTTTAATCAGAATCCACACATAACTTGTTATGTGAGGTTGCTAACTAACAAAGACAAACAAAATTTAGCAAAAACTTTACCTCCCGGTGGAGCTAATTAATCAAAGGATAAATCAAAATGTGATGTCCGTCCGTGCATGTTTGTCTTGTTCGCCTGTCACTTGCAAACAGACTAGGATAAAACCATGTGAGCCGTCTCGTTAGTCCTCCACTCTCTTTGTCTCTGTGGGTGGCGGCGGAGCTGCTAGCATCCACACTGATTTTAGCATTGTAAAGGAAACGTAAGGTAAAAGAGTAGAAATAATCTGGATCAGCCCCAAAATCTTATCACTTGTTCATTATTCTTTTTTGAAAATTTCAAAATCTGCCAATAACTTTTTGAGCTAACTAACTAACTAACTCACAGACAAACAAAAAAGTACAAATATTAAAAACTAATCACTCGTCCATCATCAGTGATAATGCAGAACAGTTTTGTACAGCTGCAAACTACAATCATACTAATAAAGAAATTGTTGAATGAATACCTCTGACAATTTCAATCATTGTTAAACATTATTTCTTTTTACACTCTTGAATCTCATTAAATAGTGAAAGCAACGTGTGACCTATAAGTGTATGCAGGTTAGACAAAAGCAGGTGCAAGAATCACTGTGGATCAATCACTTATTTCACAGAACAGCAATACAGTTATTGGGAAGCACTGTCTGGACATCCTTCATTTAAAAACATGGATTAAAAGACATCGTATGTCTGACACAAACTAAAATCTCCACATTGTGTGCTTTACATTCAATTCAGCATGCACATGAGCAACGTGCAAGGAAAGCAGCAGCTTGTGTAATTGTGTTGGGACCTCAGCATCTCTTTACAAAAAATATTCCATGCCAAACGTTCCCAAAAGAGGTACAAATTTCGAAAAAGGAAAAACTGCAATGCAGACCTGTCTGGCTCTCACACTGACTTTCTCCTTGAACGAGGAAATTGGTGGAAGCTAAGCCCTGGTGAGTGTGCGCTTCCAGGGGAGGAGAGCCCGGTATTGTCCCTGGAGCCTGGGGAGCTGCTGTGAATCCTATAGGAGACAGAGTTGTAGTAAACAGAACCACCGTGACAGCCTTTGTGTTGGCTGTGGGCCATGAGAGGACTATCACAAATACCCAGGCGGTAGCACACACAGGAACACAGCGAGCTCAGGCTTGACTCTGCCTTACGCTGATCTGCCGTCACTTGAAAATGCAATCTGTGTCTGCAGGGGTTTCTCCCTCTCTCATGGTCCTCTGCTGAAGACACAATGAGGTTGGTGCGGCTGGTTCCCTCTTCCATCGGGATGAAGAGCGGACTCTGGTTGAATCTGTTGCCGATGTTGTGCCTGTTCCTCTCCCTACGGTCGTTTCTACTGTGATCGCTCACGGCATGAAGACCCTGGGCCCCGTCCAAAAGGCCCCTGTCTCTCTTTAATGATGCCCTTTCTTGAGCATCTCTCTTCTCATCTTCACTGTTCATGGTGAGGAAACGCAGCACTACCAGATTCAGGAAGGCCCCGATGACCGTAAGCCCCACCAGGATGTACATGAAGCTGAAAACCACATAAGGGGTTTTCTCCTGGAGGTCCTCCTTCTTCTGCAGGGCCACAAAGTCACCGAAGCCAATAGTGGTGAGTGTGATGAAGCAGTAGTAATAGGCATGGAAGAAGCTCCATCCCTCAAAGTGGGAGAAGGCTGCGGCCCCCACACAGAGTGTTCCAATACAGGACAGGAAGCCCACGAGAACCATGTTCTCCATTGACACATCAGTGAGCTTAAGACCCAAACACTGCTTGGTCTTATGGAGGAGGTAGCGCACAAATGTGTTCATCCTCTCTCCCAGGCTCTGGAACATGACCAAAGTCAAAGGAATGCCAAGTACTGCGTAGAACATGCAGAACACCTTTCCTGCGTCTGTGCCCGGTGCTGCATGGCCATACCCTTCAAATGAGAGGTTGGTGGATGTTACACAATGATAGTAGTTTGCAGTAGTGTGAAACTGTACTGCATCATACGGGAGCTCTTTCGAATATTTTGCTTATTTATCTGAAATTCGAACAAGTCTCAGTAGGAAGAAATATAAGAACATTATTAAACATGTTACTAAATAGCAGACAGAGAAGGTGGAAATATATCATGATAAACGATGTCTTACCAATAGTGGTGATGACTGTAATTGCAAAGTAAAAAGAACCAGCAAATTTCCACTGTCTCCCGGCGCGATGGGGCTCAGCTTGTAGAACCACCCGCTCTATCTCGCGGTAGTCCTCCTCGGAGAAGCGGTACTTCTTCTTCATCTCGTTGCGCTTCTGCACCAAGATGCGCCTGCGGGAGCTCTCCGTCTCCGACTCCAGCGCGTCGAAGACGGCGGCGCCCACCAGCAAGTAGGACAGCATGCAGAGGATGAGCGACAGGGTCCGGACATTCTGCTTCTTCATCCTCAGTCTGCAGCGGAGGCGCACTTACAGGTGGCAGTGGGCTTTCCTCCACAGTGTTGCTGCAGCCTGTTGCGTGACACCTTAATGCAGAGGAAGGAAAGCGGAGACATTCGTTCCAAGCCACTGTAAAGCTGATATTGTATTTGAAAAAAAAAAAACACTTGTAAATGTGTGTGTGTGTGTGTGTGTGTGTGTGTGTGTGTGTGTGTGTGTGTGTGTGTGTGTGTGTGTGTGTGTGTGTGTGTGTGTGTGTGTGTGTGCGTGTGTGTGTATGTGTGTGTGTGTGACCGTTATAAATACCAATGCTACGTTCCCTGCTCCAGACCTGCACGATTGGATGCTGGTTTCCATGGTTACCCGCATCACGGGCACGCACAGACACAGTGGATTTAGGTGGATGATATTCAGAACTGTAATGGTTCAATTACAAAAATGAGTCATGCATTAATCCAAAATAATGTGTTGTTGTATCGATACTTTTATTGTTCAGTTATAAACCGAGCGTTATCAGCTTTATGTATTGGATCTCATTGCATTTTGCGACTACTTTTTAATTGAAAATTAAACTTTATCTTTTGTTACCGCGGGTCGAGCAATGCAGCAGTAGTGTATATGAAATCAAGACTCCATAACCACGATTCATTATAACACAGTAAATGCTTATCATCACCCTGATGCACAACTCATGGTACCTGTTGATTACTTGAAGGCCTTGGCTGTGATAATGGGTACTAAATTCTGTACTTTCATAGGCACAGAGCGAATTCTGTCTGGGTATTGATTTGCGTAAAATCAAACAGTGTCCTATTTCGATACCTTTCTTGCACGTGACGTCACTTCCGGTTTCAGACTCAGCACCACCCCAAACACTTCGCGGGCAACAAAGCAATCAAGCAGCACTCAGAGCTGTCTCAGTCAGGCTCCTACCATGCAATTTTTCATGCCAACAAAGCAAGTATGCCTGATAGAAAACACTCAAATGTACAGTAAGGCTCCACTTTTCAAAATGCGCTATCTTACATTGGATTTGTCTTAGACATGTTACCAATTAGCATTAGTGATGTTACATGGCACATTCAACACCTCCAAATTTGGTAATTAAAACTACAAATAAGATGCACTTTACAATCAAACAGCTTGTGTGTAATAAGTAAAATACTTGCAGTATAAACACTTTTAGGGCACATCCAAAGACTAGATTAATGGCAAAGACTACTCCCTGACTAGGCAAAACACAGTAGTTAATGCACTACTGCCATCTAACGTCTGGGCATTGCAACTGCGTCCAAAGTCTACTATATAATACATGCAAATTAGACTCAGCAGTGTAGGAAATCAAGATTTAACAACTTCACTGCAGAGTTACCATGATCATCTCACTGTTAAATGATAAATAGATAAAACATATTTTATTTTTAGACAAGTTAACATTTATTGACACATGAACACACACAAAAGTACCAAAAATTGGTACCGTTGACTTGAGTAACGCTATCAATTCCCAGTTACAAGTAATTGGTACTGTGTCGGTTCAAATGTGGAAGGTGCACATAATTTTGAACAAAGTGTTTTTATATGTTTATGTGTAGTAAGTGTAGTTTTCTATTGAAATATACTATTTACTTATGTTATATGGCTCACAAGAAAGTGTTTTAAATGTAGAATACATTTATCATAGGTCCCCTTTAAGATTTCAGTATTAAGGACATACTGTATCATCAATGACAGACCTTATGAGACAAATAAACTGCTGCAGTTGCCTTTTAAGTACATGATAAAACCACGTGTATAAAAGTTACCACAGACAACATAATATTGATCAATTTGTCGTAATATTATCTTCGTAGTTGTCATGTTAATTCTATATAGATGGGGGAAAAAAGTCAAAAGGGACAGAAACCTTCTGACTGAATTTCACCTGTTGCTGTTTTTACAAAACAAAGCAGTCAAACACTTTTAACAGTGCACCATTTTAGTTGTTTAACTGTTATTGATAATCTCTTTGCAGACTCCAGTAGGCATAGATTAAAGGCCAGAATCCAAGACTGTAAAAAGCCGAATCTCGCAATAGTGCTGTAAAGTTTGTGTCAATAATCTCCAATCAGTGCAACCCGATTGTTTAGATCTTGCTGTATAATAACCACCTCTAAATACAGCAGCATAAGTGATGAAGAAGCAGCACTAAATAGCCACACTGGATGCAGGCCTCTGGTTTCCACAGTAACCAAGACTAAAAATAGAAACTGACACCAGAGGCAGTTCAACAATAAATCCACTCCTGCATGATACGTAAATCTATTTATAGCTCTGCCTTGCATAAAAGCAATTTACCAGTCAGTTCTTCTCATCATGTGTTCACACTGGTAAATCTGTCTTTGTGCCAGTGGTCTATGTGTGCACAAATGGAAGATATGCAACATATGCAACATTTTTTACAGTAATCGTCAAAATGTTGGCTATTGCTTAATGTGAAGTGTGCACATTTTATGAATCATGAGATACAAGAGCAATCATCTAACTGATCAGACTCCTAGTTGCACTGTAAGGATTCCACTGCTCTTACATTAATTGTTGTGTTCATCGTTGCTCTTTGCTATTCCATTGTGAATATTCCTACTGTGGACATTATACGTGGTGATCATATCGCAAATACATAACCAGCTCAGTGGCCTTGTGGTTAGAGTGTCTGCCCTGAGACTGGAAGGTTGTGAGTTCAAACCCCGGCCGAGGCATACTATAGCATCAAGGGTTGGAATTGGAGGTTATATCACCAAATGATTCCCGAGCGTGGCGCACGCTGCTCTTCACTGCTCCACTCACCTCCCAGGGGGTGAACACAGGGATGGGTCAATAGCAGAGGACAATTTTCCCCACACCCAGTGTGTGTGACGATTGCTAGGACTTTAACTTTATTTATTTCTTGACTGGTCCGAATATTTATCATCATTATTTACAATGAATGCATGCATAAAAACAAATTATGTTGTAACTTGTAGGTTAATAGCTGGGGTTACTTCTGACACCTATTTATGCTGAACTTCGTGCCTGTTATGTTACAGCCTTATTCCAAACTAAAATAAATAAATATTTGTCCTTAAAATTCAACACGACAATGTTAAAACACTTTTTTTAGAAATGTTTGCAGGCCTATTAAAAATGAAAAAAAAAACATGAAATGTACATAAGTATTCATAGCCTTTGCTCAATACTGTGTTGACGCAACTTTGGCAGAAATTACAGCCTCAAGTCTTTCTGAATATGATGCCACAAGCTTGGCACACCTATCTTTGGGCAGTTTCACCCATTCCTTTTTGCCTATTACTCTTTGCAGCACCTCTCAAGGTTCATTAGGTAAGATCAGAAGCGTTGGTTTTCATTCAGGATTTTTCTGTACCTTGCTGCATTCATCTTTCCCTCTATCTGTGACAGAGTGACCATTGAGTTGTTGGTCAACTAACTGAGTAGACTAAGATGAATGCAGCAATGAAGCTGGTGGCATCGCATTGAAAAAAATACTTGAAGCTGTAATTTCTGCCAAAGGTGTATCAAGAAAGTAGTGAGCAAAGGCTATGAATACTTACAGTATGTATATGGGATTTTTTTTTTTAACAAATTTGCAAACTTTAAAAAAAAAACTTTACACATTGCCATTATGGGGTATTGTCTGTAGAATTTTAAGGACACTTTCTCAGCCTTCCCGGTAAGGTCTATTCAGGTGTACTGGAGAGAAGGCTATACCGGATAGTCGAACCTCGGGTTGAGTAGGAGCAGTGTGGTTTTCGTCCTGGAAACTGTGGACCAGCTCTATACTCTCGACAGGGTCCTTGATGGTGCATGGGAGTTTGCCCAACCAGTCTACACATGCTTTATGGACTTGGAGAAGGCATTCGAACGTGTCCCTCGGAAAGTCCTGTGGGGAGTGCTCAGAGAGTATGGGGTATCGGACTGTCTGATTGTGGCGGTCCGCTCTCTGTATGATCGGTGTCAGAGCTTGGTCCGCATTGCCGGCAGTAAGTCAGACCCGTTTTCAGTGAGGGTTGGACTCCCCCAAGGCTGCCCTTTGTCACCGATTGTGTTCATAACTTTTATGGACAGAGTTTCCACTTCCGGTTCTGGTTCACCGTGCGTGACTGCTCGCTGACTGCTCGCTGTTTCGAAAAAGCTAAGTATCGTTCTATTTGTGTGCTTTTAATTGTTCTGCAGCTTTCTTTATTACTTTCTTAACATATTTAGTAGTACTATTTAACTTGCAAATCACCCGATCTCTGTCTCACCACCCCTCCCGCAGGTAGCTAGCAGCTAGCTGCTAAGCTAACGAAGCTAGCGCGGAGAAAGGCGGCGCCGGTCGTTGGTCGGAAGGAAGCGGCTCCCCGCACACCGTGACCACGTATTCTCGGAAGACAGCAGGAACTTCACTCGGTGACAGAAAACACCGTGAGTATGGCTTCCTGCGCGTCTTGCACCTTACTCACGGAGAGGCTGGCTCTGCTAGAGGGCCGTGTCCGCCAGTTAGAGCAGAGTAATCTCGTAACTTTAGATGTTGCGGACACATCTGCTAGCGTTAGCTGTAGCGAGCTAACTAGCCCAGCCTATAGTAGTCCTAAGCGGCCTACAAGCTACGGTGTACCGGTTGAGACGCATAATAGATTTAGCTCTTTAGCTAGTCCTACACTCCAGTCTACCGGGCACCACACCTTAGTCATAGGGGACTCCATCACCCGAAACATAAAGCTTAGCAAAACAGCCACAATTAAGTGTATCCCTGGGGCCAGAGCACCTGACATAGAAGCTAATCTTAGGGAGCTAACTTGCAACAGGCCTAGTAAACACGTACGACAGACTAATCGCACCACTAGTTATGCGAATATAGTTGTACACGTTGGCTCCAATGACACTAGGATGAGACAGTCAGAGATTACAAAGAGAAACATAGCCAGGACTTGTGATCTCGCTAGAAAGATGTCCAGGCATTGAGTAATTGTCTCTGGCCCCCTGCCTGTGAGAGGCAATGATGAGAGATATAGCAGATTAGTCTCGCTTAACAAGTGGCTGGCTAGCTTCTGTAGACAACAGGGACTAACGTTTATTGATAATTGTCCCTCTTTCTGGGGCAAACCAGGCTTGCTGATGAGAGACGGCCTTCACCCTAACCAGGAAGGCGCCATCATCCTGTCTAAAAACATAGACTACTGTTTAAGTCACATTTGACTAACTACACTAGAGCAAGCCCGGTCACAGGCAATTACAGAGCCTGCTAGTCCGGGTGAGGAGTCAGTTAAGCTAGAACTAGCCAGCGCCAGGCTAGATAATTCCTGTACGCATAGCAATTCTCTTAGAATAATACACAACTCACATAATGTGTTTTCTGTTGTGAATGTGTCAGAGGTAGATATGCATTCTACTGAGGTGGCAAATCATGATGCAATCAGTCTATCGCAGCATCAAGCAAACAATCTGAAAATTCCCGTCGTATCAATTCCTAGATATGGTCGAAACTATTTAAAGTGCACTACGTATAATAAACGCAACATTGTTAATATTGCTACTATGAATAATTTAAACAAAAACTCGTCAAAACAGCCCAATACTTATAATATGGGCTTTTTAAACATAAGATCATTGTCTCCCAAAACGTTATTAGTTAATGAGGTCATTAGAGACAACAATCTTAACGTCATTGGTCTTAGCGAAACCTGGCTCAAACCAGACGATTTTTTTGCGCTAAATGAGGCATCTCCTCCTAACTATACGAATGCGCATATTGCCCGTCCCCTCAAAAGGGGTGGGGGGGTCGCACTAATATACAATGAAAACTTTAACCTTACCCCTAACCTAAATAATAAATACAAATCGTTTGAGGTGCTTACTATGAGGTATGTCGCACCGCTGCCTCTCGATATGGCTGTTATCTACCGCACCCCAGGACTTTATCAATTAATTCTCAGAGTTCGTTGCTGATCTAGTGACGCACGCAGACAATATAATCATAATGGAGGACTTTAATATCCATATGAATACCCCATCGGACCCTCAGTGCGTGGCGCTCCAGACTATAATTGATAGCTGTGGTCTTACACAAATAATAAATGAACCTACGCATCGCAACGGTAATACGATAGATCAAGTGCTGGTCAGGGGTGTCACCACCTCCAAAGTTATGGTACTCCCGTATACTAAAGTAATGTCCGATCATTACCTTATAAAATTCAAAGTTCTGACTCATTGTCAACAAACTAATAATAATAATAATAACTGCTATAGCAGCCGCAACATTAATGCTGCCACAACGATGACTCTTGCTGACCTACTGCCTTCGGTAATGGCACCATTCCCAAATTATGTCGGCTCTATTGATAACCCAACTAACAACTTTGACAATGCCCTGCGCGAAACCATTGATAGTATAGCACCGCTAAAACAAAAAAGGGCCCCTAAAAGGCGCACCCCATGGTTTACAGAAGAAACCAGAGCTCATAAATTATCATGTAGAAAGTTGGAACGCAAATGGCACGCGACCAAGCTTGAGGTTTTCCATCAAGCATGGAGTGATAGTTTAATATCGTATAAACGCATGCTTACCTTAGCTAAAGCTAAATATTACTCAAATCTCATCCGCCTCAACAAAAACGACCCTAAATTTTTGTTTAGTACAGTAGCATCGCTAACCCAACAAGGGACTCCTCCCAATAGCTCCACCCACTCGGCAGATGACTTTATGAATTTCTTTAATAAGAAAATTGAACTCATTAGAAAGGATATTAAAGACAACGCATCCCAGCTACAACTGGGTTCTATTAACACAGATACAACTGTATCTACGACGGATACTGCAATACAAAATAGTCTCTCTCTTTTTGATGAAATAACATTAGAGGAACTATTACGGCGTGTAAGTGGGATAAAACAAACAACATGTTTACTTGACCCACTTCCTGGTAAACTTATCAAGGAGCTTTTTGTATTATTAGGTCCATCAGTGCTAAATATTATAAACTTATCACTTTCCTCTGGCACTGTTCCCCTAGCATTCAAGAAAGCGGTTATTC
This sequence comes from Nerophis lumbriciformis, assembly GCF_033978685.3. Classification (NCBI taxonomy): domain Eukaryota; kingdom Metazoa; phylum Chordata; class Actinopteri; order Syngnathiformes; family Syngnathidae; genus Nerophis; species Nerophis lumbriciformis. Next base: position 31,084,455 of record NC_084548.2, on the reverse strand, counting down.
ATCCTCTGCTCAAAAGACCTAACCTTGATCCTGACCTCATGGTAAACTACCGACCGATGTCCCACCTTCCCTTTATTTAGAAAATCCTCGAAAAAATTGTCGCACAGCAGCTAAATGAACACTTAGTGTCTAACAATCTCTGTGAACCTTTTCAATCCGGTTTCAGGGCAAATCACTCTACAGAGACAGCCCTCGCAAAAATGACTAATGATCTACTGCTAACGATGGATTCTGATGCGTCATCTATGTTGCTGCTTCTTGATCTTAGCGCTGCTTTCGATACCGTCGATCATAATATTTTATTAGAGCGTATCAAAACACGTATTGGTATGTCAGACTTAGCTTTGTCGTGGTTTAACTCTTATCTTACTGACAGGATGCAGTGCGTCTCCCATAATAATGTGACCTCGGACTATGTTAAGGTAACGTGCGGAGTTCCTCAGGGTTCGGTTCTTGGCCCTGCACTCTTTAGTATTTACATGCTGCCGCTAGGCGACATCATACGCAAATACGGTGTTAGCTTTCATTGTTATGCTGATGACACCCAACTCTACATGCCCCTAAAGCTGACCAACACGCCGGATTGTAGTCAGCTGGAGGCGTGTCTTAATGAAATTAAACAATGGATGTCCGCTAACTTCTTGCAACTCAACACCAAGAAAACGGAAATGCTGATTATCGGTCCTGCTAAACACCGACATTTATTTAATAATACCACCTTAACATTTGACAACCAAACAATTACACAAGGCGAATCAGTAAAGAATCTGGGTATTATCTTCGACCCAACTCTCTCGTTTGAATCACACATTAAGAGTGTTACTAAAACGGCCTCCTTTCATCTCCGTAATATCGCTAAAATTCGTTCTATTTTATCCACTAGCGACGCTGAGATCATTATTTATGCGTTCGTTACGTCTCGTCTCGACTACTGTAACGTATTATTTTCGGGTCTCCCTATGTCTAGCATTAAAAGATTACAATTGGTACAAAATGCGGCTGCTAGACTTTTGACAAGAACAAGAAAGTTTGATCATATTACGCCTATACTGGCTCACCTGCACTGGCTTCCTGTGCACTTAAGATGTGACTTGAAGGTTTTACTACTTACTTATAAACTACTACACGGTCTAGCTCCGTCCTATCTTGTCGATTGTATTGTACCATATGTTCCGGCAAGAAATCTGCATTCAAAGAACTCCGGCTTATTAGTGATTCCCAGAGCCCAAAAAAAGTCTGCGGGCTATAGAGCGTTTTCTATTCGGGCTCCAGTACTATGGAATGCCCTCCCGGTAACAATTAGAGATGCTACCTCAGTAGAAGCATTTAAGTCCCATCTCAAAACTCATTTGTATACTCTAGCCTTTAAATAGACCCCCCTTTTAGACCAGTTTGATCTGCCGTTTCTTCTCTTTTCTCCTCTGCTCCCCTCTTCCTTGTGGAGGGGGGGGGCACAGGTCCGGTGGCCATGGATGAAGGGCTGGCTGTCCAGAGTCGGGACCCGGGGTGGACCGCTCGCCTGTGCATCGGCTGGGAACATCTCTGCGCTGCTGACCCGTCTCCGCTCGGGATGGTGTCCTGCTGGCCCCACTATGGACTGGATTCTTACTATTATGTTGGATCCACTATGGACTGGACTCTCACAATATTATGTCAGACCCACTCGACATCCATTGCATTCGGTCTCCCCTAGAGGGGGGGGTTACCCACATATGCGGTCCTCTCCAAGGTTTCTCATAGTCATTCACATCGACGTCGCACTAGGGTGAGTTTTTCCTTGCCCTTATGTGGGCTTTGTACCGAGGATGTCGTTGTGGCTTGTGCAGCCCTTTGAGACACTTGTGATTTAGGGCTATATAAATAAACATTGATTGATTGATTGAGTTGAGGGGATCCGGTTTGGTGGCTGCAGGATAGGTCTCTGCTTTTTGCAGATGATGTGGTCCTGACGGCTTCATTTGGCCAGGATCTTCAGCTCTCACAGGATTGGTTCGCAGCCGAGTGTGAAACGACTGGAATAAGAATCTGCACCTCCAAGTCCGAGTCCATAGTTCTCGCCCGGAAAAGGGCGCAGTGCCCCAAGTGGAAGAGTTCAAGTACCTCAGAGTCTTGTTCACAAATGAGGGAAGAGTGGATCGTGAGATCGAGAAGCGGATCGGTGCGGCGTCTTCAGTAATGCGGACAATATATCCGTCTGTTGTGGTTAAGAAGGAGCCGAGCCGGAAGGCAAAGCTCTCAATTCACCGGTCGATCTACGTCCCCATCCTCACCTATGGTCATGAGCTTTGGGTTATGACCGAAAGGACAATATCACGGGTACAAGCGGCAAAATGAGTGTCCTCCGTCAGGTGGCAGGGCTCTCCCTTAGCGATAGGGTGAGAAGCTCTGTCATCCGAGCGTGGTGGTGGCATAGCCATTCTCCACAAGGACCATTCTCCCCTGCCCCCCTGTCACCGCTGTCCACATTCGAATGCTTTGCATTCAACTGTAAACCCCCCTTTTCCATGATCTTGCTCCTCATTTACTGACCACCCAAACAAAACGCAACTTTCATTTCTGAAGTCTCTGACCTCCTCACCACCCTCTGCTCAACATACACAAATGTCATAATTCTGGGAGACATAAACATCCATGTGGACAACCCATCCTGCCATTTTGCATCTGATTTCCTACAACTACTGGACTCTCTGGACCTCACACAACATGTGGATACCCGCACACACAGCAGTGGACACACGACCTTATGGCCGCATTTGACACTGTCGACCACAACATCCTAACACTGAAAGACTTGTCCACGCCTTCATCTCTTCCAGGCTTGATTACTGCAATGCACTTCTCGTCAGGGTCCCCAAAAAGAGCATCAAAAAGCTCCAGTACATCCAAAACAGCGCAGCGAGGATCCTGATGAGAGTGCGCAAGCGTGATCATATCACACCTATCGTCAAGTCACTCCACTGGCTCCCTATTGCATCCCGGACTGAATTCAAGATTAACCTGCTAACACGTCAATGCATCTACGGCAACGCCCCCTCCTACCTCAAGGACCTAGTGTCCCCTCAACCTCCCACCCGCAACCTTCGCTCCTCAAACACCAACCTCCTCAAACCAATTAGGACAAACCTACAAACAATGGGCCGCCGGGCTTTCTGCTCGACCGCACCCAAACTCTTGAACACTCTCCGTGACCATCTTAGAGCACCACAGTCGGTCGACCGTTTTAAGAAGGGACTGAAAACCCAACTTTTTAGCACAGCTTTTATCTAATTTCTCTGCCTTCTTGTTTTTAAATGCACTGCTTACCTATCTGTTTTATCCAGTGCTTTCATGTTTTTATTTCTATTTTATCTATGTTTCTATGTTTTATCTAGTATTTATCTGGTGTTGTTCATGTTTTTATTTGAATTTGGACATTCTAACTTTGTATTTTTATTTTTTTACTTTTTTTTATACTTTGTAACACTTTGAGATTTTAAAAAATGTAAAGTGTGTTACAAATGTAACTCATTATTATTATTATTATTATTATCCGGGAGGAGCTCAAAGTAAAGCCGCTGCTCCTCCACATCGAGAGTAGCCAGATGAGGTTTTGATTGATTGATTGAAACTTTTATTAGTAGATTGCACAGAACAGTACATATTCCGTACAATTGACCACTAAATGGTAACACCCGTTGCTGGCGATACAGGAGACTGCCTGTGTTTTAGCTCAGTGATAGTAAGCTGACAAACACAAACATACACATACACATACTGTACATATACATTCATTGTACAAACATACATATACACATTCTGTACATATACATCCACAGTACAAACACATATACACATACTGTACATATACACTCACTGTACAAACACATATACACATACTGTACATATACACTCACTGTACAAACACATATACACATACTGTACATATACACTCACTGTACAAACACATATACACATTCTGTACATATACATTCACTGTACAAACACATACTGTATACACATTCTGTACATATACAAGTACATATGTATACGTACACTCATGCACATAATCACGTTTCATCAAACATATATTAACGTTGTTGCCCTAGGGTAAACTGGGTGTAACACATGGCACACTGACAAAGCTTAACCTATTGTGACTATAACAATCTACAAGGTTAATGTAGGTTGCTTCTCTTTCTCCCCCTCCATTTTTCTGCATTCTTTCGTATCTCAAGTTATCATTACGTATATGTATTGTTGCATTTAAACAACTGTATTGTTGATAATAAAGGTAAATTATTGGTATTGTTCATTATCAATAGCGCTATTTCTATTGGTATTTGTATTGATCCATTTGTAGTGTAATAATGCTCATTGTCATTTCTGTATTATTTTTTATTTTTCGCTAACTGCTTATTTGCTATTACTTTTACCATCATATTTGTACATGTCATATTTGCTGATGTTGCTCTATTGTTGTTGTTGTTGTTGTTTGCTGTTGTTGTTTTTGTCTCTCTGTCTAATCCCCCTCTTGTCCCCACAATTTCCCCCTCTGTCTTCTTTTTTTTTCTCTTTCTATCCCCTCCTGCTCCGGCCCGGCTGCACTAAATGATAATATAAATACATTTAATAAAGTCAAATACAAATAAGGCAACAAGAGAAGTATCCTACACTTCTCTTTTGTAAAGTAAATCTGAACAGCCGACATGGGCATCTACATCAACTATATGATTTGCCTGAGAAGCTGGACAGGACAAAAAAAAAAAAAAAAAAAAAAAAAAAAAAAAGGTAACACCCGAATAAGTTTTTCAACTTGTTTAAGTCGGGGTCCACGTTAGGTGGTTTGGGCAACTGGTCGGAATGCCACCCGGACGCCTTCCTGGGGAGGTGTTTAGGGCACGTCCGACCGATAGGAGGCCACGGGGAAGACCCTGGGAACGCCTCGGGATCCCCCGGGAGGAGCTGGACGAAGTGGCTGGGGAGAGGGAAGTCTGGGCTTCTCTGCTTAGGCTGCTACCCCTGCGACCCGATCTCAGATAAGCAGAAGAAAATGGATGGATGGATAGTTTGGAATAAGGCTGTAAAATGTGAAAAAAGTGAAGCGCCATGAATACCCACCGGATGCACTGTAAATAGTCCATATAAACATTAAAAAGACAAGGAGACAAAATACACGATTGCTAGCATAAAAAAGATATGATACAAGATTTCCCATTTTACACACATAGATTGGTGAGCATAACAAAACACAATATTTTGGAACTCTATTGTGCAAGTTTTAAAACTGTGCTGGTCTGCAACAGTTGCTGAAGGTGTGCTCTCAGTATGGATTAGACTTTGACAATAAATACAATGCAAATGCGAGTAATATCATGATTGCCAGGGGTGCAGAGGATACAAAACTAACTTTCCCTGACTTCATACAGTCAGGCAACATCCTCAATGTCAGTGATGAAGTCAAATACCAGGGACAATACATATTTGCTGACCAATCAGATGAAGACATGGACAGGCAGAGTTGTATGCAATATGCACACACCAATATGCTTGCTCGTAAGTTTTCCTGGTGCTCAATAACGGTCAAAACTGCACTTTTTAAAGCATTTTGAACCCCCATGTATACTGCCCGCCTGTGGCGGATATACAAAAAAAACCAGTATGCATAAACACCAGGTGGCATACAATGATGGCATGAGGATGACAGACTGGAGTCAGTCAGATGTTTGTCAGTGCTGCTGTCCTTTTACACATATTTATTTATTGAGCCTGCACATACATTATAGGCACGGTGACCAACCCTGTTCAGAGCTCAGTTAGGCTCTTTTTGGAAACACTGGCGCCTTTGCTTATAAAGCATTAAATGAACATTTTTGTGTACTGTTTGTTTTTTTTGTTTTTGTTTAATTGTTATGGTGCTGCTTTGGTGATGTCTTTAGCGTTTTAGTGTATTATGGGCCATGTTGTGTCGGAAATAAAGTCTGATGATGATATTTACTATTATACGTCTCAGATTGGCTTTTTCCTTGAAACTAACCAGCTGCCAAATACCAACATATGTACCTTATGGGAAACACTAAAAGTATACTTGAGGGGTCAGATGATAGAATACACTTTGCGACTGAACAATAGCAGGTTGAAACGCCTCACAGAATTAACTACGCTTATTCGCGACGTTGATCAGCAACTCTCTGACTCTCCATTGACAGACCTCCGCAAGAAGAGGATTGCACTGGGGACAGAGTTTGATCTTCTTGCTTCTAAACAGGCGAAGATTTTTTTTTTTAAATCAAGACAAAGCCACTACGAACATGGAGAACACGTGAGTAGGCTGCTTTCTCATCATTTACGCAAGTTCTCGGCTGTGAACTATATCACAGAAATAGAAGCCACTGATGGCACCATCAAATCAGACCTCAAAGACATCAACGATCAGTTTAAAAGTTTTTACTCCTCCCTATTCAGCTCGGAGAGTGGTCATGCAAACAACTTTGTAGAAAATCTGGACCTGCCCACCCTAAGTGACGAACATACGTCCAGCCTCGAAATGCCAATATCTGGCACTGAAATTGGCCAAGCAATTAAACTAATGAAAAATAAAAAAGCACCAGGCCCAGATGGTTACCCTGTTGAATTTTATAAGACTTTTGCCAGTAAATTGACACCAGTGACGTGCGGTGAGGTTCATGACTGGTGAGGCACTGACTTCATCACAGTCAGATTTACAAACATATGAACCCTAAAGAGTATCTTATTCACCATTTGATTGGCAGCAGTTAACGGGTTGTGTTTAAAAGCTCATACCAGCATTCTTCCCTGCTTGGCACTCAGCATCAAGGGTTGGAATTGGGGGTTAAATCACCAAAAATTATTCCCGGGTGCGGCGCCGCTGCTGCCCACTGCTCCCCTCACATCCCAGGGGGTGAGCAAGGGGATGGGTCAAATGCAGATGACAAATTTCACCACACCTAGTGTGTGTGTGACAATCATTGGTACTTTAACTTAACTTTAACTTTACACATACAAACTGTAGCACACAAAAAAGCACATTTAATTAAAAAAAAACTTTATTATGGTCTTACCTTTACTTATAAGTGTGGTGTTCGTGTTGGAGGAGTTGTGAATGAATGAAATATAAAATCCGTGCTGCAGTCTGCAGGTGTACCTAATGTTGTGTCCCTACAGTCGTTCACGGCTCCTCCGGCGCGAGTATTGTTGTTTTTGCACTTTTTGGCTTCTTGTTAAGTGACTTTTTTTGGGTGGATTCGGTCTTGCACGTGGAGGGTTTGGGAGTGGGCTTTGGTTGCTGTGGCGCTCCCGTCGGGGGGTGCATTCTGCGGCGGAGGTGCATTAACCGGCACCAGGAGGCGGGATTACTGTGAGCCTCACACAGTGCATCTTCGCAGCAGTTTTATGATTGCTCAGCACAAGAAATACGTTACACACATACAGTTGTTGACAAAATACATTGTACATTATATACCTCAGCTAACTAAACTATGGAAATGTATAATATAATTCATATAGCAATACGGTCTCACTGCACAGCAGGCCAGCAGTTAGCCGAGTCCGCAATCCATGTTGAGGCACAACTGAGTGACGTGCCTCAACTGGCTGCTGATCACTGCACCGTCTCTTCTCAGTATTTGAACGGCAAATGTGAAAATTCAGCGATTTTGAATACAAATAATCTAAAACTGGTGAAGTTAAATGGAAAATAACTTTATAGTATAATCACTGGATACATATAACAATTTAATTAGTTTTTTTTCTTTTTAAATTTTTTTTCTTTCCATGATGGCAGGTGAGGCCCCGCCTCACCTGCCTCCAAGTGACCGCACGTCACTGATTGACACCACTCCTTTGCTCCGTCTACAAAGAATCGCTTAAACAAAAAGAGCTCTGTGCATCTATGACCAAAGCCTTAATATCTGTTCTACTAAAAAAAATGGATCCAATCAAGTGTGAATCATATCGACCAATCAACTTACTTACATGTGACTACAAATTAAATACAAAAACCATTGCCCTACAATTACAATAGATTTGACCAGCTATTGGGACGGCGTGGCGCGGTTGGGAGAGTGGCTGTGCCAGCAACCTGAGGGTTCCTGGTTCAATCCCCACCTTCTACCATCCTAGTCACGTCCGCTGTGTCTTTGAGCAAGACACTTCACCCTTGCTCCTGATGGGTCCTGGTTAGCGCCATGCATGGCAGCTCCCGCCATCAGTGTGTGAATGTGTGTGTGAATGGGTGAATGTGGAAATAGTGTCAAAGCGCTTTGAGTTCCTTAAAAAAGGTAGAAAAGCGCTATACAAGTATAACCCAAACAGGTTTCATAAAGTGCAGGCAGTGGTATCCCAACCTCTTTAATATTGTATATTCTGAACACTTGACATAACTTCCAGAAATTGTAATTTCATTGGACGCACACAAACTGTTTGATCGAATCGAATATGGACACATTTTTTAAATCATTAAACAACAAAATATTGGGAATTAACAGTTCAGAAAGTATTGTTATATGCAGATGATATTTTGCTATTTATATCAGACCCTAAAAATTATATTCCAAAGTGCTTGGACACCATCTCACAATTTAGTGTGGCCTCGGGCTATAAAATCAATTTAACAAAGAGTGTGTTATTCCCCATTAACAGAAAAGCATTGACGATGTTGTTTGATTTGCCTATTCAGCAGCGGTGTGCCATCAGGGCCAGCAAGGCCTTCTCTGCTAGCCTAACATAACCAGAAGTCATGATCATAATTAAAGATAAAAGTAATTTTTTATTTACTTTCCCTACATATCTAAAAGTATCCATATTCTCTTCATGTCATATTATGCTCCTTCCAGCGCTGTTGTTTTTAGGTTATAGAGTTTTTATCCAATCAGAATTCAGCTAGCTTATGTTGCCATGCTGTACTTCAGAATCAACACTGCAGGCGTCTATGCACTGTAAGTGAACGGACACAAACATTTGACAGACAGTTGTGATAGCCAATCAGATCACGAGTTGTTTGTTGTCAGTAAGGCCTTCTAGATGGCCTAAGGCAGATATATAGTGATGTTATGAGCCAGGTAACATAAGAACAGTAGTGAAGAGCATGCACAGTAGACTGTTTAGGTTGTTGAATACATAACATGCAACGGGATGTTATTGATGAGCACGCTGTGGAGTAAACTTTAAGAACTCAGCCAACACTTTTCGTTTGCATCTTTTATGATTAGACAAGACAATACATATATTTGAAGGGCCATTTTCAAGAAGGACATTTAAAGAGAAACTACATCTTGAGAGACGATGTCGGCTAACCCCGGAAGCTAGCTCAGCTGTCTTGACGATGAAATTTGAGTTCAGATATTGTATTTCTTTATTTTTTCACGTTTAATATGTTTTTTGCCATTTTAATTTTGACAGTACCACATAAGATATGTTTTAATTGCTGATGCAGGTTTATTGATTTTTAAATGCGCCAGAAAATAACCCGTTTTGTACAATGCCCAGTAGTATTTCTCCAGCATTGGTCATGTGGTGACATAAATTGTGGTATTTTGGGAGGTATTCATTGAAGTCGGGCATTACTGAAGGCCTAGGTGGGAAACGCACGGCCCGCCACTGCTTTCAGAATAGATTACGTCACAAACCAATGCCAAGCCCCTCCCCTCTGAATTTAGGAGTTCCACGTGAACAAACTTTCCATCCATCCATCCATTTTCTACCGCTTATTCCCTTCGGGGTCGCGGAGGGCGCTGGAGCCTATCTCAGCTGCATTCGGGCGGAAGGTGTTGTACACCCTGGACAAGTCGCCACCTCATCGCAGGGCCAACACAGATAGACAGACAACATTCACACTCACATTCACACACTAGGGCCAATTTAGTGTTGCTAATCAACTTATCCCCAGGTGCTGTCTTTGGAGGTGGGAGGAAGCCGGAGTACCTGGAGGGAACCCACGCAGTCACAGGGAGAACATGCAAACTCCACACAGAAAGATCCCTATCCCAGGATTGAACTAAAGACTACTCAGGACCTTCGTTTTGTGAGGCAGAAGCACTAACCCCTGTTACACCGTGCTGAACAAACTTTATTACACATAAAACTTCACGTTTAGACATTTTGAGGGAGGCCTTCGATTAAAAAAATCTATCTTTGTCGAGCCCCAAAAACGCACATATTAATGCTGCGTAGGGGAAATGTCAGCTGTGTTAGGCTATGTCGCCATTAGTGTTCAAATAACGTATTATTTTTCTCTCGATCAAAACCTGCAAGTAATAGAGCGAATACATCTTGCGAATTTCATCTAAATAAGGACACAGGGGGAATTGAACACCCCTGCTTAAATAAAGTACGCACTATATGTTGTTTTTGATAGCGGGGGCTGGTTATTTCTACGCCCACTCGAGCACCTGAAGGCAACATCGTCTTAAAGAGTGGCGAGAGACGATGGCGGCCTGCAAAGACAGGCTGGTCAGGGCTCTCCTCGTCTAGCGCGAATATGCCAGTATAGCTGGGTCCATGCACATCTACGGTGGGAAACAAATTTGGGTAGCTTCAGGTGGTTTTTGTCGTTTTTGGTAATCATGGAGGACGACTGTGTGTGTGATTACGACTCGACCTGGGACACAGAGAGTGATGGAGAGGACCCGGCCGGAGATGGCCAACCTCGTCGATCCAGTCAAGACAAAAATAAATCTGGTTGGACTTTAGTATCGGTAAGTGCTTCAAATAACGTAAATATTAACTCGCAATAATGTCTTGAGACGAGAGGTTAGACGGTGTTGCTACTACAACGAGCGCAATAGCTAGCTCGCTAGCTAGCCTTGCAAGCTACTCAGGCTAACTTACTTTATAAGCTCGCTTATATTAAGAGGACATTTTAATTTTAGACTGTGCATTATGACTTTGGCTTTGCTGAGACAAAACGAACAAATGCAAATGGCTGCCAAATGACTTAGTGTCGAAAAACGAGTATTAGCATGAACCTAACCCTCCTCGACATTATTCACGTTTTTTTATGATAAATATGTCAAACTTGTACTTGATATGGTCCAATTATGCAGGACCAAACATTACAAAAATCTGTGGTCTTATGCGTTGGTAAAACACATTTCACCTTCATGATGGTTTGCAGTGGCATCACACGCCCAGAAACATGAGGGCAGCAAAGGACATGCAGAACTACAGAAGAGGATACCCTGTAAGTACTGGCGACTGTCTTTAAATGAATGTCTATGTATTTTATATTCAAGCCCAACCTTCGACTTGGTGTGTTCTGTCAAGTTCTACTTTACTAAATGATTATACTCTGTCCTTTTCTCTGTCAGAATCTTGCAGATGAAGAGTGCTCAGAGGACAAAATGAACAATTTGCAGTTTTACCTCAATAAATTCCCCTCTTCACCTGATGGTAGGATAATCAAAACACACCACATTATGATACCATGAGGATAGATATTTACTAGGGGTGGAACAGTTCGCAAAAGCCACGGTTCAGATCTTGTCATTGTTTTGTGACACGGTTTGTCGGTCTATCTGTGTTGGCCCTGCGATGAGGTGGTGACTTGTCCAGGGTGTACCACCATGCCTTACGCTGGAATGCAGCTGGGATAGGCTCCAGCCACCCCCGCGACAAGCGGTAGAAGATAGATGGAGTGGTTTTCAGATTGTTCGGTACCTTGTTCTTTTTATTACCTCATATTACGGCGATATGGACGAAAAAGTATATCTCGATATATTTTTGCTTAAACTCGATATTCTATATATTTTTTGGTGAAAGTATACATAGAAAGATATTCATTTTTTAGCGATATTCAGTAAAATGGAACTGAATGACAACTGTTCTGTAAACAGTCAGTGGCACTTTTAACACAGTTAGTCAAGATGGGTATTATCAGCACAGAAAATAAACTGTTTAAATAGCACAGGTTTACATAACATGACTAGGGATGTCCCGATCCAGGTTTTTGCACTTCCGATCCGATACCAATATTGTTTTTGCACTTCCGATCCGATACAGATGCTGACCGATACTGGCCTATCCGAGCATGTATTAAAGTTTAAAGTTATTTAGCCTACTTAGTTGTCAGAATCATGTTGAAAAGGGTTTTAGTACTCTTGATAACTAGCCAGCTGAATTAGGTGAGTTTAAATAATACACAATGGTTGGTAATAAGAAACTGACCTGTTTATTCAAGAATAAACACAAAATAGACAAAATTATACATGACAAACAGAAATGGCATAATTGAACTAGGGCTGGGCGATATGGCCTTTTTTTAATATTGCAATATTTTAAGGCCATATTGCGATACACGATATATAAGTGGATATTTTGCCTTAGCTTTGAATGAACACTTGATGCATATAATCACAGCAGTATGATGATTATTTGTGTCTACATTAAAACATTCTTCTTCATACTGCATTAATATATGCTACTTTTAAACTTCCATGCAGAGAAGGAAATCACAACTAAAAAAATCACTATTTTTTTCATACGGTGTTGATCTGGAAATGTTTGCCTCGGCATTTTGATGGTGTGGACGTGTGGCACCGAACGGAGATAAGTGTCTCGACAGACGTTACAATATTTGAACAATGATGACGAAAACTGTTTTCTCTGTCGTGTCCGTGTGTCGAAAATTGTTATGCGCTTATTTTTTTATTTGATTTTGTGCGTGGCATAGATTTGCCGTGCGCAGAGGACGCTTGAGAAGTGCGCAATTCCACAGGCGCGCACCTTAGAGGGAGCGTTGCTCGCACGGCTGCGCTAGCATCACAGCTAACGTTAGCCATGCTGCTACCTCTCTGCTCGGGGAGGACGTATACGTATGTGACGTATGACGTGACAGTATGTGACGTGTGTAAGAAGGTGCGCTTGCTGTCTGTGAGAGGGGGACACAGGAAAGAGTGAGAAGAGCATGTCGTGTAATGCCAGCAGCTAAAAGCAACTGCTTGAGAATCCACAGAGCTGTGGATGTGTTGAAGGTGTGCTGGAAAATGCGGAAACGGAAATTAGGGAGCAGCAGAAAAGTGAATGTATTATTTAAATAGATGCGTTGGAAAACACGGACCAGAGTTTTTTTTTAAACTGGATCTGGATCGGCATTTTCCCATGCCTTGCCGATACGCATTTTTTGGCAAATATCGGCGGCCGATCCGATCCAAATATCTGATCGGAACATCCCTAAACATGACACCTACTCAGTGGCCTAGTGGTTAGTGTCCGCCCTGAGATCGGTAGGTTGTGAGTTCAAACCCCGGCCGAGTCATACCAAAGACTATAAAAATGGGACCCATTACCTCCCTGCTTGGCACTCAGCATCAAGGGTTGGAATTGGGGGTTAAATCACCAAAAAATTAATCCCGGGCGCGGCACCGCTGCTGCCCGCTGCTCCCCTCAGCTCCCAGGGAGTAAACAAGAGGATGGGTCAAATGCAGAGGACACATTTCAACACACCCAGTGTGTGTGTGGCAATCATTGGTACTTTAACTTAAACATAAACAAAATAGAAAAATATTATTTGTACGTAAAATAAATAACATAGCTGTGCAAATAATGCAACATTTTTCAAACTCAGATAAAAAATTACTTTTGCAGGAAGGCACTTTGTGATTTCCCTTCCTGGTTTGATGACCCGCCTTATCTTGTCTCTGATTGGCCTGTACCTAACCAATTGTGACTCATCATAGTAAACAACCAACCAATTATGGATGTTCTTATACCTGCAAGCAGTCTTGGAAGGAGGAAGGGGAGGGGTTTAGTAGTCCATTGAGGGGAAGCGGGGGAGAACAAGGACTAAGCGGCATTTGGTCATTTTAACGTGAAATAAATGATTACGATATTTTTCTTAATTCATATCTTGTTTAAAAAATACATCGATACATCTTGCAAACTCGATATATCGCCCAGCCCTACTTCATATCTAGGACTGCAACGATTATCGATGATTTTGATTAGAAAAAGCTTTGATTTATATTTTTAAAATTGTTCGAATCCGGTCTCAAGGGAGTGCCCAGAACGTAAAGTGGACAAAGTATCCACACGGCCCCTGCAATTAATCGCACATGAGAACGGTGGTGTGTGGGGACAAACAGCAAAGAGATGTTAAAAGGGCAATTTCGATGTGCATTTATTGGAAAAAAGAATGAAAAAGATCTCCTCACATATTTACAGGTAATGTAGTCTCAACCAATAATGTAGTCTCTGCAGAGTTACGGCTAGCAGAAAATGTGTTTTTTGTTAATGGTTTACTGTTTATTCTCCTTAAAATACGCATTGAGGCTATAACATGTTTTAACCGATTACTTGATTAATCGATAGATCACTCGATTACTAATAAAATCGATAGCATCCCTACAAATTTCCCAATAATGCAACTATACTATTTATCAGTTATGCATCTTGCAAAAATATCCTTTAAAATAAAAATGGCTCCTAATTATTATAAACACAAATGTTTAGTGTAAACTAAACTGTACAACCTTTATAACCATTCTATACCATTAACAAAGTGAAACACAAGCTTTGTCAGCATTATTTTTTATTTTATTGATAAGTTCATTTACAAGAGTATCTGTAATTTAATTAACAAAATCCTTCCATTTATTAGAACAATACATCATTGAACAATTTTGACCAGTATTTTAAGTCAAAGCATAATCATTGTGTGACAAATGTGCTATACGGTAAAAATTGTTAAACCTTTCATTTCACTGGATGTCGCGCACAGTACGGTTATTGTGTAGGCTGAAAGTGTCCTGCTGTTCTTCAGTGCACTTGGTGGCTTATATGTTTTTGAGAGGAGACTTCTCAAGGCTCTGTAAAGAAAAAGAGTGTGTCTGAAATAACGGCTGCCGTCCTCTGTTTATTGTGCTTGCATTGGTGAGTCGTTCACAACAACACAAGCAGAGGAGATGTGTTGCGGGTGTATGGAATATTCTGGCGAGCATTAGCTTTAGGGGACACTAATGACTATGGCAAGTCGGCTACTAAGTTTGGATTTCTCATTTTTGCCCTTTGTTGTTTCAATTCTGTGAAGCAATAAAATATAATTAAAGTTAATGGACATTTGGTCTTTTGTTATTTTGGAAACAAATGCTATATAAACACTTGCTGTTATGGTCATTTCCAGAGAGAAATCAAGAGTTGTCTAATTTCACAAGGGAGTGAATAATTATGGCCTTGACTGTAGGTTGTACAAGTATTGAGAAAAAAAGTAGCACACGTGCGAATACAGATTTGAACCCTTAAATTAGCATTTTGTTCCAGAAATAAATCCATCTAAATTTGATCAAACTAGAGTAAAATGTTTGCCCATCTTTCTAGAATATTTGAAATTAACTTAACTAGGGATGTCCCGATCCAGGTTTTTGCACTTCCGATCCGATACCGATATTGTTTTTGCACTTCCGATACTGACCGATACCGATACTGGCCTATCCGAGCATGTATTAAAGTTTTAAGTTATTTAGCCTACTTAGTTGTCAGAATCATGTTGAAAAGGGTTTTAGTACTCTTGATAACAACTAGCCAGCTGAATTAGGGGAGTTTGAATAATACACAATGGTTGGTAACAAGAAACTGACCTGTTTATTCAAGGATAAACACAAAATAGACAAAATTATACATGACAAACAGAAATGGCATCATTGAACTAGGGCTGGGCAATATGGCCTTTTTTTAATATTGAGATATTTTAAGGCCATATTGCGATACATGATATATATCTCAATATTTTGCCTTAGCCTTGAATGAACACTTGATGCATATAATCACAGCAGTATGATGATTCTATGTGTTTTGATTGATTGATTGAGACTTTTATTAGTAGGTTGCACAGTGAAGTACATATCCCGTACAATTGACCACTAAATGGTAACACCCGAAAAAGTTTTTCAACTTGTTTAAGTTGGGGTCCACTTAAATTGATTCATGATACAGATATATACTATCAGATATATACTATCATCATAATACAGTCATCACACAAGATAATCACATTGAATTATTTACATTATTTACAATCCGGGGTGTGGAGGGGGGCGCCGGATGTAAGTGTCAAAAAGACAGCCAAAAGAGTTTGATATGAGAATAAATCTAAAGTTAAAATATAGGGTAGAAATGCACCCATTTGCAGGAAATGTAGTCTTGATTTTCAAAATTTTCTTTCAAGGCTTGCATTTCTACATTAAAACATTCTTCTTCATACTAGGGATGTCCCGATCCGATATTTGGATTGGATCGGCTGCCGATATTTGCCAAAAATTGCGTATCGGCAAGGCATGGGAAAATGCAGATCCAGATCCAGTTTAAAAAAAAACTCCGGTCCGTGTTTTCCAACGCACCGATTTAAATAATACATTCCACTTTTCTGCTGCTCCGTAATTTCCGTTCCGCATTTTCCAGCACACCTTCAACACATCCACATGTCTGTGAATTCTCACGCAGTTGCTTTTAGCTGCTAGCATTACACGACAGGCTCTTCTCACTCTTTCCTGTGTCTCCCTCTCACAGACAGCAGCGCACCTTCTTACACACGTCACATACTGTCACGACACACGTCACATACTGTCACGTCATACGTCACATACATATACGTCCTCCCCGAGCAGAGAGGTAGCAGCATGGCTAACATTAGCTGTGATGCTAGCGCAGCTGTGCGAGCAACGCTTCCTCTAAGGTGCTCGCCTGTGCAATTGCGCACTGTTTAAGCGTCCTCTGCGCATAGCAAATCTATGCCACGCACAAAATCTAATAAAAAAATAAGCGCACAACAATTTTCAACACACCGACACGACAGAGAAAACAGTTTTCGTCATCATTGTTCAAATATTGTGACGTCTGTCGAGACGCTTATCTCCATTCGGTGCCACATGCCCACACCATCAAAATGCTGAGGCAAAGATTTCCACATCAACACCGTATGAAAAAATTAGTGATTTTTTTCAGTTGTGATTTCCTTCTCTGCATGAAAGTTTAAAAGTAGCATATATTAATGCAGTATGAAGAAGAATGTTTTAATGTAGACATGCAAGCCTTGAAAGAAAAATTTGAAAATCAAAACTACATTTCCTGCAAATGGGTGCATTTCTACCCTATATTTTAACTTTAGATTTATTCTCATATCAAACTCTTTTGGCTGTCTTTTTGACACTTACATCCGGCGCCCCCCTCCACACCCTGGATTATATATAATGTAAATAATTCAATGTGATTATCTTGTGTGATGACTGTATTATGATGATAGTATATATCTGATAGTATATATCTGTATCATGAATCAATTTAAGTGGACCCCGACTTAAACAAGTTGAAAAACTTATTGGGGTGTTACCATTTAGTGGTCAATTGTACGGAATATGTACTTCACTGTGCAACCTACTAATAAAAGTCTCAATCAATCAATCAAAACACATAGAATCATCATACTGCTGTGATTATATGCATCAAGTGTTCATTCAAGGCTAAGGCAAAATATCGAGATATAAATTGTGTATCGCAATATGGCCTTAAAATATCGCAATATTAAAAAAAGGCCATATCGCCCAGCCCTAGTTCAATGATGCCATTTCTGTTTGTCATGTATAATTTTGTCTATTTTGTGTTTATCCTTGAATAAACAGGTCAGTTTCTTGTTACCAACCATTGTGTAATATTCAAACTCCCCTAATTCAGCTGGCTAGTTGTTATCAAGAGTACTAAAACCCTTTTCAACATGATTCTGACAACTAAGTAGGCTAAATAACTTTAAACTTTAATAAATGCTCGGATAGGCCAGTATCGGTCAGTATCGGTATCGGTCAGTATCGGTATCAGATCGGAAATGCAAAAACTATCGGTATCGGATTGGAAGTGCAAAAACCTGGATCGGGACATCCCTACTTCATACTGCATTAATATATGCTACTTTTAAACTTTCATGCAGAGAAGGAAATCACAACCAAAAAAATCACACATTTTTTCATACGGTGTTGATGTGGAAATTTTTGCCTCGGCATTTTGATGGTGTGGGCGTGTGGCACCGAATGGAGATAAGCGTCTCGACAGACGTTACAATATTTGAACAATGATGACGAAAACTGTTTTCTCTGTCGTGTCCGTGTGTCGAAAATTGTTATGCGCTTTTTTTTTTTTTTTGATTTTGTGCGTGGCATAGATTTGCCGTGCGCAGAGGACGCTTGAGCAGTGCGCAATTGCGCAGGCGCGCACCTTAGAGGGAACGTTGGTCACACGGCTGCGCTAGCATCACAGCTAACGTTAGCCATGCTGCTACCTCTCTGCTGGGAGAGGGCGTATACGTATGTGACAGTATGTGACGTGTGTAAGAAGGTGGGCTTGTTGTCTGTGAGAAGGACAGACAAGAAAGAGTGAGAAGAGCCTGTAGTGTAATGCCAGGAGCTAAAAGCAACTGCGTGAGAATCCACAGACCTGTGGATGTGTTGAAGGTGTGCTGGAAAATGCGGAACGGAAATTAGGGAGCAGCAGAAAAGTGGAATGTATTATTTAAATTGGTGCGTTGGAAAACACGGACCGGAGTTTTTTTTTTAAACTGGATCTGGATCGGCATTTTCCCATGCCTTGCCGATACGCATTTTTTGGCAAATATCGGCGGCCGATCCGATCCAAATATCAAATCGGGACATCCCTAAACTTAACCATAACTAAATGGACAAGTGATTGACGCGGAAGTGTCACTGATCACTCTGTGCGCGCTGAAGGCTGTGTGTGGCTGGAGCCACTAGTTCACACACTCGGTGTTCCAACACGGAAGAAACAATGTCTTAGTTGGAGTAACTGGTGAGTAAAAGACAGAAGTTTTTTTTCCACCACCTTAAAACTTGACACAAACTGCACTGCGCGCTAGTAACATATTTGAAGTTTTTAAGTAACTCATTAATCACTTTTCCGAGTAATTACTTACATTTATTGAAGACTAATTCTGTTAGCAATTCAATTACTTTTTTGGTAAAGTAATAAGTAACTATAATTACTTGAAAAAAAAAATCAGAACACAGCCCGTCACAGCATCATAAGCAGTTGGCAGGTTGGTGTTCCTGGCTAAAATCTTTGTATGTACTAGGGGTGTGGGAAAAAATCAATTCGAATCGCGATTCTCACATTGTGCGATTCAGAATCAATTCTCATTTTTTAAAAGTCGATTTTTTATTTTTTTTATTTTATTGTTTTTTTTTGTTTTGTTTTTTAAATTAATCATGAAGACAGCAAAACAATACACAGCAATACCATAACAATGCAATGCAATCCAATTCCAAAACCAAACCCGACCCAGCAACACTCAGAACTGCAATAAACAGAGCAATTGAGAGGAGACACAAACACGACACAGAACAAACCAAAAGTAGTGAAACAAAAATTAATATTATCAACAACCGTATCAATATTAGTTACAGTTTCAACATAGCAGTGATTAAAAATCCCTCGTTGACATTATCATTAGACATTTATAAAACATTTAAAAAAAGAACAATAGTGTCACAGTGGCTTACACTTGCATCGCATCTCATAAGCTTGACAACACAATATGTCCAATATTTTCACCAAGATAAAATAAGTCATATTTTTGGTTCATTTAATAGTTAAAACAAATTTACATTATTGCAATCAGTTGATAAAACATTGTCCTTTACAATTATAAAATCTTTTTACAAAAATCTACTACCGGTACTCTGCTTGCATGTCAGCAGACTGGGGTAGATCCTGCTGAAATCTTATGTATTGAATGAATAGAGAATCGTTTTGAATCGGGAAAAAAATCGTTTTTGAATCGAGAATCGTATTGAATTGAAGAAAAAAAATCGATTTTGAATCGAATCGTGACCCCAAGAATCGATATTGAATCGAATCGTGGGACACCCAAAGATTCACAGCCCTAGTATTTACAGTATTAATGTTTACCTATAAAAGCACATTTGTTAAAGGTCAATTTATTGTTATGTTGCTGCTGATGTTTAAACATGTCCCTTTTAAACCAAGGCACTTTATTTCACATTTTATTTTGTGTTTTTGTTAGCTGAAGAATTGAGAATAGCTAAATGTTTTCTTTTAAAGGACATCAGAGATTATATTTAACTTTTCTTATTTTCTCTTTTCTTATCTCAAAACACCTCTTAAGTTGAGATCCTAATATGCAAAACCTACTTTTCTTACTTGTTGGTATTTGTTTTTGAGTATTTGGGATCCCCATCAGTGGAGATATTTAGTTACATCTACGGATATTTCCATTTATGGGTTAGTTTATGGGCCAAACTATATCGGGATATGAGTTTAGGTCCATATCGCCCAGCCCTACACTCGTTTTACCAAGAGTTCTCGCACATTTTAGGGATGTTTTTTGTGTTTAATTGAGTGCTGCAGTTGGCTTTATGATGGCATTGTGTTTTATATGTATGAGTTCACATATGTACGTTGAATCAGTGTTCATAATGAAATTGTGATATTTAAGACATTTCATGTTGCTGATATTTTTTCTGCACGACTATTTTTTTTCATTTAGTAGCACTGGTGCTACTAGTGAAAAAGCTAAGTCATGATATATTTTTATGCATCACAGATGTCTACATTGAATCGTTCCTCAAAGAATGGAAGAATGACTACAAAAAGCTGGAGAGAGTTCACTCATACATTCAGTGGTATGTGCATTTTCTTTGAGTGCGTTTGTCATCTCCATAGCATTGTGCCATTTGACGATACATAGTCATGACAGAAATAAACACAAATGCTTATGTAAGCTGTGCATACACTCCACAGTCTCCACTTTGCTCTAGTGGTCGGTTTTCTTGCTGTATATCTTATTTATATATAAACTGGTATAATATGTTTTGTGTGTACTGAACACACATCACAATTGTGTGTTAATAATAATCCAGTTTAGGCTTTTATCCACTTACACATTGGAATTCAATGCATGAGTCAATCCATAATTTCAAGTGAAATATATTATGGTCATCTTAAGCCATGCATTTCTACTTTCTGTTCAATACCATATAGAGTATGAAAGGCATCAAGTTATTTTATTGTACTGTATCACTTAGCTTCTTAACCGATTGATGTGGCATTTTAGCTATAAGAATGCACTGTAACTGAGTTCAACATTTTTTTGCTATTGTCAGGCTGTTTCCACTCCGAGAACCAGGGGTAAACTACATGGCTTCTGAACTCACAAAGAAGGAAATTGAGGTGAGTGTCACATGGTTGACCTTTTCTTAACTCTACAGCACTTTCACTTTAACTCACCCTGTATTTTCTCCAGGCCTTTAAGAGTAATGAGGATGCAAAAAAGAGGCTAGTGGAGTCCTATGAACTCATGTTGGGCTTCTACGGCGTCCGCCTGGTTAACAAAGAGACGGGTGAAGTGACACGAGCAGACAACTGGAAAGAGCGCTTCGGGAACCTTGAGCGGTAAATTCTGACATTATTACTATGACACTAAACTTGCTCATATGAACTGTAGAGTTTATCATTTGACTTGGAGCCATTTCATCTATTTTAGGAACATGCACAACAACCTGCGCATCACTCGCATCCTAAAGAGCCTGGGCGAGCTAGGATTTGAGCACTATCAGGCGCCGCTCGTTCGCTTCTTCCTCGAGGAGACTCTGGTCAAGAAAAACCTCACCAGTGTTAAACGCAGCGTACTTGACTACTTCCTGTTTGCGATTCTGGATAAACAAAAACGCCAGGAGTTGGTGCGCTACGCCTACCTTCACTTTGAACCAAAGGATAAATTTGTGTGGTGTCCCAGGAAGATTCAGAAGCAGTTTAGGAAGGCAGAGAAACGATCAGAAGCTTTTGGCATTGGAGAAGGAAAAGATGACGTCTATTCAAGGGCTAAAAACAAAGATGGAGAAAAGGGGGTGCACCTGAAAGAGGATAAACTGGACAATGCAGGAAAGCCACAGAAAGAATCTGAAACAAGTAAAGACAAAATCAAACAGCCTGAGTCAGCACCTCAGGTCAAGGAAGATAAAATGTCTGTTGGAAATGGGAATTTAGAGACCAACAATAATTTAGGGAACAGCAACGAGTCTACGGATGAAGTTGATGAAATGGATCAGTCGCCTACCCCTGACACTGTGACCGTCAAAACTGAGCCCACTGCGGATATTGACTCCAAACCCACGAACCACTCACAGAACACCATTCAGGAACCTGACAATGTTATGCAAACGGATGGAGTTGTGGACACAGAGGAGCCTCTAAAGAAGAAGAGAGAAGATGGTGCGATGATGCAAACCAACAGCATCTCTGCTGGATACGTGAGCACTGGCCAGGCAGAGAGGAAGGCTGGTAGTAACACAGCCCAAATGAACTCTCCTGCTCAAACACCTCTTAAGACTTTAAAACACTCACCCTGTCTGTCATCAGGCAGGGAGGAGAAGATTCCAAGGACTGACTTTACTCAAGTGCCAGATCAGGAGGACAAAGTGTTGCAGGCAAACAGGAGCAGCCATGAAAATGGTGATGAACAGACCACTGAGAGGAAGCCAGAAGATGTCGACATGGAGTCAAACCCCTCGACTGTAGACCCCAATATGGGTAACACATGAACAGTTCTTGTATTACCTTGACCCAGTTCCAGTGTTTTTCAGTCTAAATGATTATATCCAACAGGAGTTGTTGTTTGTTCCATTTTGAGCAAGAACAACCTCAGTCCATTTCTTTTCCTAGACAGAATGGTGTTCTGTTTCGAGATTTGCGCTCAGAAATCCTGTATAGGTTGAATTGCTCAATAAATTGAAGCAAGAGAGGACCGTTAAAGCCTCATTAAGCTTTGATGCTTTCACAGACTCCTATTGAACATTTACTTTACTTTTATTTAACAGAGATGTTCTAAACTCTGTTACCAACTAAAAATGAACTATTTATGTCGGTGTTCTGTTATTATAGTATCATTTAATAATGGAAAGAAGCAACATTAAAAGGCAACAACTGCAAAACAAAATCTAAAATGGTGCCTTTTTTGTAAAAATAATGGACAGTTTTGATTGACACTACCAGAGATGAGATATTTTAACAGTCTCAATCAAAACTTAGCATTATCAACTTTTGGAAAGGCAAAATCCTTTGAGGCAGTTCTCTTTAGCTGTTGCAGGTGTGCCTAAAAGTATGGCTAGTGAGTTGTATGTCTCAGTAATTAAATATTTAAGCCCAAACACGGAATTAAAACCTAAAATATCTACTGAAGTGAAACGGGTATTAGGTACAGATGAAGAAATAATTATTTTCTTGGCTCTATTACTCTTATATATTGGTTGAAATTGTGATTATTTTCAAAATTATATGAGCTAAAATTCCCATTTAATTCTTCTACCGGCCATTATTGACCGAGGTTAACTAAATGCTGATCTTTATTAACTGTTGGACAGTGTTTTTACAAGAAAATGTTGCTTTACACTGAACAACGAATTGGAAGGTTTTTGTCTCCCTTTGCAGGCTGTTTTTGTGTTCATGCTGAATTCGCACATATTGGTACTCAAATTTTTCTTTCAGTCTGTGTGCTTTCACTTGAATCGAAAGTTGACTACTGGACAACAGAAAGCCTTGCCAGAAATGTTATAGACTGATTGATTGTATTTGAAATGTTTGTCTTTGCGTCACAATTGGTAAAGCTGAGTTCCATCTGTATTTTGTTTTTTGAGAATACAGGAAGTATGTAAAGCCATTGGGGTTGTAATTTTTGTTGACACTTGCACATTTTCAACATAAACTTTTTGATTTCAAGTTAGACAAAATGCTTAAGTTCTTTATATGTGACCTTTCTTCCAACTGAAGATCTGGTTGTTTAAGAGCAGAATAAATATATTTTCAGACACTTTCATGAAATCTGTCTGTCTTGTGGTGGAAGAAGATGCTGTTTGCAGACATTATTAGTTGCCTAAGAAGGTTGAATATTGAGTTTTCTTTATTCTGTAACCACTTTTTTTTTTTTATAACCCCTGTAGATGACTTATTCAATGTTTAAAAACGTTATAATATTTCCTAATGTAATGTCAATATTCCCAAAACAATATTAAAATCATCCACAATTGATCTTTGGGGCCTAATATCAAATGCTCTGCAGTGGTAACAAGAAAAGATGTTCTGTATTTTTGGAGCATATTTCTAGTAGATATAAAGCCGCTGGGGTGTTCGTTTGCCAGGCTAAAAAGCAGTAACTCCCTACTTACATATATTTGAATAAAATTGTGATTGTGTTTTAAATTAAACATGCTTCTAAAGGTCACTTGTTATTGTGCAATAAGACATTTAAATAATACCGTATAACGGTGATAATAGCTATAGCTGGCAACTAGAATGCATCATAAATGTTCAGTTAAGTTTTTTATTCCTTTCATAAAAAATCAAAGTCATTATTAAAACAATCAACATAACATTTAAGTGGCATATGAACGAAAATAAATTAAAAACATATCTGCCGGCTATTTTCACAAATACAACAATTGACATCCAATGTTGGTGACTACCAAAGGCGCCGATCCCGTGGGTGCTTTTGGGGCCCAAGCACCCACGTCAATCTTTAAAATAATTTAAAAAAAATCAATCATGTTGTAGTTAATTTTGTGGCGAGTTTGGTCCGTTTTACAAAATAATAAAGCCACAAATCATATGGGATATTAACTTCGCTGAACGTCAATTTTTTTTAATACACACACACCGAGCACCCACTGGCAGAAATGTAGATCGGCGCCTATGGTGACTACAAAGCCATATTTTCATTTTACAATAATTAAACCAATAATAAATAATTTTACAGTCATATCTTTTCATCATGATTTAAAAAAATGTTTAATACAGAAAGAGATTTACATTGTTTATGCTAACATGAATATAGAAATAATGTATTCCAAGTTTTATTTTAAACTTGCAAGGTACTGTATGTAAATGCCATTTATTAAATACAATACAGTGTGTTTGATTAATATTAATGTTCTATTTAAAGAATTCAGGGAGATATTTAAATTAAAAAAAGGATATTTAAATCACGACACCCCTATACAACTGATATCGAGTATATCTAACAAACATGTTAATTGCGTCAAGCTGTTTCCGCTAAGAAAAACAAAGTTATCTCATTTTTTTTTAAATAAACAGAAGCAAAAGTTGAAGTTGGAAATGATGGAGAGATCAGCGGAAACCCCCAGCTGTCAATCACAACAGCTCTGTCTTCTGATTGGTCAAAGTACAACCCCGCAAAGCCTGAGAACACTGAAGCTCCGCCCACGAGTGGTCCCTGCTGGACTTTCAGGGTCCTGAGTCCTCCTCCTGCGGCCCCAAAACAGAAGTCTAGACTGAGCTCAGCCCCTTCCTACCGCCTGGAGGTTCGGGTTGGTCTGGGAGCCAAGAGGACGTCATTCAGGAGCTGCGCGCCTTCAGGTGAACGAACTTCGACGGACAGTAGCAGGCGGGAGCGAGCGAGGACAGGGCGGCTTGGATTTGACCTTTTCCGCCTCAAAACCCGCTTTGAGAGGGCGAGCTGACGATGACCACCTTCTCGGCTCTGTGGGTGCTCTTACTGTGCCAGCTTTTCACATCCTGCTCCGGACAGGTGAGTTCCCACCATTGGCGTCCATGTTCTCTTTGGAGCCTCCTCCAGCAGGCGCAGAAGTGTGTGGAGCGGGAAAGTTGACGATGAGGACATTAGACTGTGTTGTATTGCTACTAATTGCTCAATTAATAATCACCTGTCATAGTTTTATGTGTCGTTATGATGCTCTGTTTCTCATTCAATGGACCTTTTACAGCTGGCAGGATTTGTCATGAACCTGTGGAATGCACTCATGGAGCACACAAAGCCACCTCTGTTCATCCACTCCTTGTACAACTCCTCACTAAACTTGGTCATTTTTATCCATAACTTGTGAATATTGTATTTAAAATGTTTTCAGTATATATATATATATATATATATATACATTAGGTCAGGAAAAAACACAAGAGGCTATATCATCCCTACAAGCCTGTTTTGCAGGTTTCCCTGCTCGTCAGGCTTGTAGGGATGATATAGTCTCTTGTGTTTTTTAGACTTAGACTTAGACAAACTTTAATGATCCACAAGGGAAATTGTTCAACACAGTAGCTCAGTTACAATGATGGAAAGTGTAAGGACGGAAAGGACAATGCCGGTATAAATAGACTAATATAGCGATAAAAAAATCTAACATATATACATAATATGTGTACAGAATAATATATATACAGATATATTGTATTATCTTACCTAACGTATATTCCGCTCTACCCTGGTATTGAGCACTGTATAACGTATAAACCACAGAATCCTCGACTATATATATATATATATATATATATATATATATATATATGTATTTGCCTGAAACTGAAAAATTACTCTACAACTTTTTCTCACTGTTATGATGTATACATAATAAAATACTCCATAAATTTCATTTATGTTTGTTTGTATTGCAGAGGCCAGGCCCCCGAGGAGCCGTTGGCCTGCAAGGGCCGCCAGGGCCCCCTGGACGGGACGGCACCGATGTGAGTTGACTCGGCGCATGCATGAACACTTGTTAGACTTTAGCAACATCTCCAAGCAATTTAACATTAAATTAGCCACAGTAAGCAGGAGTTGTTTTTAGTTTTTGTCAACTTTAAGTCAGAATATCAAAAATATCTGCAGTGTCTGTTTTCAAATATGGACATCATCGTCATTTTGTCTTCCCAACTTTATGACATATTTTCATGTTGTGTTCACACCTTGGCATGGTTTGCAGTTGTTTCCTTATGGTCAGATTGTTTTGTCACAGTGGCCCCTCCCTCTGCCCCGCCCACAATTATTTGATGCTGCTGACAATAGGCAGGTACACGCTGAGTTTAGTGGTAGGGCTCCATCTAGTAGTACGCCAAAGAATCGCTTGATTAAAGTACAGTGTTTTATTTTCCTATATTTAAACACAGTGTTACTGTTCAAACTGTGGCCCAAAATATTAAATATAAATCTAAAATAAAACCTCTGCCTTGTTTGTAATGAATACTTAGGCCTACTACGCTACTGTATTTTAATCTTGGTCATTATGGTGGTACTTGGAGACCCAAGTTTTTTCTGAGGTGGTACTTGGTGAAAAAAGTTTGAGAACCACTGGTTCAGTGCATCTACAATAGGGCTGCAGCTCACGGTTATTTTAATAATCAACTAGTCAGTGATTTTTTTCGATTATGCTTATGATCTACTGTACACGATTGAGTTTGATGTTGAGTGCACAACTTGATTTTCACTCATTTTTTAAACCTATTAAAGTAGATTCAATTATAACAAAACAAATATAAATTACTGAGAAACGAATGGTTTTACTTTATTACACAAACTATATAATCACAGTCTGTACAGTAAACCTAACATTCAGTGCAAAAAGTATTTATATTGAGTCTTGTTGGGGGTATTCAGATGAAATTATTTACCTTTTAAGGAATAAAAGAGTAAACAATAACATTCTTGGTAGGCTGTCATTTAGGATTTTATTAATTGACTAATTAGTCGACATCTTTATAATCAATGTTGTCCATTATGTTTACTAATCGTTGCAGCCCTAATCTACCACATCAACACCATAATTGTCTTTCATGGTCAACTTTTTTAATAGGTTGTATGAGTTTGTGCTGTTTTGTCGCTTTCATTTGCTGCGTTTGTTAATTTGGTAATGGCAGTGGACATTTGAACGTCTGAAAAGGAGTAGGAAAGAAGTAGAGCTTATTTATTCACACCCTTTCTCCGTCTACAAGCAAATACTTATAGTTCCATGTTTATATATTAAATAATTTCTCTATTAAACTATTCTCCCACATACATTGATGACTGGCACAAAGTAAGAGCAAACGTGGCTTGGTAAGGGAATGTGAGAGTATTTTATTTGAAGATAAGTTGGTGAAGGCACACAGAGGGTCTATTCATGCATTCCCCAGCTGTGTGAGACCATCCAGACTCTCACCTCACACCTCCTCCCTGTACCTTCAGCCCCCTCCTTCCAAACCAACGGAGGGGTTCATCATGTGACCACTTTTAGCTGTGTTTGTTCTTCCCCCAAAGCTTGCAGAAACGTAACATTATGTCCCACACACTAAGTCTTCTGTCACATTGAAATTATTTCTTGTCCTCTCTTCCAGATGTAAAGGAAGTGTATTCATGTGTTCATATGTCTCATAATGTATTCATTTTACCAACAGGGCAAGACTGGACCTCCTGGATTGTCAGGGAAAGCAGTAAGTATTCCCATTAATGGAACAAAAAATATGCTCACATTTCTGTACTAATTATCTATCTATCTCTCTATCTCGCTCTTTATATATATATATATATATATATGAATATATATATATATATATATATATATATATATATATATATATATATGTGTGTGTGTGTGTGTGTGTGTGTGTGTATATATACATATATATATACATATATATATACATATATATATATATATATATATATATATATATATATATATATATATATATATATATATATATATATATATATATATATATATATATATATATATATATATATATATACAGTACAGGCCAAAAGTTTAGACACACCTCATTCAATGCATTTTATTTATTTTCATGACTATTTACGGTACATTGTAGATTGTCACTGAAGGCATCACAACTATGAATGAACACATGTGGAGTTATGTACTTAACAAAAAAAGGTAAAACAACTGAAAACATGTTTTACATTCTAGTTTCTTCAAAATAGCCACCCTTTGCTCTGATTACTGTATTGCACACTTTTGGCATTCTCTCGATTAGCTTCAAGAGGTAGCCACCTGAAAGGGTTTTCACTTCACAGGTGTCATAGTTTTGATGCTTTCACTGACAATCTACATTGTAAATAGTCATGAAATTAAAGGAAATGCATTGAAATGAGAAGGTGTGTCCAAACGTATATATTACTGTAGGTAACCTCCGAATCTCTCATGTTAAAGTCCAATAATACACAATAAATCAATATTAGTTGTTTGTTTTTGGTTGATTGCATTCCCTCTGGTTGTTACAGGGCCCAAAAGGGAAAGCAGGAATACCGGGAACCGCAGGAAAACCAGGCTTGCCAGGACTTCCAGGCGTGGATGTAAGTACCCAAATTCAGCACCTCACAGGTGTGATAACAAGGTGTTGTTTCTGGACTTGATCTGAATCACTTTTTGAGCAAATGACAACAACATAACATGTAATGTGATGATATCCGTCTTTCATTCAGGGTCTGACAGGTCCTGACGGCCCCGCCGGAAAGGACGGACCAGCAGGGGAATCTGTAAGTGTGTAGCGTGTTGTTGACACACTTAATGGTTGAGTTCAGCTCGGTTACTGTGTATATCTGCAGGATGAAGGTATGACGCCTGCATGCCCTCTGTCCAGCTACATTTGTCAAGCTGGCTCAGCCTCGTGGTGTGAACGCTTTTAATGAGGGATCGGAATAAGCTTTATTTCGGCTGCTTTGCTAATCCTGCATGGAATGCCTTTTCCAACCCCCCCTCACCCTTCTGAGAATACGATCTGCTATTTACCAGCCACATTTTGTGTTTATACACAAACATGAGTGCAATAGAAATGAGCATTCGGATAAAAGGCAGCTAATCTGCTTTAACAAAATCCAACACCCACAGCATCTCCAGCTTTATTAGCCAAACTGAGGATGTTTGTTCAAAATTACTAGCTCACACTACACACCATGCACATTAAACACAAGCAAAACATCTGTACACAAATACATTGTTTTTATTTGTCTCTGTATCACAACAATGTTATTGTTTACACACTGTCTTTCCATTTGTTAGTGTTGTTGAAGGTAATCTCCTATCTGCCTGTGTGGTTAGCCTTGCATACTGAGGAATGCAGTAAATGTGTTAAGTGTAACATCACTGTGATTATTTGGTCACACAAACAATAGTTGGGGGTTAAATAAAGAGAAAGGGGTTGGGAAAAGTGGAAAGTAAGTAAGTGGGTGGATATATTGCACCTATTTAACTCAGCATAATTTCAGGTATTTACCATTTAAGTCTGATCAATGATTTAAAAAAACTGCCATTAGTAACTAGTGATATTAGTAATAGCATACACATATGTATGCCCTAAGGAACGTTACATTTTCACTGTGCTGGGTTTTTTGTATACATACATGGTTCCTGTTGAATGTTCTTATCAAATCAAATCAAATGTTATTTATACAACACTTTTCATACACAGTCAAGTGTGCTTTACACAAAAAAAGGAAACAAGAGATGAAAACACATACAGACACACAAACACAGCACGATTGAAAATAACAAAACAAGGCATGGCACTGAGGATTGAGGAAAAACCAGTGTGGATGGCACCTTTGAGGCATCCACACTGAATAATAACTAAAATTAACACCATCAAAATAGTAGTATAAAACATATGATAATTTATATGTAAAATAAACATGAATAGTACATTAACAAGTAAATAAATATTTAAACTTTGAGACAATATTAGTATTAGTAACACAATACATAATAAAAGTAAAGAATAATAATAAGAAACATAAGAGTTTATTAGGATAAATAATAAGCCTGATTAAAAAGGTGTGTCTTAATAGTCTTTTAAAAAACATTGTATTTCAATGGTCTCTGCATCCCCGAGGCTCTCCAGCAGGTTGTTTCACAGGTGAGGGCCATAGTGGCTAAATGGCGCTTCACAGTGGGGCTTTGTGTCGGTATTTGCTAAAGATAAAAGTTTGGTGCCAGAGGACCTCAGGATCCGCAAAGTTTGAAAGGGTAAAAGCAGGTCAGATAGATAAAAAGGCGCAGGGCCATTAAGACATTTAAAAGCTAATAATAGAACTTTAAAATCAACCCTGATGCAGACAGAGAGCCAGTGCAGTGACTTTAAAACTGGTGTAATATGCTCCCACCCTCTGGTCCTGGTCAGCACACGTGCAGCTGAGTTTTGTGATAACTGTAGACTTCTGATATTCTTTTTGGGAAGGCCAGAGAGCAGAGTGTTATAAGAGTCTAAACAACAGGAAATAAAAGCATGCATTAGCACCTCCATGTTGGCCTGAGAGGGACTATGTTGTGAAGATAATAAAACGCATTTTTGTATTATTTTTAATATGTGGGATAAAGTTAGCTCAGAGCCAATAATCACACACAAATTTTATATACCGGTAGCTTGTGTTGGTTTAAAATCTTGTAATTTTGATCAACATTTCTCCCTCTGGCCTTCAGGACCTATAACTAAAACCTCTGTTTTGTCCTGGTTGAGCTGTAAGAAATTCACTGTCCAAAATGTGATTAAAAAGGGTATTTATTATTAGGAGACACAGCAATGTACAACTGTGTGTCTTTAGCATAACTGTGGAAACTGATGCGTGTCTCCTAGTGACCTCCCCAAAAGGCAGCATATGAAGATTAAAATGAATGGGACCTATAATTGAGCCTTGGGGAACCCCACATCATATTCAATGGGTTCCTGAGGAACATGCACGCATACTTACATAAACACATCTCTCTGTAAGATAAGAGAGGAATGTAACACTTGTCTTGTTGACATTATATTATTTCAAGTCCAGTCAGACATCAAATGAGAGATTTGAGAAATTAGAGTCAACTTTATTGTGATTATGAACAGCTCAGGCATACAGTTCTCAAAATGCAGACACACATACCTTTATGTTATTTTCAGTGATCTACTCGTCCTGAGTATTTGTAAGATAACAGAGCATCAGTCAGTTACATTTCCATGCATTAATAATCAATAAGACATGTTCATTTGACCCATTATTTTTGGACAAACAAAAATCACAGCACTCACAACAATAGTCAGAATATTCATTACACAATTTCTTGTGATTTTTCAGCTTTCTATCGTATCGCTGTCTGGTATCTGAGAGACGGATTGTCACCTTTGCTTGTATCTCCACAGGGAGAATCCGGACCTCCTGGGCCACCTGGACCTCCTGTAAGTAGGCCAACATGCTGTTGAACATCAACCAAGCCCCAAGATGGCATACACATGCTGGCCCCTTTTTAAAGCAGGACTTTGTCCTAGTAATACGTCTTGTATTTTCCGTAGGGCAGAGGGAGATCAGGAGCTCCTGTGAGTATAAAAACATTTTATTATTGTTGTCATGTGCAGGGAGTTATTTTTATGAATCTACTTACTGTAGCACTACATTAAAATGTACTCTTAATAATTTTCCTATCTCTTATTTTTAGGGTTTACCCGGAACTAATGGCTTAGCAGGTGGAGTCGGACCTCAGGGAGCCATGGTGAGTGTCATCAATTAGACCTGCCATCAAAAACGGATCATGTAATGCTCGTTCATAAAATTTCATATATTTCAATGCACTTGGCATGCAGACAAACACTTAACTGCCGTTCTTGTGCCATGAGTTCAACAATAAAATACTTTTAGAGGATGAGGATAAAGATAATTTGCTTGCATTTGAGTGCTAACCCCACCTAATAAATGCAGAATTGTGACGTGAAGCATAGTTTGGTAAAAGTTTAGACTGTAGGTATAAAAGGTCATATTGTTCAAAGTTGATTCATTTGATTCTATACTGTACAAAGCTTGGAGAGGGAAGAAGCTAAAAACTGATGAAGATGCTCCTAATCCCTTTGCCTTTTTTTCAGGGGGCTGAAGGTCTTCCAGGACTTACTGGACCTCCTGGTCCTGATGGTCCACCTGTAAGTGCAGTCCTTATCAAAGATGTAAAAACAGAACTGCAAGAGTGCAAACTATGTAAATACCATTGCTTGTTTTGTCAGGGTCTTCCTGGTACTCTCCATGATCTTAGCGGTGACTTATTGGTAAGATGCCAAAGATGCGCTTGAATGCTGTGATGTGTTCTCTGCAGGATACATTTACTTACTCAGTGCTCGTTTGTTTGCAGTGCCCTGCCATCTGCCCCCCTGGTCCTCCTGGTCCACCTGGGATGCCAGGATTTAAGGTGTCTATCGTAGTTCTGTTCTGAACACTTCCATATGTCTTTTTAATACACTGTAACTCTTCTTGTAGGGACACACCGGACATAAAGGAGACAAGGGAGAACTTGGCAAAAACGGAGAGAAGGTGAGTGTTTGATTTGAGGAAGGGTGATCCTACGTGCAAGATATGGTGGTACTCTCATCTGGTGCTGGTATTGTACTAAGTGTCCAACTTGTCTGTAGGGCGACTCAGGACCTTCAGGTCCTGCTGGTTTTCCTGGGACAGTTGGCCTGCAGGTGAGGACATTTCAGAATTACAACTTTTCGATTACCGTAATTTCCGGGCTCTTGAGCGCACCGGTATTTAAGCTGCAAACACCAAAGTTTGAAGAAATAAATATGTTTACATATATGAGCCGCACCACACCATATATATATGAATATATATATATATATATATATATATATATATATATATATATATATATGAATATATATATATATATATATATATATATATATATATATATATATATATACACACCGGTACGAAAGATTTTGTAAATGTTTATTTAAATACTGTACCTTAATTGTTTCCAAACGGTGCCTGTCACGACAGTAAAAAGGCTGATCAAACAAAACAGAAGTCAGTGTCATGGAACCGCTGGTTGCGGAAGCTAGCTCTCCAATCAGATAAACATACTCAATAACTCCACGGTGACATTTTCGTGAATTTGTGAGACTGGAACAATCCAAAAAGAATGCCATTGTAAGTTAATGTTACTAACACAGACACTTATAAACGTGTTAGCATATTTGCTAATGCTAACGACGGTAGCGTAATTACATTACAATAGCACATACAAATATGCATGAAAATACTCCTACAGACATCACACATGAGATAGTTTAGTAAGCATGCATTGTTTTAATTATTTTGTAAAACTTACAAACATTGCTTGGAGTGATGAATGAAGAATCCTTTTGAGCAGAGACCCTAGGGACGAATACACTTACGACACGAAACAGGAAGTACATTGTCAATCTGCAGCACCAGCAGTGAGCGAATTTGTCCAAAAGATGGCGCCATAGCAAAAACAATAACACACCTTTTTAGTGTCTCTGTCAGTGTAATATGAAAACTACTTATTATGGCTGTTGGCGAAGAAAAATCCATAAATTGACTGGATCGTTTTAAAAAAACGCAGGGTTCAAAGCGTTGGAAAAAAGTAGTGGCTTATAGGCCGGCAAATACGGTACTTCTTGCCTCTTTTCTGATTATCTCTGGTGGTGTTTTTCAGGGCCCACGTGGTCTAAGAGGTTTGCCAGGTCCAATGGGATCTGTGGGAGACAGAGTAAGCAACTGCACTAATTCAACTTTATTTGGAATTCAAACCTTTTCAATTGCGCGTAAAAAAAGAGTCTGCTCCCTTCACTGCTCCTTATACTCTTGTTTGTTTGCAGGGTCTGCCGGGATTCAGAGGCAAACATGGCATTGCCGGCATCATTGGGAAGACAGTGAGTGTCTTCTTGTCTCAGAAACATCTCAAAAAAAGTCTTGACATTTGGATAGAAACGAGAGCAGAATGCAACTCTGGTCCCATCAATGAATAGCTGTTTGTGTTTTATCTGATTTTTCCAGGGTGACACTGGAGAAAGGGGTCCCCAGGGATTCAGAGGTCCCAAAGGAGAAATTGTAAGTAAATAAAATTGGAGTTTGGAGGCTCTGCAAGTGTCACATATCAAATTGAGTTTGCGTTTTGAATTAAACAGGGTAAAATTGGTCCTAAAGGAGCAATTGGAGGAGCAGGGCCCAAAGGGGAGCCTGTAAGTTACCACACATGAAAATATATTCTTACAATGATCCCAATCAAATAAAGCGTATTGAAGTGAAGTAATGTCCATACAGGGCATTCCTGGCAGAGATGGCAAAGATGGCACACCAGGGATGGATGGCGAAAAGGTAGGAGTTTGTTTCAGGCTCGAAGGTTTGCTCTATACCGCCTCATTAAGCCCCACCTCACAGTCACAGTTTGTGTCTTTGAATAGGGTGACGCCGGGCGCCATGGGGTAGTTGGAGAGAAAGGACCGAATGGACTTCCTGTGAGTTCTAAAAATACATTTGTGTGTCTCCTCGGTCTAATCGTTGTTAACAACATTATATGTAAGCTTAAAGTGTCTTTTCTCACATTCATAGGGTCTACAAGGAAAGGCTGGTGCCAAAGGATCCAAAGGAGGAAGTGTAAGTTTCACATGATAATGGCCTACGAGACTGAGGCATTAAGAAGCACAATGTGGGACTTACTATCCTATTCCATTACACCAGGGTGATTCTGGGAAGACTGGGGAGACTGGACCCTCTGGAGAACCAGGTATTCCTGTATGTATCCGGTGGGCGTCTGGGTTATTATTAAATGAACTCCTGCTAAAGACATTTTGGTACAATGTGAGGACTGATATATTAACTGTCTTATATCTCCCCGCAGGGTGATATTGGCATCCCAGGAGAGAGAGGCATAGCAGGACCCAGAGGAGTGGCTGTGAGTTTGTGGCGATGACGCACAACATGCACATGCTCATTAAGACATATTAGATACAAAAGACTCTTATAAAAGTGCATTGAGAAGATGCTCCATTCAAGATGCAAAGTGTAAATATGTCAAACTGTAGGTATTAAATATAAAAGGTGGAATTCATAGTCAAAGAAGAATGGAATCATTTTGCTTACAAAATGTGATTGCTCTAATGTTACTCCTAGTCACTTCTTACTAAAAGCAACAATTGTCCCCTTCAGGGAGGCATTGGACCTGCTGGTAACCCAGGACCTCAGGGAGTAAAAGGCTTCCAGGTCAGTGCAAACTATTTTCTTCTGTTGCGGTTATCGTTGTCATAAGCAGTCATTTCACCGAGTTGTATGTGTTGCAGGGCATAAATGGAGCTTTGGGGGATCCAGGTCTTCCAGGTCCAACAGGAATTCGTGGAGAGTTTGGCGAAAGGGTGAGTAAGACTTGCCTGATTACAAGACAGGTGTCCTGGGATTCTGATAAAGTCTCTTTGGAGACAAATGAGCAGGTCATCTAGACTGTGAGAGTGGAATGAAGTAGAAATGTTGCCCAGCGAGACTTCAGACTCCAAGTGGTCTCTAGTCCAGAAGGGCAGAACAAAGATGGTCCTTATATCACAGCTCACTGGCAACCTACCTGCTCACCTCACTCCCCCCTTTGCACAAATGTCTCAACATTGCTCTCATTTATGTTCTCTTTTTTCGACCTCAAAGGGGCCAGCGGGAGCCTCAGGAGCCAAAGGAGACATGGTAAATATTTGAAAGTTAAAGCCAGGGTCTAATGTTTCATTCATTATTTGAGCTGTTTGTGCACTCAAACAGTGCATTGTCTTCATGCAATTTTGTGGTAGTTTGTCATTGAATAGAAGCATAATGCCTGAGGTGAACACTAATAAAATACAAAGAAAGAGTTGAAGCAAATATAATTTGTGTTGTTATGCTGGAATTGTAGGGCGTAGCAGGAAGTGATGGTTTACCTGGAGAGAATGGAGAACCTGTAAGTGTTAACATCAAATGTTTACCACGTTATTATTTGTATGACTCGTTTGTTGACATTATATTCTTTATTTCCAGGGTCATTTTGGACCAGTTGGACAAAAAGGAGAGGTGAGCTTCTTTTGTTTGCTTCTATAAATTTTGGTGATCGTACAATAGAATTGATGAGAGTGTCTCTTTTGAGGTCTTTGTTTCCGTGCTTACATTACATTCATAGTCAGTGCACATGCTGCCTCACATTCCAAGTTTAATGGGATTAATTGGAGTCAGGCATAGTTTTTTTTCCAGCATCACTTGCTGCTTAATTGCAGTATGAAGGTGCAACACAATTTGTGGAATTAGAAGCTCCATTCTGTAAAACGCTTGACAGTTTTCTCCAGGGTTCTTATTTTGAGGATAAAAGGTTAAAGTGAATTTGCAGTGTGGTCTTGGCAAAAATATAATATGTCCATTTTTCAAATTGGAAACAGTCAGGGAAACGAGGAGAACTGGGACCTAAAGGTGTCTCTGGGCCACAAGGAGAGCTTGGGGCAAGGGGGCCCCCGGGAAAACCAGGATTAATGGGCTTCCAAGGAGAGCAAGGTCTTCCTGGCATTTCTGGAAAAACAGGTGTACCTGTAAGTGCTTTTATTTGGAAGTCTGAAGTGAAGGTTACCAAGATAAGAATACAGATTTGTTTATAAATAAATTGTGTTTTTCAGGGTAAACTGACAAGTGAACAACACATCAGAGAGTTGTGTGGCTCAATGATCGATGGTGAAGATCTACATTCAACAATTCATAGAAAGAAAGATGGAAACTAACCTTCTGTCGTCCTCCACTCAT
This sequence comes from Nerophis lumbriciformis, assembly GCF_033978685.3. Lineage (NCBI taxonomy): Eukaryota > Metazoa > Chordata > Actinopteri > Syngnathiformes > Syngnathidae > Nerophis > Nerophis lumbriciformis. The sequence continues at coordinate 31,047,146 of NC_084548.2, read as the reverse complement.
CCCAGATCAGATTGCGCAGCTGGCCGCTAATCTTCGCAGACCTCTGGCCCCAGGAATGGTGGGCAGACCTGGACCTGCTGGATCTCCAGGTCAGCCGGGAGTAATTGGCTCCATTGGTCATCCAGGTTCTCGTGGACCTCCAGGATACAGAGGCCTGCCAGGAGAACTTGGAGATCCCGGTCCCAGAGGTATGACACTTCTGATCAATATTATCTACGAGTGAAAGCATGGAGGTCAACTGCGACTTCAAGATTCATAGTGTCTGGTCTGATAACAAGGTGACGTTGGTGAGCAGGGTGATAAGGGAACCATCGGCAAAGCAATTGAGGGCCCCGTTGGAGACCAAGGACACCATGGTATGTGGCCTCACGTTCTAACTTGAATTTGTACTTTTTGACCAGACCACACTTTTCATTTAAATTCAAGACAAACGGGTATCTTAAGCACTTTCCTCTTTAAAAGGAAACAATTGAAACATACATCTAGTAAAACTTTGGGGAAACAGTTATTTGTCTAGGGAGTGTTTTCTAAAGATACTGCCTAGTGAAGGCACTCGATACAGAACACTGGACAAAGTACGGACCTATGCCGAGCTCCATGGAACTGCCAAAATGTAGATTCTTGTCAGGTATCCAATTTGGCCAGTACTGTTTTGAGTTTTTTTTTTTTAATTATCATCTGGATTTTTCAAAAATGTATGACACATAGTGTCTCGTGCTTCATTTTGAGTTAAAAAATAATTACAACACACCTTAATTTTGCTATCTATCTATCCATCCATGTATGTATCTAGATATGAAGTTGTAAACCTCATTTTTAGTGGCATTAGAGTGCAGGGAGTGGAATGGCACACTAGTTTTCACTCACATGCTGCCACCTACAGCACAGGAGTGTGCACTACACACCTCATATTGGATGACAAACACTTGTATGAATGGCTATGTGCTGCCCACAGGTCTTCCAGGTGTCCCAGGAATTGTTAAAGATGGTCGGGATGGGTCACCAGGTGATCCAGGTGAGCCTGGTGAGCACGGCAGGGTAGGTAGGACTGGGCACCACGGACCCCCCGGAATCTGTGATACATCAGCCTGTCAGGGAGCGTCGGTTGCTGGGAAATCATCCAACCCCAAAAACCTTTAAATATTACTTCCTGCCACCTGTTGCCATCCACGCCAAGAACAAAAGTTGAAAAAAGGAAGGGAAGGATGGAATAAAAACAAGAGCGATCGCAAAAATCGCCTCTTTATTTAAATATGCATATCACAAGATGGAAGGAAAACATCAACAGGTGTGACATTTTTGAGAGAAAGAGAAGAACATCAAAGGTGTGATGTCACGAACAGCAAGTGGGAGTTGAAAACATCAAGGTGCCATCCTTAAAAAGAAGGTGCATGCATAGGAAAAAGGCCAGGGAATTTCAGCATTCCACCCAGAACTTTCAGATTTCAAACAAATGGAAAAATGATTGATGATGAGTGCTTTGTGTATAAAAACCTTGTACATGTCCTTGCCCCCATTTTAATGACCATGGCCTACTTTGACAACCAGCGTGTACATGCAGCATGGCCCATTGGTGGAAATCCCAGGTGTTACCTCAGCATAGAAACTTTGTGTGTAAAGCAGGAGCAGTGGGCCTGTGTAGCGCAGCAGTGTATGTACTGTCAAAAATAAAAGACAAACAAGCAGGTGGCCAGAAAATATTTGTGTAGATTAATACAAGCCGAAATATTTTGTATTTTTATTGTTTTTAAAGTTATACAGTAGTTTGTTTATTTTTCAACAGTTGAATCTCAAGAATCAAATGCCAAATAAAACATGTGGGTGAAGAAATCTAGACACTGTAAAATAAATTCAATAACCTTGGGTGCAGTTATTTTTTTCAAAGTTGAATTCTACCATGACCACATCCACTATGTGCTAGCGGTGCTGTAACTATTACATAAACCATTTAAAAACTATTTATTATTTGTGGGTATCTGTTGTATGTACAGTAAGATGATACAGCGACATGTTGTAAGAAAGAACAAATAAAGCCACTTTTCAGGAAAATGTTACTGCTCTCTACATATGGACTGAACAGCATGTGTTTTACAGTAACAGGAAATAGCAATCCAACTGGAAGGAAAGCTTGCTAAGCCAATACTTAAATATGGATTGAAAATTCACAGACATAACATCTTGAACTCCAGGAAACAAATATTTAACGTGTTAATTGTTTGACTAATATCACAATATTTGGAAGAAAAGTCATTTTTTGATAAGGGGGACACTCACTGTATGATCCATCTGTTGTTCTACGCTTTCACCAAACGTTTTAATATTAAACATCTGAAAACCCTGTAGAGTATTAGAAAATAGCAGTTAGCAGTATAACTACACACTTTGTTGTACGAAGCTGTAAGGACTTGACCAAATAAAGATATAGACAAGTTTCAAGATGAGAGAATAGCCTAATCATCATCATTCTTCGGTCAAATGATCAATGCGACTAACCGATGTCAAGTTGTCTCCATACAAGGCTTTGATGTATTTCAGGAAGGTACAGGTGCTCTGCAGTGTGTTGACCGTGTCAGTGTCAGCTGTACAGGACGGCACCAAAGTGTTCAATTCGTTACACAACGAACGGATCTTCTTCCTGCATGGCAGCACAGACGAAGCAGATGATTCTTAGCTAAGAAGTCTCTTACTCGTATTCCTAAATAGTAAACAATGTTAACAGAGGACTAAATGAAGTTAGCCGAAATGCCCACCAGCAGAAACACAATATTCATAATGATATGATGTATGCCTAATGTCTATGGTGAACAAATAGAAAATACTAACAATTGTCAGTTTAATGACAGAAAGATAGAAGCAGACAATTCATTGTTTTCAGACAATGAGAAAAAGCTGGAGTGAACTCCACTGGACAGATGAGTGTAACTCCAAAGTCTTATGCATGAAGTGTTGCATATTTTTCTCTAATTAGTAGAATTTTCAAAGTGGGGCACTACACAAAAATACTTCTTTTCTGGGGCCTATTTTGTGTACTTTCTCTGTAGGAACTAAAAATACATTCATTTTGACTTCAACATAACAGAAGATAGCTTTGCAGGTTTTTAAGGGGAAGTGCACTTTTTTTTGGAATGTTGCCTATCATTGACAATCGTTATGAAAGACATGACGGATGGATATTTTTTTTTGCATTCTAAAAAATAAATGTGATCAAAAGTTCGCTTACAATGGAGCCTATGGAAGCCACTGTGTTCTGTCTATAAAGCCCTTAAGAAAACATTCAAATACCTCTATTGAGGTTTTTTACATATTATGTACCGGTAAGTATATTGTTCGAAATAAACTCAAACCATAAACCAAAAACCATGTTTTATAGTAATGGGCATATTTATAATAACATTTAATATTTACGTAGTTTGATCATACATTAATTTAAAAAACGCATCACAATGTCAGATTATTTTTTTCTTCATTACTGTTTATTACTCACTGCAGACTGCATGAGAGCCAAAAAACAAAATAAAACATCACTTACTGTGCAAGGTCTGCTGTCATTAGGATGTCGACTGCTGGGATGTTTATATATTCCTATTTAGGTAAAGAATGTCTCATAATCCTCACGAAGAAACGGGGGAGGCGTCTTTTCGGGTCGTTCTAGCCATATTTCCGAGTCCTAAATGGCTGTCAAAGTGTACCAACTTGTCAGAATACCTACTCAGACTTCTTCTGTCCAGGTGAGCTAATTTGTGATCTACAATAAACTTACAGGGAGCAAGGAAACGAGGAAGCAGCATACCACTTGATGATGTAAACATAGGGACACACGGTAGTCTGCGTTAGCGTTTATAATAACAATATCACTAATACTTGGTTAATATTCAAGTCACAAAATGTAAATGGAGTATTGTCTGCGCTTTTTGAATGGTTATTGATTGCATTTTATGGACGAAATAGAGGACTTCTCATTGGTTGCGCTGTAAGCAGACTTTTATTTACGTTTATTTAACATTTAGAATGCATTAAAAAAAATACATCCGTTGTCATCACCCATAATGACAAAAAAGTGCAGTTCCCTTTTAAGAACATTGTTTTCAATACTTTTGCACAACTGTGAAGTCTTCTGCCCAAAAAGTGTGTGCAAACTATAAAATTCAGTGGTGGGCCGTACGTTTCCCACCTAGGCCTTCAGTGATGTCCGACTTCAATGATTACCTCTTAAAATACCATCATGTATACTATACAGGAACACATTCACGCCCTACTGGGCATTGTACAACAACAACAGTGTACAAAACGGGATATTTTCTGGCGCATTTAAAAATAAATTAAAACGCATCAGCAATTAAAACATATCGTATGTGGTACTGTCAAATTTAAAATAGCAAAAAACATATTAAAAGTGAAAAAATAAAATATTTGAACTCACAATTTGTAGAACCTATTCGACGCTGTATAAGCCAGTGGTACCCCTCGTCGTCGGCTTATTTGAGTGGAAATGGCGAGCGTTTCATCGCCAGAACAGCTGGGGTTGGCCGACATCGTCACACAAGATGTAGTTTCTCTTTAAATGTCAACCTTTTGTTCTCCTTCTCCGCTATCCTTGCATGGCTACAGCGCAACGCTTCCTGCTAAATTGAATCTTGTGAATGGATACTCAATGACAAGTAGAGATCTCCGATAATATCGGACTGCCGATATTATCGGCCGATAAATGCTTTAAAATGTAATATCGGAAATTATCGGTATCGGTTTCAAAAAGTAAAAAATATGACTTTTTAAAACGCCGCTGTACGGAGTGGTACACGGACGTAGGGAGAAGTACAGAGCGCCAATAAACCTTAAAGGCACTTCCTTTGCGTGCCGGCCCAGTCACATAGTATCTACGGCTTTTCGCACACACAAGTGAATGCAACCCTGCCCCTCCCAACCCCGCCCACCTCAACCTCCTCATGCTCTTTCAGGGAGAGCATGTCCCACATTACAAGCTGCTGTTTTGAGGCATGTTAAAAAAAATTATGCACTTTGTGACTTCAATAATAAATATGGCAGTGCCATGTTGGCATTTTTTCCATAACTTGAGTTGATTTATTTTGGAAAACTTTGTTACATTGTTTAATGCATCCAGCGGGGCATCACAACAAAATTAGGCATAATAATGTGTTAATTCCACGACTGTATATATCGGTATCGGTTGATATCGGAATCGGTAATTAAGAGTTGGACAATATCGGATATCGGCAAAAAAGCCATTATCGGACATCTCTAATGACAATTGAGTATCTAATCACATTCTCGTTAACATCAGGCTACATAGATAGGCTACTGACAACAACTTGTGATCTGATTGGCTATTGCAACTGTCTCTCAACTCTATGTGTTGTCAAATTCATCCGCTAACGGTCCTGATGAGTATCCAATCACAGGACGCGTAAATGTCACGTCAACGTGAGGCCATCTAGAAGGCCTTACTGAAACAACTCGTGATCTGATTGGCTATTGCAACTGTCTATCACCTGTATGTCCCCGTCCACTTACAGTGCACGGGCGCCTGCATTGTTTATTCTGAAGGCAGATTTGGTACAGCATGGCAACATAAGCTAGCTGAATTCTGATTGGATAAAAACTCTATAAACTAAAAACAACAGCGCTGGAAGGAGCATAATATGACACGAAGAGAATATGAATACTTTTCGATATTTAGGGAAGGTAAATAAAAACAATATTTTATCTTTAATTATGATCATGATTCCTGGTTATGTTAGGCCAGCAAAGAAGGACTTGCTGGCCCTGACGGCACACCACTGATAAAATGACATCTACTATTAGTGGGTGCGGGTGATCTTCTAAGACTGTCTATAATTGATAACAAGTGCAAAAGTGGCGCAGCCCGGCCTATTAAAATTTGGATTTTGCATGTGGAGACACTCATTTCCCTCCACATTTATGACACCAAGTATGGTGTTCTGTTGTGTTGTTGAACAAACAGCACACACCGATAATCAGTACCACCCAGAGGTAGGAAAAAGGATCGATGCATCACAATTAGGATGTGGGCAAATCATGAATCGATGGACAAATGGCTAAACATCGATTATTTACATGTGTTAAATAAAATTAATACAATAATGCTAATGTTCTACTAATACCTTCTATAATGTTAGCGCTAATACCTGTTAAGTTAAAATGAATGGCTTCTCATTCAGATGAGCATGAGGAGACATATTCTGACTGGTTTGGAGGCGGTCAGTAATGACTCCAGTTCACGCAAGCCGCTAGCTTTCACCGCGGCAGGGAAGAGTACCACTCGGCCAGGAATGACTATTATCAACGAGCAGTGACTAAGTTTGTGGTCAGAAGCTTGCAACAATTTGCCACACAGATGCACCTTTTTTCGGCAGGTGAATGTTCAATTGTAGTTGCATGTTTTTCCTTCAACATTTTCACTCATATTATACAGGTGGAGAACATATAGAATTAAAATATCATGTAAAAGTTCATTTATGTCAACAATTCAACTTCAAATGTGAAACAAATGAGTTATATAAACTCATTACATGCACAACGAGAGATGTCAGGCCTATTTATTAGAATTTTGTTGATCATGGCTTGCAGTTTTTGAAAACCACACATTTTCTGAGATTTTCAATTCAAGGTTTTTATAAACTGTAAACCATAATCATCCAAATTGTAATATCTTGTGTTGCATATTATGAGCCTATGCCATTATATTATTTTCCATCCATCCATCCATTTTCTACCGCTTATTCCCTTCGGGGTCGCGGGGGTCGCTGGAGCCTATCCCAGCTACAATCGGGCGGAAGGCGGGGTACACCCGTGACAAGTCGCCACCTCATCGCAGGGCCAACACAGATAGACAGACAACATTCACACTCACATTCACACACTAGGGCCCATTTAGTGTTGCCAATCAACCTATCCCCAGGTGCATGTCTTTGGAGGTGGGAGGAAGCCGGAGTACCCGGAGGGAACCCACGCAGTCACGGGGAGAACATGCACACTCCACACAGAAAGATCCCGAGGCCGGGATTGAACTCACGACTACTCAGGACCTTCGTATTGTGAGGCAGACGCACTAACCCCTCTTGTGCTGCCATTATATTATATTATATTATATTATTTTCATCCTGTAAATCTAAACAAACCTTTGCACGGTATATTGCACAGTATATTTTATAGGCAGATGACAAATGTTCTTAAAATGTTACGAAATGTTACATTCTTGTGTAATTTCCACATATGTTTTATTTTGTTAAATTCTACAGAATATTTTTTTTATCTATTTTGAAGAGTTTTCTATGCTATGTGCCTTTTAAGACTTCACTGGTAGCTTTGTAAGATCATGTGAGCTCAAAACTAAACACAATTGATGTTAATCCACTTTTTTGTTATCTTTTCATCCAAATAATCTATAACTTGACTAAAATACAACGATACAAGATCAAACTTCACACAAGTAAACACGAAGCAAGTCCATATAATTCCATGCAGGACTTGTTTTTGTTTTTTAGCTGATGCTCGGCAGATATCAGTATTGGATCGGGACACCTCTAATGATGCCAAATTTGGTTCCCGGGTCCCCCAATTGGGGCACACCAGATTCAGAGTCTCCAATTAGACTAACATGCATGTTTTTGGATTGGTGAGAACATGCAAACTCCACCCAATCAGGTCCAAACCTTGCTAAGCAAACTGTCACCATGATGCCAGAACAAAAAGATTCATCTTTGAGAGTTTAAACAAACTACAGTAGTAGTCAAACATCAAAGAAGGAATTATTTAGAAAGTAGGTTATTGTTTGGCATAGGACTGGGCGATATATCGAATATACTCGATACATCGCGGGTTTGTCTCTGTGCGATATAGAAAATGACTATACCGTGATATTCGAGTATATGTTCTCACACAGTTGCTTTTAGCTGCGGGCATTACACTGCATGCGTTTCCCACTCTTTCTTGTCTCTCCTCCTCACAGAGACATAAACAAGCGCACATTCTTATATACGTCACGCGTGCAACGTCACACGCCCTCCCCGAGCAGAGAAGTAGCTACATGGGTAACATTAGCTCTGATGCTAACGGTGCGTTGCGAGTGGCAATACGAAAGAGAGAGAGAGAGAAGGTGCGAATCTGGTAACAAATGGAGGAAGAATTAATTCCCAAGAAAAACAGCACGGTGTCCATCGTCTGACGGGGGTTTGGCTTCAAGCGGGAATATGTTGAACAATTATGCGGCAAAAGCGTTGCTACAAAAAGTAGCAGCACTGCTAATTTGTAGCATCATTTGAAAGTCACCCGCTAGAGAATGAAGAGTGCTTGAAACTGCATGTCAACATCTCCGTTCGGTGCCACACCAACAAAATGCCGAAGCAACAATTTCCACATCAACATCGTATGAAAAAAAGCCAACAACAGAAGGAGATAACGTCCGCAGGAACCTACCACATAGTGAAGGACATACACTATTTGATTTCCTATTATGCAGCTCATTTTTATTTGACAGTTATTGAAATATCTTGTGTGACATCATGCACAAAAGTGTACTTTATTTGTTTTAAACTATTGTAGTGGCGTTCTGTACAAAAAGTGCACTTTAATTTAGTGTTGTTTTGATATGTCATCTTAGTGACATCATGCACAAAAGTGCACTAATAGCTTGTTTTACAAACCCCGTTTCCATATGAGTTGGAAATTGTGTTAGATGTAAATATAAACGGAATACAATGATTTGCAAATCCTTTTCAACCCATATTCAGTTGAATATGCTACAAAGACAACATATTTGATGTTCAAACTGATAAAAAAAAAAATTATTTGCAAATAATCATTAACTTTAGAATTTGATGCCAGCAACACGTGACAAAGAAGTTGGGAAAAGTGGCAATAAATACTGATAAAGTTGAGGAATGCTCATCAAACACTTATTTGGAACATCCCACAGGTGTGCAGGCTAATTGGGAACAGGTGGGTGCCATGATTGGGTATAAAAACAGCTTCCCAAAAAATGCTCAGTCTTTCACAAGAAAAGATGGGGCGAGGTACACCCCTTTGTCCACAACTGCGTGAGCAAATAGTCAAACAGTTTAAGAACAACGTTTCTCAAAGTGCAATTGCAAGAAATTTAGGGATTTCAACATCTACGGTCCATAATATCATCAAAAGGTTCAGAGAATCTGGAGAAATCACTCCACGTAAGCGGCATGGCCGGAAACCAACATTGAATGACCATGACCTTTGATCCCTCAGACTGCACAGTATCAAAAACCGACATCAATCTCTAAAGGATATCACCACATGGGCTCAGGAACACTTCAGAGAACCACGGTCACTAAATACAGTTTGTCGCTACATCTGTAAGTGCAAGTTAAAGCTCTACTATGCAAAGCGAAAGCCATTTATCAATAACATCCAGAAACGCCGCCGGCTTCTCTGGGCCCGAGATCATCTAAGATGGACTCATGAAAAGTGGAAAAGTGTTCTGTGGTCTGACGAGTCCACATTTCAAATTGTTTTGGGAGATATTCGACATCGTGTCATCCGGACCAAAGGGGAAGCGAACCATCCAGACTGTTATCGACGCAAAGTTCAAAAGCCAGCATCTGTGATGGTATGGGGGTGCATCAGTGCCCAAGACATGGGTAACTTACACATCTGTGAAGGCGCCATTGATGCTGAAAAGTACATACAGGTTTTGGAACAACATATGCTGCCATCTAAGCGCCTTCTTTTTCATGGACGCCCCTGCTTATTTCAGCAAGACAATGCCAAGCCACATTCAGCACGTGTTACAACAGCGTGGCTTCGTAAAAAACGAGTGCAGGTACCTTTCTGGCCCGCCTGCAGTCCAGACCTGTCTCCCATCGAAAATGTGCATTATGAAGGGTAAAATACGACAGCCGAGACCCCAGACTGTTGAACGACTGAAGCTCTACATAAAACAAGAATGGGAAAGAATTCCACTTTCAAAGCTTCAACAATTAGTTTCCTCAGTTCCCAATCGTTTATTGAGTGTAGTTAAAACAGCGTTTCTCAAAGTGTGGGGCGCGCCCCACTGGTGGGGAATAGAGACATGAGAGGTGGGGCGCGAGGAACGGGAGGGAATATCACTTTATTTATTTATTTATTTTTTTTTTTTTAGATTTTTTTTTTTTACTATGCTTTCATTTTCTATACACACTGTAAATCACTTTGTGATTCTGTCTGTGAAATCTGCTTTATAAATAAATGTAAATTACTTATTTTTCCTGTAGTCTCTACATTTCTAGGTAGGAGCAAAAGTTTGACAGACATAGCAACAGTAACTAATGGGGGCGGGGCTAAGCGGAACAAACTTGACGAGACAAGCGCAGCAAAATGAAAAGCTGTCCCACTGTCAAACGACACAGTTGCAAGACGTATATGCGACATTGCAAGTGATCTTGAGGAACAACTTGGAGACAAATGAAGATAAAGTCGTTTTGCTCTACAAGTGGACGAAGCTACTGACAGCAATAAAGACTGCCTGTTCATCGCATACGTCCGCTTTGTGAATGGCGAGTCACTGTGCGAAGATTTGCTGTTTTGCAAATACATCAAAAATAGAGCCTCTGCTGATGAGCTGTTCAAGATTATGGACAGTTTCCTCAAAGAACACGACCTTAAATGGGAAAACTGTGTGGGCTTTTGCTCTGATGGCGCAATGACCATGGCAGGGTCAAGAAACAAGCTGCAGGCTCTAATAAAGAGGGTTGCGCCAAATGCGCATTGGACACACTGTGTCATTCACTGGGAAGCACTCCCGTCAAGGCAGCTCAGCCCCGAACTCAATGAGGTTTTAACAGATGTGAGCGCGGTAAATTTGATCAAAACACGACCACTGAAAGCGCGACTATTCTCTGCACTGTGTGAGGAAATGGGAGCTGATCATACAGCCGTGCTGTTTCACCATACTTGCCAACCTTGAGACCTCCGATTTCGGGAGGTGGGGGTGGGGGGCGCGGTTGGGGGTGGGGGCGTGGTTAAGAGGGGAGGAGTATATTTACAGCTAGAATTCACCAAGTCAAGTATTTCACACACACACACACACACATATATATATATATATATATATATATATATATATATATATATATATATATATATATATATATATATATATATATATATATATATATATATATATATATATATATATATATATATATATAAAAGAAATACTTGACTTTCAGTGAATTCTAGCTATATATATATATATATATATATATATATATATATATATATATATATATATATATAAATAAGAGAAATACTTGAATTTCAGTGTTCATTTATTTACACATATACACACACATAACACTCATCTACTCATTGTTGAGTTAAGGGTTGAATTGTCCATCCTTGTTCTATTCTCTGTCATTATTTTTCTAACCATGCTGAACACCCTCTCTGATGATGAATTCTGCTTCGTCTCCTTGTTGTGTGCGCAGTTGTGCACTGCACTCTCTAAAAGCCCTAGATGTTAATGTCACATATGCATGTACATTAGATGGCAGTATTGCCCTGTTTAAGAGTGTCACAACATTGCTGTTTACGGCAGACGAACTGCTTTACGGTAGACGAAAACGTGACTGCTGTTGTTGTGTGTTGTTGCCATGCTGGGAGGACGTTAATAAAACTGCCTAACAATAAACCCACATAAGAAACCAAGAACTCGCCCTCGATCATTCTACAGTTATAACGTCATTGGGCAGGCACGCTGTTTATATTGTGGGAAAGTGGACGTGAAAACATGCTGTCGACACGTCACTCAGATACGCCTGAATTTCGGGAGATTTTCGGGAGAAAATATGTCCCGGGAGGTTTTCGGGAAAATCCGGGAGGGTTGGCAAGTATGTGTTTCACAGTGAAGCAAGGTGGCTCTCCCGGGGCACAGTGCTGTCACTTGCCCTGTCTTCCCAAATGCATAGCTCCTCTTTTTTTTTTGCAAAGATTGCAAAGTGGCACTTTTATTTTATTTATTTTGAACTTGATGCAAGTTATATGATTTATTATTGAACTTGATGCAAGTTATAACACTTTTATTTGATTTATTATTGAACTTGATGCAAGTTATAACACTTTTTTTGATTTATTATTGAACTTGATGCAAGTTATAACACTTTTTTTGATTTATTATTGAACTTGATGCAAGTTATAACACTTTTGTTTTATTTATTATTGAACTTGATGCAAGTTATTTTATTTATTATTGAACTTGATGCAAGTTATACCAGGCAGCACGGTGGAAGAGGGGTTAGTGCATCTGCCTCACAATACGAAGGTCCTGAGTAGTCTTGGGTTCAATCCCGGGCTCGGGATCTTTCTGCGTGGAGTTTGTATGTTCTCCCCGTGACTGCGTGGGTTCCCTCCGGGTACTCCGGCTTCCTCCCACCTCCAAAGACATGCACCTGGGGATAGGTTGATTGGCAACACTAAATTGGCCCTAGTGTGTGGATGTGAGTGTGAATGTTGTCTGTCTATCTGTGTTGGCCCTGCGATGAGGTGGCGACTTGTCCAGGGTGTACCCCGCCTTCCGCCCGATTGTAGCTGAGATAGGCTCCAGCGCCCCCCGCGACCACAAAGGGAATAAGCGGTAGAAAATGGATGGATGGGCAAGTTATACCACAGCTGCACAGTTATTTTATTTATTATTGAACTTGATGTTATTTTATGTAATTGAGTTTGAATGTATACAACTTGATGTTACTTGATGTTCAATAAATTTGAAAATGTTAAGCTTGGCCTTAGCGTTCTGTTGGGGCGATGGGGGCAGGTGGGGCTTGAAAACTCGCCCTTGTCCAAAGTGGGGGATGACAAAAAAAGTTTGAGAACCACTGAGTTAAAAGAAAAGGTGATGTAACACAGTGGTGAACATGCCCTTTCCCAACTACTTTGGCACGTGTTACAGCCATAAAATTCTAAGTTAATTATTATTTGCAAAAAAATAAATAAAGTTTATGAGTTTGAACATCAAATATCTTGTCTTTGTAGTGCATTCAATTGAATATGGGTTAAAAAGGATTTGCGAATCATTGTATTCCGTTTATATTTACATCTAACACAATTTCCCAACTCATATGGAAACGGGGTTTGTAAAATGTCTCTGACAATCTTGCACTTTCTGTTTTGAAATGACATGAATGTTTGTGAGACTGCATAATAACTGCTTAATAAATACAGTTTTGCTAAATTGACTTAGTTGGGATTTCCCTCTCTGCATGAACGTTTAAAATGAGCATATGAACAAGGATGTTTTAATGTAGACACATAGAATCATCATACTGCTGAGATTATATGCATCAAGTGTTCATTCAAGGCTAAGGCAAAATATCGCGATATATATCGTGTATCGTGACATGGCCCAAAAATATCGAGATATTAATAAAAGGCCATATCTCCCCAGCCCTAGTTTGGCACTAACCTGCGCAGCCTTTCTTTGCTATTGTGTCGTTCTCTTCTTTCTAGTCGCCCGCCTGGTGACTGAACACACCGTCTGGCAGCTGTTTTCCTTGTAGTTCTTCCTGACACGGTAGCTTCTTGAGAATGACGGCCATACGTCCCGCAGGCAGCACATGCTAGGTCCTCTGTGATGAAGCATACAAATGAAAATGTCATCAACTATTGAGATGAAAATGAACTGAAAAACCTTCTCACCTTTGATTGATTGATTGAAACTTTTATTAGTAGATTGCACAGTGAAGTACATATTCCGTACAATTGACCACTAAATGGTAACACCCGAATACGTTTTTCAACTTGTTTAAGTCGGGGTCCACTTAAATTGATTCATAATACAGATATATACTATCGAATATATACTAACATCATAATACAGTCATCACACAAGATAATCATCAGAGTATATACATTGAATTATTTACATTATTTACAATCCGGGGTGTGGGATATGGAGGGGGGGGGGTTAGGTTTGGTTGGTATCAACACATCTGTCATCAACAATCAGCATCAACAATTGCATCATCGGAGAAATGGACATTGAAACAGTGTAGGTCTGACTTGGTAGGAAAAGTACAGCAAGTAGTGGACACAGAGAAAGATCAGAAAGTAAAAGAAAAAGTGTCTACATTTGATTATTTACATTTGGATTATTTACAATCCAAAGAAGTATTATGTGGAAAGGAGGGTGTTAGTTTAGGGTTGTAGTTGCCTGGAGGTGTTCTTTTAGTGCGGTTTTGAAGGAGGATAGAGATGCACTTTCTTTTACACCTGTTGGGAGTGCATTCCACATTGATGTGGCATAGAAGGAGAATGAGTTAAGACCTTTGTTAGATCGGAATCTGGGTTTAACGTGGTTAGTGGAGCTCCCCCTGGTGTTGTGGTTAAGGAAGTAGTTTGACATGTACTTCGGTATCAGGGAGGTGTAGCGGATTTTATAGACTAGGCTCAGTGCAAGTTGTTTTACCTGGCTTTTGGGAGCTGGCAGCGTGAGAATTTTTAACAGCTGACTCTGGGTAGCAATTTGATGAAAAACAAACAGGGCTTCTCACCTGCGTACAGATCATAAAAATAGATTTACAATTCAAAAACTCCTGCAAGTTGTTGTGCGAGCAAAAAAGTTGGGTACACTCTCTCCGTCATCCGAGGTCATCCACTGCCGCATCGGAGAAAACAAGACTTGCTCCTCAGGTGTTTGCTGCTCCAGTGTCACCGCGCTGCAACAAGCACATTCAATTAAAAAAATATGAATAATCTTTATTCATGGTCATAAATGTGGAGGCCTACTTGTTAGAAGCTACAGGGGTGTCATCACACAAGGCGTTAAACTTTTTCTCCAAGCAAACTCCAGCCGATGATCTGGGCGGCCTCAGGAAACATTTGCAGCTTGCAAAGTATTCCGTTGCCTTAGCGTTTCCCATCAAAACATACAACGTCGCCTCGCCATCGTTACCCGGCATCTTCTTTCCTGGCAACCATGTCTGACACCCAGGATCCACGCTGGTGATGAAGGATGCTGGAGTATATTCCTTCTCCTCTAATGTATTTCTGACACTTTGATGTGCGGACTGGACTTCTTCTTGGACAAGGTTGTGAAGTTGGACGTGGTCCTCCACAGTCAGGTGGTGCTCAGTCATCTCAGCCTCCTCCAGCTGATTTAAACTCCACTTAGCTTTTAAATCTCAACAGTCTTGATGGTTTTGTCAGAGGACTTCAAAATGACATCTTTCACTAATCTCGAGAAGACAAAGTTATTTAGAGCAGACATCATCTTAACAAATAAGTCAAATGACAGCAACATTGTAGAGGCTTTAAGCGATTGAGCATCATTATTATTAGGCTACATGTCGATTATAGTAAGTTAGTTAGCTAGCGTGCTAGCTTAGTTACCTTTAGCTCATTTAAAACGTTCCACATATTTAAAATACGCTTATACTAATAAATAATCGGCTTTTAGTCGGAACTTACCCCTCCAAACAGATGACCTACAAGCATTTTAACAGCGTTAATCTAATTTAGTGGACCAAAAAAAAAGAAAAAAAGAATGCTGAGGTGTTGTACGTCCAGTCTGTCATTTAGCTCCACTTTAAGTGACGTTGGCACTTAATACTGTACTAATTGTTATTGTTTTATGATGACTTATTTTTGGAAGGTATCCAAAGAACGACCACTGTTATGGCCAAAAACACACAATCAGCTTCGTTGTAAATCTGCCACTGATCAACTTTGCATATCCATATTTGTGACAAACACTAATTATAATACCTGCTATTAGTCTGATTCGATCGCTACTATAGTACTATTTTAAGACAACAAAAACAATTAAATCCGTTTTGATATACACTACAAACGATTGTTGGCTTGTTTATTTTATTTTTTTATAATGGAAAAAAATATAGTTTCCTTGTAAAACATCAAATTTGACAGATATTCACCAATAAGCTACTCTTAAAACACATGTTAGCGTTTATTTGATTAAAATTCAATTAAATAAAAATCATCTTTCACTGGATAAAACTACAGTATTAATTTTAGTTCGTTGTTTAGTTCACATTACCATTACCCGTCTCTGGAAGGCTTGGTGGTATGTTGTCACCCCCCTGTGGCAAACTACTGACAGTACATATGGTTGTATACTGCAATGATTATTGCTGACGTGTATCAACTATACATCATTTTTGTTATACTTCTGGTCAGAGATTTGAATACACTCATGATTTTAGACGATGAATGATAAATTTAAATCTTCATATGTTTTAAAATAAAAGAATTAGGTCAACATGGTGTTTTTTTACCTGAACTTGATGATCTACAACTTTTTCTTTGTACACAAAAGGCCTATTTCTCTAAAATATTACTCACAAATATGTCTAAATCTCTGTCAGTGAGCACTTGCTAGTGAGATAATCAGTACACCAAATAAAGTAAAATATTCCAAATAAAGATGCTGATTAAATAGCTTCAATATGGTACATGCTCAAAAATGTGCACTTTTACCTTACTTGCCAACCCTCCCGAATTTTCCGGGAGACTCCCGAAATTCAGTGCCTCTCCCCAAAATCTCCCGGGACAAATATTCTCCCGAAAATCTCCCGATTTTCAGCCGGAGCTGGAAGCCACGCCCCCTCCAGCTCCATGTGGACCTGAGTGAGGACAGCCTTTTTTCATGACGGGAGGACAACAGGGAACTAAATCATCCAGACTAGAGATAAATTGTATTATTATGTTTATTTTACCTAAAAATAAGGGAATAAGCGGTAGAAAATGGATGGATGGATGGATAATTAAAAAAAAAAAAAAAAAAAGAATAAATTTTTACTATATTTTGCTAAAAACATCAAAATTAATTGTGTTTTTATTTGTATTTTTTTGTGACTCCTTATTACATCCAGCCATAGAATTATACATTAAAATAAACATATTTGAAATAATTGATTTTAAATTATCATAATAATTCATTTAAAATGACCATAATTAATTATTAAAATAATTGCTTGTTTATCAACAACTTTAGCATTTTATTCATTACATTTTGAAACTCTCAGAAGCCAAGTTATGTTATATTCTTTAATATTTATTTATGCAAGTTTGAAGTATCAATTATCTAAACACAGTTTTGTTTGCATATTTTCAGGATGTAGATATATATATATATATATACATATGTATGTATTAGAGATGCGCGGATAGGCAAATATTTCATCCGCAACCGCATCAGAAAGTCGTCAATCCATCCGCCATCCACCCGATGTAACGTTTGAATAGAACTGCATCCGCCCGCCATCCGCCCGCACCCGCCCGTTATATCTAATATAGACGATGCAAGGCATTAGTGAGGCACCTGCCAACTACTCCGGTTTTCCCGTAATTCGTACGGTTTTCATCAACCTATTCCGGGTTACGGGTGCAGTGATAAAAAATACGGTTTTTCATTAATTAAAAAAAAAAGGGTGAAAACTACGCGAATTGCACCTTGTGCAGACAAGATTTTTCGATCGGACACGGAGGAATTAGCGATGTAAAAGACCACTTTGGGACAAAAAAACACAAGTCTAATGCCGTTGCTAGCGATACAAGTGGAAAACTTTCAACGTTTTTCGTCGCCCAAACAGATTCTTTGGATGTGATAAATGCCGAAGTTTTATTTACGGAGGCAATAATTGAGCATGGACTTCCAATCGCACTGGCTGATCACATGGGACAGTTAAATGTTTGTAATGCAACCTTTAAAAATCATTACGCGGTGATCGCGGTCCCAAAAATAAACTTTTCTTGCATGATAATGTCCAGAAAAATTCGCTTTATATTACTATAGAGTCCTTTTAACGAATGAGTTTGATGGTTTATCACAAACCTTAAATGAAAGAAGTCCTTTGTTCTCTTGCACCAATCACGTCAATCACGCGCACAAATTTAAATTATACAATAACATATGTATGTCATCTCTATTTAAACAAAAATAAATTAAATAAATAATAATAATAAATTACCTGCAACTTATTGGCCAAGGCAAATAGCTGAAGGGGGGAAATCAAACCCATCAGACTGCACTTTATCATCAATCTTGAATTATAATGAAAATATAGACGGTTGCGACAAACAAAGCAGGCTAAATATCCTTACATTGTCGCCAATCGGAGATGCGCTTCACTTGAAAGCGAGGCCAAATAATTATTCACACATAGTAGTATATCTCCAATAGAAAAAAAAACACAATAAACAACGCAATTGCCTTAATTCCTTTGCATTGTAGTGCGCCCAAACAACACGTAACCATCAAAATTATTTAGCTGACCGAACTCAATATAGGTTAGCAGGGGCGCCGCTAGGGCTTTTGGGCCCCATGAAAATAATCTTTACAGGGCCCCCAACACAGTGTCATTATTTTTTCTGTATTATAATTTCATCATCATTAAGGGCCTCTCTGGGCCCCCCTCCATCATGGGCCCCTAGAATCCGTCTCCTTTACCCCCCCTTTTCGGCGCCCCTGTAGGTCAGACATGGGCTTATTTGGTATAGCCTAGGTCAGTGGTTCTCAAATGGGGGTACACGTACCCCTGGGGGTACTTGAAGGTATGCCAAGGGGTACGTGAGATATTTTAAAAATATTCTAAAAATAGCAACAATTCAAAAATCCTTTATAAATATATTTATTGAATAATACTTCAACAAAATATGAATGTAAGTTCATAAACTGAACATCAAATCAAGTAGGCTATTCCATTCATTACAATGCAACAATGCATTATTCAGTGTTGACAGCTAGATTTTTTGTGGACATGTTCCATAAATATTGATGTTAAAGATTTCTTTTTTTGTGAAGAAATGTTTAGAATTAAGTTTATGAATCCAGATGGATCTCTATTACAATCCCCAAAGAGGGCACTTTAAGTTGATGATTACTTCTATGTGTAGAAATCTTTATTTATAATTGAATCACTTGTTTATTTTTCAACAAGTTTTTAGTTATTTTTAGTTATTTTTTTCCAAGAGCTTTGGGTTATGACCGAAAGGACAAGATCACGGGTACAAGCGGCCGAAATGAGTTTCCTCCGCCGGGTGGCAGGGCTCTCCCTTAGAGATAGGGTGAGAAGCTCTGTCATCCGCGGGGAGCTCAAAGTAAAGCCGCTGCTCCTCCACATGGGGAGGAGCCAGATGAGGTGGTTCGGGCATCTGGTCAGGATGCCACCCGATCGCCTCCCTCGGGAGGTGTTTAGGGCACGTCCGACCGGTAGGAGGCCACGGGGAAGACCCAGGACACGTTGGGAAGACTATGTCTCCCGGCTGGCCTGGGAACGCCTCAGGATCCCCCGGGAAGAGCTGGACAAAGTGGCTGGGGAGAGGGAAGTCTGGGCTTCCCTGCTTAGGCTGCTGCCCCCGCGACCCGACCTCGGATAAGCGGAAGAAGATGGATGGATGGATGGATGGATAGTTCAAGAAAGACCACAACAAATGAGCAATATTTAGCACTGTTATACAATTTAATAAATCAGAAACTGATGACATATTGCTGTATTTTACTTCTTTATCTCTTTTTTTCAACCAAAAATGCTTTGCTCTGATTAGGGGGTACTTGAATTAAAGACATTTTCACAGGGGGTACATCACTGAACAAAGGTTGAGAACCACTGGCCTAGGTAACGTAGACTAATTTGTTTAACATATCCAACCGTATGTAAATTACAATTTTTTTTTATTCGCACTATGTAGGAATAAAATGGCATCTACAGTGCCAGGATTCAGGCGAGAGCGCCTGGCCTCTAAAATGCGCCCTGCTGCGCTGAAGGAGCGCTCACTTGCAGCACTTGTTGCTGGGACGCATAAGATTCTCTTGGCAAGGTGTTGTAGTCGTGGGAATGATTGTCCTTGTGTCCCCCAAAAGGAAAGTAGATTTTCCTCTGCTGATCCTTCCAGATGGAAGTTTGTAGAGGAATAATTGTCTACTTCATCAAAGGGCACAGGTGTGTCCTCCTCCCATTCTGCGAAGTCAATTCTCTTCTTTTTTGGTGATGCGCCATCAGCTCCACCTAAAGGACCGATGAAATCTATTACAGCCTAATATTTTATATCTATAAAACAGACAATCCACATAACATAAACTTAATAGCCCAGGCAGGCAGGCAATGTATCAACTCACCTTGCTCTGTTGCTGATTGGGGCTCGGTGACAGGGTTTTCTTCTCCATCACGACTGACACAGACGCTTTCCTCTGGAAGAAGTTCTCGAACTTGCTTGATCACCTCTCGTCTGTCATCTTCTGCCAGCATTTTCAGCGACTTAAATTTCGGGTGGAGAAAAGTGGCGATTTTGTGAGTAGCAGTCGGATGCATCTTCTCATCAAGCAGAGCAGACGTGCGAGAGCGGAGAGTTTTCATGTAAGGTGGGTCTCCAAACTTGGGCTCACAGTGTTTTTTCAGCTTGAAAAACCAGAGCAGAACCATCTGAACGGTTGGGTGATGTTCTCCTTCAAGCTCGCTGATTGCTGACTTGAAAAGGGTGAGAAACTCGATCAAGTGTGCGAGTTGATCCTGGTGAATGCCATCGAGGCGATGTTGTTGGTCTTTGCTCCGTAGCAGCTCTCTGATGTCTTGGTATTGTTTCTGGATTGACTCCAACATCAGGACTTTACTGTTCCATCGCACATCACATTCTTGATTCACGGTGTGCTTTAGGCCGGCGACGGCACCGGTTCTTTTCAGAAATGCAACAAGCTCTTTGCAGTAATCGATCATGTCCAGAACATCTTCAATGCCCTCAGAGTCACCCTTTCTACTGAAGGTGTGTCTCAGCACTGTGTTCAGGATATGTGCGGAGCACGGAATCCAGTGGTAGGAGCGGAGTGCGGCTTTTATGTTAGGGCCCTGGTCACTGACAAAAACTACTTTAGATGGTTGTATTCTGTAGGACGTCAGTACACTGGTTATCTGCTCATGAAGGTTTTCGCTGGTTTTTTTCAGTGTTGGGTCAAACTCCACTGTTGCCAAAATACGATTTTCCAGCTTCCACTCCCTGATGTAGTGACACGTAAGGACTGTATATGCTCTCTTTTTAAATTCATCTGTCCACATATCGGTGGTTACAGAAATACCTCCGTTGTTGCTGATGGCTTTTTGGATGTCCTCCGAAAGTGTCTGCTTAGCAGTGGAAGCCTGCAGCTTTGCCCGGTCACACACAGTTTGCCGATGGGGCAGGATGGCACCAGCATCCACGGCACCGCACTTAGCGCCTATGTCAATCAGCGTCTGGGCCACTTGTTGAAACCCTTTACCCGAGACTATATCAAACGGGCGCATATCATTAGTGCACAGGTCCACACATGCATCTGTAAGCCTTGTTTTAACATCCTGTGGCACCCTTCTGGGATCACGGCGAACGAAACTGCTCATGCTGTTTGTGGAGATTCGGGGTTTTGCACAAATATGATGCACCATGTTCGATGTCCCGGTTTTATGACTGTCGTAGACGTACACAGCGTCGCAGCTCTTGCAACTCACGTAGCCAGCATTGCTGTCATCCTGATTTACAACCTCATAAAAACGAGTCCACGCTGAACTTTTCTGGCCTTTTTTTCCCCTGGTCTTTAGTATTCCCTTTTTTAGTTTGTCGCGCACCACGTTTACTGCCGGTGTTGCCATTTTTTTTTCTTCTTCTGATGTGGCGTGCTGCAGGTGCCTGCTGCAGGTGCCTGCTGATAAATAATTGCCTGTTTCAAAGAGTGCTGCTCGTTTTTCGTATGTGGCTAACAACATTTAACTATGTATATATATTTCCGAATTGGTTTAACTGCCACCCGCAAAAAAAAAAAAAAAAAAAAAAAAAAAAATCTCATTAATCCGCCCGACCCACCCGCGGCGCGGATAAAATCTTATTTATTTAAATTTCATCCGCCCGATCCGCGGATAATCCGCCGAATCCGCGGTTGTGTCCGCAAACCGCGCATCTCTAGTATGTATATATATATATATGTATATATATATATATATATATATATATATATATATATATATATATATATATATATATATATACCACGCCCCCAACAACGCCCCGCCCCACCCCCGACCACGCCCCCACCCCCCACCTCCCGAAATCGGAGGTCTCAAGGTTGGCAAGTATGACTTTTACTGTGTGAGGGTCGACAAATAATCTGATGAGCATTTG